>NC_143559.1:47525000-48140000 GCF_054136105.1 Typopeltis vanoorti
CTGATGTTAATATGCAAGATTGAGAGACCTCTCGCTTGTACTGTGTTTTTTTTCCATGCATCAAGAGATTCGAAAGTACAGTTACTGATGTATTCTGGTGTAATTACATCTATCTGATGGTTCACATTCATTTTTGTTGTGTTGAGATCTTCTTATTGAACTAAGTTGAAGTCTTTTGTTTCACTCTGGCAACCTGTCTGTATCTTCAGAGCTTTTTATTTGTATAGACTTTGAAGTCTGTGACTTTCTCAAGAATATTTTGCCGTCTTTGATCCAAAAAATTGATACTTTTTTCTGTTTTTTCCTTTCTTGCTTGTACAAAAGATTCTGATTGAAAGGTGTTAAATACTCAGATAGAAAGATTGGGTTATTGTCTTGCGATGCATTTAAATCCTTGACTACTGGTTTTTTCAGTCTGCTGGCTTTTATGAGATTGTTTCTTGTAGCCTCGCTTGTCAGACGAACTATGACTGGTGCCGGTCGTGGCGAACCTTGTTTTCTGTTCTTCCTGGGAAACCGATTTATGGTCTGAATTTCATTATGCTGTAAGGGGATGTCAATTGCATGGCCTAACTTTAGAACTATGTCTCTGAGATTTTCTGTGGATTCAGTTTCTGGAAGGCCGTTTATGACAAGGTCTTCTTTATGTTGTTGATGGTTTAAAACTTCGTATTGTTGTTTCAGGGAATTAAAGTCTTGACGGAGTTCCGATGTGTCTTTTATGAATTTGTGCTGCCTCTCAGTTCATACGTTAATGCTGGTTTTCATGTCTTTTACCGTTTGTAAGACTTCTTAGACTTTTGAATTATTAAATTTAACAAACTCTTCATATTCGCTAATTTTTTTGTTATTTCTTTATTCTGTTTATCAAATAGTTCTTGGACAAGATCTACCAAGCTGGCTTTTATATTTTCTAAACCTTTTTCTAGTAATAAATTAACGGAACTCAAATTATAAGACTCACCGGTGTTTTGTTGTCTGTTCAGTTCATCGTCCGATTCTGCCTCCGGCATAATCAGTTGCGTCGTGGGTGGTGGCGTTTCTTTGTTCTCTCTGCAGTTTAGGCACTTCCATTCTTCTCGTTTGGCATTGGATTTGCGTTGCCAGGTTGTTTCAGAAAGTCTGGAACATGTAAAGTGAAGATTCCTATGGCATTTCCTGCAGGTTATGTAACATCCGTCGGACGGCAATTCCTTCTGACACTTGTTGCACTTCATGACTCTACTTTCTTCCTTTGGACAGCTGCAAAGATGGCGACGTCCTTTGTTCTGTACTCGTTAGCAACCGCGGTGTATGCTTCAATTTTTAGCACACTCAGATTTTTGATTCCACTTGGCCGATTTCTATGAATTATATGTCACTGTCTTCAGCGTGACAAGTAGAGTTTCTTTATGACACTGTTAAATTAAAAACAGGAGTTAGAACCACATTAAAACTATAAAAACGGGACGAGCGATACGACCATGCAACCGTTCGTATGCCTACACAGCGCCCTCTGTATATAATAATAATAATAATAATAATAATAATAATAATAATAATAATAATAATAATAATAATAATAATAATAATAATAATAATAATAATAATAATTTTGAATGATAAAATATAAGCAAATGTATTGCTTACTTTAAAAGTTTAATATCTGAATTATGTAGAAAATATATACACATAAATTTAAATCATAACTGTTAATTTCATTTTGCAACGACCAAGTATACAAGTAAACGAAGAAAGCGAAATTAAAAAAAAAAGAACAGTCGATTATTATTATTTTTATTCGTTACACCTCTAAAGAAAAAAATTAGTGATATGATTAAAGAATATAAAACAAAGTTGCTCAAACGTCTCCTAAAGGAAATCTGTGAAGTATTATTCGATTTCAATGCTTTTCAACAAAAATAAAAATAGTATAATCTGGAACGTCGGCAACCAGTTTTCTTTTCTTTTTTTAAAATAATAATTCAAATAATTATCGTGAATTAATTTCTTCGAGAACAAATAAAATATTTTGTCGAGTAAGCGATTAGAAAAAAATTAGCGCAAAAAAATTAAAAATGGAATTGGTTCTCCAAGGTAAGGCAATATTTAAATGAATAAATTATGCAAGGTTCTTTATTTTTTTCAGACAATAAAATTGTATTGAACAATAAAAAGAGAAAAAAATATATAAATAATTTCGATATTTTTAGTTTATTCAATATAACTGAGATCCAGTTACCCAGCACAGAACAAAGTAGTGCGTTTCTGGTTATAGGCGACTGAGAGGCAGCTATGAATTTTGTGCTTGTAGCAGTGCTCAAAAATATATGTATTGGTTTTAAAAAAAATAAAAATGTAAACCTCAATGTTACTACAGTAACAAATTCCCAACATCACAAATGAATAAACTTTCAGGTGAGAGTCACATTATAGAAAACCACATGATAGCAATTCCACAACAATGGGAAGAACCATTGAACAACAGCGCAAATTTAAAAATCAGAAGATTAAGGAACAAAACATAGATTATGTTTTTCACTTTAATTATTTTCTGTATGTTAGATTCAGTAAATACAATTTGTAAATAATATTTCATTCAAATAAAATGTGTAAATTTAAATGTATAAAAGAGTGTCGTTGTGTGTTATGCAAATTTAAGTAAGACCATATATACAGTATATATATATATATATATATATATATTAGGATAACCAAGCAATTTTATATATATATATATATATATATTTGTTTTCTTGTGAAATTGCTTGCCACAAGCTAACCAGACTTTTTTTTGAAAATCCACTCACTGAATTAAAAGTCTTATTTGTTCATGCAAGCCCTCAAATATTTCAAGAAAGTGTGTCAACTCTTGGAAGCAAAAGGAATCTGGTGTTAAATTAATAGCCAGAATTTTTAGTGGAGAAGATTTCACTTGAAAAGTGACAACTTTGTTACTATATCTGTAGATACCTCCACCAGACTTGGAAAAAAAAAAAACAGCCATACTTTAAGTACGAATATGTTAGATGTAGAGTGCAAATGCCACTTCTACTGAGCTATTTCAGCAATATAAAATATGCATTTGTAGCGTGAATGAACAAAGATGTGTCTTGTTTTTGAAACTTCACTCAGTCATTCTGATTACAAGTTTATGTATAAAATCAAAACTTTATTCCTTAATGCAATTCTGTTTAATTATTGTAAAAAACAAATTACGAGTGTAAAATCAGTTTCTGTATGTCAACGAAAGAGACAATAAAGTAGATTTTGAAAAGCATATTTTGAATTTTTATGAGAAATGTATCTCTTATTTAGAACTGTTGGGAAAGCAAGTTCAAAACTACGAAGCTGTTTTCATTAATACACTGAAGGTGGGATTAGAAAATTGGTGTCATTAGTATCACAGGAGGAGCACATAAACATCAAAAAGTAAAATATGATTAAACAAGTCGTATGATGCCTTTGAACAACACCATGAGTCATCTATGATAGGATGTGATTAATTATTTAAAATTGTCGAAACTAAAGTTCCCATAGTCTTAAAGAGGACTGAAAACCAAACGACCAGAAAGGCTCATATTCAAGATAAGACTAATGAAATATCTCCAATGTGGGAAAAATAAATTCAACCACAATTTATTCATTTATTTATTTATTTTGCTCAGTTATTCTGGTTAGAATGTGTAGCTAAC
Source organism: Typopeltis vanoorti (assembly GCF_054136105.1). Lineage (NCBI taxonomy): Eukaryota > Metazoa > Arthropoda > Arachnida > Uropygi > Thelyphonidae > Typopeltis > Typopeltis vanoorti. The sequence continues at coordinate 47,528,675 of NC_143559.1, forward strand.
TGAATTCTAAAGTAAAATAGAGAAAATACAATCAACCAGCTTGAAAAAAAAATCCCACTCCAAATTCCAAGTCTAAGTACAAAATATCGCACTTCCTTGTGAAATTAACAGAAAAGGGAAGCGGTGAGTTTACTTTTCTTCCAGGATGTCGGTAAGCAGAGAAGGTCAAGAAGCGTCGGGAAAAAAACATAACCATGAGCGAAGGAAATAAACGAAATGCTCAATAACCTATAAGGAAAAAAGTGTCAACTGCATTTTCAGACCTTGTGATTGTGTGTTTTGTGATGTGAAAATATGGTTAAAAATCAACAATTTGGAATATCTATTGTTTACAGAAAACATTGTTAGTTCCAAAATACCCAAATCTGGAAAGAATGTAAGTTAATCTTTTTTTTGTTTAACTTAAACATAACAAGTGATATTTGTAATTTCAATGGTAAGCGCAGTTCTAATTCTGGTACTGAATAGTTTTTCATAAGAATAATCATAGGGTACATATATTAAAGAGTATCACTATGGTATACATTAGCGACTTTTCATGTCTAAACATGTGTGATTGAGGGGACACCAGCATATAATAATTATTCAGAAAATGTCTAAATGCTGCCACCATCTGTCTTTACTATAAAATAAAAATTTCCATAGTCATCTATTGACAAGAAATCGTATGTTTCTGCGTGTTGGTGTGTGTGTGTGTTTGAGAGCTGGGGACACAAATGATAGTTTGTAATCCAGAAAAGGTCTAAAAGCTGCCGCCATTACACTGACGTCGCTTCCCCTTTCCCCATTCCTCCTACACCTATTTGGTTTAATGTGTACCACTAATCACACCATGAATCCTTATCCACTAAGATATCGTCCTTTTCCATTCAAAACAATAACGTCACTTATTTAAAACTAACAAATTACGTCACTTATCTACATCTGATAACAACAGACATCCAGGACACAGACGTCGCTTCCCCCTTTCACCCCACCCCTATTTGGTTCATACTCTCCCACCAATAATGACATGAATCCTTATGTCGAACCATCACCCACAATTCCATACGCAAACCAAAACATACGACCTGACGTCAATGACACATCTTCCCCAGGAAAATTCCAATCATTCCAATCTCATGAGGCCACAGACAGCATCACACACAATGACGTCAAGCATCTTATCTCCCAATGACGTCATGATTCCGTATCTTATCTTGATCTTGATCTTGTTCAAAATGACTACACTACTACTACTACTACTACTAAGATTTCCCTTAATTTTTCCCCTGAAAAAATCATCTAGATGGTGTATTTGAGACATTACAAGCATTCATGTTTTGCAACTTTATTCCTTCCCGAAAAGAGTTTCCTTCAAATAATAATCGCTTATATTATAATATAATATATAAAATGGTCAGTTAGAAATGGTTACATTTCATTTTACCATTTCTAACTGACCATTATATATATTATCACTGTTATGCCTAATTTCATTAAATATTTGTATGATTTAAAACAATCTAGGATCTTCTGACAAAAGATAGTGAATATTTCAAATACAAAATTTCTTTAAACACTTATCCAACTCAGCTGTTTTTAAATTAGTTATATAATGTAAAGTTAAATGTTAAGTTAATGTTAATTGTTAACTTAAATGTTGAGTTAATGTCCTCACAAGAGTGTTGCAGCATTCTTGTTCAGAATGCTGCTGTACTCTTAGGAAAATGTTAACTTATCTACTTATGGCATTTTTATATTAGTCATAGGGTGTCTTAAAAACAGTGTTGCACAACGTACCAAACAACGATAGATGGAGCCACGTACTGTAATGTTTTTTTTAATATTATTATCCATACTGCTATTGGATATAATATATATATTTTTATCTCTGTAAAATAACAGATATAAGAGATAAAACACAAGAAGCCTAGGAGTTAGCTGTGCAATCAAGGACAAGCTGTTAAAGTTTTAGAGCAATTTCGTTTCCATATCGTACTAGTGAGAAGTCACACTTAATACAAGCATGTTTTATGGAACAATATTCTCCACTCAGCAATTACTGCTGTCGATTGTAATAAGTCTTCTAGTGTTTTTCATATGGAAAATGTCGAGAAATCCGAAAAGGTTTCCCCCAGGTCCACCAGGACTTCCGTTTTTAGGAAATATCTTTTTATTTGGTAAAGTGCCCCATTTGAAATTATATGAACTATCCAAAAAATACGGGAACGTAATCAGGTAATGTTGCTTAGAAGTTTACATTTTATTGCGAAAATTGCATTATATTGAAACAAAAGGACAACGCATTTTGTAACAATAGAAATGAGTTTCTACTTTCAAAAAGATGAATTAAATGTCAAGTTAATTTATATAATGATATCCATAATATAACCTGTAGAGAAATATTATTCTTCAATAATCTGTTTTAAGTTATTTTATTCCGAAGTGTTTAAATCTGAGCAAAAATTGACAGCAACATTGTCCATTTTTTTCAATAACAGGAATATTTAATAAGATTTATACAACATTACAATATTTATAAAGGTTTTATATTTATAATTAAGTATTGCAATTATAAATTTGAATGAAGTCATTTAAAAAAAATCTAAATTATGAAATTAACAAATGGTAACAATTAATATATGAATGTACTCACCAGATTCTCATCGAGTGGTTTCAATTAGTGAAAACCTAATGGATTGGGACATTCACAAGGAGATAAAGAAATATTTAAAACAGCGTTCGTGGAAGATTAATTTCTTTAACTTTGTAATAAAAGATATGTTTTGAAATAAGAAAAAAAGCTTATTTCTTAATTTGATTCTGTTTATCACTGGTTGATAAGAACTCTGTACTTTAGACTGTGAAAGAGAACGAATTAATTGATTTCTTTCGCAAGACGTGTTACGAAGATATTTTTTAGAAGTATCACAAAGCAAACGCTTCGTTAAGTATTGTTGCATACTACCCAGAAAAACATAACTGTTCGATTAAAGATAAAGGATATTTTTAAAAAACATTAGGTATAAAAAAGGGTATTCAGGATATTCCATTTATTTTCTGTAAAAATTCTTAAATAATAAGCATTTAGGTATATTTATCAAAATATTTAATTTTATTAATTAAAATTAATAAATACAGTACAAAATGAAATAAAAATGAACAATAATTAATGAAAATAAAATAAAATAAAATAGTGGTATTAATGTTTAATAATAGTCTTCTAGTATTCCATTTACCCTGGTGTCTTTTCTCTGATTCGCGTGAAAATCATGATTAAAAGATAATTAAGTGTATTTATTAAATAAATATTATATAATGTAGAAATAAAATAAAATAAAATAAAACAAAACTTAGAATATCATAGAAATAAATCGAATAAAACAAAAAATTAAGAAATATTCTATTAATAACAAATTATTCTATTAATAACAAATTATTCTATTAATAACAAATATTGAAATATTCTATTAATAACAAATAGAATTCATAAAGGGACCTAAAACAACTATTCATACAACTCTCTTTGAAATGACTAATAATAGTTTGGCAGTATTCATTCACTCTCGTGTCGATCCTCTAAATTATGAGAAATCTACGTTTATATTTTTGTAGACGTTTATACACTTCATTGAGAGCCTCCGTAGCTCAGTCGATATAGACGAAGCCATTAGGTCGGAAAGATCTGGATTCGATTCTCGTCGATGACGTGAGGAACCTTTATGTAGTCTCTTTCTACAAAAGGTGATTTAGCCGGTTTCATATGGAGATAGAGGGGTATTTTAACCCGGAAACTTGGGTTTTTCATTCCTCAAAACCTAATATCTCCTTAATTCAAATAATAATTTGAATTAAGGAGATATTAAGGAAAGTTTGAATATTTCAACTGCAATTCCAGTATTGTTACCTGTTTATTAATATACTTCCATATGAGAAATTATTATTGGATTCAGATAATAATAGATTCTATAACTGATTATAGTTCAATATTTCAGAAAAAAGCGAGAGGCTAAAATATATAATTACAGATACAGATTCATAAAATACATAAATATATATATAGTTCTGGTTATTAATTTTTAAATACTTCTCTCGATTCCAAATATTAAACACAATACAATATATTAATACTTCATGAAATGGAGGAGTTTCAACAGGAAAACATTGTATAATATTCGAGTTAATAGCCCGGATATATGATCTCAAATACGTACACCATTGAACCCTTTAAACAAACATAGATGGCGAAACGGAACAGATTCTTAGCATTCCAATGCTTTTAAACCGCTGAGAAGGCGAGGCAGGGTGTCCTCTGATACAATAGCACCAAGACGTCGTCGGTGTCTGTGATTGGTTCTGGTTTGAAGCAGTCCAATTGAACATTGCCATTTGTCATGAGATGCTGGTTTTTGATTTATCTGTTTGCGTGACGTGAAATAATAAGAATAAATTTTTCTCCCTTTATATATATAAATATATATATATATATATATATATAATGGGTAACGATTAACGGAATGTCCTGTTCTTAGACAGAGCTTGTCTATAAGTAAGTATAACGAATTATTTCAGTTTATCTTTCGTACAACCGGAAAAGTAACAATATCAGTATTATAAATGGGCATGCAACTCCACTGATATATATATATATATTATGTCAATAAAGATGTGCCATGAATAAAGATATATACTATATATTTTATTTCTTCCTTAGCATTAGTATCGGACCAAAGCGTATTGTTATTCTGTGTGATTACAAAGCAATCAGGGAATTCTTCGCGCACCCGAACTGCTTAAATCGTCCACCATCAAGCCACGAGGCAATAATTCCACATGGATTTGGTACGTTATAAATTTACAAAAAAATGTCTTGTCTTCATGATTTTATCATAGTTTATTGTATTAGATCATTCGGTGTAAAAGACTTGTTAGTTTGCTTTTTTATGTTCATGAACGACTAAAACAAATCCTCATTCATGAATTTAATAGATACAGGTTTCTTGTTCTGACTGAATAAGTTTTCATTGGTGAGAGTCCGCAGTTGTGTCTGTTTTTAGAGAACGATGTTAATAAGTTATTGTAGCACAACAAGCAGTTTCACTCAGACATGTTAATTATGGATAAACCTGTAATTCATGTTTAAACGATATGGCCTTGAGTGATGGTTTATTCGTTGTAGCGTAGGCAACATTTTCTGTGCATTATTTATATCAGGAACTAATAAAACTTCTAGCGGGTTAAACGGTAACGTTTCTTTGAAACAGCTTTTTTTAACTAATCTTAGTCCAGCCGTAGCAAAAATTCTAAATTAATTCAGAAAACACTGTGTTCTTCTGCTTAATTTATTTTCTGGTCACTAGATAACTGTACCATCAACAGCTTTCCTAGATAGATGACTGAAAACACGAACACACACACATATAAGCAGAGATAAATTCCCACTGAAAGATTAGGAATACAACAGGAAACCACGTTTTTTTCATAATTACTCTCCTCATGATGTCCTTCCTCTCTCTTCTTGTTGTGTTTCATTGAAATTTCCAGTAACCTCTTCATAAAACGGTTACTGAAAACTGCTATGAATACCGACTTTATAAATAACGGTTTTATGTAATATGTTGTTTCCATGACATCAGTAATGTATAGGTATCGGAGTAAACGATAATTTTGGATTCAAGCACTACTTTTTTTTTAGTCGAAATAACCCCACTAGAATTCATTTATATTAAATGACGAGGTACTAGTGCTGTTGCTCAAACTGAAAAAGAATTGAGAAATAGGGACTGATGGAGTGTTCTACTAAACGAATGTTCAGCTGAACTGACTATTCCTTTGATCAGATTGTTTAATATATGAGTCACAGAACAGGAAACATTCCGCATAAATGGTAGGAATGAATGATACTTCCATTGCAAAAGGATGGTGCAAAACCGATGTATCAAACTATCGCCCAATTAGTATCTCAGTAGTTCTTGTGAATATTTGGAAACATTGGTTATTGCTCGCATAAAGAAATGGGATCACAGTGATTTTCTAATTTCCAATGAGCAATATGAGTTTACTAAGGGAAGGTTATAAAGACAGATTATAAAGGCAGATTAAAAATTTGTAGAATGCAGACACTAGCAAACAAGAGAAAGCGTGGTGATATGATTGAGACTTACAAATCTCTTAAAGGGTCATACAGGATTTCACTAAATGGAATTTTTATTCAATATATGGGGGTGGGGAAGGACAAGAGGGGTATGCTTGGAAGCTGGGAATGAATGCCGCTAAATAGACGACGAGGACTAGATTTTTTCCTCAATTGGTGATTGGAATGCATTACCATTGGATGTTGTGAGCGCAAGCAGTGTGAATGAATTCAAGAATAAATATGATAGCTGGTGCCTGTAGTATGCGGTCTGTTTCGATGAGGCCATTTAATGCTTTTTCAGTATACGATGAGTCCATATAATTTCGATGAGTCCATAATAATAAAATAATAATAATAACAACAATAATAATAAATGTGAATTAAATAATTAAATGTCGTAAGCTGTAGTTAACTTAACCAATCCCTAGAGAGATATAAATTTATTAAATACTTATTATATGCACGACTGAAATTAGCGTAAAACAATGGATTTTTATTTATTTGTTTCTTATTTGTTAAGGGTTTATCACAAAAAACGAAAAGGAGTGGGAAGAGCAAAGAAGAATTTCTGTGCATCTAATGAGAAATATTGGCTTAGGGAAGTCTTCATTTTCCAGAGAAGTTCATGTGCGTAAATAAAGTGACCATCATTTCATTAATTACTTTTTTAAATTTATATTAAAATTAATTAAGTTAAGGTATATAGCATCCCATATTGTTTCTTAGCCGAATAAGAAACTCAAATTGATTCATGCCGAATATAGACACTATATAAAGTTCGGCGATTCCAAGCGTAAACAAATACTTGGATAATGCAACACCTGACCCATTTGGTAGTGCAAACTGAGGCAACTCATAGTAAGGGTGGAGCAAGCTCCAATCACTATTCTTGGTATTATTAACTAGGTCTACCTACTCACTGATGAGATCCCAATAAAGGTTGAAACCGGTCTGGATAGTTACCTTCTCTCATAATGTAGAACAGAAATACAGCTCCTAGGAGCTAAGTTCACATTATGGGTAAATACCAAGAATAGTGATTGGAACTTGCTCCACCGTTTCTATGAGTTGCCTCACTTTGCACTAGCTTAGGGATCAGGTGCTGCTATTCAGGTACTTGCTTACGATTGAAATCGCCGAACTTTATATAGTTTCTATATTCGGCATGAAGCTCGTTGAGTTTCCTATTCGGCTATGAAACAATAGGTGATGCAATACCCTTAACTTAAATAAGTTCATGTCGCCGAATTGAAGCCTTTGGCTCTTCCTATAATTAGTAACTTTTTTTAATATTTATTGTCAAAACAATAAATTTGTTTAAATGGTAATAGTCAAATTTTTGTATTTGATTTTTAATAGTTATTCGTAGGAGGTTATTTTAATCTTGATACATCTACAACAAAAAATAAAATCTTCTTAATATATCTATAATGAATTTATCTTTGTTCAAATTTTACAAAGTAAAAATCTTTGTATCATTCGAAGAAAGCAAAAGTCTTCTTTCACTGTTAAAACATATGAGTCGCTGTTTCCAAAACAATTTATGAAGTTTTCATCCAGTATATAATAGATTTATCAATTATAAATGCAAGTTGAATGCTTAATGCAATTCCTTTTCTATAAATGAACCTAGAAAGTTTATTACAACTGAATCTTTACTTTTAGGAAGACGTCCATGAACTATTGGAAATAATTCACAAATTCAATGGCAAACCATGTGCTTATAAGGATTACCTGAGCAAAGCAAATCTTAATACTGTCTGGCTGATGATATTTGGAAAGAGGCTACCGTATGATGATCCATTATGGCCTACGTTAATTCAAATTTCTGAGGCATTTATGAGATACTTTGGTGAGGCTGGATTGTTGACTTACTTCCCTTTTCTTCTAAAGCTATCCAGATTCTTAGGATGGATGAAATTTGATAAAGATAGACATCTTTTTCAAAAATACTGTGACTTGATAGAGTAAGTAAAAGGTTAAATTTCATAATTTTTCCATAATGAATTAATAATTCGTAAATTGATATCTGTATCATTTTTGATAACATTACAAAAGCGCTGTGAAAAATAATACCAGTCACGAGAGTATAAAAATGTGTATTCCATTTTTACAAAACAATGTTAAATAAATTAAAATTAATAAAAATTGAAAAACAGAAATTAACAGAAAAAACTGCACATTTTTCAACTCAGCTATAGTTTCATTTTAGAGATAAATCCATTTTGATGAGTGTGAATATTTCCGTAATCTAAGTAACCAATCGAACAATTTATCGCATAATTAAATTAACTTAATAGTAGTAGGGTAGGCGCTTTAAACCAGATCAAGATCAAGATAAGATAAGGAATCGTGACGTGAATATTTGTTGTTATTGAGTTTGGAATGATAATTTAATTTAATTATATGCTATGTCACTCAAACATACATTTTTTTAACTCATGATGGCGACAGTCTTTCGAGGTTTTCTGAATAATTTAATTATATGCTATGAAACTCAAACATACAGTTTTTTTTCTTCTATAGATGGTTGTACTAATTTTCCAATACATTTTGTGGTATTTATTTACTGTTAATGGGTGGGAATTCTTAGAGTATGTCGTGATGACGGGTGTGATTAGGTTTTCTGAATAATTTAATTATAACGGTGTCCTTAATCACACACACACACACACACACACACACACACACACACACACACACACACACACACACACACACACACACACACACACACACATACACATTAGACATGAAAAGTTGCTAATTCTAATACTGAATAGTATTAGAATTTCGCTTACCAAAAAACATACGAACAGTGATTAATGTATTAAAATTATCAATTGTTATGTTTAAGTTAAAAAAAAAACTTACATTTCACTTTTTCATTATAGGTTACTGTGGCTAACATATTCACACCACAAAACACACAAAACATAGGAGTTGAAAGATATTATTGTAAATAACCAGAAAAGCTAGTGGACTACTTAATTTACTTTAGTATCCGATTGGTTCTCTGTATTAATTCTTTCCCACTGTTGCCCAAACTTAGTGGGAAAGTCTATGCACCATTTTATTTAGGGTAAGTGTTATTTCCGGTTTCGAATTCCGATTGCTGTTAGAGTATGAAATTCTGACAAGTGAAATTATTATTTTTTTTTTCAAATTTATTGGTTATTTTCTGTATTTTACTCTTAAAAGGCATATTCTAACAGAATAACTGAGCAAAATTAATAAATATATAAAGTGTATGTGAATTTATTTTCCAACACTGTATATATTTCTCATTAAGTCTTATCTTAAAGATTTCTCTCTTATCTGGTCGCCATTTGTTGTACGTAGGTGAGAAATCGTGTGTTTTGGTTCGAACTCTTGGTTTCCGTTGGGAAATTACCAATATAACTATTAATTTTATCTTCGATTCCTTGTGCTTTTAACCTATTTCTGTAAGTGGAATTTATTTATTTATTTATTTTTTCTTTAGCATTAGTAAATTTTAAGTAACTGATATGAGACAAACAAGGTTTTGAACTCTCCATGGCGTTTTTCTACTGCAATCTTTTTAAAATTTTTGTAACGTGTCATTGGTTTTAAATATCAAATGGCTCTGTAAAATAACCAAACTCTAACAGTATTGTGACTTTTCAGGTGAAATCTTCACCACTAAAATTCTAGCTATTAATTTAATACCCGATTATTCCTTTTGCTTCCAAGATTTGGCAGATTCTTGAAATATTTGAGGGCTTGCATGAACAATTAAGACTTTTAATTCAATGAATCAAAAAAAATTCTCCGGTTACTTTGTGGCATGAAATTTCACAAAGAAAAAAAATGTTTTCCTCCTTCTTAAAGTTGTATATAACATATCAATGACACCCAAGTGTTCATTTAAATTTACACATTTTATTTGAATACAATATTTTTTACAAATTGTATTAACTGAATCTAACAATACAGAAAATAAATAAACTGAAAAATACATCAAAGGTTCTTCCATGTTTGTGGAATTGCCATCATATGGTTTTGACAATGTGACTCTCATCTGAAAGTTAATTTTTCATTTGGTAAACATTGGGAATTTATTACTGTAGTAAAATTAAGGGTTGCATATTTATATTTTCAAATCCAATACATATACTTCTGAGAATTATTAAAAGCACAGAATCTTTCGTTATGTTTCCAAAAGCATTTAAAAGTACATGTTATGTTTTCACGTTTTGGGCATCCAATTTCATTTAAATCAAGAACAGGCCTCCCTATTAACATCGTTACTGTTTTTGATTTTTCTCTTTCTTTGGCAATTTTATATGGTATTTCCATGTTGATTCTATCATCCAATTTCTTAGTTTGTCCAAAGATAGTGAACCAATTTCCCACTTCAGCTGATGGTTATATTTTATTAATCAAGAATTCTGATTTTTAACTCTTTCAGGTAATTTTTTCCAACTACAAGGTGATTTTGTTAATGCATCTCTTACACTAATTCTACCAGAAATACAACTTTCTTTAGGAAATAAATTTGAACTCTTATTCAAAAGAAACTGTACTTCAATTATAGCAATGATAACTAAAAAATCGTATTTTTCATCCACTGTCGATTTTTCATTATCGTTTTTCTTCATTCTTCTTCTTCTTCTTCTTCTTCTTCTTCTTAGATTACTTCATATGGCACCACAAATAAATAGTTATTTATTATTAATTCACTGATTATTAGCTCTGATCGTATACTTTATGGTAAAATTCGTTTACAAAATTCTAAACAATTAGAACTTTTCACAAAGAAACTTTCAAAGAATTTGTGGCTCACCCATTATTTTTACATTACCAAACACAAATCACAAAACAGCAGCTGCAGTGGATGAACGATTACCTTAAGTCCAAAGTCCCTCGACTCTCTGGTATTTCCTTATAGTACTGTTTACACCTACCATGCCCTACCCTGACTGTTCCTTCAAAAATGAACCTTTTGTGCAGATGACTCGACAACATGTTTTCACATGCTGTTGGATATACTGTTGGTGTGTTTTTATCTTACTTTGTGTAGGGAAAGGTAAAATTTGTACATGTGTTATCAGGAGAGTACAAACTTTTTCTCTATGCTAAACTTTAAAGAAGAGTTAAATTCACGTTTTGTTGGGTTAATTAGGTGCTTCTCTCTTTCTCTCTCTCTCTCTCTCTCTCTCTCTCTCTCTCTCTCTCTCTCTCTCTTTCTATCTGTAAAATAACCAAATTCTAACAGTCCGGATTTTCGATTATGTGAACGAATTGTTTTCAGATAACTCAAATAATGTCAATAGACAATTTCTAAAATAATCAAGACATGGATATTAGTTTTCAATACTTTTGTTGAAAACTAATGTCCCATACTGGCATTAATTTCACAGTTGTTATTTTTTTAAATAATTAAACAGAATTGCATTAAGATATAAAGTTGTGGATTTAAATATCAACTTCTAATCAGAATAACTGAGTAAAAAATTCACTGTGGAAAAACACAACAAAACCACACATCTTTGTTCATTTAAGTTTACAAATGCATATTTTATTATGCTGAAATACTATTTACAAGTATATTCACTGAGAAAAATTCGAAAAAAATGTAATTACCTAAAAACTATTTTACAATATTTAGTTTAGACTTTAACATTTTCCAAAGAGTTCAATGAATAAAATTTTTGTTACTCATTGTTTCTTGGTTACATTACATCAAAATAGTTGGTCATGCAAAAGAATTTTTGAATCTGATACCATGGTAACCACACTTCCATACATTTGATAATGTGTCAGTCTGGAAATGACACCATGCCTCCCTAAACATTCTGTGTATTCTTTTGTCAGCAAATATACACAATGTTTTTGTAAAATGTTCGTAAATGTCCCTAAATAAAGAATCTTTATCGAATTGGATAAAATCTTGAAAGTCTAATTTTACCATTGATGAATTTAAATGATTCGTGATAATTTTCCCCATGATAAGGACAGATGGTAATTCAGTTTCCAAAAATAGTAAATGATTATCAATGTCATACATTTTTGGTGAAAATCTCTCAGCTTCTTCACAACTAATAGAAAATACTTTACTTCCATCAGCTCCTGTATCATCAAGTAATAGTTCCCCATCTTGGCATTTCAGAATATAACACTCACTGAGTTCCATGTTGTAGTCAACTCATCTTTGCATGTAGCCAAGGATATCAGACCACTTCCTCCATAATTTTTCCCAAGTGGTCCTGGATAAATACATCGCAATATACGTGTCTTCTAAAATAATAATCGGTTTCCATCCTTTTAGAGCTAGGTGAAGAGTTTTGTCCCGTGCTATTTTCCTGAAGAAAGAAAATATCAATGACTTTTGTGGCTCACCCATTATTTTACTTTACTTTCCTAGATACCAATCACCACAACACAATACGATAACTTCACAGGATGAACGAATTGTCATAACTGCAAAGACACTTGAGTCAATTATTTTTCCTTATAGTACTGTTTACCTGACCCTTAACCCTGATGATCCCTTTCAAAATGAACCTGTTGTGCAGATGATTCATGGACATGTTTCTACATGCCGTTGGATAAAACATGACGACAATGACTGATGTGTATCACCCTGGGAAAATTCGAAGATATCTTATCTCAAAAACATCACCCACAATTCCATTGCCAAACAAAACATGACAACAATGACGTTATGTGTTTGGAAATTTCTGGGGAAAGTATGTCTATCTTTCTGTGATATCAGAGAGGGTGACAGATGTCTTCCCGGCAATGCTCCCCCCACCTAACCACATCACTCTAGTCTCTCCCCTCTCCTCCAGAAGATGACTGCTCAGCCTAGTGGAGATGAGTGAGCTCATCTTTTGCGGATATCTTTTAGTGGTGTCACCTCCAACTGATACTGATAACTTTTTGGGGAAAAAAACTTCAAAAATGCGTTTTTTATGATAACTTTTTTGGGAAAACTAAAAAACGCGTTTTTTTTATTTTTTTCCAAAAAAGGTAAACTACTATAAGGGAAAATAAACGAGTCAAGTGTCTTTGCAGTTATGACAGTTCATTCATCCTGTGAAGTTATCATATTGTGTTGTGGTGATTGGTATCCAGGAAAGTAAAGTAAAATAATGGTGAGCCACAAAAGTCATTGAAATTTTCTTTCTTCAGGAAAATAGCATGAGACAAAACTCTTCACCTAGCTCTAAAAGGATGGAAACCGATTATTATTTTAGAAGACATGTACATTGCAATGTATTTATCCAGGACCACTTGGGAAAAATTATGCAGGAAGTGGTCTGATATCCTCGGCTACTTGCAAAGAAGAGTTGACTAGGAAATGGACCTCGGTGAGATTATATTCAAATGCCAAGATAGGGAACTAATACTTGATGATACCAGAACTGATGGAAGTAAAGTATTTTCTATTAGTTGTGAAGAAGCTGAGAGATTTTCAACAAAAATGTACGACCTAGTTTTCTTCTTGATGGGGAGGAGGTCACCTAGGTTTCTTCTTGATGGGGAGGAGGTGGAGAGGATCCATAGGCGAGTGACCAAGATGATAGCAGGTCTGTGGAATGAACCGTATGAGAACAGGTTGAGGATTTGTGGGTTGCAAAAATTGGTTGATAGGCGGAGGAGGGGAGATATGATTGAGACATTCAAATTACTGAAGGGTTTCTATAAAATTAATTCACAAGATATTTTTGAGAACAGGACTGGTTTTGGGAGGACTAGGGGACATCCATGGAAACTGGGCAAAAGTGTGGTTAGTAAAGGTGTTAGAGCTGGGTTCTTTACTTTTAGAGTAGTGAATGAGTGGAATGCGCTCCCTGAGTCTGTGGTGGATGCTGTGACAGTGAATGAGTTTAAGGCGAGGTATGATAGATACTGTATGAATGTCAAATAGTTGTGATGAATATGATTTGCGGCCTCCCTCGATGAGTCCAATGACTCCCTGGAGTTGCCCGTAATAATAGTAATAGTAATAGTAATTTACTATTTTTGGAAACTGAATTACCATATGTCCGTATCATGGAGAAAATTATCGCTAATCATTTAAATTCATCAATGGTAAAATTAGACTTTCAATATTTTATCCAATTCGATAAAGACTCTTTATTTTGGGACATTTACGAACATTTTACAAAAACTGTTTGTGTATATTTGCTGACAAAAGAATACACAGAATGTTTAGCGAGGCATGGTGTCATTTCCACACTGACACAATATCAAATTTATGGAAGTGTGGTTACCATGGTATCAGATTTAAAAATTCTTTTGCGTGACCAACTATTTTGATGTAATATAACCAAGAAACAGTGAGTAAGAAAAATTTTATTCATTGAACTCTTTGGAAAATGTTAAAGTCTAAACTAAATATTGTGAAATATTTTTTTAGGTAATTACATGTTTCGAATTTTTCTCAGTGAATATACTTCTAAATAGCATTTCAGCAAAATAAAATATGCATTTGTAAACTTAAATGAACAAAGATGTGTGCTTTTGTTGTTGTGTTTTTCCACAGAGAATTTTTTACTCAGTTATTTTGATTAAAAGTTGATATTTAAATCCACAAATTTATATCTTAATGCAATTCTGTTTAATTATTTAAAAAAAATCACAACTTGGAAATTAAGGCCAGGATGGGACATTAGTTTTCAACAAAAAGTGTTGAAAACTAATATCCCTGTCTTGATTATTTTAGAAATTGTCTAATGCTACCTATTGACATAATTTGAGTTATCTGAAAACAATTCTTTCATATAATCGAAAATCCGAACTGTTAGAATTTTGTTATTTTACAGAGAGAGAGAGAGAGAGAGAGAGAGAGAGAGAGAGGGAGGGAGAAAGTGAGAAGCACCTAATTAACCCAACAATACGTGACTTTAACTCTTCTTTAAAGTTTAGCATAGAGAAAATATTTTTACTCTGCTGATAACACATATACAAATTTTACCTTTCCCTACACAAAGTAAGATAAAAACACCCCAACAGTATATCCAACAGCAGGTGAAAACATGTCATTGAGTCATCTGCGCAAAAGGTTCATTTTTGAAGAAACGGTCAGGGTATTGCATGGTAAATGTAAACAGTACTATAAGAAAATACCATAGAGTCGAGGGACTTTGGACTTAAGGTAATCGTTCATCCACTGCATCTGCTGTTTTGTGATTTGTGTTTGGTAATGTAAAAATAATGGATGAGCCTCAAATTCTTTGAAAGTTTCTTTGTGAAAAGTTCTAATTGTATAGAATTTTGTAAACGAAAGTTACCATAAAGTATACGATCAGAGCTAATAATCAGCGAAATAATAATAAATAACTAATTTTATTATTTAAATTATTACTTAAATTTAAACATGACTGGTTTAAGGCGCCTACCCTACTACTTAACTTTCTCCCATAATAAGATTGCAAAATTTCTGGGTCAGTAAAAAAACTTAATGGTAACATTCCTGTTAATATCTTTATGTGTTTTATAACTGTGCGAGAACAGTATGTAAGTTAAGCACATCGAGTTTTCTGTAACTATAGGGAAACAATGAGAGAATTACGATTACGATTAATTATGAGTACAATTGATTATAGAAAGGAAGTAGAGGAACGAAGAGTAAACCCTGGAAGTAGAACGAGTGAGGATTTCTTAAGTCTGTATCTAGATGAAATGGAAAACCGTTCTGGAAAGGTGGACACATCTCTCACCGGTAATACTAACAAATTTATATTTCATTTCATTTACAATTAATTTACATCTAAAATTATTATTAATTATTTTAGAATGTATTTACTGAATTATTAGTGATTCCGTTTATTTCTTTTAAGCAGATTCTCTTATCAGTAATTTCAATAGTTGTAATTTTTAAGACTTCTTCGAAAAATATTTTCTGTATTATTTTTTTTATTATTATTATTATTTATTTATTTATTTATTTTTGCTTGATTGTGCGTTTGGTTCATCAAGAGTGATAGGTGAAGATATCAGGATAATAAAGTCAAGAACACAAGCGCAAATGTTACATGTTTATTATTGAAAAAATGCTATTTCGGATTGTTTATCATGTTTCATTAACTACGCTACTCTACATATCACATCAAATTTCGCAAAAAAAAAATCGACTATTTTGAACACAATTTCATATGATTCGCCGACCGCCTATACATGCAAACAATTATGGGGCTTGTGAACTCTTTTGTCTTTCAGATAAATGTATCAGTCGAGATACAATGCAAAGATTCTTACGTTGGTACTGTGTTGGGGATTAGCGTGGACCAATAACTTCGATCTATACAAACTTTGCCTCTGTGACTCTGTTGAAAAGATAACAAACAAATGAATAGAAATAGACATGTCCGCTGACTACTGAAGCTGAAGATATTTATTTTTCATTGCATTTAAATAAATTGTCATTAGAAACTACATCAGCTCAGACTAACAGTCGAAAATCAAAGCTCGTGTAGGGGGTCACTTTATGAACGGCTTTATATTACAGGGGATTAATTATTTACAACGTGTAATTATTTTTAATTTCCTTTATTTTGGATGAAAGGAAATAAAAAGCTACCTGATTTTATTTCATGTTATATTTTATATATATTATTGTTTCTATTTCGCGTGAACAATAAAATAGATTTTTCTTTGAATATTCAAACTAGTACTCAAAACACAAAAAAATACAGTTGTTGCTTTTATGGGCGCCTACAGATAATCTCTTTTGTTGTGAAAATAATAATTGCTTTTCTCTCTCTCTCTCTCTCTCTCTCTCTCTCTCTCTCTCTCTCTCTCTCTCTCTCTCTCTCTCTCTCTCTCTCTCTCTCTCTAGTTCTAAAATAATAGAACAGATAAATACTTTCATTTATCTTGGATGGGAATTATCATATGAAGGAGAAGAAATCAAAAAATTAAAACCTTTAAAATTTTTACAGATTGTATGCCTCATAAACAGAACACGCAATTGAAATATAGTAGAAAAGGAAACACAATACTTTAGCAGTGCCATCATCATTATATTGCAGTGAAATAAGGCAATAAATAAACAAGATAAACAAAGAATAAAAATGATGATCAATGCTGATTATTTATCATAACAAATAAATTATTTGTTATATAATTTAAGTAAATTCTACATTTTAAACAATATCGATTAAAAGACAAAGATTGAAGTTTCTGCAATAAAGACCTAAACAAGGAAGTCAGATGCCGAATGCTGAAATGCTACGTGTGGTCTATTCTGCTCTACAGAATTGAAACATGGACATTGAAGGCGACAATTTTCCAGAAAATTGAAGCCTTTGAGATATGACTATACTCTACAAACCATTTTGGTAGGAAGATTTGATGGCTGGAGGAAGAAGAGAATATCATGATTGGACAACATCAAGACGTGGACATGAAATTGCAGCGCACAAGTGTTCCGATTAACGCAAGAACGCAGTTTGTTCGCCAAGATGGTCGCTTCCCTTCGAGAAAAGATAGCATCATAAGAAGAGAAATTTATATTAATATTCTGTTGGCAATAATAAATTCCGCGTCAAGGAAGAGAATGTTTTGGATCATCTTTAAAATTACAAGAATAATAAGATAAGTAAAAATATTTATTTAATAGCCAATTTTGGAATTTTTTCTATTTATGAGGGCCATCAAACTCCTCAGTAATTTATAACTTACTTTTTCCTTCTCCCAGACATCTTCCTGTTGGTAATAGCTAATTAAGTTTTTATACAGATCAATCTAATCCAAATTTTGGAGACTGTTGGTTGGTTATACAGAATTATACTAAAGGAATTAAGGCTATAACGAGAGTGTCATATTATTATTATTATTATTATTATTACATAACACCTCCAGGGAGTCTGAAGACTTGTCAAGGAAGGACACCAACTCTACAACACTTCGCCTACACCAATCGCAACTACCGTCATCATCTACTCCAACGCCATCTACCGCCGACCACCACCACCACCAATAGTACTACAGACAAACATCCATGCCCAACGCAGGATTCGAACCCGCAACCTTTAAGCTAGAGAGTGGATAGGCTAACAGCTCGGCCAACCACGTCGGCAATGCGTGTTTATGTGTGTTTATTGCACATGGTTTCCTGTGTCCGATTTCCCTTATATAAATAAAAAAAAAGGAATTAGTTGAAGGTGAAAATGACAGAAACTGCCAAATTTCTCTACATGTAAACGTGTCGACATGAAGCCAACATTTCGGAATAAATTTCTTTCACTGCTCAAGAGTTATGATCTCATGAGGAGACTGAATGAATAATACTTTCCCAGAAACGTCCATAGAAAGATTCTTCTCGCAAATCTACAGAATGGAATCTTCATTCTAAAGAGACCACGCTGTTATTATCATCCAGGCTTACGGATGATCATAACCACTTTAGTTTTGGCATTTTACATTCAAGTACAAGGGCGTAAAGACTCCGAGAGAAACCGAACTCCCTCTACTGTTATGTAATAGTCATGACGTTTTAATTTATCTACGAAACTCAAAAGCAGTGAAACGGATTATAATATCAATAGTTATGTAGAATAATTTGTATAAGAGTACAATTGAATAACCACGTATTTTTCTTTGATTTTTCAGTTCCATCACTTAAGGGAAATGCACAAGGTTTCCTAATAGCAGGAGCATCTGGACCGACCATTGTCCTTCAGTGGTTCTTTCTTAGAATGGCCGATAATCTCAAAATCCAGGAACGCATTCAGAAGGAAATAGATAGTGTGACAGGTAATTCAAGAGATATTTGCTGGGAAGATCAGAAATCAATGCCTTATACAATTGCCGCTATTAGAGAAACTATCCGATTGACTATGAATACCTTCGCAGATCTCCGATGGTGAGTACGATATTTAAATTCTTACTCTCCTTTTGCTATTCTATTAAGTTGTAATAAATTATTCTCTCATTTGTTTTCTACGTCTGAGAGAAACTTCAAGACTTTCAAAAAAATGTTAAGAAGATATACGAAGGTATATGTATCTTCATGTGATGATACTGGTTAAAATATATTATTTTGAAAATGACCGCAGAGTAAATAGAACTAAAGGTACACTGTGATTAACGTGAAAGTATTCCTACTGAAGAATTAAAAAGTCAATTCTGCAGCCTTTCTATGAAATTAATTAATACAGTTGGATCTCTCTCTCAGTCGCTCTCTCTCTCTCCTCTCTCTTTCTCTCCCCCCCCCCCCTCTCTCTCTTCCTAGCACTTTTTCTTCTGACTTTTATCTAAACAATAAATGTTCATCTCATAGAACAGAAACTTAACAGCATAATATTAAATAATGCATGTGAAATAAATATTAACATTGAATGAAATAAAGTTAGCAATTTTATAATTAACTAATTTCTTTTTTATTCTATTAGTACTTCTGCAGACACAACAATCGGAGACCACTTCGTTCCAAAAGGAACATTTTTGGTACCTCTGATGTACGGTGCGCAAATGAATCCCGAAATGTTTGAAAATCCCACCGAATACCGTCCTGAAAGGTTTCTTAACGAAGATGAAAATTCAGTTCTTAAGTCAGATGCTTATATACCATTTAGTATAGGTATATTTTAACAAGTATTCTATAGTTTATTTGACTATATTATGAAATTATTTATGACTGTGATAATTTATTCTATATTAGTTTTATTCGAAACTTGTCTAATCAAAATGTAACATACGTAGAAAAGAAATTTTGAAGTTCGGTTTTGAAATTATTTTTTAAAATAATTTTAAAATAAATATTTTATTTTAAATACACACACACACACGTAAGGCAAGTGTGTGTGCGTGTGTGTGCGTGCATTCATTCGAAGAATAACAGAAAAAGAGAGAAATCGTGACAGTGATTTACTTGTAACTGACTTCGAGAAAAAAATCGTGACTGCAAACTTTTCCGTCACCAGCATCTTACCTCACGATAAGATGCTGGTGCAATCTCCTGACCATACTTACACACGGAAACTCAAAACTTTCGCAACGGTTCTTCTTCGAACCAGCTGATAAGGAATATTGGACGTAATATCCGTATCTGCCTGTTAAAGTTTGAGTGTATTAGCGCATCAAAATGTCAATCTCATTCTATACTTCTACGAGAAAAAAACTGTCGATCTTCTTCTCATTCAAGAATCACATATCGAAACTGAAGATGAAGTTAAATCTAGAGCAATAATCCCTGGCTACGACATTCTCGGGATTACTTACAATCGTAGCTACGGCAACCTAACATATGTCTGAAATGGTATTGAGAATGCTGTGCTGATATCTTCTTCGACTAATGAAGAAATTCATAAGATCGCTGTTAAAATTTCTGATATTACGATTGTAAATGTATATAAACCACCTGCTTGGCCAAATGCTGTTATACAGACATACGCCCACCCAACTGTGTACTCTGGGGACTTCAACTCAGTCATCATACTACTTGGAAATACGATCGGAATGATCAAAACGGCGAAATATTACCTGAATGGATGGGCAAATCAACACCGCCTTCACTTGGTTTTTGATGCCAAGGAAAAAGAGGCTGGAATAAGGAATATAACCCAGATCTGACATTCGTTTCCACTGATATTGAAAATCAGTCTGTACAGGCTTTCACACATATTCTTGAGGTTTTTCCAAATAGCCAGCACCGTCCCATCTTTATGCAATTAGGAGCGCAAAATCCGTGATAACATAATTTCCTAGACCAAGATGGAATTTCCAAAAAGCCGACTGGTAAAACTTCACTGCGGATCTAGACGCACGGCTTAGAAAAATTCCCCCAACTTATAAAAACTATACACGGTTCACTGGAGTAGTTATAGCGGTGGCAAAAATACTCATTCCTCGAGGCTACCGAAAAGAATACGTGCCTGGATGGACCAATGAAATCCAATCCCTGTATTGGGAATTCCTTGAAAGTAAGGATCCTGAGAAAGGAGAAGAACAGCTCCATAGTCTCAACTCTGCTCGTAGGGAAAAGTGGATTCAAATAACTGAAAACATAGATTTCAAATACTCTAGTAGAAAATCCTGGTTCGCTACTTAAAAAGCTTGGTTCAAGCACCTCTGTACCAAAGAAATCTCCTCTTGTCGATCCGAATCAGATAGCTGCTCACATTGTTTCGCTTTCTAGAGCTCCGATAGATAAAGAACATACTAAAGAGGTAAAACGCAAAACAAGGCTGTGAAGTCTGTAACTCAAAAGAATCAACAATTCGCTTTGACTTTTTCCTATGAGGAAATATCCTCGGCGCTTCAAAATATCAAACTGGGGAAGGTTCCTGGATTTGACAATGTTAATAATGAATTCCTGACGCACTGTGGACCTTATGCAAAATCTTGACTGGCTAAGTTCTTTAACAATATACTTGAAAGTGGCCGCGTTCCTAAAGATTTTAAAAGGAGAAAAATCATTGCTGTGTTAAAACCAGGTAAGCCAGCAGCCAGAACTCAGAGCTATCGCCCCATAACCCTTTAAAGTGCAACCTACAAATTATTGGAGAAACTAATATTGAATAGGATCAGTGATAAAATTTTGGAACGTGTTCCAATAGAACAAGCAGGGTTCAGAAGAGATCGCAGCTGCACAGATCAAGTTCTCAGCTTAACAACCTACATGGAAACAGGATTTCAAAGATGTCTGAAGTCTACTACAGTCTTTATTGACTTAATAGCGGCTTACGATACTGTTTGGACGGAGGGACTCATAAATTTCTTAAGGTCATCCCATGTAAAATATTGGGTCACCTCTTAAACAACTTATTCTGTGATCGATATTTCAGGGTAGTCACCGGAGGAAGCATCGGTAAACAGAGAGTGCTTAGGAATGGATTAACTCAGGGCTCAGTTCTCGTACCACTGCTTTTTAGTCTTTACATCCGAGATATTCCTTAAACAACCAGCAGGAAGTTTGCTTATGCAGATGATCTAGCTTTGGCGATCAGCGACAAGTCTATCAAAAGAAATGAAGAAATATTGACAAATGATCTGTCGGCTTTATGACAGTTCTATATAAAATTGAGATTAACACCAAATTCTGGTAAAACGAATGTTCTTGCTTTCACCTGAACAATAGCCTTGTAAATCAAAAACCACAGATATATGGAACATTAATTTCGTTTAATCCGACACCTAAATATCAGTAAATAACTCTGGATAGATCTCTGACATGTAAACAGCATATGATTAATATCGCTGCTAATGTTCGCACCAGAAATAATATGGTTCAGAAGTTTTGTGGTACTATATGGGGCTCAAGTGCCACAACTCTGCGGTGCACTGCTATGGGTCTAGTTTACAGTGCAGCAGAGTATGGTGCTCCTCTCTGTCTCAATAGTTACCATCTCAATAAATTAGATACTCAACTTAACTCCACTCTGCGTTTAATAACAGATTGCATTAGGAGTACACCTTTACAAATGCTCCTCACTTTGTGTCATTTTGCTCCTCCAGAACTGCGACGACAAGAAGCTTTGCTTCGTGAATATAAAAGAATTTTAAATAACTAAAATCTCCCATTACATGAATTTATTCCAGATGCTTTATCCAATAGGCTAAAATCCAGAAGACTAGCTATAAAAACCGCCCGTAATCTTCTTAGCCAGAATGACAGTATGGTGAGTAGGTGGGATGTACTGTGATCCCAAGCAGTGTCACCTGACGATCGCAATCTTCCAAAATACATATTGATTTGACCAGCCCAGGAATATATGGACGACGGCTAGCAGGATTCGTACAGGCCATGGTATGTGGAGATTTATTTTCAAAGTGGGGTAAGATACCAAATCCCCCACTGTCCCTGTGGAGCCGCGACCCAAACCATTTAACATATAGTACAGGAATGCGAGCTGACAGCATATCCAGGTACTATGTGGTACATAGTACTATCCAGGTACATATCCACATACACTATGGCCTGTATGAATCCTGCTAGCTGTCGTCCATATATTCCTGGGCAGGTCAAATCCAAATGGATTTTGGAAGACGTGTATGTGATTGCGATCTTCAGGTGATACTGCTTGGGATCACAGATCAACTGGATCAAAAACCTAAATGTTAAAATATAATTAATCTTCTATCTGATGCATGTCATAAATTCATATTTGTATTTGCCTGAATGTAGACTTTTTTTAATCATATATGTGTATTTTATCTATACTCATGTGTATTATATCTTATTGTCTTTTAACCATGGGTACAAGCCATACGGTATATAAATAAATAAATACCTCACGGTATTTATTTATTTATATTCATCATCATTCCGAGGTATACCGATGGCTATGGATTTACCTATGATTCAACATGTATACAATGAAGAGTATTGGAAAGAATTAAAGTCATCTTGCGTTCCTAAAGTGTACCACTAATATTATTGTCTGAAAAAAACTGTGATTTTAACGGTGTGTCAGAGAAGGACTAAAACGGAAATTTTAAGACTTAAAAATCTTTTCGCATGAGGAATATATTGGCTAACACGAACCACCTGCTGCAAACTCTATTACTGAATGGCTAGAATCGAAATATTTGCAGTTTCTTCCTGAAGGACATTAGAGAACCCGGACTTTTGTCACAAGATGATATACTCCAGAAGAGAATGCAAATATAGAATAATTAACACAGAAATATGAAAAGGATACACAATGTGTTTTTTGGAAGAGATATGTTATTTCTCCTGCTATATGGAAAAATCGGTCATACATGTTTTTCCAGGAAATAATTCATTATCCACAAAGACTGATCTGTTCCACTATAATTCCATCCACTTGGACTTCGGCAAAATCACTAAATCGCAAATGAATCAAAGAAATGTGATGTCTGCTCTCCACTTTATTTTAATCTCGCTATATAGGAAACTTTGACCATGAAATGCACGATCACGCCTACTTCGTTTTCAAATTTTAATTATTATTTTGTTGAACACAAACTTCTAATGTCTCCGATGAAAGAAATATCCTAAGGATCTCAATAATTATGCCTAATTTTAAAATAATTTATGCTTGCTTGAACATAGAGGAAAGTGATGAAATGGAAAATTGTATCCTACATTATCGATATAAGATTATAAGAGAATACTGACCAACAAGCACTGCGAAGTAAAATCAGACATCAGCTAAATATTGTACTTTGAATACTTTATATCATTCTACTGTTTTATATCTGCTATATGTTATTTGTTTCATTTGTTGAACCCAATTTGTTGAACCCAAAAGATACTTTTTCCCAGGCAGACGTTTTTTGTCTTTTGTACTCAATGATCAGGAAATATAATAAATCGTGATTTTTACCTTTACTTTATAGGAAAACGAAATTGTCCAGGAGAAGGTGCTGCCTATATGAGTATCTTCATGTACGCATCCTCAATATTACAACACTTTATGGTGAAAACTCCCGATGGTGGGAAACCAAATATGAACGTTGAACAGCTGCTTACCTTCTATATGCCTATAAAACAGAATCTGTGCTTCACACCAAGATAACTGCCATTGGATGATGAGTAAAGAATATGTGTATGATATAAAAATACAGAAATGTACATAAATAATCTAAATTTTAAATAAATACTTCAGTACATACAGCTGAAAGGTTTAATTCTAGGTTGCATATAATCTGTTCATTAATGAGTCTGTTGTGAAATGAGTTGTCATTAGTCAATATTATCCTGTATATATATTATCGTAATTTATTAGCATTATTTCAATCGATATTAAATATTTTCCTTTCTGCAATTATTGTACGTATGTCACACCTCCAAGGAGTCCAAAGACTCATTGTAGCAGGGAACTTATTCCACAACTCTCCGTCTCTACCGCTCAATCCACCAGCTACAGAGAATCGATTATTGGAGATTAAAAATGGGTTGAAAATAATTCCCGTAAAGTTCTAAATTTCACGTTACAGTCTATCTAGGAGGAATTCCTTTAAAAGCATAAATAATTTTAATGAATCCACCAATTATTTCAAAGATTAAATTAATGACTGCAGCGAATAAAATAATAATAATAATAATAAAAACTGCCGTTCTTATCAGCATTCATTATCAAAATAGTGAAATCTGGCGTTGTTTAGACTCATGTGCTGTAGTAACACTTTACTCTTAATTCTGGATAAAGGTTCATTAATGTCTTTAATAATTATTCATTATTATGAATAATTAGTACATAACTTTATGTATGTTAATACTTAGTTAAAAATTAAGAAATATGAAAAACGAATAAATAACATGAAGGTGAGTAAAAGATTTAATATTTTAAACTGTATAATAACTGATTGTCTATCGCTTATTTTCTTTTAAAACTGTGTAATAATAATAATTGCATAACACTTCGACAATAACATGTTGATTTTTTATAGCAGCCATTACTTTTTATATCGCTGCGCACAAAGACAACATTCGTTGACTAATAAGGATCATATACGAAATTAAAAATTGTAAACTTTCATATAATATATGCTTAAATAGAAAAACAAAAATTAAATAAATGTAAATTGAAAATGTAGGTTAGTGTTTCTATTTTGCGATTTTGTTCAAACTTTTGCAATTTATTTCACCTATTTTAAATGATATTAAATGATTTATAAATAACACTTCCACACAAATTATGTTTTCATGTATAACACGACAAATCTGGATTTCATTTAGTGCAATGAATGCATGAAATGGTTGATGTATTTGAAATTCTTGCATTATGACTTTTATTAATGGCTTATGACTTATTATTAATTGTTGAATTCTTGAATTATTAATTCTTGAATTCTTGAATTATTAATTCTTGAATTCTTGAATTATTAATTCTTGAATTCTTGAATTATTAATTCTTGAATTATGAATTGACTAGAATTATGAAATTCTTCATAATTCTAGTCATTTTAAAAAGTATGTTAAGCCAATTGCTATTATATCTAGCGTTAAGAGTAGAAAGGCTTGAAATACACATAACTAATTGATCTGAAGAAGAGAAGTAAGAGTAAAACCTTTCAATATCCTAGATTGTTCAGATTTGCTAGATTAAGTAAGAAAGTTATCCGTTCAAGTAAGATATTGAATTCTTATTCGCCAAAGTTACTCTGAAAAATTATCTTGATCTCATAGGTATCTTCCTTTGAGAGCAGATTCTTGACTGTACCTTGCTAATATAGTCCAGTTGTTCGACTTTGTCAGCCAGAAGATTATTTTATTCGTCAAAATACATGTCACAGATAACGCTCCGCTTTGGGAAGCTCAATCTCTGCAGTTTTCGAAAACGTTTATCTAAGGAAACTGGAAGAAATCCTTTTTCATAATTACTACCCTAGCCACCTTTTGGAAAACGGAACCTTTAAGACGTATTCGCCATTTATATTCACACACAAAAAAAAATTATCTGTTCTTCTTTCTAGGAAAAATAAGAAATTCGCATTCCTAGATAAACTATACTATAGAAAAACTTTCTAAATGCCCGAGATTTCCATTCTCTTACCTGTATCCTATCAGTGTCGAAATCTGTTATTTCTCTCCGACGAATTTTCCATTTAAAGCTTCAGAGCTTGAGATATTTTTATTTAGTGAAGTACCAACCCAACCCTACTAGAACCCGAACTACAGACAGGACAAGAGTATCTCTTAATATGATACCTACCTGTTGAATAGGCTAGCTAATAACTCCATACCAGCAGAGTTACCTTAGCTATATATATATATATATATATCCGTGTGCAAAGACTATTTGAATCCGCCATGTGTATTCGTTATTCTTTTGGAAATCCTTAGTATTTGCTTAGTATTTGTGTAAATGTGGCTAAAGATTTGGGAAAACGATTAAACAATTCAGATAAATAATCCATAAAATCATACCTGACACTTTTTTCAAGCTACGAATTAAATAATATATTATTATAAAGTTCATAAAAGAATTGATTATGTTACACGATATTAAATAAAGTTTAGTTAAAAATGGGAAATGCAACCTTACATCTTAGGTTGGCTCCTTCGCCTATGTACAGCATTATGTGTTTAGACCTTTCATGTGTGGGAGTGACATAAAAAAAGATACAAATCATTATTTCATTTGTTTTTTTAGACGTTTTTAGCAGTACCAAAGGGTCAGACATTATAAGCCATCACATATGAGACATTACGAAATCAAATCTTGCACAACTTAATAATAATATCCCATTAAATAAACTATTAGGTGTATTAATATCAAAATTAGAATATGGAAATATCTAATAGTTTAAGTCATATTTAACTGAAAAAACATGTCAGGATGCAGATAAGGAACTTTTTCCCACAGCAAGGAATAGCAAAGAATGGAAGATCCTGCTCAAGAGAAGACTCAATCCGTCTTAGACGGAAGAGAAGAAGAAGAAGTAACTATGATGCCAAGAACAGTCTGTCAGGAACGAGATAACTTATCGACAGAGAAGGCTTCTACGAGCAAACAGAACTTCCTATGGGCATCAATTTACCGAAGCATTAAATAAAGGCTTTTCCCGACACACATCTCACGGAACTATGAGCACGGAATTGGTAACGATGCGAATTGACAGTCGAATGCCTATAAGGAAACCACTGATTTCTGTGATGAACTGGAAAATTCCTCTACAGTGATGTCAGGAACAACGTGACTGGACACGACAAAAACTGGAAAAACGTCATGTGTCTAACGATCACAGTGCATCATGCCATGTACTCATGGTAAGCAGTCAGTTTTCTAGGAGCCGAATGAAACAACCAACTCATTCATTGGAAAATTTGGAGGCTTTTCTTGGGATTACTAACGAAGGTTATGGAAGTGGAATTCATGGTGTAGGGCATGTTCTGTGGGTAAGGAATGGAACCCTTGATATTACTGGAAGGTTGGGAGTCGAACGAAGAATATTAAACATTGTTATCGAGCAAGTCCGTCCTGCAATATTGACTTGTAATCTAGCAGGTGACAGTTGTTTCATGGATGATAATGTTATCCATCAAGCAAGAATTATTTAGCAGTGGTACATCGATCACAGAGCGACTTCCATCCATTTTTCCAGGCAATCACAAACAGGGATCTAAACCCCACTGAGAATGTATGGAACATATTATGAAAACAGATTCTGGGATTACCCTATTGAGATTGTCATAACTACCAACCCTCACCGAAAAAGGGAATTTAATCCATATTTGGCAAAGTACCATTGAAAAAAATGAATATTCTGCAGTTTCATTTCATTTATCTTTATATTTTTTCAAATATTTTTTTCTTTTAATCTTTAAGACTGCGTACATAGATATTATCTATCCCCTATATATAAACTGATTAGTTCAATAAATGGGAGAAAAAGGGAAAATATCTGACAGTCATCAGAAGAAGACAGATGAAATGGTTCGGACATGTGGAGAGGACTAATGGCATTCCAAAGCAAGCACTAGAAGGAATCGTTCCGGGACCAAGGTTTAGGAGCCGAGCTCAATTAAAATGGACTGACAACATCAAATAATGGACAAATTCCTCCCTTTCTCAACTGACATCAAGAACAAGAGACCGAGATGACTGGAGGAGGCTAACCAAGACTATCACCTACCAGCCATGAATGACCCAATGGTCCATTTAGGACTACGGCAGAAGAAAGAAGAAAGAAAAGATAGTCATTACACATTAATAAACTGTCTTCCCAGTACTTCAATGTTTTTGGATAAATAATATATTTCAAGATTTAAAAAAATGCTAATCAGCACGAAATTCTGTTACTCTCATGTAATCTGAAATATGTGTAATAAGCACTGACAAAAAGTGAAACCAATAAAAGCTGATAAAACTATCGTACATTTTTAGTATCGTTGGCGAGCTGATAATAGCAAAATCTTGAAACTCTGATTTATAGAAGGAGATACGCTTCTTTGGCATTTCAAATTTCCAATAGGCAAGATGCTGATCTCAAATCACTGCATTATTTCTTTCGCAGTTAGTAAAACATCTTGTGAGTCTGTACATTAGGGAATAATTGCACTGGATGATAATATAAGCATATGAGAACTCCAGGAACTCACTCGCAGTATCTGTTATGAATAAAGGAAGGAATTATATAAACATAGCTCAGTTGATAATAATAAGCTGAAATATATCAATAATATGAATATAATTAAAGGATTATTTGTCACTGGCGAGTAATCGAGCTCAGTAAAGTTAAAGAATAAGGAAAACTCTTTATCATAATATGCTATTGCTCGCCCTTTAGAAATTTCTAAATTAATTTTAGAAATGCAGTAGTTCACTTCCATGCTAACTAGAATCCTCTCAGTGAAACAGAATCATCTTATATATATATATATATATATATATATATATATATAATAGCAAAATGTATGAAGGATTTCTCTCTCTCTCTCTCTCTCTCTCTCTCTCTCTCTCTCTCTCTCCTCTGTCTTTTATTCTGTAGTTCCCCTTTGTGTGTGACAATAAAGGCATATTCCCCAAAAGAAATGCTACTTGGATAGAAGTCAACAGACACAATAGTGTGAGGAACAAACAGGCAAATTGCCCACCTTAATAAGATGTAAGACCTTTCGTTGCGATGATTGCAGCAATTTTTCAGGCGTACTTTTTACAAGCGTGCGATAACTATTAAAGGGAATTCAGACCATTCCTCTTGTAAGCAAATAACGAGGTCGTGGACTACTCTGAGGACGACATTCCTTCACCTCTTCTGATGATCCAGTTTATCCCAGAGTTGTACAGTTCGATTGAAATCAGGTGATGTTCTGCATTAATACCAGCAGCCTTATGACATTGTGCATTAATGAAAGAAACCACAATTAGTTCCTTAAATGCCATAAAGTAGGAAGCATTGCATTGTCCAGAATGTGCAGATACATCTCGGAGTTCAATACATGTGGCATAACAAACAAAGATCCGAGTCCAACCCAGAAAAAAGACGACTATACATCACACCGCCACCTACGGATTTCATAGATCGTAGTATGCACTCTGGTAAGAGACGTGCACAGGGCATCCCTTACACCGACACATACTCCCGTCCATCTGCTCGGTAGAGGATGGACGGGAGTATGTATCGTCCATCCTCTTTTCGTCACTTTCTGTGAATGTGGTGGGCAGTCCAGTACTGACAGTATTTGCAATTGAATCCCTGCAATTCCATCATAGTATAATATCACCGATTATTGACCATGGACGGCTGAATTTCTCAATAATCTGCCGAACAGATAGGCCTGTAAAATGACATTCTATCACAGCGCCATTTTCAAATTCCGTCAGTTGTTTTCTCACAACCATTTCACACGCACACACTTGCAATGAACTGGGCGCATTATACAATGACATAAAACACTACAGGGTGTTAATAGTGAGTGGGATATAGTTAAGGATCATCTAGAGTAGGGATACACAGACTGCGGCCCTCGGTTGATTTACTGGCTGCCCGCCTCGCTGTGTATTATTTTGACTTTAACAATTTACACGATAAGTAATTTTTAAAAATGGTACATGCGCAAAGCAAAGTAGCTGTGACATCACGTTTGCCTGTCTACTTACGATAATCGGTTCGTAATAATGTTAACAAATTTTATAATTCGTCTATTTGTCATATGAGTATTTTGTTTTCGTAGGTGAGGTTACTACAATTAATTATCACCCTAGGAAACGGTAAAAAATAAATTCTACAATGGATAAAGCAGGGCCAAGTAGGAAACGCAAACTACAAGATGAAAAACGGCAGTTTCAGGATAGCTGGACCGAAAAATATGGTTTTGTGCAGTCGTTTAATAATATCGTGTGCTTGATTTGCAAAAGTGCTGTAGCCATACCAAAATAATACAATATAAGGAGACACTATGAAAGTCTGCATTCTACATTTTCAAATCTACCCGAAGAACTACGTAAACAATATATTTCATTTTTGAAACGAGAATTGACAAGTCAGCAAGTAATGTTTACAAAACCTATTCAAGATTCGGAAATCACAACAGAAATAAGTTTTGAATATCTCGCCTTATATCAAAAAGGTGGCGACTATTTGCAGACTGAGATTTCGTTAAAGATTGCCTTGAGATAGCTGCTAAAAAGTTTATCGTGAATCAGCCAAAAATGTTGAGAAAATTCGGTTAAACAGGATGACTGTGCAAAGAAGATTACTACCATCTCGGTAAATGTAAATGACCAATGAACATCTTATTGAAAGAAATTTGCTATTTTTAATTAGCTATTGATGAATCGACTGACATTTCTTCCACAGCCCAGTTGTTGATATTTGCACATGGAATAACGCAAGTGTTTGAGGTAAGTTAGGAGATGATTGGAATGAGTTCATTGTCAGATCAAATGAAGGGCAATGACATATTCACTGGGCTTTTGTAACAGTGTTCCAAAATTGATTCAGATCTGACGAAATTATCGGGTATCACGACTGACGGAGTTCCTTCCATGATAGGAGTTAATTCTGGATTGGTAACATTATTGAAACAGCATTTGGGTTTGATACGATTCCACTGTATAATCCACCAGGAGAGCTTGTGCCCTAAGAAACCTTGGATTTGAACATGTCATGAAAGCTGTGGTTTCAAAGATTAATTTTAGAAAATCCCGTGGCCTTAATCACCTACAATTTAAAACGTTTCTTTAAGACATTGAAAGTGAATATGGTGACTTAATTTGTTACACAGAAGTGAGGTGGCTACGTCGTCGACAAACATTGGAGCGGTTCTTCCTGAATTTAATTGATGAAATTGAAATCTTCATGACTGAAAAAAACAAAAATGTCCTTGACATAAAAAATCCGGATTGGTTATGTGACTTAGCCTTTCTAGTTTACATTACTAATCATTTAAATACGTTAAATACGCGACTTCAGGGCAAAGATCAATTGGTTACTCAAATTACGGCCACATTTTATCTTTTCAGTGCAAGTTAAATCTATTTCAAATCCAACTGAAGTCAGGGAATTACATCCATTTTCCTAATTATAGGAAAGTTTCTGAAACGTTCAATGTCATCTTCAAAATTGTGTATGTTGTAAAGATTGATAACTTGTTATAAACCTTCAAGGATCGGTTTTCTGATTTTAAAAAAGTGAACCCGTTGCTAGATTTATTTAGCAATCCTTTTGCCATTAAGCCCAAAAATGCACCCGAATCAGCACAGCTTGAACTAATCGACATTCAAAACGATGATAGCCTGCGAAATAAATTTAATGAAGGCAATTTATTAAACTTCTATCATTGTGTCGATAAAAACAATTATAAATGGTTGCTAGATAATGCATTAAAATTTATCAAGCCTCTTTGGCTCAACATATATTTGTGAACAAAGGTTTTCAGTCATGAATATTAACAAATCAAAAAATAGGAACCGCTTGACTGATGAAAATTTAGAATCAATTTTGCGGTTGGCTACTACAAAATTCGAACCAAATATCAAAACAATTGTCAAATCAATGCAATGTCACGTATCATATTAAACTAACTTACATTTTATTACCTTTTTTGTAACAATTACAGGGTGTTCGGGATAAATTTGACATATTTATAATTAATTATATTTTTCCGTAAGTTACATGTATTAACACACACTTCTCTTCATTTAAAAGTTTGGACCCTTCTTCATTCATATACAAGATGTCAGAAAGGATGGATAGCTGGAACCCACCTGAATCATGGAAGAGAATAACTTGTATCATGATGATTCGTGCCCGCCATCAAAATAAGGATATTACGACTGCTGCCCAATGCTCCCTGAATACAGTAAAGACAATCAGGCATGAACTAGAGACTTGCAATGGTGACTACGAGGATGTAGCAAGAAGAAAGATCCCTAGCAGACGATCTGATTGCGTTCGTACAGCAGAATTCCTCGCAAATCTTCAGGAACAGGTGTTGAAGAACCCTGGCATTGGAATTCGGGCTTTGTTCGTGGAGTTGCTAACTGTAGTCAAGCCCTGGATAACAAGGGTAGCCAATGGTAGGCCGTACGTATGGCAGCAGGATTCGGCCCCTTGCCACACCTCTGGGAAAAGTCAAAAATGGTTGTCTGAAAATTTCTACGACTTCACCAGTCCAAATGTTTGGCCTCCAAACTCCCCAGACCTTAACCCCATGGATTATTTTGTATGGGGCGCAGTTGAAAAAGACACCAATCGCACTTCCAGTAATACAAAAGCCCAGTTAATGGATAAAATTAAAACAGTTTTTGCGGCCCTTCCCAGGGAGACTGTAGCATCAGCTTGTTCGAGGTTCCGAAGCAGAATTGAAGCTGTGATAGATGCTAATGGTGGTTATTTTGAGTAAATCTTGTTGATAGTATTGTAATTAACTCTGCCTGTAATGTTTTTTTGTCAATTCATTAAATTTAATAGATACAAAGAAGATTTTCTTTTTCCTTACGAAACTGTCAAATTTATCCCGAACACCCTGTATGATAGGTATATATAAAATGAACAATATATGGTAGATAACTTTCAAGTTTGTTTGTTTTTTTGGCGGCCCTCCCATAAGTAACAGTGGAACTATGCTGCCCTCGGCCTTAACAAGTTTGTGCATCCCTGATGTAGAGAAAGCAGTAATACATTTTATATGTATAACCACCGTAAGGAGGATTAATCCGGTAGGAGTTAGATGACTGAATAATATCATTAAGCACGTGCTGCAGAAGAGGAAAATGCTCTGGAGGGTATATAGAGAGAAACGTTATCGGCAAATTCATGGACAATACAAGGCTCAGGCAAAAGGTGACCAGCATGGCAAAGAAGACAAAATGAGATTATGAGAAGGATCTAGCCTAGCAGGACAAAGGAAATCACAAAAGGTTCGTTCGTTATGTGGCAAATAAGAGGAAGAATGACTATGGAAGATTAATCTTAATGAGTGATGATGGTCACTAGGGGACAGAAGCAGATAAAATAGTTGAGTGAGTGAGTGACCATTTTGCAAGCATATATCTTCCTGTTGAGCTTCCTGCTTTAACCTAAGTGACAGTTGGAGGGTCATAGGATATTGCAGGATCTCAATGTAAATACAGCTGTGGGATTAGATGGAATATCAGCTAGGGTTTTGTGAGACTGTGCAAAGGAACTGGAAATGGAAATGCCTACGACTAGGCTCTTTAATTTAAGTCTCAGTTCTGGTAAAGTTCCAAAGGTGTGGAAAGAGGACAAAATTATTCCTTTGCAAAGGAGTGGTTATAAGATCATGTTAGGAAATTATAGACCAGTCAGTATCTAAGATGTGGTGGTAAAAGTACTAGAAAAATTGGTAGAAAAGGGAATCCAAGAATTGGTAGATAAAAATATGATGCTGTATGAGAGTCAACATGGCATTGTGAAGGGTCGGTCATGCCTCAGTAATTTACTAACTTTTTATAACACAGGAACAGGTTAGTTGGATAAAGGAAATGGCTACACGATGATTTTACTGGATTTTGCAAATGCATTTGAGAGAATAATCCATCCCCATATCCATCATATCCATCCCCATATGTTGTAATTTGCGCAACTTTGTTGCGCAAATTACAACATATGGGGATGGATATGACAGTGGTTAAGGGTGGGCTGCTGGACAGATTTCAAAAAGTGGCATATGGAAGAGCAGTATCCAGGCGAAAGGGGTGACTAATGGTCTGCCGCAAGGTAGAATGCTGGGACCATTGCTGTTTAATTTGTACATAAATAATATTGGAAATAACCTTAAAGGAAATATTCAGTTGTTTGCTGATGCGAAATTAGATAAAGTAATAGTTAATCAAGGTGATGTGAAATAAATCTAGCTTGCAGGTCGATTTAAATAGGCATTCAGTAATGGCAAAAACCGTGTATAACAGTGGTGGCACTGTACTCCAGGAAATAGATGAAGCTACAGATTTTAGCAGTGGTGAGAGGCTTATATTTAAAGTTTAGAGGACATATTGCTAAGGTTGCTAAGGTAGCCCATAAGATTACTTGGCTATTGAAGAACACATTAAAAAGGAGTGAGACATAAGAAAATTATTATTAGTCTTTTTAAGGCCTGACACGCACACATATGGATTAATGTGCTCTAAGTCTGGTCCCCTGGGTTTCTTGGAGATGAGGAGAGGATTCAGAAGCAAGTGACCAATATTGGTCACTTGCTTCTGAATGGCTTCTAAATCACTCACTTCCTTATAGCTCACTACTGCATATGCAGTAGTGAGCTATAAGGGGCTCACGCGAGCCATTTTTTAAAATTTTCTCAAATTTGCCAGTCCCGTGTTCTTCATGTTTAATAATCTTGTGGAACTAGGAAATACCACCGTGGAATTATTATTATACAACACCTGCAGGTAGTCCAAAGACTCCTCGTGGGAGGGAACCTGCTCTACAACTCTGTTTCGACAACTCATCCACCAACTAACCGCAATTACGCCATCTACCGCCGACTACCACCTCTAGTAGTATGCATGTAGTATACGCCGACTACCACTTCTATGAACGTATACATGCTACTATAGTTGCTACTTTAAATTCATATGGATTTTCTGATAACTATATAAAAAATAATTTCATTTCATTGCATTTTGTTCTGATGTAGCTAGTGTAATGTTAGGAAACAAATCAGGTGTTACAATCAAACTTCTACAAAAATTTCTCAACGTTGTGATTTGGCATTGCGCTCATCGTTTACAC
The DNA here is from genome assembly GCF_054136105.1 of Typopeltis vanoorti. NCBI lineage: Eukaryota > Metazoa > Arthropoda > Arachnida > Uropygi > Thelyphonidae > Typopeltis > Typopeltis vanoorti. The sequence continues at coordinate 47,564,379 of NC_143559.1, forward strand.
TTTTGAAATACTTATGGATAAATTATATTCTTTTTATCATCAATCAACAAAAAATCAACGATAATTAAATACGATTGCAAAAGACCTTAGTATCGAAAAAAATTTTAGATATCGACCATGTGTTTGGACCACAATGGGCAGCTGGCAGTTTACGAATGGCTCTTGCTTTGTGGAGAAATTACCCAGCTTTTTGCAAGCATTTTCATCAAACAATAAATATAAGGGCTTTTTAAACCGACTTCTCAATTTGAAATTTTTAAAAGATCTAGCATTAATGTTTGATATCCTATAGGAATTATCATATCTGACAGAATCTCTACAAAGTCGCAATGCAAGTATTATAAGGGCTAAGTTAAACCTTTTTTTTTTGTTCAACGATGTCAGCCCTGTGTTAGAATTTGCATAGCTGACCACTGCCAATATGGTGAGTGGCCCATGGAATGTTCCTTATGGGGATAGATTGAAGGAGTGTGGATTGCAGAAGTTGGTTGATATGAGAAAATCTTTTTCTCATATCAACCAACTTCTGCAATCGGGGATATTATAGAAACATTTATGTTCCTTAAAGGGTTTTATAGGATAGATGTAGAGGAAATGTTTCAGCACTTCGCTAGAGTAACCAGAACAAGGGGTCATCCCTGGAAGTTGAATAAAGGTGTGGTTAGTAATGTTGTGTGGACTAGTGATTTTGTTTGGAGAGCTCTAATTGAGTGGAATGGTTTGCCAGAGTCAGTTGAAAGTGCTTTCTCTTTTAATGGGTTCAAGTAGAGGTATAATAGATTGTGCGGATAGATTGGATCACATTAAACGAGTCTTTAGACTCTATGGAAGTGCCCATATAATAATGTTTTTATTATCTTGTATGAGAAATAATTTCTCAGCTTTCAACTTCAAAGCTTATTTGTAAGCTTATCTGAGGATGACACCAGTTAGTTATTATTTATTAGTTTGTTTGTTGTGTTGGGAAGCTTCGCAATCAAATCTATGTTTAATAGGTTTGATTTCCCCTGCAGCCGTTGATTGAGAAATTCGTGTATGTGCAAATTTATGCCTCAAATTTTTCGGAGAAAAAAAAAACGTTTTTTTGTTTTCTGCAAAGTTATCAGTATCGGTTGGAGGGGAAATCACTAATATAGATATGCAAATGGCGAGGTCGCTCATCTCTCTTGTTATCATTGGAGGTGACATCACTAAAAGATATCCACAAATGGGGAGGTCCCTCATCTCCGCTTGGGTAAGCAGACATCTTCTGAAGAAGAGGTGGGGAGTTAGGAAAGCATTGTAGTGAAGACCACTGTCAAAATCTCTAATATCCTATCACCATCCACCACCTAATGCTATTTTTTCCATACCAACATTTTTCAGACATGTGGTCTAATATCAAACATGCTGTTTCAGATTAAAAATATTTAACATAATAAGGATAAATAATATAGAATACCATTCGAACCACAGAGATAAGTTTTGTCCTATGATGTCACAAAGTAAGATAACCTCACATCGATATCATATCCACCAACATGCGAAAACATGTCCTGAATCATCTGCAAGAAAGTTTCATTTTTGAAGGAATGGGCAGGATTCGGTAGGGTAGGGTAGGTTATAAACAGCACTATAAGGAAAAACAATCAAGACGAGTGATTTTGGACTTAAGGTAATCGTTCATACACTGCAGCTATTGTATTGTGTTTGTGGTGTTTTGTGTCCAGTAAAGTAAAAATTATGGGTGAGCCACAAAATTCTTTGAAAGTTTCTTTGTGTAAAGTTGTAATTGTTTAGAATTTTGTAACAGAAAGTTAACATAAAATATAAGATTAGAGATAATAATCAGTGAAGTAATAATAATAAATAACTATTTATTTGTGGTGCCAAATGAAGTAATGCAAGAAGAAAGGCGGAAAAACGATTATGAAAAATCTACGGTGGGATTAAATTCCAAAGTTTCAGTTATCATTGGTATAATTGATGTACAATTTCTTTTAAATAAGACCTCAAATTTATTTCCTTAAGAAATACTTCTACTGATTGGTATTTCTGATGGAATTATTGTAACACATGCATTGACAAAATCACCATGTAGTTGGAATGAATTACCTGAAAGAGTTGAAAAACAGAATTCTTAATTAATAAAATATAACCATCAGCTGAATTGGGAAATTGGTTCACTATATCTGAACAAACTAAGAGATTGGATAATAGAATCAACATGCGAATATCAAATATTACTCTCCAAAGTAAGAGAAAAATCAAAAACATTAACGTATTTAATAGGCAGACCTGTTCAAATTTAAATTATCAGGATTGCCCTAAACGTGAAAAAATTCCGTGTACTTTTATATGTTTTTGGAAACTTAATGATAGATTTTGTGCTTCTAACAAAGCTCAAAAATATATGTATTGGTTTAAAAAATAATGTAACCCTTAATGTTACTAAAATAACAAATTGCCAACATCATGAATGAATAAACTTTCAAATGAGAGTCACATTGTAGTATTTGCAAAATAAAGATAAGGTATATTTTACTTTTCTTTTCAAATATTTTTACATGATAATAGTTTATAAACATATGACTGGCAGTCGAAACTTTTTTTTTCAAAACTTGACAACCCATGCTATTCCATTGGGAAAACAAAAAAAAAGAACAGATGTGATAGCTAATAATTTAATTGTGTATTCTGAAATGAATCAAGTACAAATAAATTAAATAGTGACAATTATATTGCTATATCCGTAGATGTCTCCAACAGACCAGGATATTTGTTCATCAGTGTGGAATTAAAGTGCGACTGTAAGCATTTGGTGATTTAATATTTCGAAAAAAAATCAACTAACACCTTTTTGTTCCCATATAGGGAGTAGGTGAGGCCATTATTATGCCCTATCTAACCTTTGGAGACTAAGTGAGCAGTTCAATCTACACTGGTAGCCAATCAGAGATAGCTGGCCCAAGACTATCACTAATTAATCAGCACACAGTGAAGAAGGCGGCTAATAAGTGCCGCCATCTGGTGGTTCCTAACCCTAAAACAATATATTTCATGTCTGAAAATAGTTTGGATTCGACGGCCGATTTTCTTCAGTTTACTGGACGAAAAACCCGAGTTTCCCGGAAGAAAAACCCACAAGCCTATGCAACAGATCGACTAACTCTGGAACCGGTCAAGGAAAGGCTTGGAAAACAAGTTCCACTAGTTGGCGACTAGATTCGAACACCTTTCATCATGTGCTTATGCGCTGTAGAGTGAAAACGCCACTTCTACTGAGCTATTTCAGCAATATAAAATATGCATTTGTAGCTTGAATTAACAAAGATGTGTGTTGTTTTTGTGTTTTCCACACTGAAACTTTACTCAGTTATTCTGACTACAAGTTGATATATAAATCCTTAACTTTATAACTTAATACAATTCTATTTAATTATTGTAAAAAAACATTACGAATGCATTTTCAGACCTTGTGATTGTGTGTTTTGTGCTGTGAAAATATGGTTAAAAATCAACAATTTGGAATATCTATAGTTTTCAGAAAACCTTGTTATTTCCAAAATGCCCAAACCAGGAAAGAATGTAAATTAATCTTTTTTGTTTAACTGAAACATAACAAGTGATATTCGTAATTGCAATGACATTGCTCGTGTGTTTTGGTAAGTGCAATTCTAATTCGAATACTGAATAGTTTTTCATAAGAATAATCATAGGCACATACATTAGAGAGTATCACTATGATATACATTAGCGACTTTTCATGTCTAAACATGTGTGATTGAGGGGACACCAACATATAATTAATGCCGGCGGTAGCGGGCATGAAGAGCATGCGGTGCATGCGGGCGCCGCTACGAAGGGGGCGCCGCCGCCGGGACACGGTTCATAAGTTCATTTTTAAGAAACAAAATTTTTATCATAAAAACAAAAAATTCTTAGAATGATCAATATTAAAATAAATAAGGCCGGATGCACCGAATAAAAATTTTAAAAAAATTGTATATTGCCGCCTCTTTGATCAGCCGGCTGTTTATAATTTTGCAGCTAGAGCAGGCTAAATGCTTGCTTGCTTGCAGAATGTTGTTTCTACTGCAGTCTACCTAAAGTGCAACGGTGAACAGTTTTTATGCGCAGAAACGAATTTTCGTGCAAAACATTTGTTGCTAGTTAACCAGTCATAGGGTACACATCTCAGTAGACTATTGAGAGTAGCGCCGTGCGGACCATTATTTCGTCTGTGTCGTGTTGTGTAATATAGTACTCATCTCAGTAGGCTACTGACAGTAGCGCAGTGCGAACTATTATTTCGTCTCTGTGTCGTGTTGTGTAATAATTTCTTGTGGGAATGAAATAGAAATGGAATCAAAATTTAAAAAAGTTATCCGGTGCACAAAATCGTAAGCGTCATGCTGCGAAAGAAGCAGCTATTAGGAAACAAACTGGGGATCTTAATAAATTTGTTAAAATATTAAAATAATCTGATGCAGATTGTAACCGTGCACATCATTCAGTTTACATGAAACTACTATTGCAACTATTGAACAAGATAACAAGACGCATGATTTAAGTGAAAAACAGTTAGGAGATTTAATTGTAGTTTACCACGAAACTAACACATTGTTAGTCTCTGTACATTTAGAAGATCCAGGTGAATGGGGAAATATTGATGAAAAATTACGAGTTGTTTTAAATGAAATGGGGCCTGTTCAAAAGAAAAATATAATATATCTGTTTTGCTGTTTTTTGCTTTTGTTGCAAACGTATCGCACCTACTGAATCAAGTAGTCTTGTAGAAGGTTATAACGATTGGAGAAATGTAAGTACAACTTTGCATAGACATGAGACTAGTTTAACTCACATGAAAAATTTCTTAAAATGGAAGGAACTTAATAAAATTTAAAAAACAAAACTACTATTGATTACCATACTCAAAGCGTGTATAAAATGGAAAAAAACATTGTACGAGTGTTTTAGACCGCATGATTGAAATTATAAAATTCCTTGGTAGCCAAAATTTCGCTTTTCGCGAATTATCTGGTAAATTATACGTTATTCATTTCGTATTTTTTTTAAATAAGTCGAATTGTTTGCGAAGTTTGATCCAGTTATGGAAAATTATGTTGAAAGGGCCCTACAACGCAACAATAGATTACACAATTTGAGTAAAGACAGTCAAAATGAAATATCGGAAACTTTAAGTAACGCAATGAGGGATACAATTTTATTATTAATTCGAAAATCTAAATATTATTCCATAATTTTAGACTGCATACCGTATACAAGTAAAACAGAACAAATGACCATTATTATTCGATTTGTTTCCTGTGACAATGGAATTGTCAAGATCAGGAAAAACGTTTTAGGTTTTGCAGATATATCAGATTCCACAAGATGTGGTTTATGTGCAACAATAATGGAACAACTAGAAAAATGGAACATTCCTATTGAAGACATGCGAGGTCAAGGGTATGATAATGGGGCAAATATGAAAGGGAAAAAATATGGGCTCCAAAATTTGCTTTTGAACAAAACTCCACGCTTTTTACGTGCCATGTGCTGCTCATACTCGAAATTTAATCATTAACGATGCAGCCAAAGTGAATGCAGATACAATTAGTTTCGTTGCAATTATTCAAGAAATATACAATTTCTTTTCATTCTCTTACAAACGTTGGGCAATCCTTTTAAAGTTCGTAAAAAAATTAACATTGAAACAGCCATCAGAAACCCAATGGGAAAGTAAACCTAATGCAATCCGCCCTCTATGATATCAATTAAGAGAAACTTACGATGCACTTTTTGAAATTTTAAATAATGAAAATTATGTGCTAAAATGAAGGACTACACATTTATTTGCTCTCTTATATCTTGGCATGATTTACTTAACAGAATAAACGCTGTGAGTAAAATACTTCAAGACAAAAATATGAATATTACACTTGCTTTAGAATCTGTCGAAAACTTAGAAATATTCTTACAAGAGTATCGATCAGATACAAATTTTAAAGAAGTTCTAAAAACAGCAAAAGAACTGACTGAAGAGGTGGATGGAAAACAAAAATTTAAAACTGGTATGGAAGTTCGACGACGAAAGAAGACACGACAATTTGACTACGAGCTTCATGACGAAACGCCACAATCGCCAGAAGATAAATTTAGAGTGAATGTGTTTTATATAAACGTTGCAATGTGTTCGTTAATAGAACGTTTTGAATAACTAAAAACATATTATGATAATTTCAATTTCTAGTATAGATTACCACAAATTAATAACGAAGATTTACGAAAAAATTGTGACGATTTAAAGATTCTCTTGAAGGACGGTGACAATAACGAAGTAAAGACAATAGAACTATATAACGAGTAATGTGCTTTCTGGGATATTTTTCGGAAGGATAATTTAAATATTCAAAACCCTTTCGATATTCTTAATTTCAACTTTTCAATTGCTTTAAGAATACTATTAACCTTACCTGTTAGTGTAACGAGCGGTGAACGTTCCTTTTCCAAGTTGAAATTGATTAAAACCTACTTAAGAACAAGTATGCCAAAAAAAAAGCTTGTTAGGTATTGAAAATAATATATGTGCGGAATTAGAAGTTAAGACCATTATTTCTAATTTTGTAAATATTAAATCAAAAACCCTAAAATTTTAATGAAAAAATTTCAAGTATATTTATATAATTTAATTTTATTTTCTGTTATTCTGTAAAGATGTTATTTTTTGAATACTTATATTAAATGGTCTAATTATTTTTGAATACTTATATTAAATGTTCTAATTATTTCTGAATTATTTTCTTATTTTCTCATCTATCTTGAGTTACTTTTATTTTCCTAAAAGATAATTCCACTTATAAAAATTATTAAAAAAATTTTACAAGTTACTAAGAATTTAGTAAGTTGTAAATGCAAGAATTTTTTAAACTTAATTCAAATAAATTTTAACTTTAATTAAAATTCATTTTAATTAAAGTTAAAAGTTTGTTAGCGATTCGGGTCGGTGAGAAGGCTATAATCCCTGTATCATTATATTCAACGATTAAAGTGAAGTGGTTTTATCAAAATTTGCTTTAACTTTTGAGAATTTTTTGAATATTCGGGTTTTTAATGATTATCCTGCCTAGTCAACACTCTCGGTTCGTTACATTTAGCGAACCAACGTGTGGCTGTTATGTCAAAATTTATTTAAGAAATTTCAAATAATATAAATTTTTATTATCGTAAAAGAGCCACACACGCCCGGATCGTTACAGGTGCGCTTAGATAGAAATTGCATGCGCGCGGCTAAGACCCTAGCACCTGCTCTGCCTATTTTGTTTAAAGTGTCCCGCTAATCACACCACGAATCCTTATCCACTAATATATCTTCCTTTTCCATTCAAAACAATAACATCAGTTATTTACAACTAACAAATTACGTCAATAATCTTCATCTCATAATAACACACATCCATGACACTGACGTCGCTTCCCCCATTCACCCTATCCCTATTTGGTTTAAAGTGTCCTACCAATCGTGGTATGAATCCTTATCCACCAATATATCTTACTTTTCCATTCAAAACAATAACGTCACTTATTGGCAACTAACACATTATGTCACTTATCTACATCTGATAACAACAGAAACTAGCATGGCTTCTCCCATTCCCCCTACCCCTATTTGGTTCATATTGTTCCACCAATCACGACACGAATCCTTATCTCGAACCATCACCCAAAATTCCATACGCAAAGTAAAACATACTACCTGACGTAAATGACACATCTTCCCCAGGTAGATTCCAATCATTCCAATCTCATGACGTCAAGAAAAGCATCACACAATGACGTCAAGCATCTTATCTCCCAATGACGTCACGATTCCTTATCTTATTTTGATCTTGATCTTATTCCAAATGACTACACTACTACTAAGAATTCCCATAATTCTTCCACTCGAAAAATCATCTAGATGGTGTATTTGAGACATTATAAGTATCCATTTTTTACAACTTTATTTCTTCAAGAAAAGAGTTTCCTTCAAATAATATTCGCTTAGCGCAGCCTTTTGCTTCTAATGCTAAAAGTATTGCTTAAAATAGACCGCGTTACTTAATGTTCGTTAATCCTTTTTACAAAGATTTAGAGCATGATTTTTAATGTATCCCACTCAGGAAAGGATGTAAACAATATCAAGATAGCACGTGAAGTATGTTTTTTCAATAATTCTATTCGCGGCTTATCATAGATTATTTTAGATAATAAAATATTGTATTGGGAAAGCGCAAGGTGGTGGCACTTGACTGCCACATCGAAATTTAAGAATATCTTTATGTAGCAGAAGAATTCCATTGCTGGTGTTGGACCACAGTCCCGTTTTTTGTAGGCTCAAATGGTTTCAAACGGTTTCTATAGTAAGGCAGATAATCGTTCTGTTAATCCTCCTGTATTACTAACATATAAATCCCCAAATATTCATTGATTGGAATTACATAAAAAATAATGGAACTGGTGATTGATTACTTTGTGATATATGACGAGATGGTGTTATTAAGGTTTTTCTTTGTCGTATATTCATGCTGGGATATATGTGACAAATAAAAAAAAGTCACTTATAATGTGCGATAACATTTATTATTCTCAATATCCGCTGCTTCTCAAACAGTGTAAGGAGTCACTATTTATGTATTTATTTATTACCGTTTGTTTTTCAAGTATGTAATGATAAACAATTCATTAAGCAATATAAAGTCACTACATGACTAATGAAAAACTGACTGTTAACTGTTAAATTATTTGGTTGATGAATTGAATCTGTGTTGCAGATAACTGAGGGGTTGAGAGGGGGGAAGAGCTGGGCCTATTATTTGTGAGCTTGTAACAGTTAGTATTGTTGAATTTATGAGGATGGATTTACGATATATTATATCTCAATCGGAAATACTATCGAAGATAAAAAATAAAAAGCCAGGTATTACTCAAAAATGACTGGCATAGAAAATGCTATGCAACCCATTGCATGTTACCATTTCTAACTGACCATTTTATATATTATCACTATTATGCCTAATTTCATTAAATATTTGTATGATTTAAAACAAACTGGCATGTTCTGACAAAAGATATTTCAAATAAAAATTTCTTTAAACTCTTATCCAACTGAGCGGTTTCTAAATTAGTTATATAATATTAAGTTAAATGTTAAGTTAAAGTTAAGAGTTAACTTAAATGTTAATTTAATGTCTTTACAAGAGCGTTGCAGCATCCTTGTTGAGAGTGCTGCTATACTCTTAGGAAGAATGTTAACCTATATAATTACAGCATTTTTATATTAGTCATCTGGTGTCTTGAAAACAGTGTGTTGCACAACGTACCAAAGAACGATAGATGGAGCCACATACTGTAATGCGTTCTTTTAATATTTTTACCCGTACTGTTATTGGATATTATATATATATATATATATATATATATATTATCTCTGTAAAATAACAGATATAAGAGATGCAACACAAGTAGAGTGGGGCCAGCCTGTGAAATCAAGGACGAGCTTTTATAGTGTTAGAGCAATTTCGTTTCCATGTTTTCCCAGTGAGAATCACACACTTAATGCAAGCATGTTTTATGAAACAATACTCTCCACTCAGCAATTACTGCTGTCGATTGTAATAAGTCTTCTAGTTCTTTTAATATGGAAAATGTCAAGAAATCCAAAAAAGTTTCCTCCAGGTCCACCAGGACTGCCGTTTTTAGGAAATATATTTTTATTTGGTAAAGAGCCTCATTTGAAATTATATGAACTATCCAGAAAATACGGGAACGTAATCAGGTAGTGTTGCTTAGAATTTTGCATTTTATTGCGAAAATTTACATTATATTGAAACAAAAGGACAACGCATTAGTAACAATAGAAATGAGTTTTTACTTTAAAAAAGATGAAATAAATGTTAAGTTAAGTTATATAATGATATCCATAATATCATCTGGAAAGAAATATTATTCTGCACTAATCTGTTTTTAGTTATTTTATTTCGAAGAATTTAAATCTGAGCAAAAATGAACAGCAGCACTGTCATTTTTTCAATAACAGGAATATTTAATAAGATTTATGCAACATTATAATGTTTATAAATGTTTTGTATTTATAATTAAGTATTGCAATTATAAATTTGAATTTACTCATTTTAAAATAAAATTTCAAATTATCAAATTTTCAAATGGTAAAAAATTAATATATGAATGTACTCACAAGATTCTCATCGAGTGGTTTCAATTAGTGAAAACCTAAGGGATTGGGATATTCACAAGGAGATAAACAAATAATTAAAACAGCATTCGGAAGATTAATTTCTTTTACTTTCTAATAAAATTTATGGTTTGAAATAAGAAAAAAAGATTATTTCTTAATTTGATTGTTAATCACTGGTTGAGAAGAAGTTTGTACTTTAGAATGTGAAATTGAACGAATTTATTGATTTCTTTCCCAAAACGTGTAATAAAGATATTTGTTAGAAATATCACAAAGCAAACGCTTCGTTAAGTATTGTTGCATACTACCCAGAAAAACATAACTGTTCAATTAAAGATAAACGATATTTAAAAAAAAAAATTAGATACACACAAGATTTCAGGAAATTCCATTTATTTTCTGTGAAAATTCTTTAATAATAAATATTTACGTATATTTATCAAAATATTTAATTTTATTAATAAATACAGTACAAAATTAAATAAAAATGAATAATAACTAAATAAAAATATAACAAAATAAAATATAAAAATAGTGGTATTAATGTTGAATAATAGTCTTCTAGTATTCCATTTACCATAGTGGTGCCTTTTCTCTGAATCACATGAAAATCATGATTAAAAAATAATTAAGTATATTTATTAAATAAATATTATATCAGGTAGAAATAAAATAAAATAAAATAAAATAAACATCGAATAACATAGAAATAAATCGAAAAAAATAAAAAATTAAGAAATGTTAATAACAAATGGAATTTTTAAAGGGACCTAAAACAACTATTCATACAACTCTTTGAAATGATCTAATAATAGCCTCGCAGTATTCATTCACTCTGGTGTGGGTCCTCTAAATTATGAGAAATCTATGTTTACATTTTTGTAGATGTTTATACACTTCATTGAGAGCATATGTAGCTCAGTCGATACAGATGAATAGAGATAGAGGGGTATTAAAACAATGTGGGATTTAATATCCCCTTAATTTAAATAGTGATATTATATATATATAATTACAGATTCATAAAATACAAGAGTATATATAATTCTGGATATTAATTTTTAAACGCTTCCCTTGATTCCAAAAATTAAACCCATTATATTAATACTTCATGAAATGGAGGAGTTTCGAAGGGAAAACATCGTATAATATTCGAGTTAATAGCCTTGATATATGGTCTCAAATACATGCACCATTAAACCCTTTAAACAAACATAGATGGCGAAACGGAACAGATTCTTAGCATTCCAATGCTTTTAAACCGCCTAGAAGGGGGGGGGGGCACGTGTCTTCTGAGAGAATAGCACCCAGAAGTCGTCATTGTCTGTGATTGGTTCTGGTCTGGTTTTTGAGATTTATCTGTTTTGCGTGCCGTGAAATAATAAGAATAATTTTTTTCCCCATATATATAATAGGTAACAGTGTAACGATTTATGGAAGGTCCCGTTCTTAGACAGAGCTTGTCTATAAGTAAGTATAACGAATTATTTCAGTTTATCTTTCGTACAACCAGAAAAATAACAATATCCGTATCCTAAATGGGCATGCGACTCCACTGACATATATATATATAACCTAGTTTCACTCCATTTCCCAAGTAAGCAAACAGACAAATAAGTAAAGTTTGCGCCTGCAAGTGATGCAAGTCTAGCTGATCCTACAGGTAGTGCATTTTTTAACATTTATTCTACCCAAGGTAAAATACCTTCTACATTTATATCTCCTCCAGAGATTTTTATTTAATAAGGTTAAAACACCTTATTGCAACTTGTTCTAGTAAAATACTTATAAGCTCTGTATTACTAAATCTTGGCATTTCTAGCCTGGCTCCCTCTGACGAGACCTCAATAAAGGTCGAAACCGGTCTGGGTAGTGGCCCCTTGCCATTAATACAAAACATCATGCATCCCCTTCTTGGAGATGTGTTTTGGCATTAAGGGTAAATATTAAGATTAGTGATCAGAGCTTATGCCACCTTTACCACGAGTTGGTCTTGCACTACCTGAAGGATCAGCTAGACTTGCATCACTTGCAGGCACAAACTTCACTTATTTGTCTGTTTGCTTACTTGGGAAATGGAGTAAAACCAGGTTTAAAATTGCTTGGTATTTTTAATATATATATATATATATATATATATATATATATATATATATATATATATATATATATATATATATATATATATATACGAATAAAGATATATATACTGTATCTTTTGTGTTTCTTCCTTAGCATTAGTCTCGGACCAAAGCGTATTGTGATTCTGTGTGATTACAAAGCAATCAGGGAATTTTTCGCACACCCGAACTGCTTAAATCGTCCACCATCAGGCCACGAGGCAATAATTCCACATGGATTTGGTAGGTAATAAATTTACAAAAAAAGTCTTGTCTTCATGACTTTATCATAGTTTATTATATCAAATCATTCCGTGTAAAAGAGTTGTTAGTTTTTACTTTTTTATGTCCATGAACGACTAAAACAAATCCTCATTCATGAATTTAATAGGTAAATCTTTCTTAATTTGACTGATTAAGCTTTTAATGGTGAGAGTCCGCAATTTTGTCTGTTTTTAGAGAACGATGTTAATAAGTTATTGTAGTACAACAAGCAGTTTCACTCAGACATGTTTATTGTGGATAAACCTGTAAATCATGTTAAACAACGATGGCCCTGGGTGATGTTTTATTCGTTGTAGCGTAGGTAACATTTTCTGTGCATTATTTATATCAGAAACTAATAAACATTCTAGAGGGTTAAACGGTAACGTTTCTTTGAAACAGTTTTTTTAACTAAGCTTAGTCCAGCCATAACAAAAATTCTAAATTAATTCAGAAAACACTGTGTTCTGCTGCATAATTTATTTACTGGTCACTAGATAACTGTCTCCTCAACAGCTTTCCTAGATAGGTGACTGAAATCACGAACACCCGCACATAAGCAGAGAAAAATACCCACTGCAGGATTAGACAGACAACAGGAAACCACGTTTTTCCATAATTACTCTCCTCATGATGTCCTTCCTCTCTCTTCTTTTTGTGCATTCTTAAAATTTCCAGTAACCTCTTCATAAAACGATTAAGTTTATATCTATTGAATAATTATTTTTGTTTTTATTGGCGATTCAAACACATCAATAGTAATCTTGCCTATCTTTAGATAATTAATGAAAACTGTTACGAATATCGACTTTATAAATAACTGTTTTATGTAATATGTTGTTTCCATGACATCAGTAATGTATAGGTATCGGAGTAAACGATAATTTTGCATTCAAGCACACTACTTTTTTTTAGTCTAAATAACCCCACAAGAATTCATTTATATTAAAATGACGAGGTGCTAGTGCTGTTGCGCAAACTGAAAAAGAATTAACCAATAGGGGATGATGGATGTTCTACTAAAAGAGTGTTCATCTGAACTGACTATTCCTTTGACCAGGTTGTTTAATATATGAGTCACAGAACAGGAAATATTCCGCAGAAATGGAAGGAATGAATGATACTTCCATTGCAAAAGGATGGTGCAAAACCGATGTATCAAACTATCGCCAATTAGTATCTCAGAAGTTCTTGTGAGGATTTTGGAAACTTTAATTATTGCTGGCATAAAGAAATGGGATCACAGTGAATTTATAATTTTCAATGAGTAACATTAGTTTACTAAGGGAAGGCTATAAAGACAGATTAAGAATTTGTACACTGCAGACACTAGCAAACAAGAGAAAGCGTGGTGATATGATCGAGACTAACAAATCTCTTAAAGGGTCATACAGGATTTCACTAAATGGAATTTTTATTCATTACATGGAGGTGTGGAAGGACAAGAGGGTATCCTTGGAAGCTGAGAATGAATGCCGCTAAGTAGATGGCGAATACTAGACTTTTCTCTCAATTGGTGATTGGAATGCATTACCATTGGATGTTGTGGGCCCAAGCAGTGTGAATGAATTCAAGAATAAATATGATAGATGGTGCCTGTAGTATGCGGTCTCTTTCGATGAGGCCATGACTCCCTGGTGGTTTCTCTGAATAATAATTTCTCAGATATTTCTCAGATAAATTACATACATTATATGAAGACAATTATGCATAACAAATACTTTCTCGTACATAAAGTTTTTTTAATAATAATAATAAAAATAACTGTTTACAACATATATTATTATAATATTCATAATGATGATTATTATCAGTTGGTGTTTTGGATTCAATTTAATGGACTTAAGTGTTTAATTTTGGTATATTATTGGAGCTTTATTAGCGTGGTTAGTGTACTAAAGTGTTTTATAACATAATCTATGTCGGGAAGTCGCCGCTAGATGAATTCGTAATGTGTAGTGTTCGTGCAAGCTCCAGATAAGATAAGTATCATTTTCAGTTATCGATACAAATTACTTAATATTGTGTAGTTTTGTTTTGTTTGCCTTGCGTATTTTAGTGCGTCTATTTTTGGTGTGTTATAACGTATAATCTGACAAAACACGTTACAGATAAGTATGGCACCTGTGCGAAGGAAAATGACGGCCAGTAATGAAGGTTCGCCATCGTTATCAAAGAACGGTAGCATAAAAGAAATGAGTCAGTGTACTAGCTGTGAAATGTACGCTTTGCGGAGTGCGGTCGGAGTGTGGTTAGATGATAATAAAGGATTAAATGTGTGTAGAAAATGTAGGGAGAATGCGGAATTGAAGTGTATTTCGGATCGTGAGTGTGATATTTTTGTCAACCTTCAGAATGAAGGAAATAGGGATATGACAAGAAACGGCAAGGTTGTACATGAAAATTGTGAGAGTGTGAATGTAGAAAGTGTGAGTGATAGTATAAATGGTTTCTCAGAGAACAAAAAAGATGAGATAGATGCATTGAGTGAGATCGCGTTGTTGAATAGTGCGATAGAGAGAGCAAAACAGCAGCTAGAGTGCATGAACAAAAGTAGACTCAATGAACCAACCAATAATAAAAGGTATGACAGGAAAAATAGACGTATGAATGTGAACATGAACAAAATGAAGGATAGAGTGCTGTATGGAGACTCGTTAGTACGAGGTGTGTTAGTAGAGGATTTGACAAAATCGTACCAACCTGGTGCGACCATAAAGGACGTAACTGCGTCTATTAGAGAGCAAAAGGAAAGGGTGAAAGAAATGATTGTTGTGGCAGGTACGAATGATTTGAAAGGAGATAAAATGGAAATGATAGAAGACCTGAATGAATTGTTTGAGGTAGCAAAAGAAAAGAGTGAGAGAGTTAATGATTAGTCTTTTGCCACGGTATGACAGTGAAATGTTTAAAAGGATAGCTATAATTGCAAATGACTTTATGCGTGGGTTATGTATGACGAGTGGTGTGGAATTTGTGGATGTGTGGAGTGAGTTTGATGGGCGAAAGGATCTATATAAGATGGATGGCTTGCATTTGAATGGTTACGGTGTAAGAAGACTTGAGAAAGTGTTGCTGAATGTAGTGGATGTGCAAATTCAGGGAAACTAGATTTGTTGGGGGGGGGGAGTAGAGATACAGTCCTTATGGAGGCAGTTGAATGTAAGAATGAATATAATATGCCAGAGCAAATAAGGACAACAAATCTGAGTGGGATAGTTAATATAAGGCATCAAGGTAGGGTTGGGGCTAATGGGGGTCTTAAATTCATGTACACTAATACTAGGAGTATTAGGAACAAGAAGGAAGAGTTTTTGGCCATGGTTGGCCATGGTCCAGACCACAGGTTATAGGTATTAGTGAAACATGGCTGACTGTAGATGATATAACTAGTGGGATTGAATGTGATGGGTATAGTGTGTTCAGGAATGACAAAGAGAATAAAATGGGGGGAGGAGTATTGTTGATGATAGCTGATGAGCTCCAGCCAAGGAGAATAGAAGTTGAATTGCAGGATAGAGAAAAGAGCACATTTAAGGCCATTTGGTGTGAGATTGTGGCTAGCAGAACTAAATATACAATTGGGTGCTGCTATAGACCAGGTGATGGAAAAGATGGTGGTGACAAATGCACAAGCAAATAGAAGAAATGAGTGGAAGGAGGGTGATTATTATGGGAGATTTCAACTATGGTCGTATTGATTGGAGTGAGGAGAGGACACACGGGAGGAAGGAACTGGATTTTATGCGGGTATTAAGGGATAACTATCTGCGACAGCATGTAATGGAAAATACTAAGGGTCAGAGAGTGCTTGACCTAGTAATTACATCTGAGGATTTGGCTGTAACAAATATGACCACATTGCCACCAATCGGTGAGAGTGATAATAGGGTCTTAACTTGGGAGGTGGCTAAAGGTGTAGAATTTTCAATTAAGACAGGGTACATGTGGAATTATCGGGCTGGAAAGTATGACAAGCTTAGGAGTTTGATTGGTTCAGTGCCATGGCATGTACAATTGCAAGGACTAGAAGTTGATAGTGCATGGGAGGTAGTTAAGAAGTGCTGGCATGAAGCAATGGCTGACTGTATACCTAGAGTCCGAATAATAAATCAAGTAGGGGTTAAATGGATGAATAACACCATTAAGCTTGAGTTGCAAAAAAAGAAACAACTATGGAGGGAATTTAAGGAGAAGGGTGACCGGCAGGCACATGAACGGTATAAAGCGCAGGCCAGTAGGGTGACGAGTGTGGTAAGAAAAGCAAAAAAGGATTACGAAAGAACATTGGCCATGCAGGCTAAAGAGAATCCTAAACATTTTTTTAGATATGTAGCAAGTAAAAGGAAAAATGTACATGGCAGATTGATTTTAAAGAATGCCGATGGTAGGGAGGTAACTGAATCAGTTGAGATAGTTGAGTTACTGAGTGAGCAATTTGCAAAAGTATATCATCCAGGTGGTGACATTGCAGAAACGAATAAACCAGTAGATTATACGGGAATTGTGGTTAATGAAGTGGAGGTGAGTAGTCTATTGCATAACCTCAATGTCAATACATCTGTGGGATTGGATGGTATATCAGCTCGTGTTGTACGAGAAGCAGCTAAAGAATTGTCAGTACCCTTGACCATTTTGTTTAATTTGAGTCTCGGGTCTGGGTTAGTCCGGAGCGGGTGGAAAGGGAAAATAGTTCCACTGCATAAAGGTGGTTCCAAGACTGCTGTTGTAAATTACCGACCGATTAGCATATCAGGAATCATTGTCAAGTTCTTAGAGAAAATAGTCAAGAGGAAAACACAAGATTGGATAGAAGAAAATGGGATACTGTATCGGGGACAGCATGGTTTTGTGAAGGGTAGGTCATGCCTCAGTAACTTGCTCACGTATTATAACACAGTGACGGCTGAACTGGATAAGGGTAATGGGTTTACGGTGATTCTACTGGACCTTGCCAAGGCCTTTGACAGGATTCCACATGGAATTCTAATCAGTAAATTGCAGCATATGGGAATGGACATAGGGTTGGTGAGATGGATAGGAGGGTGGTTGACGGAGAGATATCAGAGAGTGGTTTACTCGGGAGTAGAGTCCACAAGACGGCCTGTGACTAGTGGTGTGCCACAAGGATCTGTTCTTGGACCACTGCTGTTTAATTTGTTCATAAATGATATAGGAAATGATCTGAGAGGAACAGTTCATTTGTTTGCGGATGATGCGAAGTTGGGTAGGGCAATAGTGAATGCAGATGACGTCAAAATTTTGCAGGATGATTTGTATAGATTGGAGGTCTGGGCTAAGGAGAATGGATGTCAGTTTAATGTGGCAAAATGTAAGGTTATGCATTTTGGGGTGAAAAGATTGGCGGCAGTTTACTGCATTGATGGAACCGTGCTCCAGGAAATTGATGAGGCACGAGATTTAGGAGTGTTGGTAGATAAGGAATTGAAATTTAGGGGACACATTGCAAAAGTGACCAAAACAGCTCATCAAGTCACTTGGTTGCTGAGGAATACGTTGACAAGCAGAGACAAGCAGGTTATTGTTCCTCTGTATCGAGCCTTGATAAGACCCCATCTAGACTACTGTGCTCAGATTTGGTCACCTAGGTTTCTTCTTGATGGGGAGGAGGTGGAGAGGATCCAGAGGCGAGTGACCAAGATGATAGCAGGTCTGTGGAATGAACCGTATGAGAACAGGTTGAGGATTTGTGGGTTGCAAAAATTGGTTGATAGGCGGAGGAGGGGAGATATGATTGAGACATTCAAATTACTGAAGGGTTTCTATAAAATTAATTCAGAAGATATTTTTGAGAACAGGGCTGGTTGTGGGAGGACTAGGGGACATCCATGGAAACTGGGCAAAAGTGTGGTTAGTAAAGGTGTTAGAGCTGGGTTCTTTACTTTTAGAGTAGTGAATGAGTGGAATGCGCTCCCTGAGTCTGTGGTGGATGCTGTGACAGTGAATGAGTTTAAGGCGAGGTATGATAGATACTGTATGAATGTCAAATAGTTGTGATGAATATGATTTGGGGGCCTCCCTCGATGAGTCTAATGACTCCCTGGAGTTGCCCGTAATAATAGTAATAATAGTAATATGAGCCTGTGTAGCTCAGTGGATGTGGCGTTTGCACACCACCGCGCTAGGCCGCACGAAGGAAGTCTTGGTTTCGAGTCTAGTCGGCGACTAGAGGAAATTTTTCTAAGCCTTTTTTCGACCGGTTCCCGAGTTAGTCGATCTCTGGCACGGGCAAGCAGGTTTTTCCTCCCGGAAACTCGGGTTTTTCGTCCTGTAAATTCAAGAAAATCGACCGTAGAACCCACATTATTTCAGACATTAAATATATTGTGTTAGGGTTAGAGACCACGAGATGGCGGCACATTTGAGCCGTCTCTCTTCACTGCGTACCGCTTAATTAGTGATAGCCTTGGGCCATCTGTCTCTGATTGGGTACCAGTGGAGATTGAACTGCCCACTCAGTCTCCAAAAAGTTAGATAGGGCTAAATGGCCTCGCCTACTCCCGTATATACGGGAATAAAAAGGCGTTAGCTGATTTTTTTTTTTAGTAATATAATCACTCTATATTGCATACTTTTGTTACAGTTATTACATACATTGCATACATTTGATTATATATGATACATTACTGACATTTGTTTACATATGATACTTACATTTCATACTTTGGTTTACATGTGATACGTACATTACATGCATTTGGTAATTATTTATTGTTTTTTTTCTTTTTGCTGTGTTGGCAAGCTACGAAATCTATGATTGAGAAATTCGCGCACGCACGCACGCACGCACGCACGCACGCACACACACACACACACACACACACACACACACACACACACACACACACACACACACAGAAATAACTTGGAATGTATTGATGCGCCGTTGAACTGGAAGGCTGAACGAATATATTGTGTTTCATTAAGTTTGTATGGTATTTTTCGTGCGTGTTTCTTGTTCATACTATGTCCTTTAGAGCTCTTTTCAGGCTACTGTAGTTTGCAAGGTGTTTCTGTATTCAAAAGGTAATTTGTTTATCATGTCTGGGATGTAGAAGTTTCGCGTGGCCTTTCCATAGTGATTATTGTATTTATGTGTGATATAATTAGTACTCTGAGGTCTTGTTATACGGTATGTATTTCTGACTGTCCTGTAGTTGGCATCGAAATAATGTTTTAGCAAAACTGCATAGTGACATAAATGTTTTGCTGTTAATATTTTGTGTTCTGACATTGCAATGTATATAAGGTCGTTATTTTCTCTTTGTTCCCAAAAGATCAGTTTTATCATTTTGTACTGTAGCGACATTAATCTATTTAATTTGTAGGGTGCACAGAAAGCATACGTTGTTATAGCATATCTTAGTATATGTTGGCATAGTGCTTTGTATATTAGTGTTTTTAGGCGTATGGGAACTATGTCTTTTAACCTGTAGAGTTTGCCACTTATTGTTCGGAGTTTGTTGTGTGGATGGTTTATGTGGCTATTCCAGTTCATATCTGCATCGAAGTATATTCCAAGGTATCGTATTGTTTCAACTTGTGATTGTAGTAGTTTTGCTATTCTGTGTGTTTTTTATGTTGGAAAGTGGATGTTGGATGGTTACATATTTGATATCAACTGGTCGAGTCAGTGGATTTCTGAATATCATTAATTTTGTCTTTTCTGAGTTTAGGTGTGTGGAGTTTTTTGTGAGCCAGTCTATGATCAGATTTATGTCATGCTGCATATTTGTTTGGGCTATGCTTGCGTTATTATGGGTGGATATTATTGCTGTATCGTCTGCGTATTGGAATATCTTACATTTGAGTGGTAGCTGATTAATATCGTGCGTGTAAATGTTGAATAGAGGTGGAGAGAGTAGAGCTCCCTGTGGTACTCCACAGGTTACTGGTAGCTCTCTGCTTCGGTTTGATCCGATACGTGTGATATGCTTTCTATTTTGGAGGTAGTTTGTAAACCACCTGTGAAGAGGCCCGTCTATTCCAACATGCCTGAGCTTTTCTAACAAGGTTTGATGTGTAAGAGTATCGAATGCTTTGGTTAGATCTATAAAGACTACCATGGCAATTTTGTTTTTGTCTAAGGCGGTATTAATTACGTCTGTAAAGTCTTCCAAGAGAGATGTTGTTCCCTTATTTTTCTGAAAACCATATTGTGTTTTGGGGATAACATGAAAGATCTCAGTGTATGCTTTGAGTTTCTTCAGTATCATCCTCTCTATAATTTGATTAATAATTGGTAATGTTGCTGTGTGTCTGTAATTGCTGATTAAATTTCTTTTTCCTTGTTTGTATATGAGTGTGATTATGGCGGTCTTTAGCATACTTGGTATCTCTCCTGTTTTTAATATTTTCTTTATTAATTTTAGTAGGATAGGACTTAAACTAGTTGCATGTTGCTTTATATCTTTAGGTCTGATACCATCTATTCCTGGGCCTTTGTTTGGTTTGATTTTATGTATTGCAGAGAGAAGTTCTGCTTCTCTTAAGGTTAGAACCATAATGTCTGTTTTGATTGTGGTCCAAGTGGAGGGTCTCGTTTTGTGATTGGGAAATATTTCTGTGCAGTTCTTGGATGGAGTCTGCAAAGTATTGGTTAAAGTCATTTGCTAATTGTTAGATAGGTTTTGCGTCTTTCATGAAGCTATGTTTTATGGTTTCGGTGGCGGTGGTGTTGGGAACAAAATCCAGCATCTCATTGATCAGATGCCAGGTTTGTTTCATGTTGTTTTGTGCAGAGGTTAGTTTCTCTCTGTAGCAGCTTCTTTTTGCACTTCTGATTTGTTTTGTAAGGCGATTCCTTGTTATCTTATATTCAGTTTTTAAAGCTGTGTTATTTGGATATCGCTTTAATTCTTTCCATAAAGCGTCATTTCTGTGTATTTCTAGGATTTTGTGTTGTTTTTGAACGAATTCTGACTTTCTTTGTAGCTTTCTTATATATTTCCTCCAGTGTGAGTTTAATGTTTTCGTATAAGATGCCAGGTGTTCTCAGTCTGTTTTTCTTATTTCGTGGTTGACTATTTCTTCGTCTATTATTGTTTTCTGTCGCTTTTCTTCTGTGGGATATTGCGTGGATATTGTCTTGGTGTGTAGGTTTAGAGCGGTGAAATAATGGTCTGCTACTTTGCACTTTATGACTGATGCAGTGTAGCTGTTTTGTAGTGCTCGAACGTTTATATGATCTAGACAGGAGGCAGAGATAGTATTTCCGAATATTTCTTCTCTTGTACATGATGTTATTGTTGGTATTGGATTATACAAGGATAGCGTGTCTAGGTATAGTACAGTGTTGTTCTGGTTTTCGTTTGCAATATTTATGTTTGTCACCAATTATCATTAGGTATCTCTTTGAGCATATTTCTTGGCTTGAAAGCCAACAATTGAGTTCGTGCAAGAATTTTATCATGTTTAGGTCTAGTGGCCTGTAAATAGCATTTAGTATTATGGGATGCTGTGTATTGGTGGTATTAGTGATTTCGAGGCAAAGGGTTTCGGCATGCTCAAACTGATAGGCCGTTTCTTTTGCTATTAATTTTTGTTTGATAAATATTATTATTACACCCCCTCTTTTTGTTTGGGGGCATGATCGATGTTCTTGGAAGCCTGGAATTTGGAAAGCAGTCGCTTCGTCATTAGTTATGGATACTTCTCTAAGAATCAATATATCAGTAATATCAGAGTAATTCCTCAGATAAGCCTGTAACAATAACCAATGTTTTCGGATGTTTCTGATGTTAATATGCAAGATCGAGAGACCTCTCGCTTGTACTGTGTTTTGTTTCCATGCATCAAGCGATTCAAAAGTACAATTACTGATGTATTCTGGTGTAATTACATCTATATGATGGTTCACATTCATTTTTGTTGTGTTGAGATCTTCTTATTGAACTAAGTTGGAGTCTTTTGTTTCACTGTGGCAACCTATTTTTATCTTCCGAGCTATTTATTTGTATAGACTTTGAAGTCTGTGACTTTCTCAAGAATATTTTGCCGTCTTTGATCCATAAAAATTGATACTTTTTTTCTGTTTTTTCTTTTCTTGCTTGGTACAAAAGATTCTGATTGAAATGTGTTAAATACTCAGATAGAAAGATTGGCGTATTGTCTTGCGATGCATTTAAATCCTTGACTGCTGTTTTTTTTTCAGTCTGCTGGCTTTTATGAGATTGTGTCTTGTAGCCTTGCTTGTCAGACGAACTATGACTGGTGGGGGTCGTGGCGAGGCTTGTTTTTTTGTTCTTCCTGGGAAACCGATTTATGGTCTAAATATCATTTTGCTATAGGGGATGTCAATTGCATGGCCTAACTTTAGAACTACGTCTCTGAGATTTTCTGTGAATTCAGTTTCTGGAAGACCGTTTATGACAAGGTCTTCTTTATGTTGTTGTTGGTTTAAAACTTCGTATTGTAGTTTCAGGGAATTAAATTCTTAACGGAATTCCGATGTGTCTTTTATCAATTTCTGCTGTCTTTCAGTTAATGCGTTATTGTCGGTTTTAATGTCTTTTACCGTTTGTAAGACTTCTTCGACTTTTGAATTATTAAATTTAACAAACACTTCATTTTCGCTAATTTTTTTTTGTTATTTCTTTATTCTGTTTATCAAATAGTTCTTGGACAAGATCTACCAATCTGGCTTTTATATTTTCTAAACCTTTTTCTAGTAATAAATTTACGGAACTCAAATTATAAGACTCACAGGTATTTTTTTGTCTGTTCAGTTCATCGTCCGCTTCTGCCTCCGGCGGATCAGTTGCGTCTTGGGTGGCAGCGTTTCTTTGTTCTCTCTGCATTATAGGCATTTCCATTCCGCTCGCTTGGCATTGGATTTGGGTTGCCATGTTATTTCTCAAAATCCGGAACATGTAAAGTGAAGATTCCTAAGACAATTCCTGCAGGTTATATGACTTCCGTCGGACGATAATTCCTTCAGGCACTTGTTGCACTTCATGGTTCACCTTTCTTCCCTTGGACTGTAAACTGTAAAGATGGCGATATCCTTTGTTCTATGCTCGTTAGTGACCACGGTGAACTCTGCTCAATTTTCAGCACACTCAAAATTTGGGTTTCACTTGGGCGATTTCGATAAATCATATCTCACTGTCTTCAGCGTGACACGAAAAGTTACTCTGTGACACTTTTAAATTAACAACAGGAGTTAGAACCACATTAAAGTATAAAAACTGGACCACCGATACAACCATGCAACCGTTTGTATGCCTACACAGCGCCCTCTGTGATAATATATATATATGACTATAATATATATGACTATAATAATAATAATAATAATAATTATTATTATTATTATTATTATTATTATTATTATTATTATTATTATTATTATTATTATTATTATTATAATAAACTTGAATTAAATAATTAAATGTCGTAAGCACTGAACCAATCACTAGAGATCTATAAATTTATTAAATAATTATTATATGCACGACTAAATTAGCGTAAGGCAATGATTTTTTACTTATTTGTATCTTATTTGTTAAGGGCTTCCATCAAAAAACGGAAAGGAGTGGGAGGAGCAAAGAAGAATTTCTATGCATCTAATGAGAAACATTGGCTTAGGAAAGTCTTCATTTTCCAGAGAAGTTCATGTGCGTAAATAAAGTGACCATCATTTTATTAATTAATTTTTTTAATATTTATTGTCAAAATAATAACTTTGTTTAAATGGTAACAGCCAAATTTTTGTATTTGGTTTTTAATAATTATTCGTAGGAGGTTATTGTAATCTTGATACATCTACAACAAAAAATGAAATCTTCTTAATATATCTATAAAGAATTTGTCTTTGTTCAAAGCACAAATCTTTGTATCATTCGAAGAATAGCAAAAGTCTTCTTTCAATGTTAAAACATATGAGTCGCTGCTTCCAAAACAATTTATGAATTTTTAATGCAGTATATAATTGTCTTCTCAATTATAAATGCTAGTTGAATGCTTAATGCAATTCCTTTTCTATAAATGAACCTTGAAAGTTTATTACAACTGAATCTTTACTTTTAGGAAGACGTCCATGAACTGTTGGAAATAATTCACAAATTCAATGGCAAACCATGTGATTATAAGGATTACTTGAGCAAAGCTAATCTTAATACTGTCTGGCTGATGATATTTGGAAAAAGGCTACCGTATGATGATCCATTATGGACTACATTAATTAAAATTTCTGAGGCATTTATGAGATACTTTGGTGAGGCTGGATTGTTGACTTACTTTCCTTTGCTTCTAAAGCTATTCAGATTCTTAGGATGGCTGACATTTGATAAAGATAGACATCTTTTTAAAAAATTTTGTGACTTGGTAGAGTAAGTAAAAGGTTACATTTCATAATTTTTCATTTCATAAAAGTTTTAACACTTTTGATATATACTGAAAACACTGCTTACGCATGAGTTGCTTCCAAATCTGACCAATCACTCATATGATCGTGATAAATTGGGAAAGTGGATTCTTCCCGTTGATGTTTTCCACTCGAAGTAATACCACTCTAAATAATAAGCAATCAGTTAAAATACCTTTATTGTATTTATACAACCACTAATTGATCTTTGAAGACCAGCTGCATGAGGGATCATGTAGATGTTCTTCACTGATTTAAACAAAACTTTTCATTTCAGGATTCGTCTAGTAGTCTCTTTTGTAATATTCGAAATTTCGGTTCTCCTATTTTCGAAAAAAATATGTAAAGTGTATAATCTAGATAAAATCTAGAAAAGATGGAATCCGTTCCAGAAAAAAAAAACAAGTCTTTCTGGCTTATTTATTCTTGCAGGACTTGACACAGAGGTAGTGTATCTGCTCACCAGACACAGAATATGGTTTCAAGTCCATAGCCATCCTGCCCCCTCAAGTATGGATGTTTCACTGTCCTGCATACTAGCGCCTTAATTGGTGGAAGTGGTCGATATTCGGATTTGGTCTCTTGACCAAAGATTCTTCTATATATATATATATATATATATATATATATATCGTGGTAAAGGTGGCATAAGCTCTGATCACTAATCTTAATATTTACCCTTAATGCCAAAACACATCTCCAAGTAGGGGATGTATGATGTTTTGTATTAAAGGCAAGGGTGGCCACTACCCAGACCGGTTTCGACCTTTATTGAGGTGTATTTAAGTAAAGACCTCTCTAAAAATCATGATGATCCCGAGACCATTCCATAGTGGCCGAAAGACCGTCCAACGCAGCGTTGTTCCACTGAGTGGCTCACCCTATCACCAAGAAGAACTTCTCAGCGTTGGCTCCACCCAGTAACAGGCTCACCCCACCACCAGCCAAAGCCATAATCTCAGCGGTGGCCCTACTCAGAGACAGGCAAAAACCTATCACCAAGCAGAGCCTCTCAAGGCGATCCCAAATCAGTTAGAGCCAGACTAGAAATGCCAATATTTTAGTAATACAGAACTTATAAGTATTTTACCAGAACAAGTTACCATAAGGCGTTTTAGCCTTATTAAGTAAAAATCTCAGGAGGAGATATAAATGTAGAAAGTATTTTACCTTGGGTATGATAAATGTTAAGAATATCAATCAATTTTAAACCTGGTTTTACTCCATTTCCCAAGTAAGCAAACAGACAAACAAATCAAGTTTGCGCCTGCAAGTGATGTAAGTCTAGATGATCCTACAGGTAGTGCAAGACCAAGGCAGTATATATATATATATATATTAAAAAAAACAGCTCTTTTCCCACAGATGGTAGGAATGTACTATAGATTAGTGGGTACAAATCACATTAAAAAAAAAACTCATGCTAAACTTCCGCTTCTCTCTTTTATGAAATAAGTAAACCTTTCTGACACTTTTCTCTCACAACAATATTAAATAAACAATCATGACACAGTTTTAACTTTCATGAAACGTATTTATTTCAATTATAACTTGCCTTTTCTTCAAAATATCATGCAACCACCCTTGAATAGAACTTTAAAATAGCACTTTTTGTATTCTCTCCGGGCACACAAATATTAATTTAAACTGTTAGCCATAATTAAAATGAATTGTGCTCATACAGTTTCACGAAACTTACCATTACCTATCAGCTGAAAGAATTCAAAATAACACACACACGAACTCAAAAGACATTTGATTTTATTTCGGTTCTCTTATTTTTGAGAAGAATATGTAAAGTGTATAATCTAGGTAAAATCTAGAAAAGATGGAATCCGTTCCAGAAAAAAACAAGCCTTTCTGGCTTATTTTATTTTAAAATAAAAATAATATCAATATCCGTCCAGTTTTTGGTTATCAGTTTAATAGTCATGTTTATGTAAATAAATAAGGATACCAAAATATTTCTTATTATGATATGAGCTTTTTTTTACTTTCTTCCCAGATAACGTCCGTTTCTACATCTAAGATCCGTCATCTGAATTTACCATAACGAATTAATAATTCGTAAATTGATATCTGTATCATTTTTGATAACATTACAAAACCGCTGTGAAGAATAATACCAGTCACGAGGGTAAAAAAAAGTTTATTCCATTTTTAGAAAACAATATTAAATAAATTAAAATTAATAAAAATTGAAAAATAGAAATTAACAGAAAAAACTGCACATTTTTCAACTCTGCTATAGTTTCATTTTAGAAATAAATCCATTTTGATGAGCGTGAATATTTCCGTAATCTAAGTAACCAATCGAACAATTTATCGCATAATTAAATTAACTTTCTCCATTAATAAGATTGCAAAATTTCTCGGTGAGTAAAAATAAAAACTTAATGGTAACATTCCTGGTAATATCTTTATGCCTTTTATAGCTGTGCGAGAACAGTATGTAAGTTAAGCACATCGAGTTTTCTGTAACTACAGGGAAACAATGAGAGAATTAAGATTACGATTAATTATGAATATAATTGATTATAGAAAGGAAGTAGAGGAACGAAGAGTAAACCTTGGGAGCAGAACGAGTGAGGATTTCTTAAGTCTGTATCTAGATGAAATGGAAAACCGTTCTGGAAAGGTGGACACATCTCTCACCGGTAATACTAACAGATTTATATATTTTATTTCATTTATAATTAATTTACTATAATTATTATTCATTATTTTAGAATTTTTTTCTGAATTATTAAATGATTCCGTTTTTTTCTTGTAGGCAGATTCTCTTATCAGCAATTTCCATAGTTGTAATTTTTAAGACTTCTTCGAAAAATATTTTCTCTATTATTATTATTATTATTATTGTTGTTTTTTTTTTTGCTTGACTGTGCGTTTGGTTCATCAAGAGTGGTAGGTGAAGATATCAGGATAATAAAGCCAAGAAAACAAGCGAAAAATTACATGTTTATTATTTAAAAATGCTATTTCGGGATTGTTTATCATGTTTTATTAACTACGGTACTATGCTAATCTACATATCACATCACAGTTCACAAAAAAAAAAATCGTCTTGTAAATCTACTTGGGGCTTGTGAACTCTTTTGTCTTTCAGACAAGTCTAATAGTTGACATGCTATGCAACGATTATTATGTTGTTAGTGTGTTTGGGATTAGCGTGGAATAATCACCTCCATCTATACAAACTTTACATCTGTGACTCTGTTTAAAAGATACAAAACAAATGCGTAGAAATAGACATAGAAATAGAAACATTTCATGTCATATTTTACTCATATTACTATTTTTATTCTCCGGTGAACTATGAAATAGATTTTGCTTTGAATATTCAAACTAATAGTCAAAAAAAAAAATAGCTGTTGCTTTTATGGACGTCTACAGATAATCTCGTTTGTTCTAAAAATAATAATTGCTTTTCTCTCTCTCTCTCTCTCTCTCTCTCTCTCTCTCTCTCTCTCTCTCTCTCTCTCTCTCTCTTTCTCTCTCTCTCTGTTTCACTCTCTCGTTCTAAAATAATAGAACAGATAAATACTTTCATTTATCTTGGATGGGAATTATCATATGAAGGAGAAGAAGTCAAAAATTATAAACTTCAAAATTTTTACAGATTCTAGGCCTAATAAATAGAACACGCAATTGAAATATAGTAGAAAAAGAAACACAATACTTTAGCAGTGCCAACATTATATTATTACAGTGAAATATGGGTAATAAATAAACAAGATAAACAAAGAATAAAAACAAGTGAAATGAGATTTATGAAAAGAACTGCGGAATAGGCATTATTAGACCAAAAAAGAAAGTTATATTTTAAAGAACTAAAAACAAAATTAATAGAAGAAAAAATTAAACAATTATAAACGAAAATGGATAGAACATGTAAATCGAATGGCAAACACCAGATATCCTAAAAAAAATAAAAAAATTTAACCATTTGGAAAGGGAAGGCCAGGTAGACCTCAAAACAGGGATATCAGATGGATAATAAGTTCGGAACAGACCAATATGGTCTGTATTCATAACTAGTGTAATGAGGATAATTTTTTATTATAATAAATAAATTAAATGTTATATAATTTAAGTAAATTCTACATTTTAAACAATATCGATTAAAAGACAAGGATTGAAGTTGCACTGCAGTCCTTCATGAAAATGAGAACACTCTTCTGCAATAAAGACCTAAACCTGGAAGTCAGATGCCGAATGCTGAAATGCTACGTGTGGTCTATTCTGCTCTATGGAGTTGAAATCTGGACATTGAAGCAGACAACTATCAAGAAAATTGAAGCCTTTGACATGTGGCTATAAAGAAGAATGCTAAAGATATCATGGACAGAAAAAATTATCAATGAAGATGTCTTAAAATCCATTGGCAAAGCAAAAGATCTTGTACAAATAATCAAGAAACGAAAAACATCATATCTTGTCCACATCATGAGAAACAGAAAACACCAACTTCTACACACTATTTTGGTATGAAGATTTGATGGCAAAGGAACTAGAGGAAGAAAAGAATATCATGGTTTGACAACATCTAGACGTGGACAGGAAAGAACAGCGCACAACTGCTCCGATTAACGCAATAACGCAGTTTGTTTCGCCAAGATGGTCTATGCCCTTCGACAGAAGATAGCACCATGAGAAGATGAATTTATATTAATATTCTGTTGGCAATAATAAATTCTGCGTCCAGGAAGGGAATGTTTTGGATCTTCTTTAAAATTTCAAGAATAATGAGATAAGTAAATTTCTTATAATTGCCAATTTTGGCATTTTTGCTATATATGAGGACCATCAAACTCCTGAGTAATTTTCAACTTATTTTTTCCTTCTCCCAGACATCCTCCTGTTGGTAATATTTAATTCAGTTTTTATACACACTGATCTAACCCAAATTACGGAGACTATTAGTTGGTTATTTGGAATTATACTCAAGCAATTAAGGCTAAAACCACGGTGTAATATTATTATTATGATGATTATTATTATTATTATTATTATTATGACATAACACCTCCAGAGAGTTCGAAGACTCATCGAGGAAGGGCACCTTCTCTACAACTCTCCATCTCCACTAACCGCAACTACCTCCATCATCTACACCAACCCCATCTACCGCCGACCACCAACACCACCACTTGTACCACACACAAGCATCCATGCCAACGGCATGATTCGAACCCACAATCTTTTGGTTGGGGAGCAGATACGCTAACCACTCGGCCAACCAGGTCGGCAATGCGTGTTTGTGTGTGTTTATTGCACGTGGTTTCCTGTGTCCGATTTCGCTTAACTGAATGAAGAAAAAAAAAAAAAAAAAAAAACGGATTCGTCTAACGTGTCAATGACAGAAACTGCGCAGTCTCCTTACATAATCGTATCGACATTAAACCAACGTTTTGGAGTAAATTTCTTTCGCTGCTCAAGAGTTATGATCTCATGAGGAGACTGAATGAATTCTTTCCCATAAACGTCAATAGAAAGATTCTTCTCGCAAATCAACAGAATAGAATCTTTTTTCTAAACAGACCTCGTTATTATTATCATCCAGGCTTACGGAAGATCAGAACTACTTTAGTTTTGGCATTTTATATTCAAGTACAAGGGCGTAAATATTCCTAGAGAAACAGATCTGCTTTTAGTGTTATTTAATAGACAGAAGTTTTAATTTATCTAGGAAAATCAAAGGCAGTGAAGCGGATTATAATATCAATAGTTATGTAGAATAACTTGTAAAAGAGTATATTTGAATGGCACGTATTTTTCTTTTGTATTTCAGTTCCATCACTTAAGGGAAATGCACAAGGTTTCCTAATAGCAGGGATAATCGGGCCGACCATTGTCCTTCAGTGGTTCTTTCTTAGAATGGCCGATAATCCCAACATCCAGGAACGCATTCAGAGGGAAATAGATACTGTTACAGGTCAATCAAGAGATATTTGCTGGGAAGATCAGAAATCAATGCCTTATACAGTTGCCGCTATCAGAGAAACTATCCGTTTGACAGTAAATACGTTCGCAGATCTCCGATGGTGAGTATGGTATTTAAATTTGTTACTCTACTTTTGCTATTCTATTGAGTTGTAATAAATTATTCTCTCATTTGTTTTATGTTTGAGGGAAATTTCAAGATTTTCAAAAAAATTTCAAGAAGATATTTGAAGGTATATGTATCTTGAAATGATGATACTGGTTAAAATATATTATGAACGTTTTCAAATTTATTATGAATATTATGAAGAAAATGAACGGAGAGTAAATAAAACAAAAGAGACACTGTGTTTAACGTGAAAGTTATAATCTGTGTATATGAATTCCTACTGAAGGATTAAAAAGTCACTTCTACAACCTTTCTATGAAATCAATGAAATGAATACAGTTGGATCTCTCTTTCTCTCTCTCTCTCTCTCTCTCTCTCTCTCTCTCTCTCTCTCTCTCTCTCTCTCTCTCTCTCTCTCTCTCTCTTCCTAGCATTTTTTCTTCTGACTTTTATCTAAATAAAATAATATTAAATAATGCATGGGAAATAAATATGAACATCCAGTAAAATAAAGTTAATAATTTTAAAATTAACTATTTTCTTTTTCATCCTTTTAGTACTTCTGCAGATACGACAATTGGAGACCACTTTATTCCAAAAGGAACAATTTTGGTTCCTCTGATGTACGGTGCGCAAATGAATCCCGAAATGTTTGAAAATCCCACCGAATACCGTCCTGAAAGGTTTCTTAACGAAGATGAAAATTCAGTTCTAAAGTCAGATGCTTATATACCATTTAGTTTAGGTATATTTTAACAAGTTTTCTATAATTTATTTGATAATTATTATGAAATTATTTATGACTCTGATAATTTATTCTATATTAGTTTTATTCGAAACTTGTCTAATCAAGGTCTTATATACATAGAAGAGAAATTTTAAAGTTATGTTTTCAAATTTATTTTTTTAAATTATTTTAATCGAAGAATAACTGAAAGAGAGAGAAATCGTGAAAATGATTTATTTGGGACTGAATTCGAGAAAGAAATCGTGACTGCAAACTTTTCTGTCACCAGCATCTTACCTCACGTCGTCTTCATTACGATGTACATCGATGGCTATGGATTTACTTATGATTCAACATGTATACAATGAAGAGTATTGGAAAGAATTAAAGTCGTCTTGTGTTCCTAAAGTGTACCACAAATATTATTGTCTGAAAACCTGTGTTTTTAACAGGGTGTCAGAGAAGGACTAAAATGGAAATTTTAAAAGTTAAAAATCTTTTCGCATGCGGAATATATTGACTAACACGAACAACCTTCTGCAAATTCTATTACTGAATGGCGAGAATCGAAATATTTGCAGTCTCTTCCTGAAGGTCATTAGAGAACCTGGAGCTTTGTCACAATATGACATACTCAAGAAGAGAATGCAAACATAGAATAACTAGCACTGAAATATGAAAAGGATAGACAAGGTGTTTTTTCGAAGAGATTTGTTATTTCTCCTTCTATATAGAATAATCTGTCATACATGTTTTCCAGGAAATAATTCATTATCCACAAAGCCTGAAATGTTCCACTATAATTCCATCCACTTGGACTTTGGTAAAATCATTAATCGCAAACGAAGGAAAGAAATGTGATGTCTGCTCTCCACTTTATTTTAATCTCGCTATATAGGAAACTTTGACCATGAAATGCACCATCAAAACGCATACTTTGTTCTCAATTTTTAATTATCATTTTGTTGAACACAACTTCTAATGTCTTCGATGAAAGAAATATCATAAGGATCTCAATAATTATGCCGAATTTTCACATAAGGTATGTTTGTGTGAGCAGAAAGGAAAGTGATAAAATGAAAATTTATCTTACATTATCGATAAAAGATTTAAAAGAGGAGACTGACCAGCAGGCACTGCGAAGTAAAATCAGGCATCAGCTGAATATTGTACTATGAAGGCATTCTACTGTTTTATAAACTATATATTATTTGTTTCATTTATTGGGTTCAACCTCCTCTCCATCACTTGATATGTATGACTATGGAAGAGGAAGATACTTTTTTCCAGGTTGACGTTTTTTGTCTTTTGTCCTCAATGATCAGGAAATATAATAAATCGTGATTTTCCCCTTTACTTTATAGGAAAACGAAATTGTCCCGGAGAGGGTGCTGCCTATATGAGTCTATTCATTTACGCATGCTCAATATTACAAAACTTTGTGGTGAAATCTCCCGATGGCGGGAAACCAAATATGAACGTCGAGCCTCTGCTTACTTTATCTATGCCTATAAAACAGAAACTGTGCTTCATACCAAGATAACTGCCAGTGGATGACGAGTAAAGAATATGTTAAATATATAAAAATACAGAAATGTGCACAAATAATCTAAATTTTAAATAAATACTTCAGTACATACCTATGAAAGTTTTAATTCTAGGTTGCATGTCATCTGTTCATTAATGAGGCAGTGGTGAAATGAGTTGTCATTAGTTAATATTGTCCTGTATATATAATATCGTAATTTATTACAATTATTTAAATCGGAATTAAATATTTTCCTTTCTGCAATTATTGTACGTATGTGACACGTCCAAGTGTTCCAAGGACTCATCGTGGCAGGGAACCTATTCCACAACTCTCCGTCTCCACCACTCAATCCACCATCTACAGAAATTCGATTATTGGAGATTAAAAGTGGGTTGGAAAAAATTTCCCGTAAAGTTCTAAATTTCACGTTACAGTCTATCTAGGAGGAATTCCTTTAAAAACTTAAATAATTTTAATGAATCCTCCAAATATTTCAAAGATTAAAGTAATGACTACAATGAATCAAATAATAATAATAAAACAAACTGCCGTTCTTATCGGCATTCATTATCAAAATAGTGAAATCTGGCGAGACTCATGTGCTGTAGTAACACTTTACTCTTAATTCTAGATAAAGTGTCATTAATGTCTTTAATAATTTATTCATTATTATTAGTAATTAGTACATAACTTTATGTATATAAATGTATACATAAATTTTATATATATACTTAGTTAAAAATTAAGAAATATGAAAAACGAATGAATGAAATGAAGATGTGTAAAACATTTAATAACTTAAACTCTATAATTAACTGATTGTCTTTCACTTATTTTCTTTTAACACTGTGTAATAATAATAACTGCATAATACCCCGACAAAAATATGTTGATTTTTAATAACACCCATTACTTTTTATATCGCTGCTCATAGACAATATTCGTTAACTAACAAGGCTCATATACGAAATTAAAAATTATAAACTTTCATAAAATATATGTTTAAATAGGAAAACAAAAACTAAATGAATGTAAATTGAAAATGCAGTTTAGTGTTTTCTATTTTGCGATTTGTTCAAAATTTTTGCAATTGATTTCACCTATTTGAAATGATATTAAATGATTTATAAATAATTTAATAAATAACACTTCCACACAAATTATGTTTTCAGGTATAACTCGAACAAATCTGGATTTCATTTAGTGCAATGAATGCATGAAACGGTTGATGTATTTGAAATTCTTGCATTGAGATTTTATTAATGACTTATGACTTATTATTAATTCTTGAATTATTAATTTTGGAATTATTAATTCTTGAATTAATAGTTGAGTAGAATTATGAAAATCTTCATAATTCTAGTCATTTTAATAAGTATGTTAAGCCAATTGCTATTATATCTAGCGTCCAGCGTAGAAAGGCTTGAAATACACATAACTAATTGTCTGAAGAAGAGATGTAAGAGTAAAACCTTCCGATATCCTAGATTGTTCAGATTTGCTAGGTTAAGTAAGAAAGTTATCCGTTCAAGCAAGATATTTAATGTTCAGCTACGATATTGAATTCGTATTAGCCAAAGTATCTCTGAAAGATTACCTTCACCTGCTCTCACATACCGTTCACTATATCCATATAATATCGTCCAGTTGTTCGACTTTGTAAGCCAGAAGATTATTTTATTCTTCAAAATAGATGTTACAGATAACGCTCCGTTTTCGGAAGCTCAATCTCTGCAGTTTTCGCAAACGTTTATCTAAGGAAACTGGAAGAAATCCTTTTTCATAATTACTGCCCCAGCCTACCTTTTAGAGAACATTACATCTATGACGCATTTGCCATCTAGATCCGCAAAAAAAATATACATTATCTGTTCTTCTTTCTAGGAAAAATAAGAAATTCACATTCCCCGATAAACTTCACTATGGAGAAACTTTCTGAACACTGAACATTCCCTCTTATCTCTATCCAACCACGATCGAAATCCGTTATTTCTGTCTGTTGAATTTTTATTTAAAGCTTCAGAACTTGAGATATTTTTATTTAGTAAAGTACCAACCCTAGGTAAAACACTAACAACGGGGTGGACAAGAGTATCTCTCAATATGTCACTTACCTGTTGACCCGCGTAGCTAATAATTGCATATCAGTAGCTTATACCTCAGCTATATATATATATATATATATATATATATATATATTCTCTTTGTCCAAATATATATATATATATATATATATATATATATATATATATATCTATATATATATATACTCTTTGTCCAAACTATGCAGTAATGATATATTATTATAAAGTTCATAAAACAATTGATTCTTTTACACGATTACATAAAGTTTAGTTAAAAATTTGAAATGCAACCTTACATTTTAGATTGGCTCCTTCGCCTATGTACAGCATTATGTGTTTAGACCTTTCATGTGTGGGAGTGACATAAAAAAAAAAGATACAAATCAATATTTCAGTTGTTACATATTTAGAAGTTTTTATCAGTACAAAGACTCAGACATATAAGCCATCACACATGAGACATTACGAAATCAAATCTTGCACAACTGAATAATAATATCTCATTAAATAAACAATTATGTGTATTAATATCAAAATTTTATATGGAAATACCTAATAGTTTAAGTCATATTTCACTGAATTACACACGCACCGGCCACTGAATTAAAAAAAAAATATGCAGATTGGAGTAAACGTCATTTACTCAGCGTGTATAAATAATACTTGATGTGGTAGTTACCTTGTGAGGCTCGCGACCAATTCTTGAGAATGTTGATGGTTTAAGAATATTGCTGGTAAGTAATCGTCAATTAAGGTGATCACAATCGATAAAATAATGGATGCTTCGCAGTTTGATAAAGGACTGATTGTTGGTGCCCGGTCGATTGGAAACACGATTTTGAAAACGGTATATCTGACTAATTTCTCCTAAGGTGAGAAATCCAAGGTTTAATCACTGAAAAAATAAGCTGATTTCATTTTTTAAGAGACGTACTGTGGTGCTAAGACAATCTGTCAGGAACGAGATAACCTATCAACCGAGAAGGCTACTACGAGCAAACAGAACTTCCTTTGTGCAGCAGTTTACCGACTCATTTAATAAAGGCTACTCCCGACACACGTCTCACGAAACTGTGAGCATGGAATCGAAAACGATGGGTATTGACAGTCGAATGCATATAAAGAAACCACTGATTTCTGTGATGAACCGGAAAATTCCTCTACAGTAATGTCAGGAACACCGTGACTGGACACGACAAGACTGCAAAAACGTCATGTGTCCGACGATCACAGTGCACCTCGCTCAGTACTCAGTCAGTTTGCCAGGAGCCGACTGAAACAATCAATTTATTCATTGGAAACTTTGGAGGCTTGTGTTGGGAATACTAACTTAGGTTATGGAAGTGGAGTCATGGTGTAGGACATGTTCTGTGGATAAGGAATGGGACCCTTGATATTTCTGGAAGGTCGGGAGTCGTGCGAAGAGTATTAAACATTGTTGCCGAGCAAGTCCGTTCTGCAATATTGACTTGTAATCTAGGAGGTGACGGTTGTTTCATGGATGATAATGTTATCCATCACGCAATAATTATTCATCAGTGGTTCAGCGCTCACAGAGCGACTTCCATCCATTTTCCTAGGCAATCACAAACAAGGATCCAAACCTCATTGAAAATGTATGGAACGTATTATGAAAATAGATTCCGGGAGCAAGGTCCTGTTCCGTCAAATCCCAGGCAGTTAACGGACTGTCTAGTGAACGCTTGGTATGTGGTAGACTTTGATGTAATCCAACACCCTGTGAAATCTACGCGAAATTGCATATGTACTATAATTCTGGCTAAAGGAGGTCTATCACGGTATTAAATAAAAGTT
Source organism: Typopeltis vanoorti (assembly GCF_054136105.1). NCBI lineage: Eukaryota > Metazoa > Arthropoda > Arachnida > Uropygi > Thelyphonidae > Typopeltis > Typopeltis vanoorti. The sequence continues at coordinate 47,601,582 of NC_143559.1, forward strand.
GTCATTCAGTGGCCGGTATGTATTAGCACTTTTTACGAATTTTGAAACTTTTATAATAAATAATTTTATTTAAAGCATCGGGTACTGTACATGGAATTTAAATAAATAACAAATGTTATACATTTCAGTAATAAATTATATTTTTAGAACAATGCAAAAATTGTTTTTGTGTGTATTTTTATGTACTTTATTTTTCGCTGAATTTTCTTCACAGTCTCAATTTTGAACTGAATACACGACTCCTATTACTTCTCACCTGAAATTCGTCTTTCTGCTGCAGAATGATTGAAAACAATTTTTTTACTTGATTCCAAAAATTTCCTTATGTGAGTAGAAAAGAGTATTTCTCTGTCCCTTAATAGTATTTTGTATTCAGAAAATGCACCTATTAAATACTATTACAACCAATGAGTCAGTATAGAAGGCTCAGAATGTGATTATGTTCCTTCCTTTCTGTACCCGTATGCTGTTATGGATGTACCACTTATAATCTTCCGAGTAGGAGATAAGCACAGAAGCTTATTTTTTTTCCATCAAAGAGCTTTTACTTGAAAACACTTTTTTCATCAAATTAATTAAAATAAATTCACTTTTTAAAAAGTAATCCAAGATCTCAAAGAAATGTGAATGTCAGAAATTAAACTCTGATCATAATACTTTTATCAAATTTAGTTATTTATTAATTAAAATTGTCGCATGAAATTAAGGCGACTGCAGTTTAATAAGAAATGAAGTTATCATCATAAATTTTAATCACACAATATATTTATTTAGTGCATTAATACAACAACCTCAGTAATATATCGTGTACATAAAAGAACCATTTTCCGCTTGTTTACAAGACTTCAGACTTCGTTCTGGTCTACCGAATAATTGCAAGGTTTGCAATTATTCGAAATGGCATATTTGTGGTGCATTAATTAGTTCAATCTGAAAATGTTTCGTTTTTTCATTTAGAACACCGAAAAATATGTTTTTCGTTTTAATATATCTGAATTTAAAACTTTGAATGATTTTTGCTAAATGGAAATTCCCTATTGAGAATGTGATAACTATCAACCCCCAAAAAGAAAAAGGAATTGAATCCATATTCGGCAACGTGCCATCGAAAAAAAAAAGGAATACTCTGCAGTTTCATCTCGTTATTCTTAAATTTTTTTAAAATAATTTTTCTTTTAATTTGGAAGACTATATATTATGCATGGATATATATTACATTGATAAATTGTCTTCGAAGTACTTTAGTATTTTTTGGATATATGGGATTTAAAAACAAAATGCTGATCAGCACGAAGTTCTGATCAGCATTTTGTCTATCCTACATTTTTAGTATCATTGGCGTGCTTATAATAGCAAGTTCTTGAATTTCTGATCTATAGATGAAGAAGCGCTTCTTCAGCACTTTAAATTTCCAATAAGCAGGATGCTGATCACACACCATGTAATGAAATTAATTCTTTCGCAGTTAGTAAAACATCTTGTGAGTCTGTAAATTAGAGAATAATTACAGTTGGTGATAATATATGTATATGAGGACTCCATGCGGCTCACACGCAGTATATGTTATTGCTGATTGTTATGCACATCGTACAGTTCATAACAATCAACTGAAGTATATCAATAATATGAATATAATTAATGGTTTATTTGTTGCTAGGTATAACTTTGACGAGTAATCGAGCTCAGTAAAGTTAAAGAATAATGAAAAATCTTAATTATTAAATCCAATTCTCCCTTTAGAAATTTCTAAATTCGTTTTAGAAATTCAAAAACAGTCCACTTCCTTGCTAACTGGAATCTTCTCAGTGAAACAAAATCACCTTATTTATATTCTTACCATGTAAAAAAAAGGAAATATTTTGAAAAATTTGAAGTGCTTCCTCTATGGATCTTTAAGCCAATTGATCAGGTTTGGAACAAAGGCATAATATTTTAGGGATCTCTCTCTCTCTCTCTCTCTCTCTCTCTCTCTCTCTCTCTCTCTCTCTCTCTCTCTCTCTCTCTCTTCTGTCCTTTATTATTGAATTGCTAGTATGTTCTCTAATTCCCCTCTTTAGGTAACCAGAAAGGTATATTCTCCTCAGGAACGCTACTGGGATAGAAGTCAGAGACACCATAGTGTGAGGAACAATTAGACAAGGTGCCCATCTTAATAATATATAAGACCTCCTTTCGCTGCAATGATTGCAGCAATTTTTCAGGTGTACTTTCTACAAGCGTACGATAGCAATTAAAGGGAATTCAGACCATTCCGAGGTCCTGGCTACTCTGGGGCCGACATCCCTTCACCTCTTCTGATGCCTCAGTTCATCCCAGAAATGTTCAATTCGGTTGAAATCAGGGCTGTCTGATCGTGTTCATCTACATAAACCACGCATTAATAGCAGCAGCCTTATGACACTGTGCATTAATGAAAGACACCACAATTAGTTCCTTACAAACGCACAAACTAGGAAGCATAGCATTGTCCAGAATGTGCAAATACATCTCGGAGTTCAATACTTCTGCACCACATACAAAGATCCGAGTCCAACTCAGAAAAAAGAGACCTATACATCACACCGCCACCTACAGATTTTATAGATCATAATATGCAATCTGGTAAGGGACGTTCACCAGGCATCCCTAACACCCACACATACACCAGTCATCTGCTTGGTAGAGGGTGTTCATGAATCCTCGCTTCATAAAAGAGTTTTCTTCACTTTCTGTGAGTGTGTCTCACAGAAAGTGAAATCCTGCAATTCCATCATAGTATAATATTACTGATTATTGACCCAGATTGGCTGAATTTCTCAATAATATGCCAAACAGATAGCCCTGCAACATGACATCCTATCACAGCGTCTCTTCCTAAATCCGTCAGTTCTTTTCTCACAACCATTTCATTGCACACTTCGAATGGGAAAAAATAGCATTATGTGGTGGAGGTGAAAGGGTAGTTGAGTGGGTGACAATGGCTTTCCCTCCAAAGCATCCAACACCCTACACCTCATCCCCACCATCCCTCTCCTCCAGAAGATGTCCACTCATCCGAGGGAAATGAGTGAGTTCACCGTTTTCAGATATCTTTTAGTGATGTCACCTCCAGCTGATACTGATAACTTTGGACCAAAAAAAACTCTTTTTTTGCTCCAAAGTTAGCACTAGAAAAAATTCTTCACATAGCTGTAAAAGGATGGAAACATGTTATTATTTTAGAAGATACATAAGTGATGTATTTATCCAGGACCACTTGGGAAAAGTTATGCAGGAAGTGGTCTGATATTCTCAACTAATTGCAAAGAAGAGTTGATTACGAAATGGACCTCAGTGATTGTTTCATTCTGAAATGACAAGATGGGGAATTAATGCTCGATGATATAGGAGCTGGTGGATGTAAAGTGTTCTCTATTAGTTTTGAAGAAGCTGAGAGATTTTCACCAAAAATGTACAACATCGATAATCATTTACTATTTTTGGAAAGTGAATTACCACCAATTCTTAACATGGGAAAAATTATCGCTAATCATCTAAATGCATCAATGGTAAAATTAGATCTTCAAGATTTTATTCAATTTGATAAAGATTCTTTATTCTGGGATATTTATGGACATTTTACAAAAACTGCTTCTGTATATCTGGTGACAAAACAATACACAGCAAGCTTAATGATGCATGGAGTCATTTCCAGACTGATGCAATATCAACTGTATGGAGCTGAACTAATGATGATATCTGCTCTAAAACTCTTTTGCATGACTAATTATTTTGATATAATGTAACCAAGAAATAGTGAGTAATGAACATTTTCATTATTGAAATCTTTGGAAAATGTTAAGAGTGTAAACTAAATATCGTGAAATATTTTTTGACAATTAGAAGTTTCGAATTTTTTTCTTTTTTAAATAATAATATTTCAACTAAATAAAATATTCATTTGTAAAACTTAAATGAACAAAATTGTGTGTTGTGTTTTCCACAGTGAAATTTTTACTCGGTTATTCAGTTTAGAATTTGATATTTAAATCCATAACTTGATACCTTAATGCATTTCTGTTTAATTATTGTAAAAAAATCACTACCGTGAAATTAATGCCAGGAATGTGGGGGGAAAAGTGAGGAAAACTTGATCCTGTAATTAATTATTTTAGAAAATTGTCTAATGCCACCCATTTGATATTGTTTGAGTTATCTGTAAATATTTCGTTCACGTAATCGAAAATCTGAAATGTTAGAATTTGGTGGTTTTACAGAGAGACAGCAGATATTTAACCGAAAACGTGACTTAAACTGTTGAAGTTTGGTATAGAAAAAAGGTTTGTACTCTCCATATAACACTAATACAAATTTTACCTTCTCCCACACAAAGTAAGATAAAACCACATTAAAAGTATATTCAGCAACATGCGAAAATATGTATGTCGTTGAGTAATCTTTGTGAAAGTTTCATTTTTAACCGAACGGTCAAGATTGGGTATGGTAGAATACACAATACTATGAGGAAAAACAATCAAGTCAAGTCATTTTGGAAAAAAGGTAGTCGTTCATCCACTGCAGTTATTGTATTGTGTTGTGGTGTTTTGTGTCTGGTAAAGTAAAAATAAAGGATGAGCCACAAAATTCTTTGAAAGTTTCTTTGTAAAAAGTTCAAATTGTTTAGAATTTTGTAACAGAAAGGTAACATAAAATATAAGATCAGAGTTAATAATTAGTGAAATAATAATAAATAACTATTTATTTGTGGTGCCAAATGCAGTAATATAAGAAATATGAAGGAAAACTAATATGAAAAATCGACAGCGGGTGAAAAATACTAATTTTCAGTTATCATTCATATAATTGATGTACAATTTCTTTCGAATAAGACTTCAAATTTATTTCCTAAAGAAATTTGTATTTCTAATGGAAGTATTGTAAGATATGCATTGACAAAATCACCATGTAGTTGAAAATAATTACCTGAAAGAGTTAAAAACAGAATTCTTGGTTAATAAAATATAATCATCAGCTGAAGTGGGAAATTGATTCACTATTTCTGGATAAACTAAGAGATTGGATAAAAGAATCAACATGCAAATATCAAATATTGCTCGCCAAAGGAAGAGAAAAATCAAAAATATTAATGTATTTAATAGGCAGCCCTGTTTAACCTTAAATGATCTATATTGCCCTAAATGTGAAAAAATTCCGTGTACTTTTATATGTTTTTGGAAACATAACAATAGATTTTGTGCTTATAACAATGCTCAAAAATATATGTATTGGTTTAAAAAATATAAAAATGTAACCCTTAATGTTACTTCTTCTTCTTCTTCTTCTATAGCTTCTCCCACTTAAGTGGGGGTCACTGTTTGTTATGAGTTTCCTCCACACCTTCCTGTCTTGGGCTGTCACCACATCCAAGTTCTTCATCTTCAAGTCCTCTTCTACCAGCTCCCTCCATCTCTTCTTTGGCCGCCCATGCTTCCACCTTCCTTGCACATCCATCTGCATGACCACATATTCGCCCTCCCTCCTCATCACATGACCAAACCATCTCAACCTTGCCTCCTGTATTTTCGCTCCTAAGTTCGTAACTTTCACTATTCCCCTGACATAGTCATTTCTCAGATGATCCTTTCTGGTCACACCGCACATCCACCTAAGCATTCTCATCTCTGCTACTTCCATCCTGCTGATGTTATTTTTCCTCAGGGCCACAGTTTCTATAGCATATGTCATAGCTGGCCTCACTACTGTCCTATAAATTTTGCCTTTCAGATTGATCGGCACCCTCTTATCACATAACACTCCTGTAGTAACACAGGAGTGTTACGTTTGTTGTGTTGTATTGTTGTGTTTTCAAAAACACAACTCATTGTGTTTTTAAAAATAAAAACACCTTGTTGCAACTTCTATAGGTAAAGTTGATAAAGCTCCCTATTACTATAACCTTGGTATTTAGGGTCTAGCTACTCACTGAGGAGACCTCAAAAAAAGGTTGAAACCGGTCTGGGTAGTGACCCCACCCATAATGCATTACAGTATACATCTTCTAGTGAGATGTGCTTTACATTATGGAAAAATACTAAGAATAGTGATCAGAGCTTTACCCACCTTTACAATAAGTTGCCCTGGTGTTGTAACATCATTAGACTTGAACTTTGTTTCAGGCACAAACTTAATTGTTTGCATACTTGGGATTAGGAGTAAAAATAACCAAGTTTATAAAATAACTTGGTTATCCTAATATATATATATATATATATATATATATATATATATATATATATATATATATATATATATATATATATATATATATATATATATATATATATCATCTTACTTAAATTATTATTGTTTTTTTCTCTTGTTAAATTTCATGCCACAAACTAACCAGAGATTTATTTATTTTTTTTGAAAATCCACTCAATGAATTAAAAGTCTTGTTTGTTCATGCAAGCCCTCAAATATTTCAAGAAACTGTGTCAACTCTTTGAAGAAAGAGGATATGAATAAAGTACAAATGATTTCTTTTTTCATGTTAAATTTTTTGCCACAAACTAACCAGGTTTTTTTTTTTGAAAATTCACTCAGTAAATTAAAAGTCTTATTTGTTCATGCAACCCCTCAAATATTTCAAGAAACTGTGTTAACTCTTGGAAGCAAAAGGAATTGAGTATCAAATTAATAGCCAGAATTTTTAATGGAGAAGATTTCACCTGAAAAGTGACAATTTTGTTACTATATCTGTAGATACAACCCACCAGGCTAGAAAACAAAACAGTGGTGGTTAAAGTATGACTGTTTGAATTTGGTCATTTTATGGAGAGACTGTAGATATTTTAACCCATCATGTTACTGAACAATTAAAAATGCTTGTTGTAGAAGAGAAGGTATGTTTTTCTTTTCTTTTCAAACATTTGTATACATGATAAAAGTTAAAAAACATATGACTTCCAGTCGAAACTTTCTTTTTTTTTTCAAACCTTGACAACACATGCTACTCCATTGGGAGAACGAAAAAAAATGAAAGATGTGATAGCTAATAATGTTTTTGTGTGTTTAGAAATGAATAAAGCACAAATGTTTCTTATCTTGTTAAATTTTTTGCCACAAACTAACCAGAGACTTTTTTTGGAAATCCACTCAGTGAATTAAAAGTATTATTTGTTCATGCAACCCCTCAAATATTTCAAGAAATTGTGTCAACTCTTGGAAGCAAAAGGAATCTGGTGTTAATTTAATAACCAGAAGTTTTAGTGGAGAATACTTCCCCTAAAAAGTGACAATGTTGTTACTATATCGGTAGATACCGTCACCAGACTAGAAAAAAACGACATGAATCCTTATCTCCAACCATCACCCACAATTCCATACGCAAACTAAAACCCAAAAACTAATGTCACTGACACATCTTCCCACTTATGATGTCACCCACACACAATGACGTTATCATCTGAACAACTAATGACGTCATGATTCCTTATCATATCTTGATCTTGATGTGGTCAGAAATACCTGCCCCTCCTTATCTCCAACCATCGTCATCCACAATTCCTTATGGGAACCAAAGCACAAGAACTGACGTCAGTTACACATCTGCCCACAGGAAAATTTCAAACATTTCAAACTCATGATGTCATCATCTGAACAACCAATCACGTCACGATTCCTTATCTTATCTTGATCTGTTCACTAGTGGCACCGCTACTACTACTGGCATGCTTACAATAGCAGAATCTTGAAACTCTTTTCTATAGACAAAGAAGCACTTCTTTGGCACTTGAAATTTCCAAATAAGCAGGATGCTCATCTCACACCCTGAAAGAAATTAATTTCTTTCGTAGTTAGTAAAACATCTTGTGAATCTGTAAATTCGAGAATAATTACCCTCGTTCATAAAATAAGTATGAGGACTGCTGCTGCTCACTCGCAGTATCTGTTATTAATAAAGGAAGAAATATAAGAACATAGTACAGTTGATAATAATCAACTATAGTATATCAATAATAAGACTATAATTAATGGATTATTTGTCGTTATGTATAACTTTGGCGAACAATCGATCTTAGAAAGTTAAAGAACAATAAAAAATTATTCTTTAATCTTTATCATAATAACTTATTGCTCTTTAGAAATTTCCAAATTAATTTTAGAAATGCAGTAACATTTCACTTCCATGCTGAGTGGAATACTCTCAGTGAAACAGAATCACCATATGTATATCCTTAGCATCAAAAAATACAATGAAATATATTGAGAAAGTTGAAATGATTGCTCTATAGATCTTTAAGCCATTTGATCAGGTTTGGAAAGGCTTGGAACAAAGGCCTACAGTTTGAGGGATTTCTCTCTCTCTCTCTCTACTCTGTCCTTTATTCTGTAGTTCCCCTTTGTGAGTGACCATAAAGGCATATTCTCTTCAGGAACTCTACTTGGATAGAAGTCAACAGACACCATAGTGTGAGGAACAAACAGGCAAGGTGTCCACCCTTAATAAGATGTAAGACCTTTCGTAGCGATGATTGTAGCAATATTTCAGGCGTACCTTCTACAAGCGTACGATAGAAATTAAAGGGAATTCAGATAATTCTTCTTGTAAGCATATAATGAGGTCCTGGAGTGCTCTGGGGCCGACATCATTTCACCTCTTCTGATATTCCAGTTCATCCCAGAGTTGTTCAATTCGGTTGAAATCAGGATTGTGTGGTGATCTTCATCTGCACAAACCATGCATTAATGGCGGCAGCCTTACGACACGGTACCCTAATGAAAGAGACCACAATTAGTTCCTTATAAACGTCACAAAATACGAAGCATTACATTATCCAGAATATGCAGGTACATCACGGACATGAATTGTCTACCGATGAAGGCCCATTTTTACATATTATCCTCTGTAGCAACCCACTGTCATTTTCTGAGAGTATGGTGGTTCACTATTAGCAGTACTTGCAGTTGAATCCGTGCAATTACATCTCAGTATAATATCACTGATTATTTATCTGGGATTGCTGAATTTCTCAATAATCTGCCGAACAGATAGGCCTGCGATATGATATCCTTTCAAGCGCCTCTTTCAAACCCCGTCAGTTTTTTTTCTCACAACCATTTCACTTGCACGCACTTGCAACACCTCGGCGCATCATACATTGATATAAATCACTACAGGATGTTAATAGTGAGTGGGATATAGTTAAGGATCATCCAATGGAAGCAGTTATAAATTGTACACGTATAACCAACGTAAGGAGGATTAATCGGGTAGGAGTTAGATGGATGAATAACATCATTAAGCAAGAGCTACAGAAGAAGAAATTGCTGTGGAGGGTATACAAAGAGAAGCTAAACTACAAACTCATGAACAGTACAAGGCTCATTCAAGAAAGCTGACCAGCATGGCAAAGAAGACAAAATGAGATTTTGAGACGGATCTGGCCGAGCAAGACAAAGGAAATCTGAAAGGGATCGTTCGTTATGTGGCAAGTAAGAGGAAGAATGACTATGGAAGAATAACCATGATGAGTGATGATGGTCAAGAGGATACAGAATTAGTTAAAATAGTTGAGTTACTGAATGGCCACATTGCAAGGATATATCTTCCTAGTGAGGTTACTGCTTTAACCAATGTGATAGACGATAATATAGGAACAGATGTGGAAGAATCGGAGGTTCTTAGGATAGTTCAGGATCAATATGTAAATACAGTTGTGGAATTGGATGGGATATTAGCTAAAGTTTTGTGCAAGGGAACTGACAATGACTTTGACTAAGCTGTTTAATTTGCATTTCAGCTCAGGTAAAGTTCCAAGGGAGTGGAAAGAGGACAAAATTATTCCTTTGCATAAGGGTGGTTATAAGAATTAGCAAATTATAGACCAGTCAATATCTCAGATGTGGTGGTAAAAGTACTAGAAAAATTGGTAAAAAAAAAGAGAATCCAAGAATTCGTAGATAAAAATATGATACGGTATGAGAGTCAACATGGCATTGTGAAGGGTCGGTCATGCCTTAGTAATTTACTAACTTTTTATAACAGAGTAACAGATGAGTTGGATAAAAGAAATGGCTACACGATGAATTTGCTGGATTTTGCAAAGGCATTTGACAGAATAACACATAGAAATCTGTTATGCAAATTACAACAAAATGGAATGGATATATATGATAGTGGTTAAGGGTGGCTGCTGGACAGATTTCAAAAAGTGGTACATAGAAGGGCAGTGTCCAGGCGAAAACAGGTGACTAATGGTGTGCCGCAAGGTAGAGTGCGGGAACCATTGCTGTTTAATTTGACCATAAATAATATTGGAAATAACCTGAAAGGTAATGTTGTTTACTCATGTGAAATTAGATAGAGTAATAGTTAATCAAGGCGATGTAGATAGCTTGTAGGACGATTTAAATAGGCTGTCAGTATGGATAAAAGCCGTGTATCACATTGTTGGCACTGTACTGGTGGAAATACAGTAGATGAAGCTAGAGATTTTAGGGGTAGTTGTAGACAGATATTTAAAGTTTAGAGTACATATTGCTAAGGTAGCCCATAAGATTACTTGACTATTAAAGAACACATTAACAAGGAGACATAAGGAAATTGTTATTCCTCTTTTTAAGGCCTGACATGGATAAATGCCCAAATTTGGATTAATGTGCTCTAGTCTGGTCCCCTGGATTTCTTGGACATGAGGAGAGGATTCAGAAGCGAGTGACCAATATGGTGAGTGGCCCGTGGGGTGTTCCTTATGGGGGATAGATTGAAGGAGTGTGGATTGCAGAAGTTGGTTGATATGAGAAAATCTTTTTCTCGTATCAACCAACTTCTGCAATCGGGGGTATGATAGATACATTTAAGTTCCTTAAAGAGTTTTTTTTTTATAGGATAGATGCAGAGGACATGTTTCAGCACTTGGCTAGGGTAACCAGAACAAGGGATCATCCCGAAGTTGAATAAAGGTGTGGTTAATAGGGGTGTGTGGACTAGTGATTTTGTTTGGAGGGGTCTAGTTGAGTGGAATGGTTGCCAAAGTCAGTTGTAAGTACTTTGTTTGATAATGGGTTCAAGGAGGGGGGGGGGTATGTGCGGATAGATTGGATCACACGAGATGAGTCTTCGGACTCAATAGGGGTGCCCGTATAATAATAATAATATCGACTGTCTTTTCATATATATTACGAGGTGTTGGTGACGACTTTCTATATGGTGTGTGGAATGTGGAATGTTTGTCATATTTTGCGTTCTGTGAACTACGCGAATAGGAAAAAATGTCGTTAAGAATATGCGATAATCTTTATTATTCCAAACATTTGCTACTTCTCAAAAATTAAATGATTCACTGTTTAGTTATTATTAATTATATTTAGTTATCCATGAATGGGAAACTTGAGATAATCTGCAAATGCAATGCAACCCAATGCATGTTACAATTTCTAACTTATCACTTTATAGATTATCACTATTCAGCTTAATTTCAGCAAAAATTGATATGATTAAAAACAAACTAGGATCTTCTAATAAATGATTGTGAATATTGCAAATACAAAGTTTCATTAACCCTTATTCAACTCAGCTGTTTTTATATTATTTATATAATGACGTAGCAAGAGTGTTGTACGGTTCTTGTTAAGCGTATTGCAACACTCTTAGTAAGAATGTTATATCGATCCAGTTACAGCTGGTTTTATATTACTCAACTGATGTGTGAACAAGAGTGTTCTATAACGACAGATGGAGCCACTTACTGAAATGATTTTATTATTATTATTATTACCCGTAGTGCTATTGGTCATAATATATATTTCTTATCATTGGAAAATAACAGATATAAGAGATAAAACACAAGTAGAGCAGGGCCAACCTCTGAAATCAAGGGCGAACTGTTAAAGTGTTACATCAATTTCGTGTCCATGTTTTCCCAGTGAGAATCACACACTTAATGCAAGCATGTTTTATGAAACAATACTCTCCACTCAGCAATTACTGCTGTCGATTGTAATAATTCTTCTAGTGTTGTTCATATGGAAAATATCAAGAAATCCGGAAAGGTTTCCTCCAGGCCCACCAGGACTTCCGTTTTTAGGAAATATCTTTTTATTTGGTAAAGCGCCTCATTTGAAATTTTACAAACTCTCCAAAAAATACGGGAACGTATTCAGGTAATGTTGCTTAGAAGTTTACATTTTATTTATATTATTTTACATTTTATTTATTTTTATTTGCACTTTATTTACATTATGAAAATTTGCATTATTGTAAAACAAAAGGACATCGCACTTTGAACAATAGAAATAAGTTGCTTATTAAAAAAAGTGTAATAAATGATAATTTAATCATGGGAAGGACATAATTATAAAATTTTTATAATTATGTCCATTCGAAAAGAAATACGATGCTGCAATAATCTGTGTTTTGTTGATTTATTCCAAGAGTTTAAATCTGACTTGTTGCTGTCCATTTTTTTTTCAATAACAAACAAATTGAACAGATTTATACAACATCATAATGTTTATAAATATTTTATATTTATAATTAAATATTGTAATTATAAATTTGAACCTAGTCATTTAAAAACAAATTCAAATTATCAAACTTACAATGTTGAAGTTTAATACATGAATGTACTCACATTTTTTTTTTTCATTGAGTGGATTCAATTAGTGAAAACCAAAGGATTAAGAGGTTCACAAGGTGATAAATATAAAAACAAAACATCGTTTGTAAAAGATTAATTTCTTTTACTTTGTAATAAAAGTTATGGTTTGAAATAAGAAAAAAAAAGCTTATTTCTTAGTTTGATTCGGTTTATCACTGATTGATAAGAAGTTTGTACTTTAGACTGTGAAAGAGACCGAATTTATGGATTTCTTTCCCAAGACGCTTTTTTTATAACAAAGATATTTGTTAGAAGTATCACAATGCAAACGCTTTGTTAAGCATTGTTGCATGACATTCAGAAAAACTATTCAATTAAAGATGAAGGATATTTTTAAAAAAATGAGATATAAACAAGTGTATTCAGGAAATTCCATTTATTTTCTATAAAAATTCTTAAACATCAATAATAAATGTTTAAGTATATTTATCAAAACGAATTTAATTTTATTAATTAAAGTAAATAAATACAGTATAAAATGAAATAAAAATAAACAATATCTGAACAAAAAAATAAAATATAATATAAAAATAGTGTTATTAAGTAGAACTTTAAAGGGGAGTTAAGCAATTCTTCTTATCTCTCTTTGAATGAATGATAATATCTACTAGCATTCCGTTTACCCAGGTGTCCTTTCTCTGAATCACGAGAAATCCATAATTAAAAAAATATAGTTGAGTTTATGTATTAACAATAAATAAAATAAGGTACAAATAAAATAAATAAAATAAAATCAGAAACTGAAGAAATTGAAGTGAAACTGAACAAACAGAAGATTTAACGGGACTTTAAAACACCTCTTTATTTATATGAAGAGGTGTTTTAAAGTCCCTTTAAACGAGGGATTAAAATCTCTCTAAAAAAAAACTGCTACCTGTTATTTGATTGTTTGAAAAGTTAAAACCATATATATATATATATATATATATATATATATATATATATATATATATATATATATATATATATATATATATATATATATATATATATATATATATATATATATATATATATATATATATATATATATATATATATATATATATATATATATACAGGATGTTAATAGTGAGTGGGATATAGTTAAGAATCATCCAAAGGAAGGGGGGATTTTTTTTTTTTTTGGGCGTGGAAAAAAATTACTCTCAAATTTTCACAGATAGAGGACGCTGCACTGCATGCATTATTTGCAAATACGTGCATTAATAAAGTACTAAATAAAGTATTAATAAAGTATTAATAAAGTACTTGGTCCTATCACTCCTGCCAGAATACAGTGGCTAATAAGATTTCTATAAAACTGGAAATTTGTCAGATCACCCACGAACATGAATGCCCTATCGGCACAATAAACAAGCAGTTTAAGCAGTGCACGGGAAGCTGCAAAAATCACAGGCAAAGTGAAAACGTCTGTATTCCTCATCCTTCATGGTGCGTAATCTTCACACACCAAAGTAAGCATCACAGGAACAAATTTTTCTTGTCACAAAAACATTCTGTTTACCCACAATGGCTAGATGTGCGGTGCTCATCCAGGAAATATCAATATCACCCATATTATATTTTTGCATTTATTCCCTTTAAAGTCTCCCCAATTGTTTGCAGACTTCGCACAATTCCTATAATTGAACACAATATACTGTACTAATGCTTCATTGTCCTCTTCAGGAGGGTAATAAAGCATTAGTGCTTCATGAAGAAGGCAATTTTCGCCGCGTGAACATTGCGTCACATTCGCGTTAATAGCCCTGGTGTGCTTTCGAAATACATACACCTTTGAGCCATTCGAAAAGATGTAAAGAGGGCACAGCAAGTCAAATTCTTAGCTTTCTAATATTTTTAAAAGAAACAAATATGTGAACCCTCTGAAAAGCAGGGCCAGATGAGCTAAAATTGGTAGCTCACTCAGCACCTAGTGTCTGTGATTGGTTATTCTGTCAACCAACCCAATTGAACGTTGTCACTTATAATAAGTTGAGCGCTTTTTGTATACAATGTATATATTACAAACAGTTGTTACGCATTTTTCTGGAACTGAAAATTTGAAAGTGGATGTTAGGAGAAAAATGGTAATTTTTTTCTTTTGCTTGCGCAGTATAACATCTGTTGAGAATGCAATGTTTCTTAACGGTATATAGAGACATTTTAATTCTAGTCTTCGGAAACAACAGACAATAAAAATATCTATTTTGAATACAAATGAATATTCTGTGTATTATAAGACGTTGTTGAGCTACAACAAAATACCAGCATATGTGAGATTGATAAGACAGAAGAACCGCTGATACTAAATAAAAATAATGAATTTAGGATTCCCGAAAGTGTGAATAGTTCCGATAATGATCGGATGTTATGTATACTGAGTCTCAGTAAACAAAACAAAATTCTTGGAAAACAGAGCGAAATATACTAAAACCAGAGAAATACACATAACATGTGCAACAAAAGTTTACGAGATGGCTTGCTACTCCATCAAACCATATTTATTCCTGCAATATTCTCTCTCTCTCTCTCTTCATAAGTTTTTTTTTTAATTATGCCATCATAAATTCACTTATTCATCTTGTAATTTATAGGATCGTGCTATTCTCTCTACCGAGTAACTTATAAGACACGCATATCACAAATGATAAATATTAATTATTCGTTTACCGTTAATGAAAGTGTTTCTACTCACACTTATTCTTTCCTATTCTCACATGTTTTATGAATGAGGGTTCACATATTTTCATCTTTGAGTCTTTCAAATATACCAACCAAATACAATATTCTCCATCATTGGATTTTTCAAAACAACAGATTGTTTAGAAAACAACTGATGCGCTATGCCCTCTCAAAAATTTCATACATCGATAAAATACAATCACACGGTCATGGGCGTACGCAGGTGTGTGGGGGGGAAGCTTCACCCGGGATCGATTAAAAAATTCCACAAATTATAATCGTAAAACTGATTGAGATATGTAATCTTACACCCTCGACCCTGGGAACGCCTTGTCTGTCTTAAAATTTTAATATGGGTTGGCCTGTTTCGGTCAACGGTGGGATAGCCATAGAAAAACGCAGACCCGGCGCTAGGGTCTTTGGCGCCCGCATGCAATTTCTATCTAAGCGCCCCTGTAACGATCTGGGCGTGTGTGGTTCTTTTACGATAATAAAAATTTAAGTTATTTG
The DNA here is from genome assembly GCF_054136105.1 of Typopeltis vanoorti. Taxonomy (NCBI): domain Eukaryota; kingdom Metazoa; phylum Arthropoda; class Arachnida; order Uropygi; family Thelyphonidae; genus Typopeltis; species Typopeltis vanoorti. Next base: position 47,617,379 of record NC_143559.1, read on the forward strand.
AAATTTCTTAAATAAATTTTGACAGAACAGCCACACGTTGGTTCGCTAAATGTAACGAACAAGAGTGTTGACTAGGCAGGATAATCGTTAAAAACCCGAATATTCAAAAAATTCTTAAAAGTAAAGCAAATGTTGACAAAGCCACTTCACTTTAATCATTGAATATAATGATACAGGGATTATAGCCTTCTCACCGACCTGAATCGCTAACAAAATTAAAATAAATTTTAATTAATTTATTTTAATTTATTTGAACTGAAGTTTAAAAAATTCTTTCATTTTATAAGTTAGTAAATTCTTAGTAACTTGTAAAAAATGTTTAATAATTTTTATAAGTGGAACTATCTTTTAGGAAAATAAAGGAAACTCAAGAGAGATGAGAAAATAAGAAAAGAATTCAGAAATAATTAGAACATTTAATATAAGTATTCAAAAAATAACATATTTACAGAATAACAGAAAATAAATTAAATTACATAAATATACTTGAAATTTTTTACATTAAAATTTTAAAGTTTTTGATTTCATATTCACAAAATTAGAAATAATGGTGTTAACGTCTAATTCCACAATATATCATTTTCAATAGATATAGCTATTAACGCCAAACTAACAAGCTTTTTTGTGACATACTTGTTCTTAAGTAGGTTTTAATCAATTTCAACTTGGAAAAGCAACGTTCACCACTCGCTACACTAACAGGTAAGGTTAACAGTATTCTTAAAGCAATTGAAAAGTTAGGGAAAGATAAATTATTGGACGCAAAAAAATTAAGAATATCGAAAGGGTTTTGAATATTTAAATTATCCTTCCGAAAATTATTCCGGAAAGCACATAACTCGTCATATAGTTCTATTGCATTTACGTCTTTATTGTCGCCGTCCTTCAAGAGAATCTCTAAATCGTCACAATTGTTTCGTAAATCTTCATTATTAATTTGTAGTAATCTATACATGAAATTGAAATTATCATAATATGTTTTTAGTTGTTCAAAACGTTCTATTAACGAACACATTGCAGCGTCTAGAAGTGTATAAAACACATTGACTCTAAATTTATCTTCTAGCGATTGTGGCGTTTCGTCATGATGCTCGTAGTCAAATTGGCGTGTCTTCTTTCGTCGTCGAACTTCCGTACCAGTTTTAAATTCGTGTTTTCCATCCACTTCTTCAGTCAATTCTTTTGCTGTTTTTAGAACTTCTTTAAAATTTTTATCTGATCGATACTCTTGTAAGAATATTTTTAAGTTTTCGACAGATTCTAAAGCAAGTGTAATGTTCATATTTTTGTCTTGAAGCATTTTACTCGCAGGTTTATTCTGTTAAGTAAATCATGCCAAGTTATAAGAGATCAAATAAATTTGTAGTCCTTTATTTTAGCACATAATGTTTGTGCTTAATGCTGAGTTCTTTTATTAAAATTTTCATTATTTAAAATTTCAAAAAGTGTATCGGAAATTTCTCCTAACTGATATCGTAGAGGGCGGATTGCATTAATTTTACTTTCCCATTGGGTTTTTGATGGCTGTTTCAATGTTAAATTTTTTACGAACTTTAAAAGGATTGCCCAATGTTTGTAAAAGAATGAAAAGAAATTGTGTATTTCTTGAATAATTGCAACGAAACTAATTGTATCTGCATTCACTTTGGCTGCATCGTTAATGATTAAATTTAGAGTATGAGCAGCACATGGCACGTAAAAGCTCGAGGATTTTTGTTCAAAAGGAAATTTTGGAGCCCATATTTTTTTCCCTTTCATATTTACCGCATTGCCATACCCTTGAACTCGCATGTCTTCAATGGGGATGTTCCATTTTTCCAGTTGTTCCATTATTGTTGCACATAAACCACGTCCTATAGAATATGATATATCTACAAAACCTAAAAAGTTTTTCCTGATCTTGACAATTCCATTGTCACAGGAAACAAAGCGAATAATAATGGTCATTTGTTCTGCTTTACTTGCATCAGGTGTCTGAAATTATGTAATAATATTTAGATTTTCGAATTGATAATAAAATTGTATCCCTCATTGCGTTACTTAAAGTTTCCGATATTTCATTTTGTCTGTCTTTACTCAAATAATGTTCTCTGTTGTTTCGATGTAGGGCCCTTTCAACATGATTTTTCCATAACAGGATCAAACTTCGCAAACAGTTCGATTAATTTTAAAAAATTGCCGTTATTCCATTCATATAATTTATCAAATGATCCGCGTAGTAGTTTTGATTATTAAATTTTTATCAAGTTCCTTCCATTTTAAGAAATATTTCATGTGAGTTAAACTAGTCTCATGTCTATGCAAAGTTGTACTTACATTTCTCCAATCGTCATAACCTTCTACAAGACTACTTGATTCAGTAGGTGCAAAAAGTTTGCAACAAAAGCAAAAAACAGAATGTAAAGTTTCGGAATAAATGAGCCATGTTCTTGGCACGAGCTCCCCGTTTTCGATTTTTCTATTATAATATATAGAATATATTATAATAATATACGTGTCACTAAATTTACGACCATATGTATCTCTGGGATATATTATATTTTTCTTTTGAACAGGTCCCATTTCAATAAAACAACTCGTAATTTTTCATCAATATTTCCCCATTCACCTGGATGTTCTAAATTTACAGAGACTAACAATGTGTTAGTTTCGTGGTCAACTACAACTAAATCTTCTCCTAACTGTTTTTCACTTAAATCATGCGCCTTGTTATCTTGTTCAATAGTACTTTCATGCAAACTGGATGACATGCACGGTTTTTCAACTCTGATTTCTGATGTATCGAGTTGGTTACAGTCTGCATCAGAATATTTTAATATGTTAACAAATTTATTAAGAGCCCCAGTTTGTTTCTTAATAACTGCTTCTTTCGCTGCATGACGTTTACGATTTGGTGCACCAGATAACTTTTTTTTAATTTTTGATTCCGTTTCTATTTTATACCCACAAGAAATTATTACACAACATGACACAGAGACGAAATAATAGTCCTCATTGCGCTGCTGTCAGTAGCCTACTGAGATGCGTACCATATGACTGGCTAACTAGCAAGAAATGTTTTGTACGAAAATTCGTTTCTGCACATAAAAACCGTTCACCGTTTCACTTTAGATAGACTTCAGTAGACACAACATTCTGCAGGCAAGATTAGCCTGCTCTCGCTGCAAAATTATAAACAGCCAGCTGATCAAAGAGGCGGCAATATACAATTTTTTAAAATTTTTATTCAGTGTATCCGGCCTTATTTATTTTAATATTGATCATTCTAAAATTTTTTTTGTTTATGTGATAAAAATTTTGTTTCTTAAAAATGAAGGTCGAACCGTGCCCCGGCGGCGGTACCCCCTTCGTAGTGGCGCCCGCATGCACCGCATGCTCAGCATGCCCGCTTCCGTCGGCCCTGCAAGCACGTGTTGCTGTTTTTGGTTCACCTTTTTCTGATTTGTGAACAGTGGCTGGTTAGTTTGCCCTCTGTGGTATAGTGAGTTACAGAGGAAGTGAAGTGTAAATTTTTAGTGAAACAAATTTTAACAAAAAAACACATTTTAAAAAGATAAGTGTATGTAATTTAATATTATTTCACTTGTTGTTTTTTTATGATTTTTTTTGCTTTTAAGCTGAAATAATTTAATTTAGGATTAATTAGTTAGTTGATTTTTAATTTAAAATTTAATTTAATTTTAATATATATATATATATATATATACTTTTCTTTCCTACTCTATATATATCTACTCTTCTTTCCCTCTGTATTTCTTTTCACCTTGCTCCTTCCCCCCAATGCTATTAGAGTATTCGAGGGCTAGGGGTGATTCTGTCTTATTTACCTATTTTTTTATCTCATGCACCTGCCCACCCCCAGTTAAAAATGGTGAAGACAAATCAGAAGACTATACCGCATCGGTCGTCGCGCGGGTTACCAAGGACCGCACTGGATGTTAGGCTTCCTGGACAGCCAGTGACAAATGGGCTACAGGAACAAGATCCACAGAGCTCGAAAGTATTTACTAGGAAAAAGTGGAGCATGGCTGAAAATAGACAAGTCATGCAGTGCTTCTACATTTCAAATCGATCAGTTAGGGGATTTCAGAAACGAATGTTCCAACTTTGGCTTGAACGGCACCCAAATTCGGAAATTTCATTCGAAAGGCTGATACAGCAACGCAGCTTCATCATCAAACGCAAGGTATTTAGTGAACTTGAGCTGGAAGCACTGAAACCTCAAGCTGTAAAAGGAGACCGTACTGACCCTGAAGGGACCAAGCATATGAATGAAGCAGAATCAGATTCCAACGTGCAGAATGCTGAAAATTTTGAAAATATACAAATAGTTGAAAGGACGCTATCAGATAAGGAACAAGAACTCACACGAAAAATTATCGAGCAAATGAACAGCACCCAGAAACGAGTTATCCTTCCGGTATTGAGACAAGTACCTCAACAAAAACTCAAGGAACTCCTACAAGAGGCAAATAAAGCTGCAAGGGATATTCCTACTGGAACTATTGGGCAAACGAATCGACTTATGTACTCAATAGCCTACGTCGTAACATCTGAATTTGGATATAAGATTCGTGAACCCAAAAGCAGTAAGGCTCAGAAACCAAAATGGAAGCATCGACTGGAGAGTAAAATTTTTAAACACAGAGCAGACGTGAGAAATTTGAAAAACTTTAAGGAAAAGAAGCTGAAAAACACAAAAATCCGAAATAACCTCATAAAGAGATATAATACTGGAACACGACCTATTGATGAAGTATTAGAGGATGTGAAGCAAAAAATAGTTGCAGTTGCAGCTAAAATAAGAAGATACAGTGCACGCATTGAACAGTACAAGCAAAATTCGATGTTTCGGACAAATCAGCACCAGTTTTACAAGAAAATTGATTGCTGCAGGAATGATAACTTGAAAGAAAATATAAATATAAATTCCAGAGACAAAGAAAATACACTAAAGTTTTGGTAAAACCTATGGGACAACCCTAAGAGGCACAATAACAAGGCAAAATGGATTGAACAAATTACGAATGGAGCTCAAGAACAAAAAATGGACCAACTGAAAATAACAACTGAAATCGTTCAAAAGCAATCAAAAAATATAAAAAATTGGTCAACACCCGGAAAGGATGAATTACATGGCTACTGGTTGAAATATCTAACAGGCTTACATGAAAGACTTGCTAACCAATTTTATGATGTTTTAGAAGGAAAATGCAAAGAAGAGTGGCTCACAGCAGGGAAAACGTTTTTGACCATAAAGGATAAAGAAAAAGGTCCAAACCCAGAAAACTTCGGACCAATAACCAGCCTGCCAACAACTTTTAAGCTACTCACAGGCATACTAGCTGATAAAATATACAGCTATCTTAAAGCAAATTCTCTTCTCCCAATTGAACAAAAAGGTAACAGCAAAGAGGCACAAAAGACCAATTGCTGATTGATAAAATGATTCTTAAAAATTGCAAACGTAGAAAAACCAACCTTCATATGGCTTGGATAGATTATAAAAAAGCGTTTGATTCGGTGCCTCATAGTTTGATTTTAAAATGCACAAACCTATTTGGTATTAGAGAAAACGTGCAAAAATTTTTGCAATCCAGCATGAAAAACTGGAAAACAACGTTGGTTATAAATAGAGAAGAAATTGGAGAGGTAAACATAAAAAGGGGCATCTTTCAAGGAGACTCATTATCTCCTCTATTGTTTATATTGTCATTGATCCCCTTAACTAGAATTTTAAATAAAACTGCTCATGGTTATCAAACTGCGCAAAAGAGTGCAAAGATATCTCACCTTTTATACACGGACGATCTCAAGTTGTATGCAAAATCAGAGAATGAACTGCTAAACACTGTGCACATATTCAGTCAAGATATATCAATGGAATTTGGCTTACACAAATGTGCATTTGCTGGAATAACAAGAGGAAAGTTTGAAGATATGAACCAAATCGAGCTGCTCAATGGTGAAATAATCCAAGCAATAAAATTCGAAGACAGCTACAAATATTTGGGAATTTTAGAAGCATCAGAAATTCTGCACAATGAGATCACAGAAAGAACTAGAGCAGAATACATAAGACGATTAAGCAAACTCCTTAAATCAATGCTTAATGCTGGAAATTTGATAAAAGCAATTAATACCTGGGCCATACCTGTTCTGAGATATTCAGCAGGCATTGTTGAATGGACCCAGCTAGAGATAGAAGATTTAGATCGAAAAACTCGAAAATTAATGACAATGCACCACGCCCTCAATCCTCGCAGTGACATTGATAGGCTCTATCTATCACGAAAAAAAAGGAGGTAGAGGATTATTACAAGTGAAGCAAGTTATTGAAGAAGAAAATTATGGATATTTCCATAATGGAAATATCCTTATATTTCCACAACTCATAGGCCCTTGGGTAGGGCCGAATTAGTGGAATATAGCCAGCCTTTTCTTAAGACTGAGGAAGCAAATCAAGCTTTGATGTATATCACACACACACACACACACACACACACACACACACACACACACACACACACACACACACACACACACACACACACACACACACACACACACACAAATTTTAACAACTTTTAACAGGGATGTTATATGGCTATAACATCCCTGATAGCCATACTGCTGTTATTCAGTACTGACGTTCTCGAGAGTCTGCTACCACGCATACAACCAACAGTGGCACGTAAAATAGAACAACTTGAATGTTAATGCAACGTTTTTTTATTTCAATTATGTATTGCAATTTATGTGAGCTTCTGGGTTTTTTAGAATCTTCAGTTTTTATTATTGTTTCCTCTTCCTAAAAAGATACCTGATGAAGGCTGTAAAAAGCCCAAACTAATTGTCTTTTTTTTCATTAAAGCTTTTAATTAATTATCGATGTTTTAGTCATTAAATACCTTTCTAAATATATATACTGTATCTTTTGTTTCTTCCTTAGCATTCGTCTCGGACCAAAGCGTATTGTGATTCTGTGTGATCACAAAGCAATCAGGGAATTCTTAGCACACCCGAACTGCTTAAATCGTCCACCAACAATGCACGAGGCTATTATCCCACATGGAGTTGGTACGTACTAAATTTACAAAAAAAAAGTCTTTTCGTAGAGACTATCATAATTAATTGCAGTAGTGCACTCAGAATTTAATCTTGGGGGTGGGGAGTTGAGTAGACGATTTGAGAATGCACACACACACACACTACGCGTTGCCAACTTATGACTGAGCATCTGCAGTGATCACTAATGCATGATACCCGTGATCTTCTCCGTCCCGGCTCGGGAAAACGAAGTAACGCACGGTCCACCAGAGCACTACTTCGTTCGCCTTGCATTCACAGCGGCAGTGATTCCCTAGACTGTAGCTATTCTCACTTTATGTGACTCCTAATTCATAAGTAATATAGAAATAAAGGCATGACAAAGAATAAATAAAAAATGAAATTTAATTAGGAAAAGATTTTTAGAAATTTTTCTAGTGTTTTTTCTTTTTCTTTTTGGGAGGACCAGCCTCCCCCCCCCCCCTCCGGAGTGTGCCAATGGTTTTAGGCGTGAACAGCAGGTTTTTTTTTAACCCAGTTTAGCTGGGGGTTTTCATCCCACAAACAGGCTCACGGCCGTTGAATCACATTACGAAATAAATAAATTCCAATAACTTCTTCATCTTTGGTTAAGCTTAACCGCATTCAATAATTTGATTTGTTTTATTGGCGATTCGAATACATCAACAGTTATCTTGCTTTTCTTCAGATAATTAGTGAAAAAAAACTGCTATGAATTAGACTTTATAAATAATGGTGTAACAATTTTAGCATAATGTGTTGTTTCCCTGACAACAGTAATGTATAGGTTTCGGGGTAAGCGATAATTTTGCATTCAAGCACACTACATTTCTTTACTCTAAATAATCCCACATTAATTCATTTGTAAATAAAATGATTCGATATTAGAGCTGTTGCATAAACTGAATAAGAATTAAGCAATAGGGACTAATGGGATATCAGCATGTGTACCAATAGAGTGTTCAACTGAACTCTCTATTCCTTTAACCATACTGTTTAATATGAGTCTCAGAACAGAGAGAGTGGTGATGAAGATTTTGAAAAAAAATTGCCATGATTCGCATTCAAAAATGGATTAACAGTGAATCGATACTTTGCAATGAGCAACATGTGTTTACTAAGAGAAGGTCATGTATTAGCAACTTGCTAAAACATGACCTATCCTTGAACTAGAAAAAAGGAATGGATACACCGTGACACTTTTAGATTTTGCTAAGGCTTTTGACAGAATGCAGCATGGTAGACTGTTGCATAAATTCGAGAATATGGGTTTGGATTATAGAATATTAGTGTGGATAAGAGGAGGGCTAACTGACAGATATCAAACCGTGATATATGGGGGATGTGAGTCTGCAAGATTTAAGGTAACCAGTGGAGTATTACAAAGATCAGTGTTTGGTCCACTGTTATTCAATCTGTACATTAATGATACTGGGAAGGAATTCACATGACTCTTTGCTGCTGATACAAAGATAGGGAGATAATCAGGAATGCTGCTGATATACAGCACTTGCAGAATGATATGAATAGGCTGGAATTGTGGGCATTGGAAAATGAATGTCAGTAAATGTGAAGTCATTCACTTCAGCATGATTTGATATCCAATGATGTATTATACTGGTGAGATTATACTAGAAGAAACTGATCAGGCTTGGGATCTTAGACTGTTAGTAGATAGAAAGTTGAAGTTCAGGAGCTATGTTGTAAAGTTTGCAAACACAACTCAAAAGATAATTGCAATGCTGAAAAAAACGTTCACATGTAAAGTTAAGGATGCCATTTTGCCTCTTTACAAGGCGTTGATTAGGCTGCACTTGGACTATTGTGCGCAGGTCTTGTGTGCAAAGGAGGATGTTTAAATGATATCAGGATTGTGGAATACTGACTATGGAGAACAATTGGGAATTTGTAGACTTTCATAGTTTCAACATTCGGCTTCAAAATAATGTGGGATTTACTATCCACTTGATTGATATAATTTTGCATCACCGAAATGAAGGCATTTGGTTCTTTATTTTAGTAAATAATTCTATTTAGTTTGTAGTGTGCACAGAAAGCATTCATTGTTATAGCATATCGTAGTATATTTTGATATAGTGCCTTGTATATTAGTGTTTTTAGGTGAGTGGGAACTATATCTTTTAATCTGTAGAGTTTGTCATTATTGTTCGGAGATTTTTTGTAGATTTATGTGGCTACTATATATGTATCTGTATCGAAGTAAATTCAAAGGTGTTGTATTGTTTCAACCTGAGTGATTGTGGCGGTTTTGCTGTTCTGTGTGTTTTTTATGTTGGAAAGTGGATGTTGGATGGTTATATTATATATTATCAACTGGTTGAGTCAGTGGATTTCTGAATATAATTAATTTTGTCTTATTCGAGTTTAGATGTATGGAGTTTTTGGTGAGCCAGTCAAAGAGCAGATTTATGTCATGCTGCATATTTGTTTAGCTATGATTGCATTATTATGGAAGGATATTATATCTCTATCGTCTGTGTATTGGAAGATCTTGCCTTTGAGAGGTAGCTTATCAATATCGTGCATATAAATATTGAATAGAGTTGGTGGTAGAACACCCCACATGTTACGGGTAGCACAATATTTCGGTTTGACCCGATAATATTGATGTTTTCTATTTCGAAGGTAGTTTATAAACCACCTGTGTAGAGGCCCCATCTATTCCAACATGTTTCAGTATTTCTAATAAGGTTTGATGTGTGAGTGTGTCCTTAGTTTTCTGAAAACCGTATTGTGTTTTCGGGATAATATGAAAGTTCTCTGTATATGTTGCGAGTTTCTTTATTACGATCCGCTCCATAATTTGATTGAGAATTGGTAGTGTTGCTATGGGTCTGTAATTGTTGATTAAATTTCTTTTTCCATGTTTTTATATGGGTCTGATTATAGCAGTATTTAACATGCTGGGTATTTGTCCGGTTTTAACTAGTTTATTTATTAATTTAGTAGGACATGGCCTAGCCTAGTTGTGTTGCTTGATATCCTTAGATCTTATACCATCAAATCCTGGGTCTTTGTTTGGTTTGATGTAATACAGGGAGAGAGAGAAGTTCTGCTTCTTTTATGGTTGGAAACCATAATGTCTGTTTTGAATGTGGTCCAAGTGAAGGATCACATTTTATGATTGAAGGAATATTTCTGGTAGTGCTTGAATGGAGTCTACAAAGTATTGGTTAAAGTCATTTGCTAGTTGTTGGAGAGATTTTGCGTTTTTCATAAAGCCGTGTTTTATGGTTTCAGAGGCGGTGGTATTGGAAGCACAATATAGCATCTCCTTGATCAGATGACAGATGTGTTTCAGGTTATTTTGTGCATAGGTTAATTTTTATCTGTAGTAGTTTGTTTTGCATTTCTTATTTGTGTTGTAAGGCAATTCCTTTTTACTGCATATTCAATTTTTAAAGCTGCATTATTTGCCACTGCTTTAATTGTTTCCATAGAGGGTCCTTTCTGTGTATACCTAAGATTAAGTTTTGAGTTATCCACGGATTCTGGCATGTTTTTGAACGAATTCTGACTTTTTTGCAGCTTTCTTATATATTTCCTCTAGTGTGAGTTTAATGTTATTATATAAGGTAACATTATACATGGCATCACCATATTCTGGTGATGCGACGTATAATCTTATGGAACACATGGAACATATGTTCCATAACTTTATATGTTATGGAATGTTATGGAACACACTTTATATCTTATGGTTATGGAATAATGTCATGGAACACGTGGAATCACCAGATTCTGTTGAATCTGGTGATGCCATGTGTTCACAGTCGATTTTTCTTATATCTATTATTCTTGTTTCTTGTAAGACGAACTATGACTGGTGCGGGTCGTGGCAAGCCTTGTTTTTCCTCTTACTTGGAATCCGATTTATGGTCGGAATGTCGTTTTGCTGTAGGGAAATGTCACTTGTATGGCCTAACTTTGAAACTATCGCTGAGATTTTGTGTGGATTCACTTTCAGGAAGACCGTTTATGACAAGATCTTCTTTATGTTCGTATTGTAGTTTTAGGGAATTAAGTTCTTGATGGAGTTCGGATGTCTCTTTTATCAAATTGTGTAACCTGTCAGTTAGTACTTGAATAATAATTTTAATGTCTTTTACCGTTTCTACCGTTTCCAAGACTTCTTCCAATGCCGAATTTTTAAACAGCGTGTCCCAAAAGTCACCATACATAGGTAAAATGGAAAACTGTAGCTAAATGTATTCCTGTATTCTTATATAAAATACATTCCTGTGTATGGCGACTTTTGGAACATCCTGTATTTTCATATTCGCTAATTGTTTTGTTATTTGTTCGTTCTGTTTATCAAAGAATTCTTGGACAAGATCTACTAAGCTGGCTTTTATATTCTCTAAACCTTTTTCTAGTAATAAATGTATGGAATTCAAATTATAAAACTCATCTGCATTTTGTTTTGTCTGTTTAGTTCATCGTCTGATTCTGCCTCCGCTATAATCGGTTGAGCAGTGGGTGGCGGCGTTTCTTTGTTCTCCGTGAAGTATAGGCACTTCCATTCCTCTATTTTGTATTGTATTTACGTTGCTAGGTTGTTTCTGAAACACCATAACATGTAAAGGGAAGATTTACATGTTATCTACGGCATTTCCTGCAGGTTATATGATTTCCTTCGGATGATAAATCCTTTAGGCCCTTATTGCACTTCATGACTCACTTTTCTTCTCTTCAGTAACTGTATCATGACTGTGAAAATAGCGACGTCCTTTGTTCTTCACTCGTTGGTGAGCATAATGCACTCTTGGTTTCTGCTTAGCTGATTTCTTTGATTTATATATTACTGTATTAAACGCGACAAGTAGAATTACTTTGCAAAACTTTTAAATTAAATATAGGAGTTAGAACCACTGTAAAACTATAAAAGAGGAAGCAGCGATATAACGTGTGCTCGTTGGAATGCCTACACAACGCACTCCATCATAAAAATATATCAATAATAATAATAATAATAATAATAATAATAATAATAATAATAATAATAATAATAAACATTAATTAAATAATTAAATAACGTAAGCTTAGTCCACTAAATCAGTCATCCAGAGTTCTATAAATTTAAATACTTATTATATGCACCCACTAAAATTGGAGTATGGTAATGCTTTTTTATGAATTTATTTCTTATTTGTTAAGGGTTTCCATCAAAAAACGGAAAGGAGTGGGAGGAGCAAAGAAGAGTTTCTCTGCATCAAATGAGAAATATTGGCTTAGGGAAGTCTTCATTTTCCAGAGAAATTCAGGTGTGTAAATAAAGTGACCATAATTTATTAATTACTTTTTAATATTTATTGTGAAAATAACGAATTTGTTTCAATTATAACTAAATACTTTTATTTGATTTTTAATAATTACTTGAAAGGGGATATTGTAATGTTGATACGTCTACGACAAAAAAAAAAGAAAAATCATGTTAATATATCAATAAAGAATCTGTCTTTATTCGAAGCTTATCAAAGTACAAATCTTTGTGTCAATCGGAAGAACAGCAAGAGGCTTTATTCACCATTAAACAATGTGACTCGTTGCTTCCAAAATAATTTATGAATTTCTAATACAGTATATCATAGACTTCTCAATTATAAATCCTATTGGAATGCTTAATGCAATTCTCTTTCTATAAATGAACACTGAAATATTATTATAGCTGAATCTTTAATTTCAGGAAGACGTCCATGAACTTTTGGAAATAATTCACAAATTCAATGGCAAATCATGTGATTATAAGGATTACTTGAAGAAAGCTAATCTTAACACTGTCTGGCTGATGATATTCGGAAAGAGGTTACCGTATGATGATCCTTTATGGCCTACATTAATTCAAATTTCGGAGGCCTTAATGAGATACTCTGGTGAAGCTGGTTTGCTGACTTACTTCCCTTTGCTTCTAAAGCTATTCAGATTCTTAGGATGGCTGAAATTTCATAAAGATAGACATCTTTTTCAAACATATTGCGACTTGATAGAGTAAGTAAAATGTTAAATTTCATAATTTTGTCATTTTTTAAAACTTTTGACACTTATGATATATGCTGAAAACACTGCTTACGCATGAGTTGCTTTCAAATCTGACCAATTACTAATATGCTGGTCGGTAGTAATAAGCAATCATATGATGTATGGTTGCTTATTACGTATGCCATTCTGAGTAATAAGCAACCATACGTCACATAATTAAATTACATAAAGTCACATAATGTCATATAATTAAGTTAAGTTTCTCACATAACAAGATTGCATAATTTCTGGATCAGTAAATATTAAAACTTAATGGGAACATTCCTCTAAAGTTCAGTAATCAAAAATTCATTGTATTTATGTTTTGTAAACTATGAAAGCAAAGGAAATTAAGGACATCAAGTTTTCTGTAACTATAAGTAAACAATGATAGAATTAGGATTACGATGAATTAAGATTACATTTCATTACAGAAAGGAAATAGAGGAACGAAGAGTAAACCCTGGTAGTAGAACGAGTGAAGATTTCTTAAGTCTGTATCTAGATGAAATGGAAAATCGTTCTGGAAAGGTGGACACATCTCTCACCGGTAATACTAATAATGTTTCTTTCATTTACAATAAAGATCATTTGCATGTAGAATTAATATTTATTATTTTATAATTTATTTACTGAATTATTAATGATTCAGTGTATTTCTTGTAATGAGATTCTATTATCAGTAATTACAATAGTTAAACTTATTAAGCCTTCATCGAAAAATATTTCCTGCAATTTTTTTTTGTTTGTTTGCTTTATGACTATTTCATCAGGAGTCCATAGGTGACCAAAATCAGAATAATGCAGCCAAGGAATCAATTGAAAATGTTATATGCTTAATATTTAAAAATGCTATTTCTGGACTGTTTCTCACCTGTTATCACCTAAGTATGCTACTTTAAGATATCACATCACAGTTCGCAAAAAATCGACGATATTGAAAACAATTTGATATGAATCACCGACCGCTCATACACGTACACAATTATGAACTTGTGAACTCTGTCGTCTTTTAGATACGTCTGTCTGTCGAGGTGCTATGAAGAAATTCTAACATTGGTACATGTTTGGTAGTTAGCGTGAGGTAATCACTTCGATCAATATGGAATTTGCCTGTGGGCCTTTCTTTAAAAGAAAACAAAGAAATGGATAGAAATAGACATGTCCATCAACAACTGAAGCTGGAGATATTTATTTTTCATTGCATTTAAGTAAATTATCTTTAGAAACTACAGCAGCTCAGACTAACAGTCCGATATCAAAGATGGCGTACAGATCACCTTACGAACGCCTTTGTATTACAGAGGATACATCAAGAACACGAGTAATTAGTTTTAATTTCTTTTATTTTGGATGAAGAGAAATAAAAACGTGTTTTTTTTATTATTATTCCATGGTATTATTACATTAGATCATAGAAGTCAAGTTCATGTATTTTATACAGGACCTATTCTGGGTTGTTATAGAGTTCACATTTGGAAATATTCATACAGTTTAGCATTGGTGATGCTTCCTCGATGTTACAGATTTTGCAGGCGAGGAAGACTTTTATGCCATTGCTAAACTTGATTGGTCTTGTGTGGCCAGTCTTGAGGCGAGAGATCATGGTAGTGGCACTGCGATAAAACTTGGAGTTGATGGTAGCTGCTTGATTTTATGCTGAGTACCAGTGGTGAGTCATGTACTGAAGAATTGTCCTTTTTATGTTTTATTTTTGGGTGGTTTTAAAAAGATCGAAATCTGTGGTATCACTTGATGTTGCGGCCATTTTTGCTACTTCATCTGCAGTTTCGTTTTCCTTTAATCCCACATGGAATGGGATTCATTGAAAGATTATTTTGGAATCCTTATGTAGTTTGTTTATGTTTTTCTGCTATGTCTCTAAGTATTTCTTGATGTCTAGTGTAGCAGTTCTTAATAGCTTGAAGGGCTGCTAAGGAATCTGTGAAAAATATAAACTCCTTCGGGTTTTGTTTCTCCAAATATTGCAGTGCTGTGTTAATGGCTATTATTTATTCATGGTATGAGTTGCATCCCATACTGTTAGTTATTTTTAGTTCTATATTATGAGAGCCATAGATCAGTATGCCACTCCCAGAATTGCCATTTGTATTTGTGGAGCCATCTGTGTGTAGATCTTTACTGAGTCAGGTCCATATTCCATTATTTTTGAAAGGGTAAATGATCTCAAGATTTTAGGGTTTTCTAGGCTTTTTTCCTCATGTTTCCCTATTTCAGAGTTGATAACTATATTTTTCCTGTATTTGAGGAAATGCTGGGTAGTAGGCTATTTTATTTGCACAATCCAAGGGAATTTTATTTTCTATGATTTCATGCATTGTTGATTTTTTCTTTATTCTGTTTGTTGGGTTCCAGTTTTTAAAAAGTTCACTTGTTTTATGATGTGCAAGGTTGGCTCTTTTTTTCTACAAATTTGGTAAGAGTTTTTTGACACCTAATTTTTAAAGGAACAAGTTTGGATTCGAATTCTACTATTTTTCCTGGAGTCGTATTCCTTAGTCCACATATGATTTTAGATGCATGTTTCTGAATTTTTATAAGCTTGTATAAACTGGTTTGTGATGTTTGTATCCTGATTGGCGAAGCATATTTCATTATGGGAGGCATAATAGAGGTATATGTGACTTTTGAGGTTTTAGCATTAGCTTCCCACTCTTTACCTGAGGTACTTTTCATGATATTTAGTCTTCTTTTTGCTCTGACTGCAACATTGTTGATATGTTTATTGAAGCTTAGCGATGGATCCAGAGCAACACCAAGGTATTTGGGGTTTTTATTAAATGTAATTAGTTGACTGTTTAACTTAATCTTTGGTCTCCACTTTCTGAGGTGGTTATTAATAGTAAAAACAGAGATTTCTGATTTAGTAGGGGTAATTTTGATTTTTTGGTTTTCACATTATGTAGCTAAACTTTCCATGGCTTTGTGTAAGTGACCTTCTGCTGTTTCTAGGTTGTTGTGTGCTGAGAATAGGACCAAATCATCAGCAAACATAGCTATCTTTGTTTCTTTATTTATATTTTTATCTAAGTCATTTAAGTAGATGGAAAAAAGGAGTGGGCTCAAACTGCTACCTTGAGGGAGTCCCTGTCTCATTTTCACTTTCTTGGAAAAGGTATTATTTATTCTAACTCGAATTGTTCTATTTCTTAGAAAGTCATAGATCCAGTTAAGAACTTTCCCTTCTATTCTAATGTGAGAAAGTTTGGAAAAGGGTTTCTGCCTCCACACCTTGTCAAAGGCTGTAATCTATAGCCTTTGACAAGGTAAAGTTTAAGTATAAAGCTAAAATCTCTAAAAGTTGCAATGGTGGATTTGGTAGGTTTCGTCTGAAAGTTATCTTGAATTGTCTGGGTTAAGTAGAAAAGTTGATCAGTTGTTGAGTGATTTTTTCGAAAGGCAGCCTGAAAATGAGGTAGTATTCTACTTTTGTTTAGATAGTAATTCAAACGTTGGAGAATCATTTTTTCCATTAATTTGCCTGGACGTGAAGTCAGTGAAATTGGTCTATAACTTCCTGGTTGATCTTGTGGTTTGTTAGGCTTTAAAATTGGTATGATTGTGGCTGTCTTCCAGTCTTTCGGAACTTTTGCTTGTTTGGGGCTATTGTTGTATAGGCGAAGTAGCCAATCTATGGCTAGGAAAGGAAGATGTTTGATCTTAATTCCTTATATGTTATCTGGTCCATATGATTTATTTATATCTAGTCTCCCCAAGGCATCTCCCAATTCAGAGATTGTAAATGGATCCAAGAATCGTTTGTTTTGATATTTTGGGGAGTTGGCATCATTTTTCTACAGTCGAGCCTGTTTTGATATTTGATGGTCTTTCCTACTATTCATCTTCAGTTTGCTTATATTTTGAAAATGAAAGGCCAAGTGTTTGAGATCTCCCTATCTCCAATTTTGATATTTCCATCTGGATCTTTTAGCGTGTTAGTCTCACTTGCCTTTGGTGGGTCTCTTTGTAAATTAGCAGTCAGTTTCCAAAGTTTGGTATCTGAGATGTTTGGATTTAAGTTGTAGTAAAATTCTTGCCACCTAGTTCTTTGTAATATATTATATTTTTGTTTAATTTCAGCATTTATCTTGTTGTACTCCATCTTGGTTTCTGGAGAGCTTTCAATTTTTAAGATATCAAATAATTCATTTCGTTTAGTTATTTTACTGGCAAGTTTTCGGGTGAATTTTGTGTAGTTTGAAATAACTGTTCTCCTGAAGCCCTTTGGAATACTTTTCTTTTCTGCATTTAGGATAGTATTCTTCCAAGTTATATAGTCTTTGTCTAAGTCATCATGGTATGTGTGATCTTTCAGCATTTTACTTAATTCATCCATGTATTTCTCCCAATTTCCCTTCTGGAAGTTCCAATGATATTTTTTTTGGGGGGGTCCAGTCATTTTTGGGTCTAAATTGAATAATATTGGAGTATGGCCGCTTCCTACTGGTTTCAAAACAGACCAAATAGTTTTGTCGTGAAGATCAGGAGACACCGCAGTGATATCTAGGGCATATTTTGTACCATAAGAATGAGACAGATAAGTAGGTTCTCCACTCTTGAGAGTTATTAGTCCTGTTTCATCTAAGAAATTACAGGTTTTCTCCTCTTGGATTTATTTCCTCAGAACCCCATAACAGGTGTTTACTATTCATGTTTCCTAAGATAATGGAGTTTTCTTCAATGAGATGGGATAGGTTGGGAAGATTTGGTCCAGATTTGTCAGGAGGATGATAACAATTGAATATGTTTAATGGCTTTTTACTTAGTTCCAGTATTTGAATTTCTTGTAATTCAGGTCCGTCTGATACTATGTCCAACTCAACAACTTTATATGACAAGTTTCGGATTATTGTCAGAAGCCCTCCTCCATTTTGGTCCGTAGGCCTATCTTCTCTTCTCATTTCATAATTTTTAATGTTTAGTCTGTTGATTTGTCGAAGTTTGGTTTCCTGGATGCAGATAATAACAGCATCATGTTTGTCAGCTAGTAGTAATAGTTCATTTAGTTTTTTTTTTGCTTGCTGGGGTAACGATACCATTTAAATTACATTGGATGATATTAATATTTCTTGTAATGGGTGAAATGATTTGCTCATATCTCAACGTTGACATCATTTCCAAATCAAGAGTAGCATCGGCTGCCACAGTAGCATAAGTATAATCACTGAAATTTGTCTCCATGACGGGAAAAAAGAAGAAATGCTGCTGTCGTTAGATCATTCATAGGGCACCACGAGGAGGTGACAGTCAGACTTTGCCCTCCGAAATAAAAACGTTGCACAATGTTATTTCATCTTACATTTTTACTCATATTATTCTTGCCTTCTCCGTGTAAAATAGATAAAATAGATTTTTCTTTGAATATTCAGGCGTATATAATCAATCAAAATTGTAGGTATGTTGACGTACACTACAAATTATCTCTTAGTTGTGAAAGTAATAATTGCTATATCTGTGCATCTTCAATCATAAGCAGGCTTTATTTCTGATATGTACAGTTTTAAGTTGTGTTCCGGAATACTTATTATAAAATGATTTGATTAGGAAAGTGTAAAAACTATAAATTTTAATCCCGCCCTGCCGATGTGGATGAAATAGTGATACCAAATCGCACTTCTTATCCATGTTATTCAATGGGTGTTAGAGCTTCGTATCCAGATTTAACTGAACGTCTATAGACGTCGTGACCGGTTGGGGGGTTTTAAAACAAAATTGCAGAATGGTTGAAAAGCACAAGTTTCTCTTTCTGGTTTTCTTTGCCTTTATCTACTATGTCATCATGATCTTCAGCTGCAGCCATTTTTTTCCAATGCAAAGCCACCATCCCCATTACAGTCTTCAATTCATTGACATTTTGAGTGTTCCTATGTCCTGAGTTCCAGCCATCTCTTTAATCTTATCCGTCCCATCGTCTCTTTGGTTTCCTTTGGTGTTTCTCTTTCCACGTCTGGGATTGAATTCAGACATCAACATTGTCCATTTAGTGTTATATCTCGTAGTATTATCTGCTCATTGACAGTTCGATCTTTTTTATTGCTGCTATTTATAAAGTCTCTCGCTCGTCTGATTTCTCTCTCTCTTTAGTCCTTGTAACCTAAACGACTAAAGCCGTTTAGGTTACAAGGACCGTGTATTATTGTGTTTATTGCACGTAGTCTTCTGTGGCCGATTTTCCTTTTCGAAAGTGGAAAAAACGGAATTAGTGGAAAGACAATAACATAAACTGCTCACTTTCTCTACATGTAAACGTTGGAAATGAAACCAAAGAAATTTACTCCAACGTTTTGGAGTAAATTTCTTTAGCTCATGATTTATCGCGTGAGGACAGTGAATCAATTCTTTCCGAGTTAAGTGCATATAAAGAATCTTCTCACAAATCGGCAGAATGGAATCTTCTTTCTAAACAAACAAACAACTGTCATTATCATCTGGGATTACGGAAGATCACATCCACATTTTTTGCATTTTAATTTGAACTGCAAGTGCGTAATACTCCTAGAATTAAAGGATGGGTGACATTTGCTATTGTACTGGAGGGAAACTGTTGTTAGTGTTATCTGTGTGATTTCATGGCCAGCATATTTTATTTATCTGCGAAAAGCAAAGGCAATGAAACGGATTATAATATCAATAGTTACCCTTAATAGTTACGCTTCATAATTACCTTAATTTGTATAAGAGTGTATTTAAATAGTCACGTACTTTATTTATTTTAGTTTCATCGCTTAAGGGCAATACCCAAGGTTTATTATTAGCAGGAGTATTAGGACCGACCATTGTCCTTCAGTGGTTCTTTCTTAGAATGGCCGATAATCCCAAAATCCAGGAACGCATTCAGAAGGAAATAGATTGTGTGACAGGTAATTCAAGAGATATTTGCTGGGAAGATCAGAAATCAATGCCTTATACAATTGCCACTATTAGAGAAATTATCCGATTGACTATGACTACCTTCGGAGATCTCCGATGGTGAGTAAGATATTTATTTTTCTTCCACTACTTTTGCTATTCTATTGTAATAAATTATTCTCTCATTTGTTTTTTAAACATGCAGTAAATTTCAAGAATCTAAAGTTATTTGAAAGTGCATGAACCTTCAAATGATAATTATAAAATATTTATTTAGAAAACGACCGTACATTAAATAAAACTAAAGGGACACTGTGTTTAACGTGAAGGTTGTACACTATATATTTGGTTTCCTGGTGAAGGATTATAATAATAACTTCTTCTGCCTTCTATGAAAGTAATGAATACAGCTTGATCTCTCTCTCTCTCTCTCTCTCTCTCTCTCTCTCTCTCTGTTCCCAGTCTTTTCCTTCTGACTTTTATCTAAACAATAAATGTTCGTCTTATAGAACAGAAACTTAACAGCATAATGTTAAATGTGAAATAAATATTAACATTCGGTAAAATAAAGTTAGCAATTTTAAAATTAACTATTTGCTTTTTTATCCTTTTAGTACTTCTGCAGACACGACAATCGGAGACCACTTTATTCCAAAAGGAACATTCTTGGTTCCTCTCCTGTACGGTGCTCATATGAATCCGGAAGCGTTTGAAAATCCTACCGAATTTCGCCCTGAAAGGTTTCTTAACGAAGGTGGAAATTCAGTTCTTAAGCCAGATGCTTATCTAGCATTTGGTTTAGGTATATTTTATCAAGTTTTCTATAATTGAGTTGATTATCTTATCAATGATTTATGTCTCTGATAATTCATGTTATATTATTTTTACTTCCAAAGTTGTCTAAACAAGGCGTTTTTTCTATATGTGGAAAAGAAATCTTGATGTTCGGTTAGCAAATTTATTTTTTTAAATAATTTTTAAATTATTATTTTATTTTAAACACACACACACACACACACACACACACACACACACACACACACACACACACACACACACACACACACACACACACACACACACACACACACGTGTGTGCCATTCTCTTCAATAGATTCACTTTAAATCCCCGTTTTCTAACTGGGAAAAGAACAGTTTTAATTTCATTTGGAATGAGCTGGTGTCATTTACTAAGCTAGGAAACAACGCACACACACACACGCACACACGTATGTGTGTGTCTGTGCGTACATTCAAAGAAAAAGAGAGAGAGAGAGAAATCGTGACTGATTTCTTTTGTGTATTATACACATTCTGAATAATAAAATCATACAGACTAAATAGAGGATGGAACGAGGGTTAAGATAAAATGAAACTGTATAAATCACTTGTTTGTTTTTTAAATGGTTGAGCTCGAAATCTCGAAAAGTATGTCGAAAATAAAGAGAAGCACATCTGTAAACTTTTCCGTTACCAGCATTTTAATCATGGTTATCTTCATTCCGAAGTATATCGATGGTTAGGGATATACGTCTGATTCAAGATGTATACAATGAAGGGTATTGGAAAGAATTACAGCAGGGGTGGCCAACCTTTTATAGTTCATGCGTCAATTTTTTAATTTTAAGTTAAGATGCGCCATGCATACTTATACCACTTTTCAGCCCTTTTAAAATATGATAATATGGATATATTTAACAGTTATGTATAAATGACTTATTATATATATGGTAATATAGACACTTTTAGCAGGTTTAAATAAAAGGATTTCATATAAATCCTTTGATTGATATTTATTTTATTGAGACTTTTGAAATTGCTTTGCTTTTGCTATGCTTGTAGTGTTTGGAGTTAAATCAGTTACAGAAAGCTTCAAACAGTTTTTCAAATTTGAATCAGTCAGTCGCGACAGTAGTTTGTTCTTAATCATTTTCATTGATGAAAATGCTTGTTCGCATCTGTATGTAGTTCCAAAACGACAGATATATCTCTGAGTAAATTTTCTCAGGTCTGGAAAATGTTCATAGGGCAACGATGTTTTGTTCAGTAAGTGAAAAGGGATTTATAAATGCAAGTATGCAGTGTTCTTCTTCGGCAAAATCGCTAAAGCAACTGTTAAAGAATTCTTGTAATAATCTGAGTTTCTCAGTATATTCTGTAAAGTTGCCATTCTCTTCAATAGATTCACTATGTTCTTTTAAATGTGGAAATTGACTTAAATCCCCGTTTTCTAACTGGGAGAAGAACAGTTTTAATTTCATTTGGAATGAGCTGGTGTCATTTACTAAGCTAGGAAACAATTTTCACTTGCCCTGCAGTTTCATATTTAGATCATTGAAGTGGCTGGTAACATCAACTAAAAATGCTAAATCAAATAGCCATTTCTCATCACACAACAGGGCTTTTTTCTCTCCAGAAAATTACGAACACTTTCTTTCAGTTTCCAAAATCTACTGAGAACTTGTCCTTTAGAAAACCGGCGCACCTCACAACGAAGGATGAGTTTACCATATTCCATATCTGAGTTCACAATATTCTTTGAATTCTCTTCTGTTTAACCCTCTTGCTCTAATTTTATTCACACACTTTACAACTGGTATCATATCATGCTTCAAATTTAGAGTTTTCCAACACAGAGCATCTTCATGTATAATACAGTGATACTTTAGTAGAGAACGACCTAAAAACCTTTCAAGTAAAGTTAAAGTCCCAGAGACTCTACCTACCATTGACGGTGCTCCATCAGTGCAAACACTGATGAGCTTACTAGAATCTAGTTGTTGATTTTCTAGACATGACTTTACTTTGTCAAATATGTCTGACACTCTTGTTTTTCCATGAAGTGACTCAAGACCGATACGTTCTTCAAAGATGTTAAAATTACCATCAATTCCTCTTATAAAAATGCTTAATTGGGCTACATCACATATATCAGCTGATTCGTCCAAGGCTAAAGAAAAGAAAGAACAAGAATGAACATGGACTTTCAATTGCTCATTAAGATCATGGGAAAGTTCTTCGATGCGTCTTGTTTGCTTGGACAGAGCAATTTGGTTTACTTTTCTTTCAACATTCTTATCACCAAGACATTTTGCAAATTTTTCGAGACGGAGCTTAACAACTTCCTCTCCATCAGAGAAAGGCTTGCGTTTTTTAGCCAACACAAAGGCAATTTCATAAGACGCCCCAGCATTGCCACACTTTCACAACTTCGTTTCACAAATATATTTTGTCTCTTTTTTTATTTCTTCCTTTTTCTTTAACCGCATTCTTTCCGCAACTCAGACCCAGGAACTAACTTCAGTTTTTCTTCTAATTCAGCTTGATGTCTTCTATAGTGTCTGTTAAGATCATGTCTTCTATTATCTGAGAGAGTGTTTTCACGAACAATGCACAACGGTTTTCCTGAAGGACCCGCAATAAATAAGAACTTATTTTCCCACAGTTCATTAAACTGCCGCTTGCTATCACCTTCTGCTTTTCTTCTGCTCATTTTATTTTGCAAAGTAATGGGTAACTGACTGTAAAAAAAGTATCCCAAAAAGTAAAGCTTATTATTAACTAATTTATTTAAATTATTTTATCGTTTTTAACATTATGAACATTCAAAAACAGTTCTACAGGTTTAAGATAAGATTCCTGTTTTCATGAAAGTCTAATGCAGTTCTTTAAGTTATAAGTTTACAAATCACATACATATTTTTTTTTCATAGAGAGTTTTCGTCTCTCTCTCGTAATATATTATGTCCAATGAAACACGAGATCGCTTCTTGCCATAAAACACTCGATCAGCTGGCAATCACACACACACACACACACACACACACACACACACACACACACACACACACACACACACACACACACACACACACACACACACACACACACACACACACACACACACACACACACACACACACACACACACACACACACACACACACACACACACACACACATAACCCAAACATCCTCATTACAAAAGCTTTGCTGATGATCAGTTAAATTTTAGGAATAAATCTACTATACGTAAATAAAAAGGAAAGATATTGTATTAAAAAAACATAAAAACAGACATACAAATACACTGAATAATTGCAGGTTTCAGTAATCAGCAAATTAGTTGAGTGGGAAAGAACTTGACATACGCGTTCAAAATGAAAAAAATTATTTTTAAATTTACAGAACTATATTAAGCCTTCATGAAAACAGAAATCTTATCTTAAACTTAAAGAACTGTTAATAAAAACATATAAGTTCGAAAACACCGGATTGTTCAGTCACATTGAATCAGAAGTTCATCGAACATTACGACACGAGAGTCAGCTGTAAACTGATTGAGTAACTGGTGACGCATATCAGCATTTGCCGGTGCCTGTTGCTTCAAGATAAAACTCAGTGGTAGGTTAATTGTATAGAAAATTTTTAAAACTTTTTCTCTAGGGTTCAGTGCGCCACTTCTAATCATGCGATGCACCACTTTTGGCGCATGCACCATAGGTTGGCCACCCCTGAATTACAGTAATCTTGCATTCCTAAAGCGTATCAAGAATATTATTGTCTGAAAACCTTATTTCAGAGAAGAAGGACTAAAGCGGAAATTTTAAGAGTTAAAAATCTTTTCGCCTACAGCAAACATCAGCGAACACAAACAACCTGCTGTAAAATTATCCATTACTCAACATCTAGAATTGAAATACTTGCAGTCTTTTCCTGAAGGTCATTACAGATCACAGAGCTTTGTCATAAGATGGCATACTCATAAAGAGATTACAAAACATAGACTGATTAACGCTGAAATATAAAAAGGATAGGCCATGTGTTTTTTTCATAAGAGATTTGTTATTTTTCCTGCTATATAGGAAAATCTGTCAAAATATCATTATCCAGAGACCCTGAACTGTTCGACAATAATTGCATCCACTTGGACACAGCTCAAATCTCTAAATCCCAAGTGAAGCAAAGAAATGTGATGTCTGTTATCCCTTTTATTTTAATCTCTCGTTCTATAGGAAACTTTGACCATGAAATGCACCATCAAAACGCATTCCGAATTCACATATTTTAATTATAATTTTGTTGAAGACAGCTTCTAATATCTCCGATGAAAGAAATATCCTAATGATCTCAATAATTATGCCTAATTTTAAAATATTTCATGTTCTTGTGAGCAGACAGGAAAGTGACAAACTCGAAAATTGTATCCTCCATATTTCGTATAAGATTTAAGAGATTAGACTGACCAACAAGCACTGTGAAGTAAAATACGGCATCAACTAAATATTGTACTTTGCATACTTTAGATCAGTGATCTTCAGCGCATAGTTAAATAAACTTCAACGCGATTAAATAAAAAATAATTTAAATGAAGCCCGAGGGCTACTATTCTATACTGTGGTATTTAGAATTGTAAGATGCTTTCCAGGTTGGTTCAAAAGGAACGCTGTGCATTTGATACTTTACATAAAATCCTATAAAAATAAATATGAAATAGACATGCTTCTTCAGCCATCTACCAGTGCCAAGAGGTACTTAAGTACTAGTAGTAACGTCGCAGGTGGATGGCTAAAGCAGTAGTTCGTTCGAGTGCGCTGTGCAGTGCCTTCCAGATACATCTCGAAGGTTCTCGATACTTCATTAGTTTCATATAAATAAAAGAATATCTCATCCAGAGTCAGTCAGTCGTGAACAGTGTGATATTCGTGTATAAGCGCACGCAGGTTCGTCGTATCAGCCATAGCCTATTGTGGTTTTATATTGTCAGACTTTTTTCATTGGTGTGAGACATATTCAGTGGATAATAACCGTTACACGGCCATTTCGGATCATATTTTGGGTTCGCCTTCCATCACATGGCATCTACGAGTAAAAAGCGTAAATGAAGTGATTCTTGTCGGGTTTTTAATAAAAAGTGGACCAATTTCTAATTTTCTGTGCCGATCGACGATACGCCAGTGAGTTTAATTTGTCGTCAGTCAGTGTTAGTATCAAAAAATACAATATAACTCGACACAATGAGACAAAACATGCGTCCAATTTCGATCACCTTGAAGGGCGGATTCGTGTGGACAAAGTGAACCGTCTCCAAATTGATTTGATACGCCAGCACAGTAAGTTTAAAAGGCAAATGGAAGAGAGCGAAGCGCGCGTCAAAGTAAGTTATGTAATAGCTAAAACAATTGCAAAAAAAAAAAAAATCAAAAGCCTTCTTGGACGGCGAGTTTGCGAAAGAGTGTCTGATCTCTGCTGGGGAAATTCTGTGCCTAAATAATAAGGAAATGTTTAAAAAATCAAGTTGGTCCGAGGTAACTGTAGGACGACGTGTGTAAGAACTTCCCAATCACATTGAAGGAACTTCAAAAAACGGTCGTCCGAATATAACTCATATTCACTTGCTTTAGATGAGAGCACAGATGTGAAGTATAAAGCATAACTGGCTATCTTCGTCCGAGGCATTGATCAACAATTCACTGTGACAGAAGAACTGCTAGCTTTCGTACCTATGAAGGGAACAACGAATGGCACTGATATTCTTGAAGCCGCCAAGAAAATGCTCCAGCGTTTCTACCTCAGCTAAACCAACCTCGAGGGTGTGGTAACTGATGGTTTCCCTGCTATGGTGGGAAAGAACGAAGGGTTTGTAGCGCTGCTACGGAAAGAACCGGAACTTGAAGGAACTCGTCCATTACCAATGTTTAATCCCCCGGAGAATTTGTGCGCGAAAACTATTGGATTTGAGAATGTCATTAAAGTTATTGTAACTGTCGTCAACATTATTAAGGCAAGATGATTGAATCATCGTCAATTCCAAGACTGTTCGACCCAACAGTGCAAAACAGATCACTGCGATATGGTTTATTATAGTGATGTGCCTTGGTTGAACAGAGGGAAGGTTCTTAAAAGAGTCTTTATCTTAAGGAGCGAAATACAGCAGTTCATGCACACCTAGAGGAAGCCGCGGAATTCAGCGATTCGAAGTGGATGACTGACTTTCCCTTTGTGACAGACATCTTGTTGCATATGAATGACCTAAATACCCGGATAGAATCCAAAGTTCAACTAGTGCACACTCTGTTTAAGCACATCAAAGGTTTTGTGGCCAAGCTCAAACTTTGGGAGGCACAAATCGTAAAAAAAGACAACTCATTTTCAGCTTCTTGTTAAGTCCAACTGTTCGTCTCTTGAAGAACAAGTTAAAAAATTAGCCGTGTTGCCAAGTGCGTTTGAAGTGAGATTTAATGATTTTCGTAACCAACAGTCTTCTTTAGATTTATTTTAATGCCATTCAGTGTCAATGTTGCCGAAATGCCAGGCTCAGTTAATGGTTGAACTCCAAAATTCAACCATGAACTGAGAGAAAAATTATTCAATGTGCCTTTGCTTACATTTTACAAAGACTACATTACTGTGGACACATTCTCTAATCTTCTCCTACGTGCAATGAAGGTGTGCGCTTTGTTAGGAAGCACATACTTATGTGAGCAGTTCTCCAGAATGAAGCAAGTGAAGTCCAAGACAACAACTCAGTTTAAGGACTAACATATCCAGAATACTCTGCGCATAGCGACTTCCAACACTGATGTCAACATCGACAAGCTGGTCAAAGAAAGGCATCGCCAAGTTTCCCATGGACATTGTAAAGAATGGATGTTTTCTTCATTAAATTATCTTTTTTCAAGTATTGATTGTATTTACTTATCATGAACCCGACTCCGACCTACGCTCTTAAAGCTGAGTTTGTTTATTTTTATATGATTTTATGTAAAGTATCAAATGCACAGCGTTCCTTGTGAATCTGGAAAGCATCTTACAATTCTAAATACCCCAGATTAGCTTAGTGCCCGCAGGCTTCATTGAAAGTTTTAATGCGGACCGCACACTGTCTGAAAGGTTGAAGACCCTTGCTTTAGATCATTCTACTGTTTTATGTCTGCTTATATTATTTGCTTCATTTTTGGTTTAATCCCTCACCCTTTGATATGTATGACTATGGAACAGGAGGATATTTTTTTTCTCGGTTGACATTGTTCTGACCTTTGTCCTCAATGATCAGGAAATATAAAAAAACCTTGCTTTTTTTCTCCCTTTATTTTATAGGAAAACGAAATTGCCCAGGAGAAGGTGCTGCCTATATGAGTATCTTCATGTACGCATCCTCAATATTACAACACTTTGTGGTGAAATCACCAGGAGGAGGGAGACCAAATATGAACGTCGACATGCTGCATGCTTTCTTTATGCCAATAAAACAAAATCTGTGCTTCATACCAAGATAACAGCCAGTGCGTGATCAATAAGGAACCTGTGAATGGAATTTAAATACAAGAATGTGCACAAATAATCTGAATTAGATTTTAAATTTTATACTTGTATTAATTATATGGTTATTTATAAACTGGTCATTTAATAGTTTGTAGTCTTTCTAGTAGGAATTACTTTAAAGACAAATAATTCTAATGAATCCTCCAAATGTTTCAAATAGTAAAGTAATGACCGCAGAGACTCATAAAAATGAAATTTCCAAAAAATGGATACTGGAGTTCTTATCAGCATTCATTATCAAAATATTGAAATCCAGCGTGGTTTGGGTTTATGTACTATATAAACACTTTCTCTTAATTCAGTCCATAAAAAATCATTAGCATGTTTAATAATTTATTCATTATTAATAATAATTATTATATAAGTTAATGTATGTTAATAGTTAGTTAATTAAAAACTAAGAATTATGAAACTCTAATAACTGAAATAAAAATGAGTAAACATTACATGTAATAGCTTAAACCGTATAATTAACTGTTCGCCTATCGCTTATTTTCTTTAAAAAATGTGTAATAATAATAATAATTGCATAATATTGTGTGATTGCGTACTCCTACAATAATATGTTGAACAGACGTTACTTTTTTTTTTATCACTGCGCACACACAGCATATACTTTAACTAAAAAGGTTCATATACGAAAATAAAGACTGGAAACTTACATATAATATATGTTTAAATAGAAAAACACAAACTGAATGAATATAAACTGCAAATGCAGTTTAATACTTTCTATTTTGTAATTTTGTTCTAATTTTTTGCAATTTATTTTACCTATTTAAAATAATATTAAATGATTTATAAATAAGACTTCCACACAAATTATGTTGTTATAGGAATCGAACTGTTTCAGCTCACCGTCTTATTTTAGCCACAAGGATTCTTACTGACCCCGATTCTGTTTTCAGTTTGTATGGCAGATATTCGCATAATCACATGTCATCCATCATGCTCCTCAATGCAGATGGCACCGCTCTATTAGCTAGATCACTTCATCCACACCTTTAATCAAAATACTTCAAGAAAAACCTTCTAAAACTTGAACACTGGTTCACCAACTAGAGATTACAAGTTAACCCACAGAAGAATACAACTGTGCTCTTCACTAGAAGATAATGTCTCCCAACACTTATCTTCTTTGGCAAGCAGAAACCAAATATCTTGGAGTACTGCTGGACAAAAAACTAAGCTTCAACAACCATATTCAGATCTCATGTGAATAGGCATCTCAAACCATCGCAAACCATCGCCAAATTCTACCCCTGATTAAAGACTGTAAATTAAACATAACAAACAAACAAACTGCTTCTCTACCAGATGGTCATTCGTCATATAATTACATATGCCTCTCCAACTTGGAGCCACACATCCAATACATATCCTTAAATTACAACGAGTGCAAAACAAGTGTTCACGAAGGATTCTAAACGCTTCGTGGTTCGAAGGGACATTCACTTGCATCGGGACACAAATATCCCGTATATCTACTCTATCTTACTTTCTTTAGCAGCAAAGGTCTTTCCGAAAGCGATATAGCTGTAAATTACAATGAAAATTACTACCACAAACATAAAAGACCTAAGGCCATCTTAATGTCAAGTGAAGATACATAATTTCCATGCCCCTACAGGGCGAGCTAACCACGCGTAAATTTTTTCCCCTCATTTTATCTAAATATCAGACAACGGGAGTATAAAAAGCATCGTGCTTCACTCTTTGAAAGAGTAACATTCTGAGTTATGTTGGTATATATAATTTGACAAATCTGGATTTCATTTAGTTCAATGAATGCATGAAACGGTTGATGTATTTTTAATTCTTGTCTTACCTCATGTGGTTTAGAGCACGCAATATTAATGATGTTAAAGACTTACTTTAACAATATTATGTTAAACCTATTGGTGTTATATCTAGCGTCCAGAGAAGATAAGCTTAAAATATACATAATTAGTTGATCTGAAGAAGAAAAAGAGAGAAAAACGTTTAGGAAAGCTAGTTTGTTGTCCATTTCTATTTCCATAGTAAAGTATCTCCGGGAAAAGAATGTAAATTGTTTTTTTTTTTTTTTGATAAACTGCCCAGATAAACTATTGTTTTCTGGTCCAGACGTCAATATTCTAGGCCAGTGTTTCTCAATCTGTGGTCCGCGACGATGGGACAGGTGGTCCGCAGGCAGACTTAAATTAATTAAATAAATATATATTTTTAATTATCCAAACAAAACAAATTAAAATTGAATAAGTAAGTAAAAATTATTGAAATCAAATGGAGACTTAAAAACACCAACCAATGGCATCAGAATGTTCAAAGAGGGAAGCAATAAAACTATATTGTTGTTCACTTCACCCTTCGTTTATTATTCGTCATTCTGCCACTACAAATAAAAGAGGGGTGAAGTGAACAACAATATAGTTTTATTGCTTCCGACTTCCCTCGCTGTTTTGTCAGATTTGAAGTGAACATGTGTTACCCACATTTCAACCAATTGCTGGTTGTTTATTGATTTTTATTACTGAAGGTTTTCCTCCTTTAGCCAAGGCTCAATAGATCTTCAGAAGTGCAAAGTGATACTTGAATAAAGTGTGTGGTGAATTAACCCCAGTACTTATATCTTTAAATATTTTACGGAAAAGAATTTTAATAATGGAAAAGTGGTTAGAACTAGGACTTTGAAAAGAAGAGCAAATGAAACAGGTAATACTAACCCTAATTGTGATACTCGTGTTGTAATGGCGAGTAAATCTGATACTATTAAAGTATAAGAAACAACAAAGAAAAAATACTGTAGAAATATAACAGTTCGTATTTGGAATTCGGGTTTACTTGATGTAGAAATGAAAGTGAACAGAAACCGTAATGTGTTTTGTGTTATGAAGTGTTGTCGAACGAATGCATGAAACCTGCGAAACTCCGACGATATTTAGAAACTAAACCTTGTGATGTGAAAAATAAGCGAACTGAATTTTTTCAGCGACGCTTAGGGATATTAAATCATGGGAAAGATATAATTTTGAGCCATGGGTTCCATTAATAGCAAAGCACTAGAAGCATCCTATCTCATAAGTTTGCACATAGCGAAAACAGAGAAACCTCATTCTATTGAGGAAAATGTACTACTTCCAGCTATAAAAATGTGGTAAAGCTATGTTTGGCAACAAGTTACTAAAAGATGTTGATTTAATTTCTCTTTCAAATGACACTGTTGGTCGCAGGATTAATGATATGGCAGGTGACGTAGAATCTCAGTTAATCTAAAGAGTTAAGAAGAGCCCTTTTTATGCGTTACAAATAGACGAGACTACTGATGTTACAAATGATGCACAGTTGATATGCTACGTAAGATATGCGCATTATGACAACATTTATGATGATATTCTGTTTTGTCGAACTTTGTCATCCCGAAAAATTGGAGAAGAAATATTTCATACTCTCAAAATTACATAATACACAAAGGGAACCAGTGAGAAATATGTAAGACTTCTGTTCGGATGAACTCGCACCCTTACAGGCAGGCATAGTGGGGTTGTTTCTAAGATCAAAGAAGTAGCACTGGATATGAATTGGGTGCATTGTTTCATACATAGGGAAGCATTAGCCTCCAAAGGAATGCCAGCAGAATTTAAAACTGTGTTATACAACGCTGTCAAGCTAGTTAATTTTATTAAAGCGCGACCGTTAAATAACAGGTTATTTTCAGTACTCTGCGATGAAATGGGCAGTGAATATACACACCTTTTGCTTCATTCTGAAATTCGCTGGCTTTCCAGGGGCAAAGTACTAACAAGGTTATTTCAATTAAGGCACGAAGTTTTACTATTTGTAAATGAACGTAATTCTGATTTTGCATCACTCCTTGTTGACGAAGCATGGTTATCAATACTATCCTATCTTTCAGACATTTTTTCGAAATTAAATGAACTAAATCTCTCCCTTCAGGGAAATTTTTTAATTGTTCTTGATGCCTACGACAAAATAAAGGTATTCGAGAAAAAACTGGTTTTATGGATTAATTATGTAAAAGTTACAATTTGCACCTTCTCCAACATTGGAATCCTTTTTAGTAGAAAATGATCTTTTTGTTCATTCTGAGTTTGTGGAAAGGGTTTGTGACCACCTCAAAAATCTGAAACGGAATTTTGAAACATATTTTCTGAATAACTTTTATAAGAAATTTCTGTGTGTTCCCGATTCATTTCAGGCTTGCAGTCACGAGAACGACCTTTTGTTATCGAAAAAGGAACAGTTAATTGAGCTTTCAAGTGACAGTGGGCTTAAAATGCAATTCCATGATCTTGGTTTTGCTCGATTTTGGATCTCGTCTTCAGTGAGGAGTGAATTTCCTGAATTATCTTAAGAAGCATTTAAAATCATCATGCAGTTTTCTGCAACCTATCTTTGTGAGAAAGGAGTTTAATCGCTCCTTCAAATAAAAACAAAATACAGAAATCGTCTTAGTGTGTGTGCCGATCTTCAACTGAAGTTGACCAATATTTAGCCACATATCCCTCTGCAAGGGCCGAGAAGCTCAACCATCTCATTAAAAGTAAGTAGTAATATAATTATATCATCCTATTTATTTGTTTAATAAAAATTAAATCTTTGTTCAATGATGATACACTTTTAATCGTTTACTTCCAATTGAATTATGTTTCCATATGTATTCAAAACATGTTTTTAGATTTATTATGTTATAAATGTCACAGTGTTTCCGAAATATTGGTAATTCCTACATAGGTTTTTTAAAAAAATTTACAAAAAGTCAAAATGACGTATGGAGAAATAAATTAAAAACAGTATGTTTATATTTGAATTAAAACTTTAATTCCAACATTCTAAAATGTTATTTTTCTTGCTTTTATGTTCGCAAATCGTTGATGACATTGTCTAAATCTATTTCATTACTCATTAGCTGTTTTATAGACAATATGGAAAGATTTCATAAACGCCAAAAAAGGTGTCGCCGAGGGAGGACCCCCCCCCCTCCCCCAGCTATGGCTCTGTAACTTAGTGGTCCGCAGAATGGTTTTAGGCATTTTACTGGTCCTTGGGCTTAGAAAGGTTGAGAAACGCTATTCTAGGCTGTTCAGATTTCCTAGATAAAGTAAGAAATTTATCCGTTCAACCAAGATATTTAATGTTCAGCTAAGATGTTCAATCCATATTTGCCAAAGTGCCTCTGAAAGATTACCTTGATCTGCTCTCACAGGCATTTGACTATATCTTCCTAATATATTCCAATTGTTCGACCTTGTCAGTAACTCAGGTTATTTTATTCGTCAAAATTGATTTTACAGATAAGTTGTAAGCTCCGCTTTGGAAAGCTCAGTCTCTGCAGTTTTCGCAAACTTTAATCTTGAGAAACTGAAAGAAATCATTCCTTATCCTTACTACCTCACCTGTCGTTTGGAGACCGTTACCCAAATGACGTATTTGCCATCTGTGTCCACAAAAATATACATTATCTGTGTTTCTAGAAAAAATAAGAAATTCACATTCCCCGATAAACTTCACTATGGAAAAACATTCTGGACACTGGACATTCCTATTCTCTTATCTTTATTCTATCACGGTCGAAATCAGTTATTTCTGTGTGATCAATTTGCCATTTGAAGATTCTCAATTTGAGATATTTTTATTTTGTGTAATAATTCATAAAAGTCGGAAAATTTGTTATATTAGAGTGCGGTTTGCAGGAAACTGAATTCCAAGGAATTTGAACTAAATTTCTTTATTAAAAAAGAGTTCAAAGTTTCACCGATAGAGAGCGCTATACCGCATGCATCATTTGCAGATTAGTGCAAATGAGAGTTCTATAATATGCAGGGTGTACCGCTGGCAGCTCGTAAGGAATGCGTGCGAAGTCATTGGGGCGAACTTTGATGGTGTGATGCGTACGCACCATTAAGGATGAGTAATACGGACGTTTTCGTTATGCCTGTGATTCTGGCAGCTTCTAATGCATTGCGTACACTTGTTGATTGTGCCACTAGGGCATTCATTTGTGATACCACAACTTTGGTACGGGCTTTGGATAACACTGGTTTGCATGTTGGTGAGCGATCTCAGCAATTTCCTGTTTTCTCGAAACGTCGTATTGGAGACTGTAGTATGACAGGAGTAACAGGATCGCGACCTCTCTTCATTCTTTTTTGCGTTCGAAACCTTTCGTAAATCCTCCGCTACCGATTTCCCACTTACGTAAAACGACTTCACTAACCATGCCTTATCCGCCAAAATAAGTCTCACAGCAACAAATTTTTCATTTCACGAAAACAATTCTGTTCGCCCCAGTGACTGGGAATTAGCACACATTCATTAAGAGCTGTTAGAGGTACACCTTGCGTTTTATAGAACTCTCATTTACACAGATTTACAAATAAGGCATGTCGTATAGCACCCTCTATTGGTGAACATTTGAACTAAATTTCTTCTCCCGGGCAAAAAAAAAAACATCCTAAGGCACGGATGGGAAGGATAGGATATATTGATATCGTTAGTCGGCTTAATATAGGATAATCCTGAAACAGACGAAAGAAACTATTCTTTGGCAATTCAAATTTCCAATAAGCAGGATGCTGATCTCATACCAGGTGAAAAATGAATTTCTTTCGCAGTTATTAAAATATCTTGTGAGTCTGTGAATTAGGAAATAATTGAACTGAGTCTTCAAATATGCATGAGGACTCCAGTTGGCTCGCTTACGGTATCTGTTATGGTATCGGTCTCTAATATAGAAGGGGTTAAATAAACAACGCACAGTTCATAATAATCAGCTGAAGTATATCAGCAATCTGACTATAACTACAGGTTTATTTGTCGTTAAGTATAACTTTGGCGAATAACCGAGCTCATTAAAATTAAAGAATAATGAAAAATCTTATGATAAAGATTTTCCATTATTCTTACGCTACACCCTGCTTGGTACAGGGTGTAGCGTAAATCGTCACTCTCTTGAAATAGTTGAAGTGGTTTGTTTACGAACCTTCACGCCTCTTGAGCAGATTTGGAACAAAGGCTAAATGTTCGAGATTTTCTCTCTCTCTCTCTCTCTTTCTCCTATCATTTATAACTGAATTGCTAGTGTTCTCTCTCTAGTTTCTCTTTGTGGGTGACCATAACAGCATCTTGACCTCATTATTCAGCTCAGGAACGCTGCTATAGTAACAGTCCACTTTGACGCTAACTGGAAAATCCTCTCAATGAAACAGAATCACCTTATTTATATCCTCGTTTCTTACTATGAGGAAGAAACAGGCACGGTGCTTTCCTTAATAATATGTAAGGTGTTCTTTTGCTGCGATGATTGCAGCAATCTTTCGGGCGTACTTTCTACAAGTGTATAAAGCAATCAAAGGGAATTCTGACCGTTCTTGTTGTAAGAATATAATGAGGTCATGGAGTGGTGTTGGGTGGCATCATTTTACCTCTTCTGGTGCTGCAGTTGATTCTCGAGAAGTTCAGTTCGGTTGAGATCAGGGCTGTGTGGGGTTGTTCATCCCCACAAACCACGCCTTAAGAGCAGCAGGCTTACCACACGGCGCATTGTCTTCCTAAATGAGACAACGTTCATTTACTAGCTTAGAAACGCCACAAAGTAGGAAGAATTGCATTGCCCAGAATGTGCAGCTATATCTCGGAGTTCAATATTTGTGGCACCACAAACAGAGATCCCAGGAAAAACAGCGCCATAACTCATACAGCCACCTCAGAATTTCATAGTACATATTATGCACTCTAGTAACAGACGTTAACCAGAACCTGTCACACCCAACTATACACCAGTCCATCAGCTTGGTACAGAGTGTAGCTTAAATCGTCACCTCCATAACTCAGCTTTACAAAATTCAACCTCCCACTGTACACATTCTTTGCATCAGTGAATATGTTGCTCTACGCTGACTCGTGTAATGTGGCGATTGAATTTTGCAGACGTACTTTGAATTCAACTATCGTCCGACGAAGGCTGGTTTTTATATCCTCCTGAACACACAGTAAGTTGTCCAATACTGGTAGCACTTGCAGTAGAATCCCTTTAATTCCATCTCATCTCAGAATAGTACAACTGATTATTAACCTGGGATGGCAGAACAGATAGGCCTACAACACTGAATCTTATCACAGCGTCTCTTTCGAATTCCGTCAGTTCTTTTCTCCTATCCCCCCCCCCCCCCATGCACACACACATACTTGCACCG
Organism: Typopeltis vanoorti; assembly: GCF_054136105.1. NCBI lineage: Eukaryota > Metazoa > Arthropoda > Arachnida > Uropygi > Thelyphonidae > Typopeltis > Typopeltis vanoorti. Next base: position 47,653,879 of record NC_143559.1, read on the forward strand.
ACTAGGCGTATCATCTTACAAACAGGGGACTTGTTACATGGCACGATGCACCTTGCCATTCTTCAGCTGTATTGTAATAATCTCATTTGTATTCTCACTCATTCTCAGAGAGGTTCGGACTATGTGAGAGTCCGAACCTCTCTGACAATATCAGAAATTCTGTGGCCTTCTTCAAGCTTTCCAATAATTCTTTCCCGCGTGAAATCGTATAGATCAGCGCTTCCCAAACTGTTGGCCGCGGCCCCCTTGGGGGCAGTAGGTTTTGCTGAGGGGGGCCGTGAAATAATGAAAACAAATTTAAAATGTTTTAAGACTAAGTAGATTTTTCTTATCTTAAAAGAAACGTATTTAACTTTTATTATTATTTTTTGTTATTTTTTTATATTTTAATGGAAAAATCACACATTGGTGTTAGTTCACAAACTTTGCTTCCTGCGTATTTCAGCGCTTTATGAATATTAGTAAATGTATGCTTATTCATATAAGTTTCATTTCAAAGCAGTGGTTAATTGTATCTACTTTGAATGCTCTCCGGGGAAGCTCCAAATCTTCCTGTCCCTTTCATCACGCGCTCCGAAGCAGGGACTGTTGATATTGACTTTATATACATATCAAAACTCGTTTTATATTATCACTGTCATCCGAGCTAGTTTTCTGTTACCAATAAAAGTTTCGCATATACTTCACACATGAAAAAAAAACTTAAACAAGTTCATGTGGGGAGATATTAACTTGCTTGCAGTGGTAAACAACACGCCCTCCTTAAAAGCCACTATATTGCAGAGGCAATAAAACAAGTACTTTTATTATGCCAGTGAATAAGGCATGAGCAGTCTGTGTAATATATTTCTCAGCAAATAGTGCAATTAGAGACAACTGGGATAAAAACACACTAATTAATGAATCACATGTCCCCTCATACAGAAACTATGCTATATAGACTGAAACAAAACCATATGTTGCATGGGCAAACACACTATCTAACCAAAACCTCTTGTTATTAATTAGATGTGTGTGAGTGCGATTTCCCAAGGCAGCAATAAAATTCAACCGAACGTGTTAAAATTCAAAAGTATTAAAACTAAGTAATATATATATATAATGAATGTTATGGCAGTTTCGCATATGGAATTCGGTTGAAGAGAGTTAGCATTTCAACTCAATTGTCAGCTATGCTTTTATCTTTCGGTCGCGCGATCTTTTGTTAATACCGCACCAATCATATGCACGTTTTAATAACCCTGCCTTTGCTGTCTGTTTCGCGTTAGGCTTAATTATTGTAAAGGGAGTAAAGTCAAAAAAGAGAAAAATGTTCCTGGTCCGGGGATTCCCTTATTCAGGTAATATTCACTCATTTCATGTTGTTAGTCTGTGGTGTGCCAATATCGGTAAGTGGTGCTATTATTATATTATTATTTGATCTATTCTACGTTAAAAAATTTAACCCTGAGATGGATAATTGCCTGATAAAAAATAAAAAAAAATTCCCGCGAACAATCAGAAGAAGCAGAAACAGACTCAAAAAAAAGGACAGTATTTCATATTTTACCAGAACAGTCCGCGTCGTCTTCAGCATTAAACGGTAAGATGCAAAAAATGTCGCATGAAAAAATTCGCAAATACGATCCTTCTTATTTGAAATATGGGTTTGTACCATCATATAATAATCCAAACAAACCTATGTGTGTAATCTGCTGTAAACAGTTATCAAATGATTGCATGTGACCCGGAAAACTTTGTCGCCATTTAGATACTGTTCATGGGGAATATAAGAGTAAGACAATTGAGTTTTTTCAAAGAAAGGCTGAAGAATTTAAACGACAAACTAAATGTTTTTCAAAGCATGCTAAACTGAATGACAAATTAGTAAAAGTATCTTTCGAAATTGCTTTGTTAATTGCAAAAACAAAGAAACCTCATACAATTGGTGAAGACCTCGTCTTACTAGCAGCAATAAAAATTTGCGAAACTATCTATGGTTCAGAAATATCAGAACCTTTTAAAAAAATTCCGGTGTCTAATAACACAATTAAAAGAAGAATAGATTGCATTGCCGATAATTATCATGTCTACATTAATTTCACGAATCAAACAAAGTAATGCATTTGCCATTCAGCTTGATGAATCTACGGATAATACAAAGGACGCTAATTTAATGGTTTGTGTTAGATACCTCTATAATTTTCAAATTCATGAAGATCTACTGTTTTGCAGAAATCTTTCCGGTACAACCAAAGGAAAAGATATATTTGAAAAAGTGAATAATTTTTTTAAAGAATATGAACTTGATTGGCAAAAGCGCATCGGGATTTGCACTGATGGTGCCGCAGCTATGATGGTGAGAATTTCAGGTTTTGTAGCAAAAGTAAAAAAAAATTTATCCGAATGCAAGACATGTTCATTGCCTTATCCATAGAGAAAACTTAGTATTTCGACAAATGGAAGAATCGCTGAGTAAAGTGTTATCAGAAGTTTCTACTGTAGTTAATTATATAAAACGTAATGCTACTAATTCAAGACTATTTCGTATTTTATGCCAAGAGATGGATTCCAATTACGACACTCTTTTATATCACACAGAAGTAAGGTGGTTGTCCCGCGGAAAAGTTCTAAAATGAGTTTTAATATTGAAAGATGAACTACGAAATATTAACACTAAACATTAAATTGCAAGCATTTCAAAATAAACTTTCTTCGTGGTTAAAAAGTTTTAAGGATAATAAAACTGAAATATTTATTTCTCTTCATAAATATGTTAAAAAAAATAAAACTTTACTATCAACAGAAAATAAAAGGATAATAATTAACCACCTCACAAATTCTATGTTTTTTTTTTGAAAAATATTTTCCTAATTTTAATGAAGATAAAGAATATGATTGGATAAGAACACCATTTGCTCCTTCTCTACAATTTAGCAATCTTCCATGGTCATCCCAAGAAGAACTAATTGATATGAGAGCAGATTCAACCCTCTAATCAGAATTTCCTAACAGTGATTTATCCGAATTTTGGATTCCACGACAAAATGAATGTTCTTCATTAGCAAAAGCAGCCTTAAATATGTTAATTTCTTTCGCATCTACATACCTTTGTGAAACAGCATTTTCATCGTTATTGGTAATTAAAAATAAACATAAGTCCTGCTTATCAACGGAAGAATTGGAAAGAAATCTAAGAATAGTCATTTCAAATATTTCACCTGATATTGACTATTTGTGTAGCAGTATTGAAACACATCCATCGCATTAAATTGTTATTAAACTTCTTTTGTGTTTTTAATTCTTTCTTTATTACTAATCGTCTTACGTTTCATGTGCTTGTGTACAATATGCAAATGTACAATAACAATATATCTATCTATATAAAAATCTGAGATAATGTGCCATGTCAAATGTGCATGTAAGATGCTAAAAATGTAATATTTGCATTTGATTTTTGCAATATTCGCTGTGTATGTTTTGTATTGAATATAAATACGATAAATATTATAATAATATATGTCTCAATTACGATTTTTTTTCGAGGGGGGAGGCGTGAAATATTTTAATTTTTATAAACAGGGCCCTGACATCCAGAGGTTTGGGAAGCACTGGTCTAGATGATGTATTTGAAACATTAAAAGCATCCATGATTTGCAGCTTTTTACCTTCACGAAAAGAGCTTCCTTCAAACACAATTCGCTTAGCTCAGTCTTCTGCCTTTTACGCTAAGAGTATAGCTTAAAAGAGATATTGTTACTTGATGTTCCTTAATTATTTTTTACAAAATATTAACGCATGATTTTTATATCCCACTCACGTAAGGTTATAAACAACATCAAGACAGCAAATGACCTGTGTTTTTTTAATAATTTTATTCACGGAGAACCCTCGATTATTTTAGATAATAACATATTGTATTGGGGGAGCGCGAGGAGGTGGCACTTGTCTGCCTCTCTTCAACGAATACCGTTTAAAATTGTTGATAATCTTGGTTCGGCTCTCTCTGTTTGACTAACGCTGGACTGCGATTATTTGTCAAGATGCGAAGAATTCATAGGACAAAACAGCCCCACTTATTTGCTATCAGAGTAGAATGCGTTTCTATTTTTTATTTATTTTTACGCATTAAACACACAAAAAGTGATTTTTTTCAAGACGCTTCTGCTTCTCAAAAATTTAATGACTAACTGTTTATTTATTTATTTATTGCTGTTTAATTAGCTATACATTTATTTAATGAATAAATATTTGCTAAACAAAATGAAGTCATTAAATAAATAATGAAAAACAATAACTGTTAACTGTTAAATTCTTTGGTCGATGAACTGAGTCTGTGTTGCAGATAATTGGGAGTCGGAGTGGGGGATCGCTGGGCTCATTATTGTGAGCCTGTAGTAGATCATGCCGTTGAATTTATATTTATATAGATTTATGATATATTATATCCGAAACGGATATGCCATCAGAGATAATAAAAAAAGACATGCATTATTCATTAATCGCATAGCTATACACAGATTATCTCTCTAGATTATCTTAATTTATCCATTAATGGATAAATTGAGATAATCTAGAAATTGCTATGCACTCCATTGCATGTTACCATTTCTAACTTATCTCTTCATATATTGGCACTATTAAGTCTAATTTCAGCAAAAATTGGTATGATTTAAAACAAACTAGGATTTTATGACAAATAATAGTGAATATTACAAACACAAAGTTTTATTAAACCCGTTTCCAACTCAGCTGTTTTTATATTAGTTAAAAATCTCTCATAGCTGCTACACTCTTAGGAAGAATAGTATACTTATCCAGTTACAGCAGTTTTCATATTAGTCATCTGATGTCTTAAAAACAGCATTGCATAAGTACCAAACAACGATAGATGGAGCCACATATTGTAATGCGTTTTTTTTTTAATATTATTGCCCGTACTGCTATTGGATATAAGATATATTTTTTATCGCTGTAAATAAACAGACATAAGAGATAAAACACAAGTAGCCTTGGAGTAGGCTGTGAATTCAAGGACGAGCTTTTAAAGTGTTAGAGCAATTTCGTTTCCATGTTGTACTAGTGAGAAGTCACACTCAATGTAAGCATGTTTTATGAAACAATACTCTCAACTCAGCAATTATTGCTGTCAATTGTAATAAGTCTTCTAGTGCTGTTCATATGGAAAAAATCAAGAAATCCGAAAAGGTTACCTCCAGGTCCACCAGGACTTCCGTTTTTAGGAAATATCTTTTTATTTGGTAAAGAGTCTCATTTGAAATTTTATGAGCTATCCAAGAAATACGGAAACGTGTTCAGGTAATATTGCTTAGAAGTTCACATTTTATTGTGAAAATTTACATTATTGTGAAACCAAATGACATCTCATTTGTAACAATAGAAATGAGTTTTTACTTTAAAAAAGATGAAATAAATATTAAGTTCATTTTTATAATGATATCCATATAAACCGAAAAGGAATATTATACCGCAATAATATGTTTTACGTTATTTTATTCCCAAGAGTTTAAATTTGACTTTTGCAGTTCCGTTTTTTTTTTCAATAACAGAAATATTTAATAAGATTTATACATCATAATGTTCATAAATGTTTTATATTTATAACTAAGTATTGCAATTATAAATTTGAACGTAGTCATTTTTAAAACAATTCCTAATTATCAATTTTATAAATGGTAACAATTAATATACGAATCACAAGATTCTGATTGAGTGGTTTCATTTAGTGAAAACCTAAGGGATTAAGAAATTCACAAGGCGATAAACAAATAAATAAAACATCGTTTGTAGAAGATTAATTTCTTTTACTTTGTAATAAAAGTTACGGTTTGAAATAAGAAAAAAAAACGCTTATTTCTTAATTTGAATCTATTTATCACTGATTGATAAGATTGAACTGTGAAAGAGAGGAATTTATGGATTTCCATAAATCCATAAAAGGAATTTACGGATTTCTTTCCCAAGACATATAACAAAGATATTTGTTAGAAATATCACAAAGCAAACGCTTTGTTAAGTATTGTTGCATGATATTCAGAAAAACATAACTGTTCAATTAAAGATAAACGATATTTAAAAAAAAAAAAAAAGATATAAACAACAGTATTCAAGAAATTCTATTGATTTTCCGTAAAAATTATTCAGTAATAAGTATTTAAGTATATTTATCAAAAAGTGTTTAATTTTATTAATTGAAATTAATACATACAGTATAAAATGAAATAAAAATGAAAAATATCTCAATAAAAAATGAAATGTAATATAAAAATAGTGTTCTTAAGTAAAAAAAACAATGAATAAAGTAGAAATAAATCAAATAAAACAGAAAATGAAGAAGTATTAATAACAAATATAAGCTTTAAAGGGACTTTAAACACCTGTTCGTATAACTCTTTGAAACGACTAATAACAGTCAAGCAACATTCCTCTCATTCTTTTCTCCTTTCTCTGAATTATGAAAAATCTATGTTTAGCATTTTCGTAAACCTTCACACACTTCATTTGCTAGTTTAGATTCATCTGAAAAGTGTTTAGTTTGTATAGTGAGAAAACCTTTTCATCGTAAACGAATTCCGCTTTGTATCATTTATTCATTCTCATTCATTCATCTTCAAGACCACCTTTCCTTACTGGGTTGTGGGGAAAGCGGCTGCAAGAGGAACTTCCAACGATCCTCGGCCACCGAGCTTAGGTGTTTTGGTGGGACTCCCAAACGTGTCCACCCAAAGTTTCGGATATAATCTATCCAGTGAATCCTTGGCCTTCCGTGGCCTCCCTTTGTGGGCCTGCAGGGGAGAGGCTTTCTTGTGGCATTCTGACCAAGTGCCCCTACCAACGTAACTGTGATCTCTGAACAGGGAGAAACAACGGTTGAGAATTGAGGTTTTCCCGAATTGCAGAGCTTCTGACACTATCGAGTCTTGTCAGCCCCAGAACCCCTCGAAGGAACCTCATTTCAACGCTTGGATTTGTGTCCGCATTCTTTCGGTCATTACCCAACTCGCGTGATCATAGGTGACGATGGGGACGTAGACTGTATTGAAGACAGCCAGCTTTGCCGTGTGGCTTAATTCCCGCTTCAATACAACCGAACGGCCAAGCTCCCGCAATATTGCGCTTGCTGAGCCAATCCGAGTATCTAGCTCTTCGTCCCAATTTCCATCACTCATGAATATGGACCCAAGGTATTTAAGTTACTCTGCCTACCTCAGTGGGACTCCACTCACATTTTGAGTGCACTGGGATGGTTGTCTTGAGACCACAAATGTTTCAGTTTTGGCCACACTGATCTTCACTCCGGCGTCTGCACAAACAGCTACAAACCTCTCCAGGGTCCGCTGGCGGTCATCTGTGGAAGAGCTAAGCAGAACTAGGTCATCTGCAAACAGCAGACATCCAATGCTACATCTTCCAATTCTGACACACTCACTGTCTCGGCTGTGCCTATCAATCCAGTCCATAAATATTATGAAAAGGAGGGGTGAGAGATCACACCCTTGGCAGAGGCAAACGGAGACTATGAGAGGTTCAGACTTTGTGCTGTTTACCCTGACACAAATCCCGGGGCATTCATATAGGGACTTGATGGCAACTAATAGTTGGCCATCCAGTCCATACTCCTGTACTACTTGCCAAAACTTATCACGAGGAACCCGGTCATATGCCTTCTCCAAGTCCACAAAATATGTGTAGACGTTCTTGGCATATTCCCAAGATTTCTCAAAAACTTACCTTAAAGTAAAGATTTGTTCAGTTCTGCTTTCCAGGACGAAAGCCACATTGTTCTGACTGGAACTTTGACTCAACTATGCCCCTGCACCTTCTTTCCAAGCACCTAGCATATACTTTCCCAGGCAGCCTGAGCAGAGAGATGCCACGACAATTGCTGCAATCTCTCTGGTCTCCCTTCTTGAAGACTGGTATTATTATGCCTGTCTGCCATTGGTTTGGTGCTCGCCCAGATACTCAAGCAGCCTGACACACTCGAGTCAGCCAGAGAACACCGTCTCGATTTAAGGCTTTTAGCATTTCGGGTCGAATTTTATCATCATCACCAGCAGCCTTGCTCTATTTTAGCGATTTTATTTCTAAATGGACCTCTTCTGCTGTGAGATTCTGCTTTGAATTATAATAAGTATTAATTATTAACAATTATATGCTCACTTCAGAGTACACATCATTTGCATTGCTCCTTTCTTTCATGCAATCTCTTCTTTTATATAAAACTTTACAGATGAAATAATAAGGACAGTTTGAATATTTCAACCGCGATTCTAGTATTATATATATATATATATATATATAATCACAATACTAGAATATATATATATATATATATATATATATATATATATATATATATATATATATATATATATATATATATACACTGAAATAAAGAGCCAAAAGCTTCACTTCGGCGATGCAAATTTATAGAAATTAAATGGATATTGAATCCAACATTCTCGTCAGTGGGAACCAGACCCAGATCTCAACAAAGATCGAAACCGGTCTGGGTAGTGCTCCCCCCATAATGTATAACATCATACATGTCCGCTAGGTTATGTGTTTTACATTATGGGAAATACTAAGGATAGTGATCAGTAATACACGGGCGTATATTAAAAATGTAATAGGTGTGCGTTACACACCCAAGGAATAGCAATATCACCCATATTATCTTTTATGTAATTATTCCAGCTACATCATCCCCTAAGTTTTTGCTGGCTTCGCGTGATTCCAAAAATTAAACACAATTATTTAAAATAAAGAGCCAATAGGCTTCATTTCGTAGATGTAAAACATTATTTAAAACAATATCCCCTAATTTAAATAAACACACAACATTCTAATACATCATAAAGAGGAGGCGTTTCGACGACTAATCATCGTATCCTATTCCATTAATAGCCCTCTGGTATGTTGTCTCAAATACGTCACCACTGAGCCCTTTAAACAAACTTACAGATGGAGCAGCGGGTCACATTCTTAGCATTCCAGTGATTTTTAAATTGTGAGAAGGCTCGTCAGGGTAGGAGCTGAGAAAACAGCACTTAGACGTCATCAGTGGTTGTAATTGGTTATGGCAATGTAACTGAACATTGTCGTTCGTCATGGGGTACTTTTTTTTTTTTGCTGAGTTTCATCTGTTTTGCGTGCATGAAATGTGAACTAACGTTTTTAGGACAGAGATATAGACAAACCTTTTATAGATACCATTCTATAAATAATTTATAACTTTTGTTGCCAATATTTACAATGGGTAAAAGTGTAAACGATCTACTGAATCCCGTTTGCGGACAGAGCCTTTGCGGATTGTCTGAATACAGGAGGCTGAAACTTCTTTACATATAAGTAAGTAAAAAGGGTTATCTCAGCTTTTTTTTGGTTCAACCGGTAAAATAATAATATCCCAATATCCTAAATGGGCATGCGACTTCATTAGGAGTCGCATGCCCATTTAGCATAATGGGATATACTGTACATATGTACAGTAATGATATATTGTACATATACTGTATATTTTGTTTGTTCCTTAGCATTTGTCTCGGACAACAGCGTTTTGTGATACTCTGTGATTACAAAGCAATGAGAGAATTCTTACCACACCCAAACTGCTTAAATCGTCCACCTGCAAATCACGAGGCAATAATGCAACATGGATTTGGTACGTACTAAATTTACATAAAAAGTCTAGACTTATATTAACATTAAAACGCAAAACTAACACAGTTTTAGTTTTGCTTTTTATGTTCATGAATGACTAAATAACTCCTAATTAATGCATTTAATAGGTCAAGGTTTCTTGTAGTAATTGGTCACACTTTTCAATGGCAATATTTCTCACTTTTCTCTCATTGTTCAGAGAGCGAAGTTAACATGGTGTTGTTGCACGACAGTCAGTTACATTCAGACAGACATGTTTATTGTCTGAACGTAACTGACTTACTTATATCTAACTTATTTATATTAGAAAATAATAAAAATTCTAGAAGGGTAAATGGTAACGTTTCTTTAAAACACCTTTGTTTTTAACTAAGCTTAGTCCAACCGTAACATAAATCTAAATTAACTCAGAAAACACTGTTTTCTGCTACTTTCTTTATTGAGTGGTCACTAGATAAATGTCTCATCAACGGCATTCCTGGTAGATAGCTGACTGTGAACACACACACACACACACACACACACACACACACACACACACACACACACACACACACACACACACACACACATTATATATATATATATATACAATCTGCGGACATAAATATCTACTGTAGGACAAGGAAGACAACAGGAAACCACGTACTCAGAATGTCCCTTTCCCTTGTTTTGCTTCATAGAAATTTTCAGTAACTACTTCATAATACGGTTAAGGTTAATTTCATTCCATGAGTAGATTTGTTTTATTGGAGATTCGAATGCATCAACAGTTATCTTGCCTTTCTTTAGATAATTAGTTAAAATTCTGAGCATATACTTTATAAATAGTGGTGTAACAACTTTAACATAATGTGTAGTTTCCATGAAAACATTAATGTGTAGGTTACGGAGCACGTGATAATTTTGCTTTCACACACACTATGTTTTTAGTCCATATAATCCTACGAGAATTAATTTGTAATAAAATTAGGAGGTATTAGACCTGGTGTACAAATTGAATAAGAATTCATCAATAATCACTGACGGGATATCATCAAGTGTACTAAAAGAATGTTCAGCTGAACTGGCCATTCCTATGACCAGGCTGTTTAATATGAGTTTCAGAAAAGCAAAATTTCCCCAGGAACAGAAAGAATGTATAATAATTCCATTGCACAAAGATGATGCAAAGACTGATGTATCAACTATCGACGACTAATTAGTATCTCTGGAGTGGTGGTGAAGATTTTGGAAAACTTTGTCAGGAACCGCATTCAAAATGAGTGGTAGGTGAATGTCTACTTTGCAATAAAAAACATGGGTTTACTAAGGGAAGGTCATTTTTTAGCAACTTGCTCACATTTTATAACAATGATACCATTCAATTAGACAAGGAGAATGGATACACCAGGATACGTTTGAATTTTGCAAAAGTTTTGACAGAATACAGCATGGTAGACCGTTCAATAAATTGGAAAATATGGGTTTGGGTTATAAAATATTAGCGTAGATAAGAGGATGGTGGACTGCAGATATCAAAAAGTGGTATATAGGGATGTGCGTCTGCAAATATTTAAGGCTAAACCAGTGGTGTACCACAAGCATCATTGCTTGGTCAACTGTAATTCATTCTTTACATTAATGATATTGAGTAGGATTTCACAAGCGGCATACAGCTATTTGCTGATGATGTAAAAATAGGTAGCGTAATCACGAATTCTGAGGAGGATATGCAGTGCTTGCAGAATGATTTGAATAGGCTGGAATTGTGATCATGAGGAAATGGATCTCAGTTCATTGTCATTAAATGTAAAGTCATGCACTTTGGCGAATATCTAGGTATCCATTGTCGTATTATTGCGATTATGCTTGAAGAAACTGATGAGGCAAGGGGCCATGTGGAAAAGACTGCAAATACAACTCAAAAGATAATTGCAATGCTGGAACGAATGTTCACATCTAAAGATAACGATGTTATTTTTTTCTCTTTACAAAGCCTTGATAAGATATTACGTGGACTATTGTGCGCAGGTTTTGATTCACATATATTGAAGAGAGTGCAAAGGAGAGGGATAAATGTAATATAGAGAATTAAAAATGATATACAGAATTTCAATTAATGGAATATTTCCTGTTTTATGGAAAGTGGAGAAAGGACAAGAGGGCATGAATGGAAGCTGAGAATCAAGGCTCCTAAGAAGGGATGAAGGCTAGATTTTGAATGGATTTCCATTGTATGTTGTGAGTGTAAATGAATTCAGGTATACGTTTGATAGCTGATGTGTGTAGTATGTGGCCTCCCTTGATGAGTCCTTGGCTCCCTGGAGGTTTTTCCTCTTTTTTTAACATTTTATTATTTCTCAGATAAATTACATACATACATAAAATTTTAATTTTAATATTTTTAATATTTATAATACATTACATGAACAGGATTGTGCATAACAGATATTTGCACGTCATAACATTTTTTAAAATAATAATAATAATCACAAAAATAATTGTTTATACAACGTATATTATGTGCAGATGCAGAAGAATTTGTTCAGTTAATGAGTGCATTTGGTTAAAAACTATCAACCTGGTGAACGCAACGTTGAGCTCACTGTCACCTCTTCACTAGACGATGAAACGCAGGTGTATGAAGCCGAGGTATTAGAGCTATTGAACAAACTGAAGAAGAATTCAGCAATAGGGACTGATGGAATATTAGTACGTGTGCTAAAAGAGTGTTCAGCTGAACTGGCCATTCCTTTAACTAGGATGTTTAAAATGGGTCTCAGAACAGGGAAGATCCTGCAGGAATGGAAGGAATGCATGGTAATTCCATTTCACAACGGTGGTGCAAAGACCCATGTATCCAACTATCAACCAAGTAGTATCTCAGGAGTGGTGGTGAAGATTTTGAAAAAATTGGGCAGGCATTCAGAAATGGGTTGACAGTGAATATCTGCTTTTTAATGAACAGCATGGGTTTACTAAGGCAATATAATGTGTTAGCAACTTGCTTACATTCTACAAAATGTTACCATTGAACTAGACAAGGGGAATGAATACACCATGACTTTTGGATTTTGCTAAGGATTCTGACAGAATACAGCATGGCAACTTGCTGCATAAATTGGAGAAATTGGGTTTAGGTTACAAAGTATTAGCATCGATAAGAGGAGGGCTGACTGACAAATATCAAAAAGTGGTATACAGGGGATCTGAGTCTGCAAGGTCTCATGCCTCGTCAACATGAAAAACTCATTGTAGAATGAGTCTACGTCTCATTCTACAATGACTTTGTGAAATACGAAGCAGAGGAAGAGGGCCTATGCAGCTATGCAGGCCCTCCATAAAAAGAATAAAGGGCAATGTGCCAAAAATATCCTTGACGATGCTCCCCCCCACATACATCTAGCAGACTTACATGATGATTTTGTCAAATTCTGGAGTGCAGTCTTTTCTGCTCCACTTCCACACTTCCCTGATTATGATTACCAACCTACGATATTGAGGTCCATTTCTACTCTTCAAATATACCAGCCTCCCTCCATCCAGGAGATTAAAATAGCTCTTCCATCCAATTTCTCTGCCACCGGACCTGATGACTTTCCTCCGTCTAGGCTTCGGAAGGTGTCGTTGAAGATTCTTCAAGACGTAGTGGACATTCTTCTTTCCAGTAAAGTAATACCACCATACTTACGTGCTTCAAGAACTATCTTCATTCTGAAGAAAGGAACTTCAAGCTGTGCATCAGACTTTAGACCTATTACCATCTCTCCTCTGTTACTTAGGCTCTATCATAAAATATTAGTTAAACGACTTCAGCAACATATACAGCACGATTATAGACAGAGAGCTTTTGTCCCTTCGGATGGCGGCTGTGCCGAGAATATATATCTTCTTTCTTCTCTTCTCTCTGATTCCCGACGCCACCTTAAGCCTATATATATATATATATATATATATATATATATTGTAGGTCCAGCGACGCCATATATATATATATATATATATATATGGCTTCGCTGGACCTCCAAAAGCCTTTTGATAGCGTCTCCCTTCCTGCTCTCCTTCGAGCATTGTCTACTGCTGGATCTCCAGAACCTTTTCTTTCCTATGTTATGGAGCTATACGTGGGTAGCTCCATCACTATCACTACAGGGTCCCGTGCGACTTCTATTCCCGCAGTGTGGGGTGTTCGCCAGGGTGATCCTCTATCTCCCCTTTTCTTTAACTGCGTCATAGATGAGTTTCTTCATTCTCTTGCCAGCAATATAGGCGCTTCTTCCTTTAATGCTATGGCCTTTGCAGACGATCTTATTCTGGTAGACTCTACTAAGATAGGCTTGCAAGAACATCTTGACGGGGCATTAGACTTCTTCTCTATTCGAAGAGTTTCTATTAATGTAGAGAAGTCCTGCTCTTTAGCTCTTGTCCCCTCTGGTCGTGACACGAAGCTTAAGGTCGAGACTATATGGGTTTTTCCCTGCACGGGAGGCCATTGCATGCTTTGACCATCCTGGAAGAGTGGAGATACCTCGGTATCATGTTCACCCCAAAGGGAGGGTCTTATGTCCCTTCTATCCTAGAAGCTGGGATAGGACAGGCTTTGCCCCAGCAAAGACTGTTTCTCCTTTCCTACTATATCCTACCTCGCTTTTACCACAAGTTGGTGCTTGGTAGGACATATATCTCGGTACTGTCCCGAATGTACAGAGCTATCCGTTCAGCCTACTGCATATTACCATGCGAGGGTGAAAGATGGTCGATTTGGGGTTCCATCACTTACATGGTTGATCCCACGCCTGCGGCTATCAAGAATCGCGCAGTTTGACCTATCTTCTTTCCCCATCTGCAGAGAGATTTTCTATAGCCCATTAATACAAGGACTTAAGGGAGGGCTGAAAGCTGGTCCCATTATCAAGGTACTTGAATCGAGTCAGCACCCGCAGAACACAAAAGATGGGCATCTCTGTTGCACTGTTCTGTAGATGGTGCTCCTTTAAAAGAGTCATATCAATTGCCTCTCCAGCATGATTGGGTAAGGGATGGTAGCAGACCCCTCCTTGGGTTCAGGTATATTGACCTTATCAGGACGAGGACCAATGCCCTGTCTACTCGAGCTATAGTCGGCACTACCCATGGGGTAGTGACGACTACTGTGAGACATTGTCTCATATAGACCAGTGTTGCTTCCGCAACCATGGGGTCCGCGTGAGGAGACATGATGCTGTGGTCTCCATTTTGAACAACCGTTTTAAGAACAAAGGTTGGGAGACTGCGGTAGAACCACATTATAGGACCTCTGCGGGTTTGCGTAAGCCAGACTTAGTGATTAAAGGAGGTGGTGATGTTTGGGTAGTTGATGCCCAGGTGGTGGGAACAGGGCGCCCACAAGCCTATAGCCATAATAATAAAGTAAATCATTATACAAATAACCCAGATCTAGTTAGTAAGATACGGGAGGAGCATGGGGCTACTCTGAGGTTTACCAGCGCCACCATCTCTTTATATGGTGTTTGGAGTGCAGATAGTTATAAGGACTTAAAACAGCTTGGGCTTAAGCACAAGGATATAAAAGTTCTTTCCTTGAGGGCCCTAAAGGGCACACTGGAGGGCATGGCGTTGCCACCAGAGAATGACTACTATGATAACTCGAACAGGCATAGCGTGAAACACTTGTAATGGCTTAGGCCTATATCCAGTCTGGACGAAATGTCTGGATGTGATGTAAGATAGTACTGCCCATAAACAGTACAAAGATTAATAAAAAAATAAAAAAATAAAAATAAGTGGTGTACCACAAGGATCAGTGCTTGGTCCACTGTTATTCAATCTCTACATTAATGATATTGGGAAATATTTGACAAGTGATATACAGTTATTTGCTGATGATGCAAATGTAGGTAGGTAGGGTAATCAGGAATGCTGCTGATATGCAGTCTTTGCAGAATGATTTGAATAGGCTGTAATTGTGGGCATGGGAAAATGGGTGTCACTTCAATGTCAGTGAATGCAAAGTCATTCACTTCGACACAATTACATATCCAATATAGCATTATATTGGTGGGATTAGGCTAGAAGAAACTGATGAGGTTAGGGATCTCGAGTGTTAATAGTGTTAATAAAAATAATATTTTTTTTTAAAAAATACTCCATAAATAATATTTTTATTAATTGCTAGAATATTTACACATATATGTACAATAGTTATCTTGAGTATAATTTTACAAAATTTTTCTACATTGGATTTCAATTAATAACACTCTTTGCCTCTGTATTATGCATTTACAACACATCTTCTAATATTAACAGTGATGATTATATAGAATGTTTTTTTAGTAAATAACTAATATAATAATAATAATTTGGAAGGCATTTCTGATTTCTTCCTTGAAACTTTGCAGAGTTTATCTAAGGAAGATAATAGACTGCGGCGGTTTCGTGATTATGTTTCCCTACTGGTCGCAAGCGAGGTGTTGATTTTATTGTTTGTTGGTACGTGCTTGGAAGGATTCAGCTGCTATTACACAGTTTGACTTTTTTTTTTGCAACTAGAGTTGAATTTGGACATGGTGTGTTTGTTTGTGTTCTTGTAGTGGTGTTTTCTGAGAGGTGTGTGTGTGTGTGTGTGCGTGTGCGCGTGTGCGTGCGTGTGCGTGCGTGCGTGTGCGTGTGCGTGTGCGCGTGTGTGCGTGTGCGCGTGTGTGCGTGCGCGCGTGTGTGTGTGTGTGTGTTTTGCGTTTTCCTCCCAATAGTAACCCTACCAGGAGGTCATTTATTCCTACATGCTCCATTGCATTACAATGCTTATATTACATGTAGCTTATAAATACTGATTAACATTTATTTTTATATTTTTGTATCAATTTTCATATTTACAATTAGATTTTTATAAGTTGATTTTATTAGCAAATTTAATTAATTCTATGTAATACTTTTCGATAAGTCTCTGTCTTGACATTGACCACTTGTCTCCGTAAGCGATGACGTGCTGTATTAGGAGCATCCGGATGGAGTCCAATAGCTGACAGTCGTAAGTTATGTGGTCAACAGTCTGTTGAAGGTGTGAACTGCAAATGCACGATGGTGATTCCAGGATATGGAATCTGTGTAAGTGGTGTCTTAGTTTTCCGTGTCCCGTTAGTAGCGTGGTTAAACATGAAGAAATGATGTGTCTCTTCAGCCGGAGTCTGTTGCTGATGCTAGGAAAGAATTCTTTTGTTGTTGATCCATTTTTTGATGTTTTCCATTCTTCTTCCCACATCTGTAGGCTTTTCTCTTCTGCAAGTGTTTTTATTGCAGATTTCGAGAATTTCTGGTAACTTGTTTCTAGCCGTTCGTTTCTAGCTGCTTCTTTTGCCAACTGATCCGCTCTCTCGTTTCCTGCTATTCCAGTATGCGCTTTCACCCAGCAGAATTTGATTTCCCATCCCTCTAGAGTGAGATTTCGAACTAAATTTTTTGTCTATTCTATCAATGCAATATGGTTGTTCTGGTTTTTTGTGCCGTCTATAGTGCTTCTACTATCGCTGTAAATTGTTGCTGGCATTTGCTGAGAGGTGTTGAGTTCACATTCCTGGAGATATGTGAGTGACTGAACTATAGCAAGTTGTTCTGCTTGGTTGTTGGAACAGAGAAGATGCAGTCTAGAACAGTGTTCTTGTATATTGGACTGTCTGTTGTATGCAGTGAACGAACAACCGGCGTTCCTTTCGGTTTTGCTTCCGTCAGTGTATATTTGGAATTCATCACTTTCAGAGCTTTCCTTCTCCTTAATATTTATTTTCTTTGTTGGGTAAGGACACTTACTCAAGTGAAGCGGACGTTCGTAGCAATTTGTATCGATTTTGTAACATTCGATATATCTTCCGGAAGTGACGTCATATATAAGAGATAATTCTTGTATTTTCATGCAGATCGGTGTTAGAGCTGCAATAACGCAAGATGCCTCGAAAGATATTGTCCTGTATCCTTTAATTATGTGTGTGGCTATAAGGCGTTGAACTCTGTTTAGTTTTTGTCGGTTTATCTTTGATTTTAGTGTATGTTTCCAGGCAGGTGCAGCATAACATATCAGTGGTAGTATAGCACCGGTATATATCGTTTCAGCGTCGTTGACCTAATCCCCCTAATGGCCAAGAATTTTATCCTTGCCGACTTAACTAAGAGGTTTACTATTTGTAAGCTTCTTTCGGCAACATATGAGATGTGCTTATTGAAGGTGAATTTTCGTCTATTGTTACTCGCAGGTATTTTAGCTCACTGGCTACCTCGAGAACTTCTCCGTTTAGAAAGACCGTTACAGGTTGTTTTGATTTTTTTTTCGTGAGATATGAAGCACTTTAGACTTGGTGCTATTGAAGGTTACTTTTTTTCTCGCGTGCCCACTCTGCAATTTTAAAGAGTTCTTCATTGGCCGTTACTTCTAACTGTAATCCGTCGCGTCCCCGAATCATTATCATCGGCGAAGGCTGTGACTTTTGTTTCAGTAGTGACAGGAAGTCTTAATAGCGACTCGAACTGGATGTTCCAGACACCTGGCCAAAAACAGGAACCTTGCGGACAGCCTCGTTTGACTTTGTTCTTTTCAATTGTAGTTTTTAGTGTCACAGTTGCTTTTCTGTCTGAAAAATACTTTTTTGTAAGTTAGAGTAAGTTTTTAGGGCATATTAAATCTATTAATTGATTGATTATGGCTGGCCACCAAGCAGCATCGATGGCTCCTCGTACATCAAGTGAAATCAGCAGCACGCCTTTTTTTTTTTGCTGTAGACTGTGTTCTGAAACTCTTTCACTTCCATAATTGCGTCTACTCTGCTGGACTTAGAGCTTAATGCGTATTGATTGCTGCTTAATAAGTTTCTTGAGTAGACGTGGCGCATTATTCGGTATATTATAAGTTTTTCTAGTACCTTACCAGCAACGTTTATGCGGCTAATTGGTCTGTATTTGTTAATTTCATCAGATGTTTCGCTCACATTTCGTATAATTTTTGAGTGTTTCCATATTGAAGGAAATCGTCCTCTTTTTAGGCATTTGTTGTAAACTGTTGTTATGAATTCGGGGAATTCGAGAAACGCTGTTAAGAGTATGTCGTTGCTTATTCCGTCTTCTCCAGGACTTTTCCATGGATCCATCGATCTTAATATTGACTCGATTTCATTAGTTGCAAATCAATCGTCATCAGGAACGTCTATATTTGTTTCCATTCTGTGTGTGTGTGTGTGTGTGTGTGTGTGTGTGTGTGTGTGTGTGTGTGTGTGTGTGTGTGTGTGTGTGTGTGCGTGTGCGCGCGCGTGCGTGCGTGCGTGCTCACTTCGCAGAATGTATAATATGATGTGATTGCATATCTTAAAAAGTTTTCACATAATGCTTTATAGATTAGTATTTTTATGTGTCGGGGGCTGTGTCTTTTAATCGGTATAGTTTGCTTGCTATTATCCTAAGCTTTACAACTTCTTTGATCAGCATCGAAGTGAAGTCCGAGATATCGTGTTATTTTCACCTGTATAATGGTTGTGGTTTTAGGTTCAGCGCTTTGTGTATAAGAGGGTGAATGTCAGATAGTGAGATATTTATTTTCTATGGGCAGGGTTTGGGGTTTTTTGAATATCATTAGCTTTGTTTTCGCAGGTTATATATATATATATATATATATATATATATATATATATATATATATATATGCCGTTTTCAATTAAGCAGTTAGTAATTTGATTGATATCGTGTTGCATATTTGTGTTGTTTTGAATGGATACTATGGCCGTGTCGTCTGGGTACTGGAAGATTTTACTTTTTAGGGGAAGATGGCTTATGTTGTGTGTGTATATCTTAAATAGAATGGGCGATATGAGAGCTCCTTGCGGTACTCCGCAGGTAACTGGTACCTCTTTGCTGTACGCTGATCCTATACGTGTGATATGCTTCATATTTTTCATGTATGTTTTAAACCACTGGAGTAGACGACACCGATTCCGATATGCGTTAGTTTCGTTAACAAGGTTTTGTGTGTTAGTGTGTCAGATGCTTTTGTTTGATCAATGAATACAACTAATGTTATTCTGTTTTTATTCAATGCAGCGTTTATTAGGTCTGTGAAATCTTCCAGGAGTGTTGCTGTTCCTTTATTTTTTTTGAAAGCCATATTGTCTTTTGGGTATGATTTGAAATTTTTCGACGTATATGGAGAGTTTGCAATGCACGATGAGCTGCATGATTTGGTTGATTACTGACAATGTGGCAATGAGTCTGTAATTACTTATAATGTTTCTTTTTCCATGTGTTTGTATGGGGTGTTTTTTTGTATAACTGGACATAAGTTGGTTGAGTGTTTCTTGATGTATTTTTGTCTGATTCTGTCTATCCCCGTTCCTTTGTTAGGTTTAATTTGTTGAATTGCCAGTAATAGTTCTTTTTTTGTTACTGTGAGGAACCACATCGACTGGATTGCTCGTGGACCTAGTGAAGAATGTTCGTTTGTGTGAGGAAAGGTTGTTTCTTGTAGTTTTTGGATGGAGATCCCGAATTGCAGATTAAAGTTGTTTGCCAACTGTTTGAGGGATTTGGGGTCGCAAGCAAAGCTGTGTTTTATTGTGTCTGAGGCAGTGGTTCTGTGTATATTGTCCAGCTTTTCATAGGGCGTCTTTTCTTTGTATGTCTGTTAGTATGTTGTCTGTTATCCATGGATTCTGTTTTATTTGGGGGTGTATTTTATTAAATGCAAGTTTACGATTATTATATACAGCTTCGGCAGAGTCTAAGGATGCTATCTGCATCCAGTCTGTTTTTCTGATTTCGTCGTTTACTATTGTTTCGTTTAGAATGCTGTAATACTATTTTGTAGTCTCAGTGAGTTTTATGGGTTCTGGTTCAGTGTGTAATAATAATAATGAAAGAAAGACCTCCTCGATGAGTTAGGGACTCATCGGTGGAGGTCTCTCTTAGTACTACTTAATACTCCTACTACTACTAATACTACTACTAAGAATAATAATAATAATAATAATAATAATAACAACACACACTAATTAAATAATTAAATGACGTAGGCGTAGTCCACTGAACCAATCACCAAGAACTCTAGCAATTTATTAAATACTTATTATATGCACCGACTAAAATTAGAGTAAGGCAATACTTTTTATTTATTTCTTATTTGTTAAGGGTTTCCCACAAAAAACGGAAAGGAGTGGGAGGAGCAAAGAAAAATTTCTGTGCATCTAATGAAAAATATTGGTTTAGGGAAGTCTACATTTTACAGAGAAGTTCAGGTGAGTAAATAACGTGACCATAATTTATTAATTACTTTTTAATATTAATTGTGAAAATAATACATTTGTTTTAATAATAATAACTAAATATTTGTATTTGATTTTTAATAATTATTCGTAGGAGGATATTTTAATCTTGATACGTCTACAACAAAAAAAATGAAATCTTCTTAATATATCTATAAAGAGTCTATCTTTGTTCGAAAGTTATCAAAGCATCAATCTTTGTATCATTCGAAGAACAGCAAAAGTCTTCTTTCACTCTTAAAACATAACTCGAAGCTTCCAAAACAAATTATGAATTCTTCATACAGTATGTAATATACTTCTCAATTATAAATGCTACTTGAGTACTTAATAAAATTCCTTTTCTATAAATGCACACTGAAATATTATTACAAATGAATCTTTACTTTTAGGAAGACATCCATGAACTCTTGGAATTAATTCACAAATTCAATGGAAAACCATGTTCTTATAATGATTACTTAAGCAAAGCTAATCTTAACACTGTCTGGCTGATGATATTCGGAAAGAGGATACCTTATGATGATCCATTTTGGCCTACTTTAATTCAAATTGCGGATGCCACATTGAGATACTCTGGTGAAGTTGGATTGCTGATTTCCTTCCCTTTGCTCCTAAAGATATTCATATTTTTAGGATGGATGAAATTTGATAAAGATAGACACCTTTTTCAAATATATGGCGACTTGATAGCGTAAGTAATATGTTAAATTCATAACTTTGTTATTTTTTAAAACTTTCAACACTTATTATATATACTGAAAACGCAGCTTATAGATGATTTGCTTCCAAAGCTAACCAATTACTCATATGAGGGTGGCAAGTGGACGTTGGATACGCCCCAGATGTTTCCTATACTACTCTAAGTAAGAAGCAACCAGACGAAATCCCCTTGATGGTTTTGATACAACCACTGATTTATCTTTGAAGACCAGCTGCATGATAGATGATTTAACTGAGGAATGAAGCAGATATGATAGTTTATCTTAAGCCAATGTGCGAATTCATCTTACCTTTCTAGACTGATTTTAACAATCCTATTCAATTTATAATTCATCTAATAGACGTTTTGTAGTACAGTAGTAACTATTTGACTATCAAAATTTCCGTTCTCCTATTTTTAAGACGATTTTATACAGTTTCATTAAACTTACCGTTAACTATTAGGTGCATGAATACACACACACACACACACACAATCTGGTTTTATTTCGAGGTATTTTAAAATAAAAATAATATCATTGTCCGTCCAGTTTTCGGTTACCAGTTAAATAGTCATGTTTTGCTCATAAATAAGGAAAACTAAAAATGTAGACATTTTAATATGATTTTTCTCCCAGATAACGTCCGTTTCTATGTATCTAAAGTCCAGTAATTTTTATTTACCAAAACGACTTCGTAAATTGATAACTGTATCATTTATGATAATATTACAACAGCGTTGTGAAAAATAATACCAGTCAGCAGAGTAAACATCTAAAATTATAATATAACCGCAAATGCCAATAAGAAAAAAAAAAACGCTACATAATAGTGTTATTTAGAATGAATAAAAAAATTTATTCCATTTTTACGAAGTAAAATTTAACAGAAAAATCTGCAAAATTTTGAACTCACCTGTAGTTTCATTTAAGAGATACATTATGTTGATTAGCATGAAATTTTCCGTAATCTAAAGTAACCAAGTGAATAAGTTGTGACATACTTAAATTAAGTTTCCTACATAATAAGATTGCATGATTCCTGGTCAGCTATAAACTATAAAGCTAAAAACAATGGGAACATTCTTCTAATGTTAAGTAATCAAACATTCATTGTATTTATGTTGTTAAAGTGTGCAAGAATAGTATGTAAGTTAAGGACATCGAGGTTTCTAACTATAGATAGACAAATACTACAGAATTATTATTTGGATTAAACAAATTATTAATTAAGAGTACAATTGATTACAGAAAAGAAGTAGAGGAACGAAGAGTAAACCCCGGGAGTAGAACGAGTGAAGATTTCTTAAGTCTGTATCTAGATGAAATGGAAAAGCGTTCTGGAAAAGTGGATACATCTCTCACCGGTAATACTAATAATGTTTATTTAATTTACAATAAAGCTCATTTACAACTAGAATTAATATTCATTATTTTAAATTTTATTTACTGAATTATTACGGATTCCGTTTATTTCTTGTAAACAGATTCATTCTGTTTTGAGTAATTACAATATTTATTCTTATTAAGCCTTCATAGAAAAATGCTTTCTGTGTTTCTTTTTTTTGTTGTTGTTGTTGTTTGCTTTATCAGAAAGGAAGTAGAGTAACCATTTCATCAGAAGTGATAGGTGACCAAAATTACGATAATGAGTCACAAAATCAACTGAAAAGTTTACATGTTTATTATTTAAAAATATTATTTCTTTGTTGTTTATCACCTTTCATGACCTTACTATGCTACTGTAGATATCACATCACAGTTTTCAAAGAATCGACGATTTTGAAACTAGTTGCTTATGAATCATCTACCGCCCATATACGCACACAGTTACTTATCAGTTGAGATGCTACGCAAAGATTCTTACATTGGTAGATGTTTGAAGTAAGC
Source organism: Typopeltis vanoorti (assembly GCF_054136105.1). Lineage (NCBI taxonomy): Eukaryota > Metazoa > Arthropoda > Arachnida > Uropygi > Thelyphonidae > Typopeltis > Typopeltis vanoorti. Next base: position 47,677,409 of record NC_143559.1, read on the forward strand.
GTGGACTAATCAGTTCGATGAATATGGACTTGGCTTCTGTGACTCTCTTTAAAAAAAAAAAACAAAGAAGTGGACAGATATAGACATGTAAGCTAACAACTGAAGTCGGAGTTATTTATTTTTCATTGCAATTAAATAAATTATCTTCAGTAACCACAGCAGCTCGAATATCAAAACTCGCATACGTGTTCCCCTACTAAATGCTTTATATTGCAGGGGATATATATCAAGGACACGAGTAATTAGTTTTAATTTATTTTATTTTGCGTGAAAGAAATAAAAATGCTACCTAATTTTATTTCATCTTACATTTTTACTCATATTACTGTTTGCAGTCTCTGTGAAGTATTAAATAGATTTTTCTTTTAATATTCAAACTTTTACTCATTCAAAATTATAGTTGCTTTTACGTGCGCTTAAAAATTACCTCTTTTCTTATGAAAACAATAAGTGCTATATCTGTACATCTTCTATCATAAGCAAGCTTTATTTCTGATATGTACAGTTTTTAGTTGTGCTCAGGAATATGATATAATGATTTGATTGGGAAAGTGTAAAAAATATAAATTTTAATAGAAAACTGCAGTAAGGTGGAACACCAGAAATGTCACTTTCTGTTTGTCTTTGCCTTTATCTATTTTTCAGCATGATCTTCAGCTGCAGCCATTTTCTCTACACTGCCGGTCTGAGCCACCCACGACAATCCTCAATTCATTCATATCTTGAATTTTCTTATGCCGCTGAATTCCATCCATCTCTTTAATCTCATCCTTCCCATTGTCTCTTTGGTTTCCTCTGGTGTTTCTCTTTCCATGTCTGGGATCGAATTTAGACATCAACACTGTCCATTTTAGTGTTATATCTCGCAGTATTATCTGCTCGTTGACAGCGGGATCTTTCTATTGCTGCTATATAAATAGAAGCAATAGAAAGATCATTTCTATTGCTGCTATATAGAAAGATCTTTCTATTGCTGCTATATAAATAGCAGCAATAGAAAGGTCTTTCGCACTATTCTGAGCTCTCATACAAGAATTGCGGATTCTATCGTGATTGGAAATAGCGAGTGATTATCTTTAAATTTTCTTCTGCGTAGTCCTCCTTTCTGTGTTAAATTTGCTCCTTCAAGTCAATAAAGTAAAATACAATAATTCTTATTTTATTCCTACCCATATCTAACTCAATATTAAATACATACTAATTTTTAATAAATAATTAGTAATTTAAATAAATATTTAAATTAAATTAATCTGAGAATAAAAAGACGGCTGACATTTGCTATTTTACTGGAGAGAAACCAAACTGCTATTAGTGTTATTTGTGTAGCATTCATGGCCAGAATTTTTTATTTATCTACGAAAATCAAAGGATTATAATATCAATAGTTATGTGTATTAATTTGTATAAGAGAATATTTCAATTACACGTATTTTTTTTTTTATTTCAGTTGCATCGCTCAAGGGAAATGCAAAAGGTTTATTATTAACAGGAGCAGCAGGACCGACAATTGTCCTTGAGTGGTTTTTTCTTAGAATGGCTGATAATCCCAAAATCCAGGAACGCATTCAGAAGGAAATAGATAGTGTGACAGGTAAATCAAGAGATATTGGCTGGGAAGATCAGAAATCAATGCCTTATACAGTTGCCGCTATCAGAGAAACTATCCGTTTGGCTTTTACTGACATCGGAGAAGTCCGATAGTGAGTATGATATTTAATTTTCTTACTCTACTTTTGCTATTCTATTGAGTTGCAACAATTATTCTCTCATTTGTTTTATAAACTTGCAGGAAATTTCAAGAATCTAGTTAAAGTTATTTGAAAGTATATAAACCTTCAAATGAATCATAAGAATAAAATATTTATTTAGAAACTGACCGTAGAGTGAATAAAACTAAAGAGACAATGTGTTTAATGCATATTTGATTTCCTGATGAAGGATTAAAATAGTAACTTCTTCCGCCTTCTATGAAAGCAATGAATACGGCTGGATCTCTCTCTCTCCGTCTCTCTTTTCCCAGTCTTTTTCTCCTGACTTTTATCTAAACAATAAATGTTTATCTCACAGAATAGAAACTTAACAGCATAATATTAAATAATGCAAATGAACTAAATAAACATCGAGTAAAATAAAGTTAGTGATTTTAAAATTAACTTTTTTTTCTTTTTCTTTTTTCTTCTAGTACTTCTGCAGATACGATAATTGGAGATCATTTTATTCCAAAAGGAACAATTTTGGTTCCACTCATGTATGGTGTTCACATGGATCCCGTAATGTTTGAAAATCCCACTGAATACCGTCCTGAAAGGTTTCTTAACGAAGATAAAAATTCACTTCTTAAGTCAGATGCTTACTTAGCATTTAGTTTAGGTACATTTTAACAACTTTTCTATACTTTAGTTGATTATCTTATCAAAGGATTTATGTCTGTGATAATTTATGTTAAACTTGTCTAATCAAGGTTTTCTATATATGTAATAGAGAAAGTTTGATGTTCGGTTTTCAAATTTGTTTTTTAAAATAATTTAAAAATAAATATTTATTTTAAAAACACACACACAAAAGGCACGTGTGTATGCGTGTCTGCGTGCAAGCATTCGAAGAATCACAGAAAGAGAAATCGTGTCACTGATTTATTTTTGACTAAATTCGAGAAAGAAATCATGATTGCAAACTTTTCCGGCAAACTTTTAGTTCATGTTTATCTTAATTCCGAGATATATCGATGATTATGAATATACGTCTGAATTAAGATGTATAGAATGAAGAGTATTGGATAAAATTAGAGTAATCTTGCGTTGCTAAAGTGTTTCACGAATATTATTGTCTGAAAACTTTGTGTCAGAGAAGGACGACTAAAACGGAAATTTTAAGAGTCAAAAATATTTTCGCCTACGGCGAACAATGGCTAAACACGAACACCCGGCTCAAAATTGCCTATTACTGAATGGCTAGATTCGAAATATTTGCAATCTTTTACTGAAGTCATTAGAGAACCGGAGCTTTGTCATATGATGACATACTCAAGAAGAGAATGCAAACATAGAATAATTAACACTGAAATATGAAAAAGATAGACAAGGTGTTTTTTCGAAGAGATTTGTTATTTATCCTGCTATATAGAAAAATCTGGCAAACATGTCCTTATCCACGAAGCCTGAACTGTTCGACCACAGTTCGATCCACTTGGACTCTGTTAAAATCTTTAAATCGCCAACGAAGCAAAGAAATGTGATGTCTGCTCTCCACTTTATTTTATTATCGCTATGTAGGAAACTTTGACCATGAAATGCGCCATCAAAACGCATACTTCGTTCTCAATTTTCAATTATCATTTTGTTGAAGAAAAAATTTAACGTCTCCGATGAAGGAAATACCATAATGATCTCAATAATTTTGCCTAATTTTAAAATATATTATTTTAGTGTGAGCAGAAATGAAAGTGACAAACTCGAAAATTGTATCCTCCATATTAGTTGTAAGGTTTAAGGGAGGAGATTGACCAACAAGCACTGTGAAGAAAATCACTCATCAGCTAAATATTGCCCTTTGCATACTATTCATCATTTTACTGTTTTACAGCTGTCATATATTATTTGTTTAATTTTTCGTGTTCAATCCCCCCCCACCCCGATATGTATGACTATGGAAGAGGAGAGGATACTTTTTTCCTGGTTGACATTTTTTGTCCTTTATCCTGAAATGAAAGATCAGGAAATATAATAAATGTTGATTGTTTCTCCCTTTATTTTATAGGAAAACGAAATTGTCCTGGGGAAGCTGCTGCCTATATGAGTATCTTCATGTACGCATCCTCAATATTACAACAGTTTGTGGTGAAATCGCCTAACGGTGGAAAACCAAATCTGAACGTCGATCAGTTGCATTCTTTCCATATGCCTATAAAACAGAATCTGTGCTTCATACCAAGATAACAGCCAGTGCGTGATCAATAAGGAACCTGTGAATGAAATTTAAATACAAGAATGTGCACAAATAATCTAAATTTTAAACTTTATACTTAAGTGAATTCTGTGGTCATTGTAACTGTTCAAGTTATGAATGACCAACAACGCTCAATAGTTTATTTCTAGGTTGCATATAATCAGTTTAATAATGAGTCAGTTGCGAAATGAGTTATCATTAGTCGATATTATCCTGTATACATAATATCGTACTTTATTAGGATTATTTAAATCGGAATTAAATATTTTCATTTTTGCAATCACCGTACGTATATCTATGTATGTATTCCTTATGTATTATTATTATTACGTAACACCTCCAAGGAGTCCAAAGAACGATACGGTAGTATTAGCGAGATCGCTTCAACCACATCTAGTAGTCAAAAGACTCCAACAAACATTCTAAAACTAAAGCACTGGTTTGCAAAGTGGAGCTTACGAGTAAACCCACAGAAGAGTATAGCTGTGCTCTTCACTAGAAGATTGGCATCTCCCAAAGAATTACTTACCATTTAAATCCAAACGGGGTTTCTTACTCTTTAATACCAAAATGGCATGGCAAACAGAAGCCAAATACCGCGGAGTACTGCTAGACAAAAAATTAAAATTCAACCACCATATCAAGATCACATGTGCAAAGGCATCAGCTGTTGCACAACTCTATCCCCTAATAAATAAAAACAGCAAATTAAAAACAAGAAATCAAATTACTGCTATATCCGTGGATGATTTGTCCTATAATTACATATACTTCTCTAGCCTGCAGTCACATCCCAATTGTGAGTTTACTTAAGAAGACTCCTACTTAAATTGCATAGAGTGCAAAATAAATGTCTATGTATCATTCTCAACGCCCCATGTTTAGTTAAAAACTCCCAGATACATTGGGATACAAATATTCCATATATGCACTCCTACTTTCTCTCTCTAGCAATAAGTTCTTCATGAAAACGACTACCCACCCTAATGAACAACAAGCCGCTAATTATAGTGAGAATGACCTCTATAAACCCAAAAAAAACTAAAGCCATTTTACTTTCAACTGAAAATTTGTTACTTTCATGCCTTTACAGCGCGAGCAAAAAAAAAAGCTCATAAATATTCCCCTTCATTGTATTCCTATCAAACATGGGTGAGTATATAAAACCTTGAGCTTCACCCTCTTGAAAGAGTAACGTTCTACGTTCTACGTTATGCTGTACTATGTCATATATAATTCCACAAATCTTGATTTCACTTAGTGCAATAAATGCATGAAACGATTGATGTATTTTTAATTCTTGCCTTACCTCATGTGGTTTAGAGCATGCAATATGAATGATGTTAAAGACTTTTCTAATTCTAGTCATTTTAAGAAGTATTTATGTTAAGCCGACTGTGGTTATATCTATCGTCCAGAGAAGAAAGACTTGAAATATACATAATTAGTTGATCTGAACTAGAAAAGGAGAGCAAAACGTTTATGAAAGCTAGTTTGTTTTCCATTTCTATTTCCATAGTAAAGTTTATCCGGAAAAGGAATGTAAATTGTTTATTTTTGATAAATAACCAGATAACGTATTGTATTCAGGTCCAAACGTCGATATTCTAAATTGCTTAGATTTTTTTAGATTATCCTTTCTTTTAGTGTTACACGCTGATCAGTATTCATTTTAGAAATTACGGACTTTACTTCCGTGTAATAAATAACTATTTTAATTTCCCTACGTTTCGACCTTCATATTAAGGTCATCATCTGGAGTATACACAAATATACAAAGACAAGCTGAGTTACATTTCACACAGTATGCTAAAGAGACAATGATTTGATCAACGTCATTCTACTAGCATGACCGCTAGTGAAAATATAATATAATATAATAATTAAAATAAGAAGTAAATAATTAATTAATTAGAAACTACATCAAAGCTATATTCTGTTTAAAATAACATCAGAGAAACATTCTTTAATATAGATAGTTTTAAAGTAACAATGATGTTCTAATTTAACATAAGAATTGTTAGATTTAAGATTCTGGATTATCTATAGTCCTGCTTATAGTTACCTCTTAAGGAGAAAGGCTCAGTGTGTAGAATATGTGCCTTCCATATGCTTGATATTTTTAGACCATCATTATTGTTAAGATTAGTGTGGTTGATAAGAATCTCACAGGCTTCCTTAAATATACGTTCATACCATGTTTTGTGATGTAAACAACTGGTGCTTTTCCAGTCAGTTCTATGTAAAGTGTTCAGGGCATGATCAGAAAGGTGATATTCACCATAGTTATTATATTTAATGCATTGTTTATGTTCCTTCTGTCTGATAGGAATTGCGCATCCTGTTTCCCCTATATAAGGTAGCTTACAGGTGCAATTAATATGGTATACTCCATGGTGGGCCAGCGGAGGAAGTGGGTCTTTCGATGTTTTTTTTTTTTTTTTCCTAGGAGAATTTTCTAGATAAAGTAAGAAGTTTATCCTTTCAACCAAGATACTTAATGATCAGCTGCGATATTGAATCCGTATTCGTCAAAGGTGCCTCTGAAATATTGCCTTAATCTGCTCTCACAGGCCTTTGACTATATCCGCCTAATATAGTCGAATTATTCAACTTTGTCATCCACTTAAGTTATTTTATTTCTTAATATATATTTTATAGATACGTTGAAAGACAAATAGCCAGATTCTTGGCAGCTTTCGAGAACTTTTAGCTAGAGAAACTGGAAGAAATCCTTTTTCATCCTCATTACCTCAGCCACCTTTTGGAGAACATTACCTTCACGGCGTATTTGGCATCTGTATCCACAAAGAAAATACTTTTCTGTCTTTCTAGCAAAAATAAACAATTGAAATTCCCGGATGAACTTCACTATGGCCGAGATTCCTATTTTCTTACCTTTATCCTATCCTGGTCGAAATCCGTTATTTCTGTCTTATGAATTTTCCGTTTGAAGCTTCTCATTTTTAAATATTTTTATTTAGTGAAGTACCAACCCAGCCCTACGCAAAACTCTAACTACGTGGAGGACAAGAGTATCTCTTAGTGTGGCACTTACCTATTGAACTGGCTAGCTAGAAACTGCACAACAGTAGCTTAGATACAAAACTCAATGACGAAAGAGTCACCATCAAGGAGGATAATCGTGTTTTTATTATTGAAATTAATCAAGAAGCCTCTCAAAGTCACTTATGTGACTGGACTACTTTGGACTTCGTAATTTCTATTTAAAACTTTTATTTTCTGAAGTACATTTAAAATTAACTTGTAAATTCTTTCAGTGTTTATATATACATTATGAGGTTGTTGAAGAAGCTTAGAAATGGAGAAACTGAGTGCTGTAAAAGGAGTTAGAGATGATAAAGGTTACATGAAAACAGGAGAAAAAGATATCCTTGAAGTATGGAGTAATTACTTCGAAAAATTGCTAAATGAAACAAGCAGTGATAGCACAGTGGTAAAAAACACACAACAGGCATACAATTAGGAATATATATCCATACTTGAAGTAGAAAAAAGCCATCAAAGGCTTGAAATGTGAAAAGGCAGCAGGAGTAGACGATATTCGACCAGAAATGCTGAAATTTGGTGGTATAAAAGTCTTACAGTGGCTGCACTGCATAGTTCAGAAAGCCTGGACAGAGGGACGAATTCCCGATGATTGGAGTAGAGCTCTAATAGTACCCATATATAAAAAGGGAAATAAAACTGAATATGAGAATTACAGAGGTATTTCCCTACTGAGTGTTCCTGCAAGATCTATGCAAGTATACTTGAGAAAGGTTGAGAAGAATTGTGGAAGAAAAGCTTGGTGAAGAACAAGTTGGATTGAGGCCAAATAGAGGCTGTCAGGATGAGATCTTCACTTTATGACAAATAGTCGAGAAAGCATGGTAATATAACAAAGATCTGTATTTAAGTTTTGTTGATCTGGAAAAGGCATATGACAAGGTGCCAAGAGAGAAGCTATTCATTATATTAAGCAATACTTAGTCTGTATTTGAGTTGTAAGTCGGCAGTTAGAATTGAAGAAGTACAGGAAGATGGTTTAATGTTAAATCTGGTGTGAGACAAGGATGTACATTATCCCCTCTGTTATTCATTATCTACAGGGTGTCCCAAAATTCACGCAAGATTTAAATTTAGCGCCATTTGTGCGGTAAAGTGTTGCCAACGAGATAAAAAGGCAGCGTGACAGCTGACAGTTCAGGATTATTAAAAATGGAGCGCTATACGAAAGAACAACCCATTTTCATTGTTGAGCAATATTTTAAAAATAATGAAGGTTTGGTAGCTACAGTTCGCAATTCTCGTACAAAAGATGGTCGTAATAGTGATTTTACTTCATCAACTGTGAAAAGATTAATTAAAAAATTCAAGGAAACTGGATCAATTAGTGATCTTATACACTCTGTCCGTCCTTCAACAAGTCGTTCAACAGAAAACATCGAAGCAGTTCGTGAGAGTGTTGCTGAGAGTCCAGGAACATCAATTCGGCACCGTGGTCTTGAATTAGGCATTTCGAGAAGCTCTCTACAGCGTATTCTCACGAAAGATTTACATCTTTATGCTTGCAAAGTTCAACTGACTCAAGAACTGAAGCCTACTGACCACACACAGCGAAGAGAGTTCGTTGAATGGATTATGGAACAACAACAAGTGGATGCTTATTTTTTGAACAAAATCATCTTCAGCGATGAGGCTCATTTTCATCTTGATGGCTTCGTTAATCGACAAAATTTTCGCATTTGGGGTTAAGAAAATCCACAAGTGATTGTTGAGAAACAAATGCATCCACAACGTGTCACTGTTTGGTGCGGATTTTGGGCTGGAGGCATCATCGGTCCATTCTCCTTCGAAAATGCGGCTGGTAAGGCAATAACAGTTAATGGTGCTGGCTATCGCGACATGATAATCCAGTTTTTTGTACCTAAATTGCAAGATATGGATGTGGACAACATGTGGTTTCAACAAGACGGTGCCACATGCCATACAGACCGAGAAACAATTCAATTACTGCATGAGTCATTTCCTGGTCGTGTAATTTCCCGTTTTGGTGATCAGAATTGGCCGCCCAGATCATGTGACTTAACGCCGTTGGACTTTTTCCTTTGAAGTCCAAGGTTTATGCCAACAAGCCCACGACCACCCACGCATTGAAGGAGGAAATTGAGCGCTGTATCAACGAAATTCAGTCACATTTATGCAAAACAGTAATGGAAAATTTCGACAAAAGAGTGCGTATGTGGCAGCCAAGCCGTGGAGGCCATTTACCCGATATGCTATTCCATGCATAACCCTATACTGTATACTTTATAAATCAATAAGAAATTACAATTTTTAATTAAAAACCTGTGATTTCTATCAAAATTATTTCTTGCGTGAATTTTGGGACACCCTTTATATGGATCACATTATGAAGGAAAGTGGTATTAAAAATGATATCAGAATTGGAGATGTTAATGTCAGCTCTTTGCTTTATGCTGACGATGTTATACTTCTAAATAAATCCGCTACAAGTTTGCAAGAGTCCCTGACTAAATTGAATACCTGTTGTAATAGATATGGTATGAAGGTGAGCATTAAAAAGACAAAGACAATGAAAATAGGTAGACTTGTTGAAAATGTCAACTGTGTTGTGAACGGGGAACCTGTGCAACAAGTAAAACATTTCAGCTACTTAGGCACGATTGTTACTGAAGATGGTAAATTAAATATGGAGATAGACAACAGAATCAACAAAGCTGGTATGGTAGGAAGTCAACTGAATAAATTCATATGGAATAAGAGAGAAATTAGTCGGAACACTAAATTAGCTGTATACAAGACAGTGTTCAAAACAGTTTTAACTTATGGATCTGAGAGCTGGGTCAGAAGTAAAACACTTGACCAAAGACTAGAGACCGCAAATATGAGTCTCCTGAGAAAGATTAGAGGCGTGAATAGATGGCATCAATGGCAATATCATATTAAAAACGAGGATACGAGGAAAGAACTTGATATTGTCGGCATCCAGGAATGCATTAGCAGAGCTAATCTCAGGTGGTATGGAAAACGACTCAGAGGAAGACCAAGATAGAGGTGGATTGATATGGCACAATGTGCCTTAGACGATAGAAATATAAGATCTGATGATGATAATATTGGAGTCTTGACAAGTGACAGACTGATTTGGAGAAAAGTTGTAGGTAGGAAGTTAGTAATCATGTAAATTTTTTATGTAGTACAATCATATCTTGTACACCCCTTGAGGGTAAATGTCAGGAATTTGATGATGATAATGATGTTACTGTCCATCCATCCGTATAAGACTGGTTGAGTCTCCTTATTTTAGTCAAAATAATGCATCCCGTTTGCATTCCTCTGTTATATCCCTCTAGGTATAAGTATTTTATGCCTGTAGAACTTTCTATTCACATGGACTGTTTTGTCCATGTGAACAGACCCTGCGTTATCGTATTTCAATCAACTCACTAATTGATTAAAAATGTCTGATAAAGGATCCTCGCCTTACAGATCGAATTTGAATCCTAGGTCTTCCCAACTAAAGGGTTCATCTATACCAACCGAGTCACAGAGGCTCTCTATATCACCGTAAGCCATCATAATTAAAAGGTTCCACATGGTTGCTGCCGTCTACACTTAGTAAGTGATATATATGAGCAGTATGTCAAAATATTAATTACAAAATTACCTATTAATCTGCATTGCAAAATCTAGGAAACATATACTAACATACGAACAGACGAACACAAATAGTAAGATTTGTAGATTTGGTTATGGAAGAAGTAAAAAAAAAAAAAAGATTTATATGTTGATTTTTTTTTCTTTTCTGTTTCTCAATTAATGTACATGAAAACATCTTTCACTGGAATTGTCAAAACTAGCACGGTTTCTTCTATAGACTCGACAACACTTCAAATCTAAGCATTATGTTGACGTAACGCGCATTAATAAGCAATTAACTTAACCCAGCCACTGGGGAGGGCAAATTAGTCTTCTCATGGGGAGGATTGGCGACAGGAAGGGCATCCAGCCATAAAAAAAAAACATGCCAAAAACAAGGATGAAATGTTGAATAACAGAGAAAGCACCACGACCAGGGCGTACCCCGTAAGTGACGCGCAGTTCTGTCGCCCGAGGACTGTGAGAAATGGGTCAGGGCTACTGAACCAAGGATGGGTTCGGCTAAAGAAGCGAGTCCAACAGAAAGAGAGTGTGTGTGTAAAGTAAGAATCGGGTCGCTGAATGTGGGTCCGATGAATGAGAAGAGTAGGGAGATAGTGGATATGATGAGAAGAAGGAAGCTGAAGATCTTGTGTGTGCAGGAGACAAGGTGGAAGGGCAATAAAGCAAAGGAGCTGGCGGAGGGATATAAACTGTTTTATAGCGGTGTAAATGAGAAGGGAAGAAACGGAGTTGGAATTATCATCGATAAGGAGCTGAAGGGTGGAGTCTGTGAGGTGTGCCGGAAGAATGATCGGATTATGAGTGTTAAGCTTGAGATGGGAGGAAGTGTGGCTACTATAGTGTGTGGCTACTCCCCACAAGTAGGTTGTGATGAGGAGGAGAAAGAGACATTCTGGAGAGAACTTGACCAAGTAGTAATGGGAATCCCTGATGGTGAAAGAGTGATCGTCGGAACAGATCTGAATGGGCATGTAGGAAGGCGACGAAGCAGTGAAGAAAGGGTACATGGGTGTTGGAGTAGTGGTGAAAGAAATGAAGAAGGTAAGAGAATCGTATAATATGCTGTGGCCTTCGATCTGGCTATAGCTAACACGTGGTTCAAGAAGAGAGTTGGGCATCTGATAATCTATAAGAGCGGGGATAGAATGAGTCAGATTGACTATATTATGTGCCGTAGGAAACATCTTGAGAAGGTGAAAAACTGTAAAGTGATTAATGGAGAAAGTGTAGCGGCACAGCACAGGTTGGTTGTGGTAGACTGTCATATAAAAGGGGAAAAGAAGAATAGGCTGAAGTGGCGGAAAGAGAGGAGAATAAAGTGGTGGAAATTGGAAGAGGAAGGCCCAAGGAACAAGTTTAAAGAAAAGGTATTGAAAGAAATGAAGTTACCAGAGGATGTGGAAGAATGGTGGGACGTTAATAGTCGGAATATTCGAAAACTTGGAGAAGAGGTGCTTGGTATACATCAGGAAAGGGACCGCCTGAGGATAAGGAGGGGAGGCATGGTGGTAGAATGAGGAGGTGCAGTTGTAGATCAAGGAAAAGAAAGAGGCAAAGAAAAAATTGGACATGACTGGAACTAGAGCCGACAAGGAGGCGTATAGTTTAGCGAAGAAAAATGCAAATAGAGCTGTGGCAAGGGCGAAAGCGAGGGCAGTTGATGAGGTTTATGAAGAACTGGAGAGAAACGGTGGTGAAGCCCAGTTGTTGAGAATAGCGAAAGCCAGAGATAAGGCCTCGAAAGACATAACATCAGTCAAGCAGATAAAGGATGCCTCAGGAGTAGTATTACAAGAGGAGGACAAAATCAGAGGAAGATGGAAAGAATATTTCCGTAAACTACTAAATGAGGAGAATCCGAGAGAGAGACGTGTGAGGATGGAGAGGCAAACGAGAGACCGGTGCAAGACATAAGTTGAGAGGAAGTGGATTGGGTACTGGGAAAAATGAAGAATGGAAAGTCTGTGGGGGCAGACCAGATACCTGGGGAAGTGTGGAAAAGCTTGGACAGTGAGGGCGTGGATATGTTATGGGATCTGATGAGGAAAATAGTCCAACAGGAAAAGATACCAGAGGAATGGAGGAAAAGTATTCTCGTCCCAATGTACAAAGGAAGAGGAGATGTTCAAGACTGTGGCAACTATAGAGGGATCAAGCTGATGTCACATACATTGAAGATATGCGAAAGAGTAATTGAAGGGAGGATACGGCAGGAAACGAAAATTGGCGAGGAGCAGTTTGGATTTATGCCAGGAAGAGGGACAACGGATTCGATATTTGCGCTAAGGCGATTGATAGAGAAATATAGAGAGATGCACGTGGAGCTGCACATGGTGTTTATATACCTAGAAAAGGCATATGATATGACAGAGTGGCCAGGCAGGAGGTGTGGAGATGTATGAGGAAGAAGGGGTGTCGGAGAAGTACGTGAGGGTGGTGAAGGAGATGTATGAGGGAACAGAAACTCAGGTCAGGTCTAGTGTCGGCATGACAGAAGGGTTCCCCATTGTCGTAGGGCTACACCAAGGGTCAGTTCTGAGCCCCTACCTCTTTGACCTGGTCATGGATGTACTAGTGGAGGATGTCAAGAAGGAGGCACCATGGAGCATGCTGTTTGCCGACGACATTGTTCTATGCGAATCACCCCAAGAGAAGCTTGAAAATACCCTGGAAGAGTGGAGAAAGGTATTGGAGGAGAGAGGCATGAAAATTAACCGGGAAAAGACTGAATATATGTCAATGGGGAGTGACGAGGATATGATCATACGACTTCAGGGTGAAAGGCTAATTTCAGGGAAGAAATTCAAGTACTTTGGGTCGGTCGTCGAGAGAAATGGTGACCTGGATGAGGAAATACAGCACCGAATAACATGACGCTGGATGAACTGGAGGAAGATGAGCGGGGTCCTGTGCAACAAGACAGTGAGTTGTAAGAGGAAAGGAAAGCTGTATAAGATGGTGGTGAGGCTGGCGATGCTTCATGGCGCGGAGACGTGGCCTATAACAAAGGCACAGGAGAGGAAGATGGAAGTAGCGGATGTTGAGATGGATGAGTGGTGTGACAAAGAAGGACAGGATAAGGAATGATTACATCAGAGGGACGGTTAAGGTGGGACCAATTGGCAAGAAGATACAAGAAAGTAGGCTGAGGTGGTTCGGACATGTAGAGAGGAAGAGTGAGGAGTATGTTGGTAAACGAGTGGAGTATATGGAGTTGGAGGGAAGGAGGAAAAGAGGCAGGCCCAAGCTCAGGTGGAGGGATTAGGTGACAGAGGAACTTAGGGAGAAAGGATGGAGTCCGAAGGACGCCCTGGATCGGAGAACTTGGATGAGGAAGATAAACGATCAGTGCGCCGACCCCGTTTAACATGGGATAAGGCATAGTGAAAGAAGAAGAAGAAGAAGCAATTAACTTGCTTATTTATAAAAGGTGTTAAAGTAAATTTTAATTTCTTTATTTTATATATTTAAATGTTATATAATTATATCAATATAATATTTTATTATATATTTTATATGAGTAGTTTGAGGATAAATAAACCATGCTTTTTTTTTATTAGTAACGTGTCATTTGTTTCATTTTCATTAAATATTTCTGCTTCGTTTTCTTCCAAATTTGTTTCATTTTTACTTTTAGTTCTTCAGAGTTTATTTTGTTTAAACTTTTTAATTTAAAGACTTATTTTTTATTTAAATACTTTTAAAAAACTCATACATTTAAAGACATTTAAATGTAATTTAAGGACTTATTTTTATTTAAAAAGTTTATATTTTAATTTTAAATTAAAAAAAAACTTTTTTAATTTTTAAGTTTTAATTTTAAAGAACATTTAATTTTAAAAATTAAAATCAACTAAGAATCACCTAAACCACTACGATCCTTCTCACAAGACTATGAATTTTGCCATTATCCGAAATATGGAATCGTTTTGTTAAAAAATGTTTAGTAGACTGTAGTTTTTAACTTGATATTCTTTATTTAACTTCACAATGCGACTTACACAGACATTCCTTTACAGATATATATTCTTTATTTTTTCATCCTAAATCATGAAATGCGTAATTTAGTATTTCGTTAGGATCGTAGAACATTTTCAATTGATTTTATAAAATAAAAAATAGATACATAATTTTAAAATGTTTTAATTATTTTTAAATATTAAACTTAAATGACATACTAATAACTTTTTTTTAGTTTTATTTGTTGTACTACTGGATGGGGTCATAAAGGAATTATATTATGAATACCTCTTCATGACTGCCTAATCATTCCTTAATTATATACTAAACGTTCATTTTTATTCAGTTAATTTAAACCTCTAAGAAACTGTATTCCAAGCTATTTTATATACAGAGTGTTTCAAAAAGAATAATCCCATTTCAAAAATTATATTTAATAATTAACATGTGGTATAGTTTCAAAACGCCTTCTATTGATTAGACGCCATCTTCTCATTAGCGTGGCGGCTGTTTGGGCGAAAGTAGTGGCATCTAGCGGTAGTCATATCAAACCGTGGTCCAAGACCGTTCACATGGTACAAGTCACATTCATTTGTGGTTCGTGGTTGCAGAGATATACCATTTTCAGTTCGGGACATTATTTTTGAAACACCCTGTATAAAACCGTTCCAGTGAGTCCGGGTTATGCAGGAGTTGTTTAAATTATTGTCAGACTAGCTGATATCTTCAAAAAGATAGATATGCGCTATCACATTAAAATAACGCTAGGTTATTAACGTTTTTAATTCTTATTAACTTTCCTCGCCTCAGCACCTAGGTTAGAGTTTCAAACGCGAGGATCAGTAGTGACTTTTTTTTCAGATTTGAATATTATTCAAACAGGTACAGATTTCTTCCTTTCTACTTTAATTTCATTATACGAGGTTTTTTTTTCTTTTTCAAACGTAGATGAGTACCAATTTAAATTTATCGCAAAATTGAACTTTTTTCTTTTTTAGTGTGAAGTATGTCTCGTAGTATCAAGAAATTGTGTGCGATGTCAAGTAGCAAAACGGGCGCTCTAAACCAACTAACCAAAAGGAAAATATCTCGCTATAAACTGACATATTAGAAAGGGGTAAGGTCTTCTGTTCTTTTACAAGCAAGGAATGATAAATAAGTACATAAAACAAGCATAAATGGAATTATTGTAGGAGTGTTAAAAATATTAATCAAGAAATATAGGGCTCAATAATACTGATGGTTATGTTATTGTCAGCTGCTATCTCTATGTGTACATGTAGTTCTTTCGCCTATGTTGAGTTCAGGAAGGCAATTATCTTGATGGACACATCAAGGTTAGCGTTACGCCTGGTGGTTTTTATCCACTTCCTGTTTTTTTTAGGAACAGTATCTAAATTACTGTCTATCAAAGTGTTTTTATAAATGCAATAGTTATCAACTGAAATAAAGGCTTTCTTCCTCTTCTTCTTTCTCTTCATATTATTATTGCGACACTCACATTCGAATTACAAATAACTCGGAAAACCTTCCCCATAGGTTTCAATATTGTACTTTTAGAGTTGCGATCGTGTTTATTTTTGCGTTCTCAACATGTGGGCACAATTCAAAGACGCAATTGGTCATTGGAAAGTGTTTATAAATGATAAAAAATACTAACTAAAATAAATATATCTGAAATAAATCATGAATAATAAAAATAACAAATTTAATATTAAACTGAAATTAATCGAAATAAGTCATGAATTGAAATAATAAATAGGATTGATTTCTTATGGTCGGCATTTATAAATGTCATTAATTTGATTTTTATTCCTTTATAAAGAAGGAAATTCGACAACTTGGAAGAAGGCAGTTGTTTTTCTTGCATGATTAATATATAACACAATGGTTGAATAAGGGAAAAAAAGGAAAGCTGTCATAAGCATATCAGAATTATCAGATTTGGGCTACGAGAACATTGAATGTTGCATTAGGATATCTATTTTTTTTGTATTTCCATTAAAAACATGTTATAATCACTAGCTTTTCTATTGTTTAGAAATTAAAATTTAGCTGGCTTGGTTGGTCGAGTGCATAGCAATCCCAACAAACAGTCGTGAGTTCGAGTCCGATTGTGGGCACGGTTTTATGTTTGTAAACGTCGGCTCTGAACGAGCTTGCACAGCTCCTTGAGTTTATAATGATTGTGTTTAAAATAAGAAATAAAAAAAAAATATATATATATATATATATATATATATATATATATATATATATATATATCTCACTAGCACGTGTGATTGGTTGGCTGGTTAACAAGGTAAATACGAGGGCGGAGAAACTGAAGGATTTATGCTATTTGCACTCTTCATTTATTGCTATATAATTATTTGCATCAATATTGCAAGTCCATGTTCAGCAGTGGTTCAGTATTTGTGGCGTCCCTGGCCGCCACAAATACAAAACCCCATTGAGAATGTATGTAACATGTTATGAAAACAGAAAAAACAGTATTTCTCCATCACTTAATAGTATTTTGTATTCAGAAAACTGCACCTTCTGAACACTATTACAACAAATGACGCTGTATTCAAGGACATAATTGCAAGGACAAAGAACATAATGAATCAGAATGTCATTATGTCCTTTCTTTCCTGTACCCGTATGCTATTATTCATGTACTGCTTATTATCTGTGGAGTGGGATATAAGCACAGAAGTTTGTTTGTTTTTTTTCCTCAAGGAGGTTGTACATGTGAACACTTTTTTTTCATCAAATGAATTTAAAAACATTCAGAAAAAGTGATCTAATATTAAAAAAGAAACGTAATTGTTAGAAATTAAACTCTGATCATAACCTTAATCAAATTTTGTTAATTATCAATTAAAATATTCTCATAAAATTAAAGCGGTTGCAGTTTAATCAGAAATGAAATTTTAATCATAAATTTTAATCCCACAATATATTTATTCAGTGCATACGTACATCAACCCCAATATCCTTCACATAAAAGAATATTTTCTGCTTGTTTACAACACTTTAGACATCGTTCTGGTCGAATAGTTCAAAATGAAACGCAATTAAATTTTTCTATACGGCAATATAAAATTAATACACAAAACCAAAGAAATGAAAAATTTGGGGAATTAATCAGTTCAATCTTGAATTTCTTTTTTTCATTTGTTGAATAATAACACTATAAATTATCGTTTTATCACTTATAACATGTTTTTCGTTTTAAACGTTTGAAATGAGAACTCTGAATTATTTTTTCTAAATTACCCTCTTGAGAATATGATAACTCCCAATCCCCAGGAGAAAAAGGAACTAAATGAGAATCCATATTGGGCAACGTAACTTTGAAAAAAATGAATATTCTGTAGTTGATCCCGTTTTGGGTTTAATTTTTTTAAATAAATTTTCTTTTAACCTAGAACATTGCATAAATAGACATCACACACCAATGAATTTTCTTCCCAGTTTTTTTAATATTTTGGGGTATATGCGATTAAAAATTACAAAAACAAACTGCTAATCAGCACGAAATTCTGTTCTGAAAGTTACTGAAATACGTGAAATATGCACTGACAAAGCGTGACACCAACAGAAGGTGTAAAACTATCCTAAGCCTCCGTAGCTTAGCGATATAAACGAATCCCCTTTGGTCGGAAAGACATGGGTTCGATTCCCGATAGTGACTTGAGGAATTTTTATCTGGTCTCTTTCGACGTCATGTGAGTTAACCAGTCTCATACGGTGGTGGTTTTTTTCACCCAGAAAGGCGGGTTTTGCGACCCCCGAATCGGCCCCAGTGAACACATAAGGTTCATCAAGAATGATAGGTGAAGATATAAGGATTATAAAGTCAAGAAAATAAGCGAAAAAGTTACATGTTTATTATTTAAAAATGTTATTTCAGGATTGTTTATCATATTTATGTGATATGTAGAGTAGCGTAGTACCTACGATACTACGCTACTCTACATATCACATCACATTTCACAAAAAAAAAAAAAATCGACTTGTGAATCGACGTCGGACTTGTGAACTCTTTTGTCTTTCAGACAAGTCTATCAGTCAAGATGCTATGCAAAGATTCTTACGTTGTTAGTGTGTTTAGGATTAGCGTGGACTAATCACTTCCATCTATACAAACTTTGCCTCTGTGACTCTGTTGAAAAGATAACAAAAATGAATAGAAATAGACATAGAAATAGAAAAAGTTCATGTTATATTTTACTCATATTATTGATTCTATTCTCCGCGTGAACTATAAAAAAGATTTTTCTTTGAATATTCAAACTAATACTAAAAAAAAATACAGTTGTTGCTTTTATGGGCTGCTCCTACAGATAATCTCTTTTGTTGTGAAAATAATAATTGCTTTTGTCTCTCTCTCTCTCTCTCTCTCTTCGTATCATTTTTTCTTCTGACTTTTATCTAAACAATAAATGTTCATCTCATAGAACAGAAACTTAACAGCATCATATTAAATAATGCATGTGAAATAACTATGAACATCCAGTAAAATTAAAGTTAGTAATTTTAAAATTAACTATATTTTTTTATCTTTTTAGTACTTCTGTAGACCCGACAATTGGAGACCACTTTATTCCAAAAGGAACAATTTTGGTACCTCTGATGTACTGTGCGCAAATGAATCCCGAAATGTTTGAAAATCCCACCGAATACCGTCCTGAAAGGTTTCTTAACGAAGATGAAAATTCAGTTCTAAAGTCAGATGCTTATGTACCATTTAGTTTAGGCATATTTTAACAAGTATTTTATAGTTTAATTGACTATATTATGAAATTATTTAAGACTCTGATAATTTATTCTATATTATTTTTATTCGAAACTTGTCTAATCAAGGTCTAATATATGTAGAAGAGAAATTTTAAAGTTAGGTTTTTGTTTTTTAAAATAATTTTAAAATAAATATTTTATTTTAAATACACACACACGCGCGCGCGCGCGCGTAAGGCAAGTGTGTATGCGTGTGTGCGTGCATTCATTCGAAGAATAACAGAAAGAGAGAGAAATCGTGACAGTGATTTATTTGTGACTGAATTCGAGAAAGAAATCGTGACTGCAAACATTTCTGTCGGCAGCATCTTACTTCACTGTCTTCTTCATTCCAATGTACATCGATGGCTATGGATTTACGAATGATTCACCATGTATACAATGAAGAGTATTGGAAAGAATTAAAGTCATCTTGCGTTTCTAAAGTGTACCACAAATATTATCGTCTGAAAACCTGTGATTTTAACGGTGTGTCAGAGAAGGACTAAAACGGAAATTTTAAAAGTTAAAAATCTTTTCGCATGCGGAGTACATTGGCTAACACGAAAAACCTGCTGCAAACTCTATTACTGAAAGGCTAGAATCGAAATATTTGCAGTCTCTTCCTGAAGGTAATTAGAGAACCCGGAGCTTTGTCAAAATATGACATACTCCAGAAGAGAATGCAAACATAGAATAATTATCACTGAAATATGAAAAGGATAGACGAGGTGTTTTTTCGAAGAGATTTGTTATTTCTTCTGCTATGTAGAAGAATCTCTCATACATGTTTTTCCGGAAATGATTCATTACCACAAGTCCAAAACTGTTCACAATAGTTCCATCCACTTGGACTTTGGTAAAATCACTAATCGCAAACGATGCAAAGAAATGTGATGTCTGCTCTCCAATTTATTTTAATCTCGCTATATAGGAAACTTTGACCATGAAATGCACCATCATGCATATTCCGTTCTCAATTTTTAATTATCATTTTGTTGAATACAACTTCTAATGTCTCCGATGAAAGCAGTATTCTAAGGATTTCAACAATTATGCTGAATTTTAAAATAACGCATGTTTGTGTGAGCAGAGAGGAAACTGATAAAATGGAAAATTGTAGCCTACATTAGCTAAATATTGTACTTTGAATACTCTATAGCATTCTACTGTTTTATAAATGCTGTATATTATTTGTTTCATTTATTGGATTCAACCTCCTCTCCCCTCCTTGATATGTATGACTATGGAAGAGAGAAGATACTTTTTTCCAGGTTGACGTTTTTTGACTTTTGTCCTCAATGATCAGGAAATATAATAAATCATGATTTTTCCCTTTACTTTATAGGAAAACGAAACTGTCCAGGAGAAGGCGCTACCTATATGAGTATCTTCATGTACGCATCCTCAGTATTACAACACTTTGTGGTGAAATCTCCCGATGGTGGGAAACCAAATATGAACTTCGACCAGCTGCTTTCTTTCTATATGCCTATAAAACAGAATCTGTGCTTCATACCAAGATAAATTTATGATAAGATGTGATGTGTATGATGATATGTATGGTAAGATAAGATCTGTATGATATAAAAATACAGAAATGTGCACAAATAATCTAAATTTTAAATAAATACTTTAGTTTAATTCTAAGTTGAAAGTTTTAATTCTAAGTTGCATGTAATCTGTTCATTAATGAGTCAGTCGTGAAATTAGTTATCATTAGTCAATATTATCCTGTTAATATAATATCGTAATTTATTAGTATTATTTAAACCGGAATTAAATATTTTCCTTTCTGCAATTATTATACGTATGTGACACCTCCAAGGCCCAAAGACTCATCGTGGCAGGGAACCTATTCCACAACTCTCCGTCTCCACCACTCAATCCACCATCTACAGAGAATCGATTATTGGAAATTAAAAGTGGGTTGGAAAAAAAAATCCGTAAAGTTCTAAATTTCAGGTTACAGTCTTTCTAGGAGGAATTCCTTTAAAAACATAAATAATTTTAATGAATTCTCCAAATATTTCAAAGATTAAAGTAATGACTGCAGCGAATCAAATAATAATAATAATAATAAAAACTGCCGTTCTTATCAGCATTCATTATCAAAATAGTGAAATCTGGCGTTATTTAGACTACGCCAGATTTCACTATTTTGCTCTTGTAACACTGTCCTCGTAATTCTGGATAAAGTGTCATTAATGTCTTTAATAATTTATTCATTATTATTAGTAATTAGTACATAACTTTATGTATGTTAATACTTAGTTAAAAATTAAGAAATATGATAAAAAAAAGAATAATAAATAATAATAAAATGAAGGTGAGTAAAACATTTAATAACTTAAACTCTATAATTAACTGATTGTCTGTCGCTTATTTTCTTTTAAAACTGTGCAATAATTATAAATATATAATATATTATTATTAATATTATATAATTATTATATAATAATTATATATACATAATACTCCGACAATAATACATTGATTTTTAATAGCACTCGTTACTTTTATATCGCTGCTCATAGACAATGTTCGTTAACTAATAAGTCTCATATACGAAATTAAAATTTGTAAACTTTCTTGTAATATATGTTTAAATAGGAAAACAAAAATTAAATGAATGTAAATTGAAAATGCAGGTTAGTGTTTTCTATTTTGCAATTTGTTCAAAATTCTTGCAATTTATTTCACCTATTTAAAATTATATTAAATGATTTATAAATAACACTTCCGCACAAATTATGTTGTCATCTATATAATGCGATAAATCTGGATTTAATTTAGTGCAATGAATGCATGAAACGGTTGATGTATTTGAAATTCCTGCATTGTGATTTTATTAATGACTTATGACGCATTATTAATTCTAGGATTCTTGAATTAATAATTGACGAGAATTAAGAAATTCTTCATAATTCTAGTCATTTTAATAAGTATGTTAAGCCAACTGCTATTATATCTAGCGTCCAGAGTAGAAAGGCTTGAAATACACATAACTAATTGTATGAAGAGGAGAATAAAAATTGCTAGCTTAAATCAGAAAGTTGTCCGTTCAAGCAAGATATCTAATGTTCAGCTACGATATTGAATTCGCATTAGCCAAAGTACCTCTGAAAGATTATGTTGATCTGCTCTCCCAGGCCGTTGACTACATCTTCCTAATATAGTCCAGTTGTTCTCTGAGGCCCACATCCCTTCACCTCTTCCGATGCTTCAGTACATCCCAGAAATGTTAAATTCGATTGAAATAAGAACAGTGTGATGATGTTCATCTACTCAAACCACGCGTTAAATAGCAGCAGCATTATGACACTGTGCATTAATGAAAGAGACCACAATTAGTTCCTTACAAACGCACAAAGTAGGAACATTGCATTGTCCAGAATGTGCAGATACATGTTGGAATTAAATACTTGTGTCACCCCAAAAAACGATCTGAGTCCAACCCAGTAAAAAGAGAACTATACATCACCCCGCCACCTACGGATTTTATAGATCGTAATATGCAGTCTGGTAAGAGACGTTTACCTGGCATCCCTTACACCCACACACACATACACCAGTCATCTGCTCGGTAGAGGGTGTACGTGAATCGTCGCTCAATAACACAGTTTCCTTCACTTTCTGTGAGTGTGGTGGGCAGTCCGCTAATGATAACACATGCAGTTGAATCCTTCAATTCCATCATAGTATAATATCACTGATTATTGACTCATATTTTCTGAATTTCTCAATTATATGAAGAACAGATAGGCATGCAATATGCCATCCTATCACAGCGCCTCTTTCTAACTCCGTCAGTTCTTTTCACACAATCATTTTACTCGCACACACTTACTATGACTGGGCGCATCTACAATGACATAGATCACTACAGGATTTAATAGTCAGTGGGATATAATCAAGGATCATCTAGAGGAAGCAGCAATAAATTTTAACCAACGTAAGCAAGAGTAATCGGGTAGGAGGTAGATGGATGAATAATATCATTAAGCACGAGCTGCAGAAGAAGAAAACGCTGTGGAGGGTATATAAAGAGAAAGATGACCAGCAAACTCAGGAGCAGTACAACGCTCAGGCAAGAAAGGTGACCAACATGGCAAAGAAGAAGACAAAATGAGATTATCAGAAGGATCTAGACGAGCAGAACAAAGGAAATCCCAAAGGGTTCGTTCGTTATGTGGCAAGTAAGAGGAAGAATGACTATGGATGATTATCAATAATGAGTGATGATGATCAAGAGGATACAGAATTAGTTAAAGTAGTTGAGTTACTCAGTGGCCACATTGCAAGGATATATCTTCCTAGTGAGGTCACTCCTTTGACCTATGTGACAGACACTAATAATGGAACAGAAGCGGATGAATTGTAAGTTCTTTGAATATTGCAGGATCTGAATGTAAATACAGCTGTGGGATTAGATG
The DNA here is from genome assembly GCF_054136105.1 of Typopeltis vanoorti. Lineage (NCBI taxonomy): Eukaryota > Metazoa > Arthropoda > Arachnida > Uropygi > Thelyphonidae > Typopeltis > Typopeltis vanoorti. The sequence continues at coordinate 47,701,207 of NC_143559.1, forward strand.
GGATATCAATTACGGTTTTGCGACACTGTGCAAGGGAAATGGCAATGCCTATGATTATACTCTTTAATTTAAATCTCAGCTCTGGTAAAGTTCCAAGGGAGTGGAAAGAGGACAAAATAATTACTTTGCATAAGGGTGGTTATAAGACTATATTAGCAAATTATAGACCAGTCAATATCTCAGATGTGATGGTAAAAGTACCAGAAAATTTGTTAAAAATAGAGAATCCAAGAATTGGTAGATAAAAATATGAATACGGTATGAGAGTCAGCATGGCATTGTGAAGGGTCGGTCATGCCTCAGTAATTTGCTAACTTTTTATAACAGAGTAACAGGTGAGTTGGATAAAGGAAATGGCCACACAATTATTTTGCTGGATTTTGCAAAGGCATATTACAGAATCACACATGGAACTCTGTTACCCAAATTAGAACAAATGAAGATGGATATGATAGTGGTTAAGGGAGGCTGCTGGACAGATATCAAAAAGTGGCATATGGAAGGGCAGTATCCAGGCGAAAGGGGTGACTAATGGTGTGCCACAAGGTAGAATGCAGGGACCATTGCTGTTTAATTTGCACATAAATAATATTGGAAATGTTTACTGATGCGAAACTAGATAGAGTAATAGTTAATCAAGGCGATGTGGATAGCTTCCAGGACGATTTAAGTAGGCTGTCAGTATGAGCAAAAGCCGTGTATCACATTGCTGCCAGTGTACTCCAGGAAATAGACAAAGTTAGAGATTTAAGGGGTGGTAGGAGACAGAGAGTTAAAGTTTAGAAGACATATTGATAAGGTTGCTAAGGTAGTCCATAAGATTACTTGGTTATTGATGAACACATTAACAAGGAGACAGTGAGTGTTATTCCTTTTTTTAAGGCCTGACATGCCCACATCTGGATTAATGTGCTCAAGTCTGGTCCCCCGTGGGTTTCTTGGAGATGAGTAGAGGATTCAGAAGCAAGTGACCAATATGGTGAGTGGTGCATGGAATGTTCCTTATGGGGATAGATTGAAGGAGTGTGGATTGCAGACGTTGGTTGATATGGGAAAATCTTTTTCTCATATCAACCAACTTCTGCAATCCAATAAGAAAAAAATCACTGATTGTAAGAAGTTTTTACTTTAGACTGTGAAAGAGACCAAATTTATGGATTTCTTTCCCAAGACGTATAACAAAGATATTTGTTAAAAATATCACAAAGCAAACTCTTTGTTAAGTATTGTAGCGTGATATTCAGAAAACCTTAGCTGTTCAAATAAAGATAAAGGATATTTTTTTAAAAAAATGAGATATTTAAATCAGAAATTCAAGAAATTCGATTTATTTTCTGTAAAAATTCTTCAGTAATAAGTATTTAAGTATATTTATCGAAACGAAAATAATTTTATTAATTAATAATAAATAAATACAGTTTAAAATGAAATAAAAATGGACAATATCTGAACAAAAAAAATAATAAAATATAAAAACAGTGTCATTAAGTAGAACTTTAAAGGGGCGTTAAACAATTCTTCTGATACTCTGTCTTTGAATGTCTAATAATATCGAATAGCATTGAGTTTACCCTGGTGTCCTTTCTCTGAATCACGAGAAATCAATAGTGTGGTTACGTTTATTTATTACCAATAAATAAAGTAAGGTAGAAGGTAGAAATAAAATAGAATAGAAATAAATCAAATAAAACAGAAACTGAAGAAGTATTAATAACAAATAGAAGTATTAATTGGACTTAAAACACCTCTTCATATAACTCTTTGAAATGACTAATAACAGTCGAGCAATAATCTTTCTGAATTCATAATTCAGAGAAATGACATTCTCGTGTCATTTCTCTGAATTATAAAAAAACTATGTTTAGCATTTTTCGTAAACCTCCACACACTTCATTCGCTAGTGTAGATCCATCTCAAAAGTGTCTATTCTGTATATACAGAGAAAACCTTTCCATCTTAAAAAAATTCCACTTTGTACATTATTAATTATTAACAATGTCATAGTATTCTCTTCCGAGTCGTAATCCTTTACATTGCTATTTTCTTTCATATAAACTCTTCTTTTATATAACATTTTCCATAGAAAATAATAAGCACAATTTGAATATTTCATCACCGATTCTAGTATTGTTACTTGTTTACTGAAAATCTAGAAAAATGTTTCGGCTTTATACACTAGTTCATGAGAGCTCATTGGCTTCCATAATAATTGTTTCCATAATTGATTGCAGTTCAACATTTCAGAGTTCAAAATCACAGGCATAGTGTAAACGTCGGTATTCCTCATTCTTCAGGGTGCATAATCTTCACACCACCAAAGTAAGCCTCACACCAACAAATTGTTCTTTTCACAAAAACAATTCTGTTCACCCACAATGACTAGCTGCGCGGTACTCATCCACTAAATATCAGTATCACCCATATTATATTTTAGCATTTATTCCCGTTAAAGTCGCCGAAGCCGTCAAATTAACATAGATGGATTTCGGATATGTGATATCTGAATATAGTTTTATTATTATCCTCAGCATCCGATAATATATTATCAGATATAATACTAATAAAAGGGCTAGTTATAGTGGCATTATTATATAGCGATGTGGCATTGTTCATTGAAATCTAATCATCTAGTGCTGGGATGCTAGTGAATATCCCAGATATGAACTTTCGTTAAATCCTTATCCAAATACAGCTGTTTTTATATTAATTATCTTAAGCCTTTGCAAGAGAATGGCACGAAACACCAAACTACGATAGATGGAGCCACTTACTATGATACATTTTTTTACCAGTACACTGCAATTTAGTCAGCAGAGTTCTTATCTCTGTAAATAGATATTAGAGATAATACACGAGTAGACTGGGGCCAGGACGTAAAATCAAGGATGAACTGTTTAACTGATAGGACCATTTCGATTCCCTGTTGTACTGATGAATATCCACACTTAATGCCAACATGTTTTATGAAGCAGTGTTCTACTCAGCAATTACCGCTCTTAGTTGTAATAAGTCTATTACTGCTTATCATATGGAAAACGTTAAGAAATCCGAAAGGGCCCACCAGGAATTCCGTTTATAGGAAATATATTTTTATTTGGAAAAGGACCTCATTTGAAATTTTATGAACTATCCAAAGAGTATGGGAAAGTATTCAAGTAACCTTGCTTAGTTTTCATTTCACATCGCCTCTGTAATCAATAAAAATAATTTTCTAATTAAAAAAGATGAAATAAAGATCAAGTTGATTTTTAAAAGAATACCTAATATAATCCAAAAAAAGATTTTTCCTTTTACATCTGACAAAGAGATTTCTCTTTAACAGAAGATACTTTGTTAACGCAGAAATGAACGACCTGCATGGAAGAAATTCGTTTCTTTCTTTTATTCTTTAAAAGGTTTGTACTGTATTTATTAAAATAAAAATAAAGTAGAAAGAAATAAAATAAAATAGAAAATACGACTATTTTAATAAATAAAACTTTATAGGCAATTAAAACCCCTCTTCTTATCTTTCTCTCTTTGAAATGATTAATAAGAGTCTACCGGCAGTTTACTTACTGTTGTCTCATTTCTGTGAATCATGAGTAATTCATTATTATTATTTTTTAAAACCTTCATTTTGAGATGGATCTCAAAAGTGTTTAGTCTGTATAGAAAGATAACCATTCCATCCATCTTGAAAGAATTCCAATTTGAATATTATTAATTTCGAGGTTGTTCGATGACATGCACTCCAGAATCGACACATTTACATTTCTAAAGTGTGGTGCAGTTTATAAGTGTCCTATTCATTATATACACTTTTACAGATAAAATGCAAATTACAACTATAAATTACAAATAGAGTATTATATAAAATAAAAATATATATTTATATAAAATACAAATACAGATATGGGCATTCTGAATATTGAAATATTCAGAATGCCCATATCTGTATTTGTATTTATTATAAATATATTGCTTCCAGTATACGAAAAAACTTGGAAAATGTTGCTATTTCAGCTTTGTACTCTATTTTAGGAGAGTTTATGATTGGCATCTGATAATGGTTTCTATAACTGATTATTGTCGAACCTTTCAGAGACAGCGAAGGAATGAAGTCTCTCTACAACACCTGCTTGTTATCAATTTGAATAAACACTGAAATTATACATTTCTGTGTGGCATAAAGCTAGGCTTCTGAACCTAAAAGCAGTTTCGAAAAAGAAATTTGTGTGTGTGTGTGTGTGTGTGTGTGTGTGTGTGTGTGTGTGTGTGTGTGTGTGTGTGTGTGTGTGTGTGTGTGTGTGTGTGTGTGTGTGTGTGTGTGTGTGTGTGTGTGTGTGTGTGTGTGTGTGTGTGTGTGTGTGTGTGTGTGTGTGTGTGTGAATGATAAAAAATATATATATACTGCGTGTTTTATTTCTTCCTTAGCATTCGTCTCGAATCAAAGAGTATTGTGATTCTGTGTGATTACAAAGCAATCCGGGAATTCTTAGCACACCCGAACTGCATAAATCGTCCACCATCAAGAAAAGAGGCAATAATTCCACATGGATTTGGTACGTAATAAATTTACAAACGTCTTGTGTTACATGACTATCATAGTTTATTCTACCAGATCATTGATTGTAACACAGTTGTTAATTTTGCTTTGCTAGCTTCATGAAGGATTAAATAATTACTTATTAAGGCATTTAATGTTACTGCTGAGTCCAATAACAACAAATATTCATTTATAATGAAAAACATTAAGTAATTAAATAGCAAATGTTTAGTCCACTGAACTCTCACTGGATCACTGGATTCACGAAAAGCTCTGGCATTCATTACATACTTATACAAACAGTCAAAAAAATTAAGTATGGTGAGTTTTTTTTAATTTTTTACTTCTTTAGGTTTTCCTTAAAAATACGGGAGGGAATGAGAGGAGCAAAGAAGAGTTTCCCTGCATCTAATGAGAAATATTGGCTTAAGGAAATCTTCTTTTTCACAAGAAGTTCAGGTGCGTAAATATCATGATCACTTACGTTTATTATCTATTTATGAATGCTTATTAGTAAAAGTAATACTTTTTAATAGTAAATAAATATTTATATTTGATTTCTAATAATTATGTCTAAGAGAATATTCTAATTTTTACACATCTATGAGAAAAAAAATGATATTTCTAAATCAATAAACATTTTTGTTCTAAGCTAATCAAATTCAGAAATCTCAGAAATTATTGAGCATTTCTTTTATATAATACTGAATTATAAATGCTACTCAAAGCGCTGGATAACGTTCACGTGCTACTAATAATTATAACTGAATTTAAAACTGAAGTATCTCTGAAACTGAATATTTGGCTTTCAGGATGATATCCGTGAACTTTTAGAAGTAATTTACAAATTCAATCGCAAATCCTGTGCTTTTAAGGACTACTTGAGCAAAGCTAATCTTAACACTGTCTGGCTGATGGTATTTGGAAAGAGGCTACCGTATGATGATCCTTCATGGCCTACTTTAATTCAAATTTTGGTGAGGTTGGATTGCTGATATACTTCCCTTTGCTTTTAATTCTATTCATATTCTTAGGATGGACGGAATTTGATAAAGATAGACACCTTTTTCAAAAATATTGCGACATGGTAGAGTAAGTAAAGTGCTATATTTCATTATTTTTTCATTTGTTTTTGTAAACGTGTAACACTTATGATGTAAGCTGAATACACATGTAAAAATGGATCGATGTATCTGTCGTACTCACAGACTACGCGCGCGCGTGTGTGCGTGTGTTTGCGTGCGAGAGAGAGAGATAGTTAGTGCACCGAAGTCAATGCGTATCTGAACCAAAACCGTATATAGAACGAAGCTATCTGTGATTTGTCGATAACTATCTTCATGGCATCTGTTGCTTTAACAGTTTACCAAGTAGGTTAATGTTTGAAAGCTTATTCCACAGCTGACCAGCCACTCATATATCAGTGGTGTGGTGGTGGGGACAAACGATCATGGCATTTGTACTACCAGTTAAGCATACTTGAAGATATTTTACTGGTTGTACAAGAAGCTGAATGAAAGATTAATTATCTCAATAATGTGACAAATAAGACAGCTCATCGAAGGTCAAAGTTCAAATTCATCTTATCTTTCTAGATTACTTCGAACAAAACATTTCTACTTGGGGATCGTCTTGGAGGATTTCTGCAGCATTCGAGATTTTAGGTGTCGAAATTTGGGTTCTGCTCTTAGTGAGAAGAAGCTTTAAAAGTATATAATCTATAGAAAATATTTAAAGAAATGAATTTTTTAGAAAAACAAGCTTATCAGGCATATGCTTGTAGGCCGGATTGGCCAACAGGATAATGTATCCGCTCTAACGTAGCTAACCAATAGATAGCTAGGGATTCTACTTCTGTCCACCAGAACATGGAAGATCTTGAATGATCGGAGATGAATTTCATCATACAATGCAAGAACATTGTCCCACTATATTTGGTGTCTAAGGCAAAGTGTCTAGTAGTAGCTTTATTCCATCACAACACAAAATACAAAATATGGTTGTCCATTCAGTTTTCGGTTTCCAACTAAATATTCCTGTTTTTGTTAATATATACTAAAAACAAAAATATTACAATTTTAATATGAGATATTTTTAATTTTTTATTCAGCAGTTAATAACGTTTTTTGCAAGTCTAAAACTCAATCACCTCAAATTACCAAAAGGACTTGGTAAATTGATAAGGGTATAATTCACGATAATTGTATGGTTGCGTTAATAAGAATGATAGTACTCAAGGACAGTAAACACATCCCAATTAATGAGATAAGGAAAATCTTGATAACACCAAAAAAAAAAAAAATCTCACAATGTTACTAAGGATGCATAAAATTTTCTTCAATTCGTTTTTTTTTTTTTTTTTTTTAAGAAGGATTTTATAGAAAAATTCTGAAAATTTTTGAACACCAGCTATACTTTCTTTCATGAGATATAACCATATTTAGTAGTTTGGAATCTTCCCAAGTATAAATAATTACTTCAATAGTCTCTCAAGTAATTCGATCAAGTTTATCAAGTAATAAGATTATATTCTTTCCGGTCAGCCTATTAGTTATAAAATGGTTCCCAGGTTTCTAAACTGTTATAAAAATTAAATATATATTTTTTAATTTTAATATATATTTCATTGCAGAAAGGAAGTAGAAGAAAGAAGAACAAATCCTGGTAGAACTAATGAAGATTTCACGTTTATACCTGGAAAAAATGGAAAACCGTTCTGGAAAGACGGATACATCTCTCACCAGTAATGTTCATTTTCTTCATGTTCAAGTTCTATTTTCCTGTGAAATAACGTTTACTTACATGAAAAATTAATAACGATTATTTTGATATTTAATTTCTGAATTAAATATAGATTCCGTTTATATTTTATGATTAGATCCAATATCGCGAATTTCAAAAATTACTCGTTTTAAGATTCGATGTGGAATTATTATTTTTATTTCAGGCTTTTTTTTATGTTTTTGTGAACAAACATGATAATTTTCGCCAAATCAAAACTAACATAATTGGAATCGAGATAAATTTACGTGTTTGTTCTTTATAGATGCTATTTCTAGATTGTTGTTTTCAGCTGTTATCACGTAAGTTACTATGCCGTCCTAGATATCACATCATAGTTCACAGAAAAACAACAATTTTTTAAATAACAGCAGATGAATCACTCCCCCTCCTCCACACACACACACACACACACACACACACACACACACACACACACACACACACACACACACACACACACACACACACACACACACACACACACACACACACACACACACACTCACATGTTGGCTCGATGTCCACATTTATCAACAAATTTATCAGCTGTCCACATCTTAGTTGATGATTATTGCTGATAGAAGAAATACAGGAAGAAGAGTGTGTAGCATAGAACTAACTCAATCTTTCGATCCGCTCTACCACAAATATGATTGCCTAAAAAATAATGCTATATCAATAGTGTGTCGGGAAGCAGGGATAAATCGCCAATTTTTCTTGAGGATAAAACTTATTTGCCTCCGGCAAAGATCGCTATCACCAAAACCAGCTGAAATAAGTTTATTACACATCGACTAGAATCGAACCAATGGCAGTCTTTTTCTGAAGGTGTAGCATTAGGATACAAGGAGCTTTCTCGCACCTTACATATTCAGGCATGCAAAACATCAAAGAATTAGCGCTAAATGATGAAGGCTGCAGAACATTTTTTTGTTGTTGTTTGTTCGTTTGTTTGGCTTTGGTTTTGGTTTAGTAGACGTTGTTGTTTTTCTGCAATATAGGAAAATCGCTCATGCATGTATTTCACTGAAATAATAGAGGCTTAATTGTTCGATCACAATTTGAATGTAAACCAAAATTCCAATCAAAACTCTACTGAAATCTGCATATCGCAAAGCAAAGCAAAGAAATGCCATGTGTGAACTCCACTTTAGTTTCCTCTCGCTACATAGGATGTTTTGACCATTAAATGTACCCATCAAAAAGCATTTTTGTTCACATTTTGATTTATAATTTTGTTGAAGAGAGCATCAAATCTCTCGGGCGAAAAGAAATATCCTGACGATCTCAATAATTACGCATTCATTTTAAATTATTTTATGCATATGTAAGTAGACAGGAAAGTTCTGCAATGAAACAAATGTATCCATCAGTATCAGGAATCTGATTTAGTTAAGGAGGCAGGTCAAGAATCACTGTGAAATCAAATAATATATCAGATGGATATATTATTTGAAAAATCATATATACGTTACCATATAATCCATACGTTAAATCCCTCGTCTGTTTTACAGCTGTTGTATATTATTTATTTCATTCTGTTTAAGTTTATTATTCTTCCCACCAATCCGTATATATATGACTCTGGAACAGGAGAAGAAGTTTCTCCAGGTGGACACATTTCTGTCCTTTATACTCAATTTTCAAAACAACTTCCTCAAGCAGCATGTAACAGAAGGAACTCGAAGTCAAAGTGTGTCAGATTTGACTAAATGGTCCGAAGGGGTTTCAGTTAAACACGTAACTATTCTGCCTGTACTAAGTTTATGAATGTTCCATTCAAATAGGTTAAATGCTGAACTATAAACTAGGAAATTATGACCAACTGAGGAGTATACTGAGTTCCGTGGAATGGGTTCGTTTTCTAGATGGGAAAAATATCGACAGTGCATGGAAGCATTGAAAGAAATACTTAAATGTTGCGATATCAGACTGTGTCCCGAGATTTCTAAGAATAAACAGGATAGAAGTAAAATGAATGTGTAATCTTAATAAGCAAGAGATTCGTAAAGGATGTTGTGGAAGCATTCCCGTATGCATAATGATAATGTGTATTATGAAAATTATAAGCAGCGGAATAGAATAGTCACAACTGTTGGACGGGAAGCAAAGTCTGAGTATGAAAATAAACTGGCTCTGCGTACCAAAAACAACCCACAAGAATTCTGTCGATATACTAAAAGTAAAAAAATAACTTCTAAATACAGATGGCATGAGGGTTTCAGATTCAGAATAGGTTAATCAATCAATGAACAACCCATTTTGTTAAAACGTATCAACCTGATATAGGCGATATTGAGCTCACTGCTACCTCTTCACTGGATGAAGACACTCAGGTGTATGATAACGAGGTATTGGAGCTGTTTCACAAGCTAAATAACATTTCATCAACAGGGAGTCATGGAATATCAGCACGTGTGCTAAAAGAGTGTTCAGCTGAACTGGCCATTCTTTTTGGCCAGGCTGTTTAACATTAGTCTCAGATCAAGGAATATTCCGCAGGAATGGAAAGAATGTATGGTAATTCCATTGCACATGGGTGGTGCAAAGACCGATGTATCCAACTATCGACCAATTAGTATCTCAGAAGTGGTGGTGTACATTTTAAAAAAATGGTTAGTGCTCTCGTATTGAAAATTGGGCTGACAGTGAATACCTAATTTGCAATGAGTAACATGGGTTTACTAAGGGAAGATCATGTTTTAGCAACTTCTACACAGGCTATAAAAATGTTACCATAGAACTAGACAAGGGCAATGGGTACACCATGACACTTTTGGATTTTACTAAGGCTTTTGTCAGAATACAGCATTGTAGACTATTGCATAAATTCGAGAATATGGGTTTGGGTTATAGAATATTTAGCGTGGATAAGAGGATGACTGACTGACAGTATCAAAAACTGGTATACAGTGGATGTGAGTCTGAAATACTTAATATTATTATTTATTATAAGAATAACTCAGATGTAGTGAGTAAGATATGGGAGGAGAATGAGGCAACTCCGAGATTTACCAGCGCCACCATCTCTTTACATGGTGTTTGGAGCGCAGATAGTTATAAGGACTTAAAACAGCTTGGGCTTACGCAGAAGGATATAAAATTTCTTTCCTTGAGGGCCCTACAGGGCACACTGGGGGCATGGCGTTGCCACCAGAGAATGACTACTATGCTAACTCAAACAGGCATTGGGTGAAACACTTGTAAAGGCTTAGGCCTATATAAGGGTAGTACTGCCCATAAACAGTACAAAGATTAATAAAAAATAAAATAAAAATAAAAAATAACCAGTGGTGTACCACGAAAATTAGTGCTTGTTCTGTTGTTCTTCAATCTGTACATTAATGATATTGGGAATGATTTCAAGCAATCAGCTATTTGCTCATGATGCAAAGAGAGCTAGGATAATCAGGAATACTGCTTATAAGCAGCACTTACAGAGTAATTTGAATAGAATGGAATTGTGGACTTGAGAAAATGGATGTCAGTTCAATTTCAATATAGGAAACTCATTCGGTTCGACATGATTAGATATCCAGTGTCATATTATATCGGTGGAATTATGCTTGACTAAACTGATGAGGCTTGGGATCTTGGAGTGTTAATAGATAGGAAATTGACGTTATGACGTTATAGCAAAGATGCAAATATAATTCAAACGATGATTGCAATGCTGAAACGAACGTTCACATGTAAAGATAGGGATGTTATTTTTCCTCTTTATAAGGCCTTCATAGGACCTCACTTGAAATATTGTGCGGAAGTGTGGTCTCCTGGTTTCTGTTGTGATTTTGATATATTGGAGAGAGTGCAAAGGAGAGTGTTAAAAATGATTTCAGGATTGTGCAATACTGATCAGGAAGACAGATGGAGAATTTGTAGTCTGCAGACACTAGCAAACAGGAGAAATAAGAGTGATATGCTTGAGACCTACACTTCTGAAAGGGTCATACACGATTTCAACTGATGGAATTTTTCAATTTATGGAAGGTGGGGAATGGAAAAGAGGGCATCCTTGAAAGCTAAGAATGAATGGCGTTAAGAAGGGAGTGATGGCTAAATTTTTCTGTCATAGGGTGGTGCGTGATTGGAATGGAATGCCATTGGATATTGCGAGTGCAATCAATGCGAACGAATTCAACAATAAGTATAATTATTGTGCTTGTAGTATTGTAGTATGTGGCCTCCCTCGATGTATCGCTGACCTCCGTGGACGTCTCTCTTAATAATAATAATAATAATAATAATAATAATAATAATAATTTTTTTTAAATATTAAGAATAATTCATAAAATTATTTTTTTCATGTTACATAGTAATATTATATTAATGATATTATCACATAATAATCAGTATCTTCAGTATCATATTTATTGTTATGTAATTTACTGACTGTTTTGTTATATTTCTGCATTTGATTATAAGGATTACGTGTAGATGGGTGAGACAAGTTAATCCCACCTACATGGAAGCTTGGGTTAGCTTTTATGAAGAGAGTGAGATTTAGCCTTCACTATTTATGTTGTTGTTACTGTTTATGCATGGGCTGTAGGCATTGGATGCTGGTGATTTGTGATGTTTATGTTAGTGTTAATCGTGTATTAACTTTGTTGGTATATTTTCCAGAGTTTATTTTTTAATGTTCTGTAGTTATCAATGTGTTTTAAATTTCTTGGTAGGTTGTTGAGTTGCGTGGGTATCTGATGTGATCTCACAAAAGAACCGTATGAGTTGTTGAAGGGTGTAGTGATGTAGAGAGTTGTTGTAGGTCGTGTTATACGATATGTGCCTCTGTTGTTTCGATAGGTGATGTTGAAGTAATTCCTTGTTAATGTCATAAGGTGTTTCAGGTTTAATGATCAGGATTCTGTGTATCGCCATGTGCTGGTCAGATGTTGGTTGTTGCTTGTAAGGTGTCCAAATCACTGTTGACACAATTTTCCTCTGTAATATTTCTAATTTTGTTAGGTGGCTGTTTGACGTCGTTGCATAAACTGCTATACCGTATCTGAGTAGGATTCGCAGATACCGTGATATAGGAGTTTTTTTTTTTTTATATTTGATGGAATAATGTCTTTAACTTAGAAGAGTTTTGCTGCGATGATCCGGAATTTGGTTTTCTATATATTTTGTCCATTTAAGGTGGCAATCTATATAGAGACCAAGGTATTTTGCATGCGTTACAGGTTTGATTTCGGGATATTTGCAGGTAATTTTGTTGTTAATGCAGCGGTATGTGTGACAGTGTATCGATAGTGGTGCGAGGTGTATGATTCTTGGGTTGTGTATTATCAACATCTGTGTTTTGGTGGCGTTGATTAGAATTGCGTTTTGGTAGAAGTATGTTTTGATTTCATTTAGGTCTTGTTGTGCTTTGCAGAGAGCCGTGTTGATGTCTGTGTAGATTGCAAATAGTGCGGTGTCATCTGCGTACTGAAATATTTGAATTCTTATGGCCATGTTATGAACATCATTAATGTAAATGTTGAATAGTGTCGCTGATAATTTGGCGCCTGGAGGAACACCGTGTTTTATTTGTATACCCCGGCTGTGATATGTACCTATTTTTGTTACTTGTGTTCTGTTTGAGAGGTAGTTCCTGAACCATTTATGCAGTGTTCTTCTTATACCTATTGAGTATAGTTTGGTGAGTAGTACGTCATGTTCAAGTGTATCAAATGCTTCAGCAGTATAAGGACGGCGTACTTGTTTCTGTCGATAGCTTTGTTTATTGTGTCGTCGATGTCTTTTAATAAAGTGATGGTGCGTTTTGTTTTCTGAAAGCCGTATTGGTTTTGTGAGATGATGTTGTACTTCTGTAAATAGTTCTGTAGTCTGGTGTGTGTTATTTGTTCTCATTTTATTTTGGAAAACGAAATTTCCCAGGAGATAACTGTCCCTTCAACAGCTTTCCTAGATAGATGACTGAAAACACGCACACATAATCAGAGGTAAATACACAGTGCAGAATTAGGAAGACAACAGGAAACCACGTTTTTTTATAATTACTCTCCTCATGATGTCCTTCCTTTCTCTTCTTGTTTTGTTTTATTGAAAATTCCAGTAACCTCTTCAAAACACGGTTACGTTTAATTCTATTGAATAATTTCAAATACGCTACTTTTTTTGAGTCTAAATAACCCCACGAGAATTCATTTATAATAAAATGAAGAGGTGCTAGTGCTGTTTCACAAACTGAATAAGAATTGAGCAATAGGGACTGATGGAGTGTTCTACTAAAAGAGTTCCATTAGCAACATGGGTTTACTAATAGAAAGTCCTGTTTTAGCAACTTGCTCACATTCTATAACAATGTTACTATTGAACTAGACAAAGGAAATCGATACACCAGGATACTTTTGGATTTTGCTACGGTTTTTGACAGAATACAGCATGGCATACTGCTGCATAAATTGGAAAAAATAGGTCTAGGTTAGAGAACATTAGCATGGATACGTCGATCGTTGACTGAAAGATATCAAAAAGTGGCATACGGAGGATGTGAGTCTGCAAGATTTAAGATAACAAGTGGTATACCATAAGGATCAGTGCTTGGTCCAACTGATATTATATCTATACATTAATGATATTGGGAAGGATTTGTCAAACGACACACAGCTATTTGCTGATGATGCAAAGATAAGTAGGATAATCAGGAATACTCCGGACATGTAATACTTGCAGAATGATTTGAATAAGCTGGAAATATGGGCATGCGAAAATAATAGTCAGTTTAATTCAGTAAATGTAAGTCATTCACTTTGGCATTATTCGTAGATATAAAGTGTCGTATTATATTAGTGGGATTAGGCTAGAAGAAACTGATAAGGTTACGGATATTGGAATGTTTGTAGATAGGAAGTTGAAGTTCAGAAGCCATATGGCAAAGATTGCAAATTCAACTCAAACGTAATTGCAGTGCCGAAAGGAAAATTCACATGTGAAGACAAGAATGTCGTTTTGCCTCTTTGCGAAGCCTTGATAAGACCTCACGTGTACTATTGTGAGCAGGACGTGATTCTGTAATATTGGAGAGAGTTATAAATGATATCAGAGTTGTGGAATAGTGATTATAAAGACAGATTGAGAATTTGTAGAATGCAGGCAGTAGCAAACAGGAAAAAGAGGGGTGATATGATTGAGACTTACAAATTTCTGAAAGAGTCATACAGGTTTTCATTAAATGGAAATTTTTTAATGTATGAAAGGGGGAAAAGGACGAGAGGATATAATTGGAAGCTGAGAATGAATGCCGCTAAGAAAGGTGGGGGGGTGGGGAGATTCTTCTCTCAATTGGTGATTGGAATGCATTACCATTGGATGTTGTGAGCGCAAGCAGTGTAAATGAATTCAAAAATAAAGATGATAACTGATGCCTGTAGTATATCGCCTCCTTCGATGAGTCCATGACTCCCTTCAGGTTTCTCTTCATAATAATAATAATAATAATAATAATAATAATAATAATAATAATAAACATGAATTAAATAATTAAATATCGTTAGCTCCAGTCCACTGAACTAATTACTAGATTCCTATAAATTTATTAAATACTTATTATATGCACGACTAAAATTAGCGTAAGGCAATGCGTTTTTTTATTTTTATTTTTTCTTATTTGTTAAGGGTTTCCCACAAAAAATGGAAAGGAGTGGGAAGAGCAAAGAAGATTTTCTATGTATCTAATGAGGAACATTGGCTTAGGAAAGTCTTCATTTTCCAGAGAAGTTCATGTGCGCAAATAAAGTGATCATCATTTTATTAATTACATTTTTTAATATTTTATTATCAAAATAATAAATTTGTTTCCATGATAACCAAATATTTCTATTTCATTTTTAATAATTTTTCATAGGAGGTTATTGTAAACTTGATAAGTATACGAGAAAAAAGGAAAACTTGTTAATATATCTATAAAGAATCTGTCTTTGTTCGAAACTTCGAAACTTATCAAAGCAAAAGTATTCTTTCATTGTTAAAACATATGACTCGCTGCTTCCAAAACAATTTATGAATTTCTAATACAGTATATAATAGACTTCTCAATTATAAATGCTACTTGAATGCTTAGTGCAATTCCTTTTCTGTAAATTAACGATGAAAGTTTATTACAAATGAATCTTTACTTTTAGGAAGACGTCCATGAACTTTTGGAAATAATTCACAAATTCAATGGCAAACC
Organism: Typopeltis vanoorti; assembly: GCF_054136105.1. NCBI lineage: Eukaryota > Metazoa > Arthropoda > Arachnida > Uropygi > Thelyphonidae > Typopeltis > Typopeltis vanoorti. The sequence goes on from NC_143559.1 coordinate 47,716,701, forward strand.
ATGTGCTTATAAGGATTACTTGAGCAAAGCTAATCTTAATACTGTCTGGCTGATGATATTCGGAAAGAGGTTACCGTATGATGATCCATTATGGCCTACATTAATTCAAATTTCGGAGGCATTTATGAGATACTTTGGTGAAGCTGGATTGTTGACTTACTTCCCTTTGCTTCTAAAGATATTTAGATTTTTAGGATGGATGAAATTTGATAAAGATAGACATCTTTTTCAAAAATATTGCGACTTGATAGAGTAAGGAAATTGTTAAGTTTCATAATTTTGTCATTTTATAAAAGTTTTTACACTTTTGATATATATTGAAAACACTGCTTACGCATGAGTTGCTTCCAAATCTAACCAGTCACTCATTGAGGGTAACCAATTGAATAGTTTATCACATAAGTAAATTAATTTTATCACATAATAAGATTGCATAACTTCTGCATCAGTAAAAATAAAAACTTAATGGTAACATTCCTGGTAATATATTTATGTTTTTTATAACTTTGCGAGAAGAGTATGTAAGTAAAGCACATCGAGTTTTCTGTATCTATAGGGAAACAATGAGAGAATTAAGATTACAATTAATTATGAGTACAATTGATTATAGAAAGGAAGTAGAGGAACGAAGAGTAAACCCTGGGAGTAGAACGAGTGAAGATTTCTTAAGTCTGTATCTAGATGAAATGGAAAACTGTTCTGGAAAGGTGGACACATCTCTCACCGGTAATACTAACAGATTTATATATTTCATTTCATTTGCAATAAAGATCATTTACATCTAGAATTATTATTGCTTATTTTAGAATTTATTTACTGAATTATGAGGGATTTCATTTATTTCTTGTAAGAAGATTCTGTTATTAGTAATTACAACAGTTATACTTATTTAATCCTTCATCGAAAAATATTTTCTGTAGGTTTTTTTTTTTTATTGTTCGTTTGATTCCTAAACAGTGATAGTTGAAGAAATCAGGATAATAAAGTCAAGGAAACAAGTGAAAAAGTTACATGTTTATTATTTAAAAATGCTAATTCTTTATCATCTCTTTTATTATCTACGATACTACGCTACTCTACATATCACATCAAATTTCGCAAAAAAAATCGACTATTTTGAAAACAATTTCATATGATTCGCCGACCGCCTATACATGCACACAATTATGGGGCTTGTGAAATCTTTTGTCTTTCAGATAAGTGTATCAGTCGAGATGCTATGCAAAGATTCTTTAGTTGGTACTGTGTTTCGGGTTTTAGCGTGGACTAATCAGTTCGAACTATACAAACTTTGCCTCTGTGACGCTGTTTAAAAGATAACAAACAAATGAATACGAATAGATCATGTCCGCTGACAACTGAATCTGCAGATATTTTCTTTTCATTGCATTTAAATAAATTTTCTTTAGAAACTACAGCAGCTCAGACTAACAGTCGAATATCAAAGCTCGCGTACGGGTCACCTTATGAACTGCTTACTATTACATAGGATTAATTATTTACGATAAGTAATTATTTTTAATTTATTTTATTTTGGATGAAAGGAAATAAACATGCTACCTAATTTCATTTCATGTTATATTTTTACTGATATTATTGTTTGTATTCTCCGCATGTTTGTATTCTACGGGCGCCTACAGATTAGCACTTTTGTTGTGAAGATAATAATTGTTATCTCTCTCTCTCTCTCTCTCTCTCTCTATATATATATATTTTTTTTTTTTTAATTTTATTTAACTTGTTAAAATAAACATTACACGATAGGCAACAATGACTATTTACATATTATAAGTATATATTTACAGAGAAAGAAAAAACATTTTCCTTTCGGGTGTACAATAGAGATATAAATGAATATTCAAAATTAACAGTTCAGTTTCAGTCTGAGTTATCATTCAGATGAAGCACATTGTCGTCGTCAATCCAGAAGAGGGTACCAGTTGGATTCCACTCCTCTAGGAATTTCGCGACAGTTATTGTTTCTTTGAAGTTCTCAAGTTGTGCCCCCACAGGAAAAATAAATAAATATATATATATATATATATATATATATATATATATATATATATATATATATATATATATATATATATATATATATATATATATATATATATATATATATTCTCTTCTCTAACAATCCTCATGGTGATTTTCAAGGTCACTCAATTTCCTGGGATAGATCTGAAAACATTTTCCGCTGCCATGATGAATTTTAAAAGAAAGCTAGTGGAATCCAGGAAGATAGTTCTTAATCTTGAATATTTAAACAACAATTTAAGCTATAACATCCCTGATAGCCATACTGCTGTTATTCAGTACTGACGTTCTCGAGAGTCTGCTACCACGCATACAACAAACAATGGCACGTAAAAGAGAACAACGAATGTTAATACAACGTTTTTTATTTCAATCATGTATTGCAATTTATCTGTGCTTCTCAGTTTTTTAGAATCTTCAGTTTTTATTATTGTTTCCTCTTCCTAAAAAGATACTTGAGGAAGGCTGTAAAAAGTCGAAACTAGTTGCTTTTTATCATTAAAGCTTTTAATTCTCGGTTTTTTAGTCATTAAATATCTTTATCTATATATATATAGAAATTATATAGAAGTTACAGTATCCCCAAGTTAAAAATAACAATTATATATAGTGTTTCTTTCTTAGCATTCGTCTCGGATCAAAGCGTATTGTGATTCTGTGTGATTACAAAGCAATCAGGGAATTCTTAGCACACCCGAACTGCTTAAATCGTCCGCCAACAATGCACGAGGCTATTTTCCCACGTGGATTTGGTACGTACTAAATTTACAAAAAAAAGTCTTTTCGTAAAGACTATCATAGTTAATTGCAGTGGTGCACTCAGGATTTAATCTTGAGGGGGGAGCGGGGAGTTGAGTAGACGATTTGAGAATACGCATACTACGCATTGCATGCGACCTATGACTGAGCATCTGCAGTGATCGCTAATACATGATACCCTTGATTTTCTCTGGCCCTGCTCGGGAAAACGAAGTAACGCTCGGTCCACCAGAGCACTACTTCGTTCGCCTTGCATTCACAGCGGCCGTGATTCCCCAGACTGTAGGTATTCCCACTTTATGTGACCGCTAATTCATAAGTAGTATAGAAATAAAGACATGACAAAGAATAAATAAAAAATGAATTTTAATTAGGAAAAGATTTTTAGAAATTTTTCTCGTGTTTTTTCTTTTTCTTTTTGGGAGGACCAGCCTCCCTCCTCCCTTCCTCCCGGTGTGCTACTGGTTTATTGTATCAGATCATTCAGTGTAACACAGTTATTAGTTTTGCTTTTTTATGTTAACGAACAAGTAAATAATTCCTCATTCGAGCATTTAATAGATCAAGTTTCTTGCACTATTTCGTGAAGCATTCAATGGTGATAGGCGCCATTTTCTCTGTTTTCAGAGAGCGAAGTTAACAAGGTACTGTAACACGACTCTTTTTTATCCTTTTAGTACTTCTGCAGACACGACAATCGGAGACCACTTTATTCCAAAAGGAACATTTTTGGTTCCTCTCCTGTACGGTGTTCATATGAATCTGGAAGCGTTTGAAAATCCTACCGAATTTCGCTCTGAAAGGTTTCTTAACGAAGAGGAAAATTCAGTTCTTAAGTCAGATGCTTATCTAGCATTTGGTTTAGGTATATTTAACAAGTTTTCTATAGTTTAGTTGATTATCTTATCAAATGATTTATGACTCTGATAATTCATGTTATATTATTTTTACATCCAAAGTTGTCTAAACAAAGTGTTTTTTCTATATGTGGAAAAGAAATCTTTGATGTTCGGTTTGCTAATTTATTTTTTAAAATAATTTTCAAATGAATATTTTATTTTAAGCACACTCATCTAGCATTTGGTTTAGGTATATTTAACAAGTTTTCTATAGTTTAGTTGATTATCTTATCAAATGATTTATGACAATGATAATTCATGTTATATTATTTTTACATCCAAAGTTGTCTAAACAAGGTGTTTTTTCTATATGTGGAAAAGAAATCTTGATGTTCGGTTTTCTAATTTATTTTTTAAAATAATTTTCAAATGAATATTTTATTTTAAGCACACTCACACACACACACACACACACACACACACACACACACACACACACACACACACACACACACACACACACACACACACGTATGTGTGTGTGTGTGTGTGTGTGCGTGCGTCCGTGCATTCAAAGAAAGAGAAAGAGAGAAATCGTGACTGATTTCTTTTGTGTAATATACGCATTCTGAATAATAAAATCATACAGATTAAATAGAAGATGGAATGAGGTTTAAGAAAAAATGAAACTGTATAAATCACTTGTTTGTTTTCTAAATGGTTGAGTTCTGAAATCTCTAAAAGTATGTCGCAAAATAAAGAGAAGCACATCCGTAAACTTTTCCGTTACCAGTATTTTAGTCAGGGTTATCTTCATTCCGAAGTATATCGATGGTTAGGGATATACGTCTGATTCAAGATGGATACAATGAAGGATATTGGAAAGAATTACAGTAATTTTGCGTTCCTAAAGTGTACCACTAATATTATTGTCTGAAAAACCATGTCAGAGAAGAAGGACCAAAACGGAAATTTTAAGAATTAAAAATCTTTTTGCCTACAGCAAACATCAGTGAACACGAACAACCTGCTGTAAAATTATCTATTACTCAACAGCTAGAATTGAAATACTCGCAGTCTTTTCCTGAAGGTCATTACAGATCACAGAGCTTTGTCATAAGATGACACTGTCACAAAGAGATTGCAAAACATAGAATAATTAATGCTGAAATATGAAAAGGATAGGCCATGTGTTGTTTTATAAGAGATTTGTTATTTCTCCTGCTATATAGGAAAATCTGTCAAAAATGTCATTTCCAGAGACTCTGAACTGTTCGCCCATAATTGCATCCACTTGGACACAGCTAAAATCTCTAAATCCCAAGTGAAGCAAAAAAATGTGATGTCTGTTATCCCTTTTATTTTACACTCGCTCTATAGGAAACTTTGACCATGAAAAATATTCACATATTTTAATTATAATTTTGTTGAAGACACCTTCTAATATCTCCGATGAAAGAAATATCCTAATGATATCAATAATTATGTCTAATTTTAAAATATTTCATGTTCTTGTGAGCAGACAGGAAAGTGACAAACTCGAAAATTGTATCCTTCATATTTGGTATAAGATTTAGGAGATTAGACTGATCAACAAGCACTGTGAAGTAAAATACGGCATCAACTAAATATTGTACTTTGCATACTTTAGATCGGGGATCTTCAGCGCATGGTTAAATAAGCTTCAACGCGATTAAATAAAAAAAATAATTAAATGAAGCCTGAGGGCTACTATTCTATACTGTGGTATTTAGAATTGTAAGATGCTTTCCAGGTTGATTCACAAAGAACGCTGTGCATTTGATACTTTACATAAAATCCTATAAAAATAAATATGAAATAGACATGCTTCTTCAGCCATCTACCAGTGCCAAGAGGTATTTAAGTACTAGTACTAACGTCGCAGGTGGATGGCTGAAGCAGTAGTTCGTTCGAGTGCGCTGTCTAGTGCTTCCAGATACATCTCGAAGGTTCTCGATACTTCGTTAGTTTCATATAAATACAAGAGGATCTCATCCAGAGTCAGTCGACTCTGGATGAGATCAGTTGTGAACAGTGTGATATTCGTGTATAAGCGCACGCAGGTTTGTCGTGTCTGCTAGCCTATTGTTGTTTTATATTGAAAGACTTTTTCCATTAGTGTGAGACATATTCAGTGGATAATAACCGTTACACGCCAATTTCGGATCATTTTTTGTGTTCGCCTTCCATCTCTATGGCATCTACGAGTAAAAAGCGTAAATGAAGTGATTCTTGTCGGGTTTTTAATGAAAAGTGAACCAATTTCTACTTTTTTGTGCCGATCGACGATAAGCCAGTGTGTTTAATTTGTCGTGAGTCAGTGTTAGTATTAAAAAAATACAATATACCTTGACACAATGAGACAAAGCATGCGTCCCACTTCGATCACCTTCAAAGGCAGCTTTGTGTGGACAAAGTGAATACCGTCTCCAAATTGATTTAAAATGCCAGAACGGTACGTTTAAAAGGCAGATGGATGAGAGCAAAGAGCGCGTCAAAGTTATGTAATAGCTGAAACAATTGCTAAAAAAATCAAAAGCTTTCTTGGACTGCGAGTTTGTGAAAGAGTGTCTCCTCTCCACTGGGGAAATGTTGTGCCTAAATAATAAGGAAGTGTTTAAAAAATCGAGCTTGTCTGAGATAACTGTAGCACGACGTGTCTAATAACTTGCCAATGACATTGAAGGAACTTTAAAAAAACGGTCGTCCGAATATAAGTCATATTCACTTGCTTTAGATGAGAGCACAGATGTGAAGGATACAGCACAACTGTCTATCTTTGTCCGAGGCATTGATCAACAATTCACTGTGACAGAAGAACTGCTAGCTCTCGTACCTATGAAGGGACCAACGAAAGGCACTGATATTCCTGAAGCCGCCAAGAAAATGCTCCAGCGTTTTGACCTCAGCTTAACCAACCTCGAGGGTGTGGTAACTGATGGTTACCCTGCTAAGGTGGGAATGAACGAAGAGTTTGTAGCTCTGCTACGGAAAGAACCGGAACTAGAAGGAAACGATTTCGTCCATTACCAATGTTTAATCCACCAGGAGAATTTGTGCGCAAAAACTATTGGATTTGAGAATGTCATTAAAGTTATTGTAACTGTCGTCAACATTATTAGGGCAAGAGGATTGAATCATCTTCAATTCCAAGACTGTTTGACCGAAGAGTGCGAAGCAGATCACTGCGATATGGTTTATTATAGTGATGTGCCTTGGTTGAACAGAGGGAAGGTTCTTAAAAGAATCTTTGACTTAAGGAGCGAAATACAGCAGTTCATGCACACCAAGAGGAAGCCGCGGAATTCAACGATTCGAAGTGTATGACTGACTTTCCCTTTGTGACCGACATCTTGTTGCATATGAATGACCTAAACACCCGGCTATAATCCAAAGATCAACTGGTACACACTCTGTTTGAGCACATCAAAGGTTTTGTGGCCAAGCTTAAACTTTGGGAGGCACATCTCGTAAAAAAAAGACAACTCATTTTCAGCTTCTCCTTTAGTTTAACTGTTCGTCTCTTGAAGAACACGTTGCAAAATTAGCCGTGTTGCGAAGTGCGTTTGCAGTGAGATTTAGTGATTTTCCTAACTAACAGTTCTTCTTTAGATTTATTTTCAATGCCATTCAGTGTCAATGCTGCCGAAATGCCAGGCTCAGTTCATGGTTGAACTCCAAAACAACTTTTCTTTGAGAGAAAAATTATTCAATGTGCCCTTGCTTACATTTTACAAAGACTACATTTCTGAGGACATATTCTCTAATCTTCGCCTGCATGCTTTTGAAGGAATGCGTTTTGTCAGGAAGCACATACTTATATGAGCAGTTCTTCTCCAGAATGAAGCATGTGAAGTGCAAGACAAGAACTCAGATTAAGGACTAACATCTCGAGAACTATGCTCTGCGCAACGTGACTTCCAACACTGATGCTAACATCGACAAGCTGGTCAAGGAAAGGCATTGCCAAGTTTCCCATGGACATTGTAAAGAATGATGTTTTCTTCATTAAATTATCTTTTTTCAAGTATTGATTGTATTTACTTATCATGCACCCGACTCCGAATTACGCTAATAAAGCTGAGTTTGTTTATTTTTATATGATTTTATATAAAGTATCAAATGCACAGCCTTCCTTGTGAATCTGGAAAGCATCTTACAATTCTAAATACCGCAGTATAGCTTAGTGGCCCGCAGCTTCATTGAAAGTTTTAATCCGGCCCGCACTGTCTGAAAGGTTGAAGACCCTTGCTTTACATTATTCTACTGTTTTATGTCTCCTACATATTATTTGTTTCATTTTTGGTTTAATCTTCCCCACCCTTTGATATGTATGACTATGGAACAGGAGGATACTTTTTTCCTCGGTTGACATTTTTCTGGCCTTTGACCTGAATGATTAGGAAATATAATAAATCCTGATTTTTCCCTTTATTTTATAGGAAAACGAAATTGTCCAGGAGAAGGAGCTGCCTATATGAGTATCTTCATGTACGCATCCTCAATATTACAACACTTTGTGGTGAAATCACCAGGAGGAGGGAGACCAAATATGAACGTCGACATGCTGCATGCTTTTTTTTGCCTATGAAACAGAATCTCTGCTTAAAACCAAGATAACTGTCAGTGCGTGATCAATGAGGAACCTGTGAAAGAAATTTAAATACAAGAAATGCATAAATAATCTAAATTTTAAATATTTTGCTTGTATTAATTCTATGGCCATATTTATAAACTGTACATTTAATAGTTTGTAGTCTTTCTAGTAGGAATTGCTTTAAAGACATAAATAATTCTAATGAATCCTCCAAATGTTTCAAAGAATTATTTATGTCTTTTAATTTAAAGTAATGACTGCGGAGAATCATAAAAATGAAATTTCAAAAAAAGGATACTGGAGTTCTTATCAGCATTCATTATCATAATATTGAAATCCAGCGTTGTTTAGGTTTATGTACTATATAAACACTTTCTCTTAATTCAGGCTATAAAGAATCATTAGCATGTTTAATAGTTTATTCATTATTAATAATAATTATTACATAAGTTAATGTATGTTAATATATAATTAATTAAAAATTAATAATTATGAAAAACGAATGACGGGAATAAAAATGAGTAAACAATACATGTAATAGCTTATACCGTATAATTAACTTTTCGCCTATCGCTTATTTTCTTTAAAAACTGCGTAATAATAATAGTAATTGCATAATATTGTGTGATTGTGTACTCCTACAATAATATGTTGAATTTTTATAGCAGACGTTACTTTTTTTATCATTGCGTACAGACAACATACTTTAACTAAAAAGGTTCATATAAGAAATTAAAGACTGGAAACTTACATATAATATATGTTTAAATAGAAAAACAAAAACTGAATGAATATAAAACAGTTTAATACTTTCTATTTTGTAATTTTGTTCTAATTTTTTGCAGTTTATTTTACCTATTTAATATAATATAAAATGATTTATAAATAAGACTTCCAATAACAATTCCTATAACAACAAATTATGTTGTTATAGGAATGGAACGGTTTCAACTCACCGTCGTATTTTAGCCACAAGGATTCTTACTGGCTCCGATTCTGTTTTCAGTCTGTATGGCAGATATTCGCATAATCACACGTCATCCATCAAGCCCCTCAATGCAGATGGCACCGCTCTATTAGCTAGATCACTTTATCCACACATTTAGTCAAAATATTTCAAGAAAACCTTCTAAAACTTGAACGCTGGTTCACCAAATAGAAATTATAAGTTAATCCACAGAAGAATACAACTGTGCTCTTCACTAGAAGATTAGTGTCTCCCAACACTTATCTCCCAACTGTTTAATACTAATCTTCCATGGCAAGCAGAAATCAAATATCTTGGAGTACTGCTGGACAAAAAACTAAGCTTCAACAACCATATTCAGATCACATGTGAATAGGCATCTCAAACCATCGCCAAATTCTACCTCCTGATTAACAAAGACTTTAAATTAATAAAGCTCTTCTCTGTCTTTGTTTTCATCTGATAAGGGCAGAATATACACTGAATATACCAATCGGTGCAAATGTGTGTGTATGTGCGGAATGGAAGAAGAGAACTGATGGAGTTTTAAAGAGGCGCTGTGATAGGATGCCATGTTGCAGGCCTATCTCTTCGGCCTTTCTAGGTTAATAATCACTGATAATATTCCGAGATGGAATTTCAGGGATTCAATTGCAAGTGCTATCAGTAGTGACGACCCACCACATTCACAGAAAGTTACTTAAGATGTTATGGAGGATAATATATAAAAACCAGCCTTCGTCGGACGACAGTTGAATTTAAAGTTACGCATCGACTGCACAACGAATCTACATAAAAACATTTAGAACCGAGACCCGCAACATTGGTGTCCTTGTTAAGTTTGCAAAATTCAAGCGCCACATTACACGACGAGCCAACGTCGTGTAATGTGGCGTTCAGTGATGCAAAGAGTGTGTGTACAGTGGAAGGTTGAAGTTTGTAAAGCTGTGTTATGGAGCAACGATTTACATCTTGCCAAGCAGATGAACTGTTGTAAAGGTGGGTGTGACAGATGCCCGATTAACGTCTCTTGTGTATAATCCGTACTATGAAATTCAGAGGTGGTGGTATGATGTATGATCCTGTTTTTCCTGAATTTACCTGGGATCTCTGTTTGTGGTGCCACGAGTATTGAACTCCGAGATGTATCTGCACATTCTAGACAATGCAATGCTTCCTACTTTGTGGCGTTTGTAAGGAACTGACCATTCTCTCTTTCAGGAAGACAATGCACCGTGTCATAAGCCTGCTGTTGTTAATGCGTGGTTTGTGTAGATCACATATTGGCAATCCGCGACCGGATCCGGCCCTCTACTTCTTTTGATACAGCCCTAATCTATTTCAGAGAAGTTTGTCTGATTCATGGTGGGAGAAAACATGGTGTGTTCTACTAACTCACATTAAGCTGACGTCATATGACTTGCGCAAAACACACCATGTTTTCTCCAACCAAGGTATTTTTCTCACTTCGACTAGCGGCGTTTGTAAACGTGTTACAACGTGTCAGTTCGGGTACTTGCGTTGGTGTTGTGCTTTGTTCAGTGCCTGAATTGATGTAAATAATGTGCCAGAAAACTTACAGATGGAACTTATTGAGTTTCAGACGGATTTAGTGCTAAAATCACAATTTAGCACTAAATCCGCCTTTGACGGATTTTTATAAATTTTATTTGGTGGAAGAAAAATATACAAATTTACGCACCTTTTCAAGAAAAATCATTTGTCTTTTCGGCAGCACATATATGTGTGAACAGTTTTTTCGAGGATGAAATACAATAAATCAAAAATTCGGACAAGAATAACGGAAGACAACCTCGAAAATTCTATGCGATTATCCTTAAATAATATTGATAGTCTCGTAGTTGAACTACAAGGGAAATCTTCACATTAAATTGTTATGTCATTCATTATATTATAATATTTATGTAGAGCATTATACCAAAGCATTATATTATAAATAAATGAAATATGAGGTAGCAACTTGTTTTAATTCATTTAATATTAAATTAAATAATTTGGCCCCCGAACTAGGAAAAGTTGCCCATGCCTGAACATCCGAACACAGCTCTGATATCAACCTAATTGGACTTTTCTCGAATGAATTAGAGCATCAGAAGGGGTAAAGGGATATTTGCCCCACAGCAGTCCAGAACCTCATGATAGGCTTACAAAAAGAATGGTCAGAATTCCCTTTGATCGCTTTTACGCTTCTAGAAAATGTGACGGATAGATTGCTGCAGTCATTGCAGTGAACGTAGATGGGAAACTAGAGAGAGAACACTAGCAATTCAATTATAAATGTTAGGAGAGAGAGAGAGAGAGAGAGAAATCTGTTAAACATTTAGCCTTTGTTCAAAACCTGCTCAAGAAGCTTAAAGGTCCATAAAGCATTCACTTCAACTATTTCAAACTATTTCATTATATTTTTTCATGGGCAGGATATAAATGAGATGATTCTGTTTCATTGAGAGCATTACAGTTAGCATGGAAGTGGACTGTTACTGAATTTCTAAAATTAATTTAGAAATTTCTAAAGGGAGAGCAATAAGATTTTATGATAAAGATTTTTATTTGTTCTTTAACTCGCTCATGCACGAATTTCTGAAATGGTGATTACAAAATCAATATAAGCTGTCCACCACAGTGGACATGTGCATGAGAGGGTTAACTTCAATGAGCTCGATTGCTTACCGAAGTTATACCTAAGTTATACACGTACTTCAGGTGATTATTATCAACTGTGCTTTGTTTATTTAATTCCTTCCTTTATTCATAACAGATACCGTAAGCGAGCCAAATAGAGTCCTCATGCATATTTGAAGACTCAGTTCAATTATTCCCTAATTCACAGATTCACACGATGTTTTAATAACTGCGAGAGAACATTTCTTTACCAGGTGTGAGATCACCATCCTGGTCGTTGGAAATTTGAAGTATCAAAGAAGCCACCTTTCGTCTGCTTCAGGATTATCCTACATTAAGCCCAATTAAGCCCACCAAACAGTTTGCAGAACACAGTCTATAGCCAAAAAAAGACGTGCTACTGATCTCACTTGATGTACAAGGAGCCTTCTATGCTGCTTGGTGGCCAGCCATAATCAATTAATAGATTTTAAATGCCCTAAAAACTTACTCTGCCTTACTAAAAAATATTTTTCAGACTGAAGAACAACGGTGACACTAAAAACCACAACTGAAACGAAAAAAGTCAAACGAGGCTGTCCGCAAGGTGCCTGCTTTGGGCCAGGTTTCTGGAACATACAGTTCGAGTCGCTTTTTAGACTTCCTGTGACTACTGAAACAAAAGTCACAGCCTTCGCCGATGATAATGATTCTGGGAAGCGACGGCATACAGTTAGAAGTTACGGCCAACGAAGAACTCTTTAAAATTGCAGAGTGGGTACGCGAGAAGAAAGTGACATTCAATGGCACCAAGTCTAAAGTGCTCCATATCTCACGAAAAAAATTCAAAACAACCTCTAAATGTCTTCCTAAACGGACAAGTTCTCGAGGTAGCCAGTGAGCTAAAATACCTGGGAGTAACAATAGAGGAAAATTCACCTTCAGTAAGGACATCTCATATGTTGCCGAAAAAGGTTACAAATAGTAAACCTCCTAGTTAAGTCGGCAAGGATAAAGTGGGGATTAGGCCAACGAGCGCTGAAAAAGTGGTAGTATAGCATCGATATATATACCGATGCTATACTACCACTGATATGTTATGCTGCACCTGCCTGGAAACATTTCACTAAAATCAAAGATTAACCGACAAAAACTATACAGAGTTCAACGCCTTATAGCCACACACATAATTAAAGGATGCAGGACAATATCTTTCGCGGCAGATTGCGTTATTGCAGCTCTAACACCGATCGGCATGAAAATACAAGAATTATCTCTTATATATGAAGTCACTTCCGGAAGATATATCGAAAGTTACAACATCGATCCAAATTGCTACGAACGTCCGCTTCACTACAGTGAGTGGCCTCACCCAGCAAAGAAAACAAATATTAAGGAGAAGGAAAGCTCTGAAAGTGACGAATTCCAAATATACATTGACGGAAGCAAAACCGAAAGGAACGCCGGTTTTTCGTTCATTGCATACAACAGACAGTCCATTATACAAGAACACTGTTCTAGACAGCAATCAAGCAGACATCTTGCTATAGTTCAGTCACTCACATATGTCCAGGAATTAGATCTCAACACCTCTCAGCAAATGACAGAAACAATTTACAGCGATAGTAGAAGCACTATAGACGGCACAGAAAAAAAAACAGAACAACCATATCGCATTGATAGAAGAGACAAGAAATCTGGTTCGAAATCTCACTCTAGAGGGATGGGAAATCAAATTATGCTGGGTGAAAGCGCATACTGGAATAGCAGGAAACGAGAGAGAGAAAGAGAGAGAGAGAGAGAGAGAGAGAGAGAGAGAGAGAGAGAGAGAGAGAGAGCGGATCAATTGGCAAAAGAAGCAGTTAGAAACGAATGGCTAGAAACAAGTTAGCAGAAATTTTAGAAATCAGCAATTAAAAAAAAAGTTGCAGAAGAGAAAAGCTTAGACATGTGGGAATAAGAATGGAAAACATCAACAACAAAAGAATTCTTTCCTAGCATCAGAAACAGACTTAGGCTTAAATGACACATCATTTCTTCATGTTTAACCACGCCACTAACGGGACATTGAAAACCAAGACACCACTTACACAGATTCCATATCCTGGAATCACCATCGTGCATTTGCACTCCACACCTTCAAGAGACTGTTGACCACATACTTTAAGACTGTCAGCTATTGGACTCCATCCAGATGCCCCTAATACAACACATCATCACTTCCGGAGACAAGTGGCCAGTCTCAAGACTTATCAAAACGTTTTACATAGAATTAATTAAATTTGCTAATAAAATCAACTTATGTTAGATCCAGGGACTGTGATCTAACATAAATACTGTTATTATGTGAATTATACTGTATAGTGTTAATATATGTATATATAAAAATCTAAATGTAAATACGAAAATTGGTACCAAAATATAAATATAAATATTAATCAGTACTAGTTATAAGCTACATGTAATATAAACATTGTAATGAAATGGAGCATGTAGGAATAAATGACCTCCTGGTAGGGTTACTATTGGGAGGAAAACGCAAAACACACACACACACACACACACACACACACACACACACACACACACACACACACACACACACACACACACACACACACACACACACACACACACACACACACACACACACACACACACACACACACACACACACACACACACACACACGCACGCACGCACGCACGCACACTCACACCTATTACAAACCCATCTCAAACAAACACCACTATAAGGACACAAATAAACACATCATGTCCAAATCCAACCCTACTTGCAAAGTTAATCTGTGTAATAGCAGTTGAAGTCTTGCAATCACGTACCAACAAACAGTAAAATGAACACCTCGCTTGCGACCAGTATCGAAACATAACCACGAAACCACCGCAGCTATTATCTTCCTCAGATAAGCTCTGCAAAGCTTCGAGGATGAAATCAGAAATGACTCCCAAATTATTATTATTATATTAGTTATTCACTAAAAAAACATTCTATATAATTATCACTGTTAATATTAGAACATGTGTTGTAAATGCATAATATAGAGGCAAAGAGTATTATTAAAATTATTAACTGAAATCCAATGTAGAAAAAGTTTGTAAAATTATACTCAAGATAACTATTGTACATATATATGTAAATATTCTAGCAATGAATATTATTTATATTTAAAAAATATTATTATTAACACTATTAACACTCGAGATCCCTACCCTCATCAGTTTCTTCTAGCCTAATCCCACCAATATAATACTATATTGGATATCTAATTATGTCGAAGTGAATAACCTTGCATTTACTGACATTGAAGTGACACCCATTTTCCCATGCCCACAATTCCATCCTGTTCAAATCATTCTGCAAAGACTGCATATCAGCAGCATTCAAGATTATCCTGCCTATCTTTGCATCATCAGCAAATAACTGTATATCACTTGTCAAATATTTCCCAATATCATTAATGCACATAATTAATAACAGTGGACCGAGCACTGATCCTTGTGGAACACCACTTGTTACCTTAAACCATGCAGACCCAGAACCCCCATATACCACTTTTTGATATCTATCAGTCATGCATCTTCTTATCCATGCTAATACTGTATAACCAAACCCAGTTTTTCCAATTTATGCAGCAGGAAGATATACCATGCTATATTCTGTCAAAATCCTTAGCAAAATTCAAAATGATCATGGTGTATTCATTCCCCTTGTCTAGTTTAATGGTAACATTGTTGTAGAATGTGAGAAAGTTGCTAAAACATCATATTCCCTTAGTAAACCCATGCTGTTCATTGCAAAGCAGATATTCACTGTCAACCCATTTCTGAATGCCTGCCCTGTCCAATTTTTTCAAAATCTTCACCACCACTCCTGAGATACTAATTGGTCGATAGTTGGATACATCGGTCTTTGCATCACTCTTGTGCAATGGAATTACAATGCATTCCTTCTCTTCCTGCAGAATATTACCTGTTCTGAGACCCATTTTAAACATCTTGGTCAAAGGATTGGTCACTTCAGCTGAACACTCTATTAGCAGACGTGCTGATATCCCATCAGTCCCTATTGCTGAATTCTTATTCAGTTTGTGCAGCAGTTCTAATACCTCGGCCTCACGCACCTGCGTGTCTTCATCTAGTGAAGGGGTAACAGTGAGCTCAATGTTGCGTTCACCAGGCTGATAGCGTTTAACGAAAAGGGCACTAATTAACTGAACAACCTCTTCTGTATCTGCACATAATATACGTTGTGTAAACAATTATTTTGTGATTGTTATTATTATTTTAAAAAATATTATGTATGTGCAAATATCTGTTATGCACAATCCTGTTCATGTAATGTATTATAAATATTAAAAAATTTTTAAAAATTATAATTTTATGTATATTATAAATTTTAGATAAATAAATAAAGAAATTTTATGTAATTTATCTGAGAAATAATATAATGATAAAAAAAGAGGAAAAACCTCCATGGACCCAAAGACTCGTCGAGGGAAGCCACATACTACACACACACCAGCTATCAAACTTATACTTGAATTCATTTACACTACTTGCACTCACAACATACAATGGAAATCCATTCAAAATCTAGCCTTCATCCCTTCTTATGAGCATTGATTCTCAGCTTCCATTCATGCCCTCTTGTCCTTCCCCCACCCTCCATAAATCAGGAAAAATTCCATTAATTGAAATTCTGTATATCATTTTTAATTCTGTATATCACATTTATCCCTCTCCTTTGCACTCTCTTCAATATATGTGAATCACGACCTGCGCACAATAGTCCACGTAATATCTTATCAAGGCTTTGTAAAGAGAAAAAAATAACATCGTTATCTTTAGATGTGAACATTCGTTCCAGCATTGCAATTATCTTTTGAGTTGTATTTCCAATCTTTTCCACATGGCCCCTGAACTTCAACTTCCTATCTGCTAACACTCCAAGATCTCTGGCCTCGTCAGTTTCTTCAAGCATAATCGCAATAATACGACAATGGATACCTAGATATTCACGCCAAAGTGCATGACTTTAGATTTAATGACAATGAACTGACATCCATTTCCTCGTGATCACAATTCCAGTCTATTCAAATCATTCTGCAAGCACTGCATATCCTCAGAATTCCTGATTACTTTACCTATTTTTACATCATCAGCAAATAGCTGTATCATCAGCAAATAGCTGTATGCCGCTTGTGAAATCCTTCTCAATATCATTAATGTACATACAGATTGAATTACAGTTTACCAAGCAATGATGCTTGTGATACACCGCTGGTTAGCCTTAAATATTTGCAGACGCACATCCCTATATACCAGTTTTTGATATCTGCAGTCCACCATCCTCTTATCCACGCTAATATTTAATAACCCAAACCCATATTTTCCAATTTATTGAACGGGCTACCATGCTGTATTCTGTCTAAACCTTTGCAAAATCCAAACGTATCCTGGTGTATCCATTCTCCTTGTTTAATTGAATGGCATCATTGTTATAAAATGTGAGCAAGTTGCTAAAAGATGACCTTCCCTTAGTAAACCCGTGTTGTTCATTGTAAAGTAGACAGTCATTGACCACCCATTTTGAATGACGTTCCTGATTAATTTTTCCAAAATCTTCACCACCGCTCCTGAGATACTAATTAGTCGATAGTTGGTACATCGGTCTTTGCACCATCGTTGTGCAATGGAATTGTTATACATTCCTTCCATTCCTGGGGAAACATCGCTGTTCTGAGACTCATATTAAACAGCCTGGTCATAGGAATCTCCAGTTCAGCTGAACATTCTTTTAGTACACTTGCTGATATCCCGTCAGTGACTATTGATGAATTCTAATTCAATTTGTACAACAGCTCTAATACGTCCTCATTTTATTACAAATTAATTCTCGTGGGATTATATGGACTCAAAACATAGTGTGTGTGAAAGCAAAATTATCTCGTACTCCGTAACCTACACATTAATGTTTTCATGGAAACAACACATTATATTAAAGTTGTTACACCATTATTTATAAAGTATATGCTCACAGTTTTAACTAATTATCTAAAGAAAGGCAAGATATCTGTCGATGCATTCGAATCTCCAATAAAACAAATCTACTCATGGAATGAAATTAACCTTAACCGTATTATGAAGTAGTTACTGAAAATTTCTATGAAGCAAAACAAGGGAAAGGGACATCCTGAGTACTTTTCCTGTTGTCTTCCTTCTCCTACAGTAGATATTTATGTCTGCAGATTGTATTTGTTCACAGTCAACTACCTACCAGGAATGCCGCTAATGGGACAATTATCTAGTGACCAGTCAATAAAGAAAGCAGCAGAAAACAGTGTTTTCTGAGTTAATTTAGATTTGTGCTACAGTTGGACTAAGCTTAGTTTAAAAAAAAGGTGTTTTAAAGAAACGTTACTGTTGAACCTTCTAAAATTTTTATTAGTTTCTAATATAAATAAGTTTGATATAAATAAGGCAGTTACATTCAGACAGCAAACATGTCTGAATGTAACTGACTGTCGTGCAACAACACCATGTTAACTTCGCTCTCTGAAAAAAGAGAGAAAAATGAGAAATATTGCCATTGAAAGTTTGACCAATTGCTGCAAGAAACCTTGATCCATTAAATGCATTAAAGAGGAGTTATTTAGTCATTCATGAACATAAAAAGCAAAACTAAACTGTGTTAGTTTTGCGTTTTCATGTTAATATAAGACTAAACTTTTTTTGTAAATTTAACAAGTACCAAATCCATGTTGAATTATTGCCTCGTGATTTGCTGGTGGACGATTTAATGATTGCACACATAAATACTTTATCTCAGTTAATACAAAAAAAAAAAAAAATTCGTATGCAAATAAAGAAAACCGACTTCTGCATTCTTACTATTTTCAAACCATTCTTCCGCTGTATTGTAATAATCTCATTTTTATTCTCACTTATGTGCGATTACAAACTCTCTAACAATATTAGAAATTCTGTGGCCTTCTTCATGCTTTCCAATAATTCTTTCCCGCGTGAAATCGTCCCACACACACACACACACACACACACTTGCACCGACTAGGCGTATCATCTTACAAACAGGGGACTTGTTACATGGCACGATGCACCTTGCCATTCTTCAGCTGTATTGTAATAATCACATTTGTATTCTCACTCATTCTCAGAGAGGTTCGGACTATGTGAGAGTCCGAACCTCTCTGACAATATTAGAAATTCTGTGGCCTTCTTCAAGCTTTCCAATAATTCTTTCCCACGTGAAATCGTCTAGATGATATATTTGAGACATTACAAGCATCCACGATTTGCAACGTTTTACCTTCACGAAAAGAGCTTCCGCTTCCTTCAAACACAATTCGCTTAACTCAGCCTTCTGCCTTTTATGCTCAGAGTATGGCTTAAAAGAGATATTGTTTGTTTAATGTTCGATTATCCTCTTTACAAAGTTTTAACGCATGACTTTTTATGTATCCCACTCACGAAAAGTTGTAAACAGCATCAAGACAGTAGATGGCCTGTGTTTTTTTAATTATTTTATTCACGGTGTACCCTCCATTATTTTAGATAATAATATATTATATTGGGGACGCCAGGTGGTGGCACTTGTCTGTCGTCTCTTCGACGAATGCCGTTTAAAATTACTGATAGTCTCTCTGATTGGCTAATATTGGAAAGAGATTACTTCTCAAGCTACGAAGAGGTACATAGGACTAAACAGCCCCACTTATTCGCTATCAGAATAAAATACGTTCCTATTTTTTATTTATTTTTACACATTCCAAACATAAAAAAGTAATTTTTTTTAAAAGTCGGTTCTGTTTCTCAAAAACTTTATTGACTCACTGTTTATTTGTTTATTACTGTTTAATTAGTTATACATTTATTCATTAATGAATACATATTGATTAAACCAAATAAATTTATTAAATAAATAACGAATAATAATTACTTTTAACTGTTAAATTCTTTGGTCGATGAACTGAGCCTGTGTTGGAGATAATTGGGGGTTGGAGTGGGGGAGCGCTGGGCCCATCATTTGTGAGCTTGTAGTAGATCATGCAGTTGAATTTATATTTATATGTATTTATGATATATTATATCTGAAATATCTGAAACGGATATGCTATCAAAGATAATAAAAAATACATGCATTATTCGTTAATGTCACATCACTACAAAGATTATCTCTAGACCTAGATTATCTCACTTTCTCCATTCATGGATAAAGTGAGATAATCTAGAAAATGCTATGCAGTCCATTGCACGTTACCATTTCTAACTTATCACTTCATATATTGTCAGTATTAAGCCTAATTTCACCAAAAACTGGTATGATTTAAAATAAACTAGGATTTTCTGATAATGAATATTTCAAACACAAAATTTCATTAAGCCCGTACCCAACTCAGCTCTTTTATATTACTTATATAATGTCGAAGCGAGGGTGTTGCAGTATCCTTGGTAAGAGTATTGCTACACTTTTAGGAAGAATGTTATACCTTTACAATTACAGCAGTTTTTATATTAGTCATCTGGTGCGTGAAGAATAGTGTTACATAACATACAAAACGCCAATAGATGGAGCCACTGACTGTAATGTGTTTTTGGTAATTATTATTACCTGTACTACTGTTGGTCATAAGATGTAATACGAGATTCTTCGACACTTCTGCGCATGTCAACAGACAGAAAATCCTTTCCGATAATAGGGTAATCAATCCTTATTGAAGGATGAGTTGTTTATTATTTTATTTTATTTTACAAGTCGTAAAATTAACTTCTCTTTTATGATCATTGTAGTTTTTAAAGTGGTAAATATTTTACTTGTGTAACAGTGGGAAATTTTACCTATAAAGCACGTTATTTCGCGTGTTATTGATCAATTCGTTCATGTCCTTATTCCTTTCTCCTCTTCAGCATGAATTGACACTTCTTGGCAGTGTGCCAACACGAGCTATCGCTTATATGGTCGGATTATAAAAGTATTGCTACACTCTTAGGAAGAATGTTATACCTTTACAATTACAGCAAATTTTATATTAGTCATCTGGTGGTGAACAACAACACTGTTGCATAACTTACCAAACAACGGTAGATGGAACCACTTACTGTAATGTGTTTTATAATTATTATTACGTGTACTGCTGTTGGATATAAGATATAATTCTTTTCGCTGTAAAATAACAGATATAAGAGATAAAACACAAGTCGAGTGGGGCCAGCCTGTGAAATCGAGGGCGAACTGCTAAAGTGTCAGAGCAATTTCGTTTCCATGTTTTCCCAGTGAGAAGTCACACTTAATGCAAGCATGTTTTATGAAACAATACTCTCCACTCAGCAATTACTTCTCTCGGTTGTAATAAGTCTTGTAGTGATTTTCGTGTGGAAAACGTCAAGAAATCCGAAAAGTTTTCCTCCAGGTCCACCAGGACTTCCGTTTTTAGGAAATATCTTTTTATTTGGTCAAGCGCCTCATTTGAAATTTTACGAACTCTCCAAAAAATACGGGAACGTATTCAGGTAATATTGCATTTTATTTATATTATTTTACATTTTATTTATTTTATTTTTTTTACCTTTTATTTACATTATGAAAATTTACGTTATTGTAAAAACAAAATGACACGCCTTTGCAGCAATATAAATGAGTTTCTAATTTTAAAAAGATGAAATAAATGTTAATTTTTATTATAGATATTATAATTTTATTTAAGATATTATAATGATATCCATAATATAATCCGAAAAGAAATATGATTCTGCAATAATCTGTTTTAATTATTTTATTCTCAAGAGTTTAAATCTGACTTGTTGCTATCCATTTTTTTTTTTTTTTTTTTTTTTGCAATAACAGAAATGTTTAGTAAGATTTGTTAATGACTAATGTTTATAATTGTTTTATATTTATAATAAAATATTGCAATTATAAATTTAAGCGTAGTCATTTTAAACATATAAATACGATATCGTTCGTGGCAGATTAATTTTTTTTTACTTTGTAATAAAAGTTATTGTTTCAAATAAGAAAAATCTTATTTCTTAATTTGATTTCATTTTTTTATTTACAACATCACTGATTAATAATAAGTTTGCGCTTGCGACTGTGAAACAGTCGACACTCTGGATAACTCTATAAATATAACTCTCTGAATTTATTTCCCAAGACTTATAACAAAGATATTTGTTATAAATATCACAAAACACACGCTTTGTTAAGTATTGTTGCATGATATTCAACATTCAACATTCATAAGTGTTTAATTACAGATATAAACAACAGTATTCAATAAATTCCATTTATTTTCTGTAAAATAAATATTTAAGTATATTGATTAAAAAAGTTTACTTTTATTTATTAAAATAAATAAATATAATATAATATAATATAAAATGAACAATATAGGACAGGGGTGGGGGAACCTCTCTCCCGCGGGCGAAATTTCGCCCCCGAGTCTATTTCAATTTGCCCCTTTGCTGATGTACTCGTATGTACATGTAAATAAAATTTTATAATAACTTAAATTTATTATAATTAAATTTATTTAAATTTAAATAATTAAATATACAAAATCAAAAATAACTATATTACATAAAATATGGTCGATATACGTCTGGCAACCATCAAATCGAGACCAACCATTAATAAAATAAAAAAATTAAAAAAATTAAAATAAAAAGAAATCAGGAGCATTTCTCGCGGGCAAAGCTCAGACTCTCTCTGATTGGTTCCTTCCCAATTACCGTCGTAATATTTTCCCGCGTGTCAAAACATATCGATGAACAGCGTCATGAATGTAGTAACAAAGGCCATTAATTTGATAAAAAGTAAAGGGTTGAACAACGAGGAATTCAAAGAATTTTTGCAAGACCTTGAAGCCGAATATGGGGACTTATTGTACCATTGTGAAGTTAGGTGGCTAAGTAGAGCTCAAATGCCCAAGCGATTTTATGAACTTAAAGACGAAGTGAAAATTTTCTTGGACATTAAAGGTGTCTCCATTAAAGAATTGGAGGATGAAAAGTTTCAAAGTGGTTTTAGCATTACAAGGCCCCAATCAGCTAATGACTTCTTTGCTCACTCATATCAAGAGCTTTGAATCGATGCTTCAATTATTTCTTACCCAACTGAAAAAAAAACCGCTTTACACGTTTTCTAAAATTAAGAGAACACAATCTAAAATCAACAAGTGAATATGTTGATGAGTGTCAAAGTGTTTTAAATGAATTTCAAAGCAGATTTGAAGATATAAAAATCAATGAATTGAGTTACAGATATTTGAAACACCTTTTGATATATGCCCTGAGAAAGCTTCCGATTGCTTGCAATTAAGAGTTGATTGATTTGCAGTGTGATAACACTTTGAGATATTGGACACTATACTGGACTTTTACAAATCTATTCATTCTGAAAAATTCCCTTCTTTTAAAAATAATGCCTTGAAAATAGCTTCTCAGTTTTCTACTACTTATCAATGGGAGCAATTTTCTTTCAAAATTAAGTCTGGCAAAAATCGCCTTCGCACAAGACTCACTAACGAAAATCTCGCCAATGAACTACGAGTAGCCGTCTCATCAAGGGTAGATAATATTTCTAAGCTTTCACAAAAAAAAAAGCAGTTTCAGCCTTCTCACTAAAAAGTTTAAGATTAAAGGTAAGTTTCATTAACTTTGATGAAATATTTATTATGCTATTATTGCTTTAATAAAGTTCTCAGTTAAAATAAAATAAATATAATTTTTTAAATAAATTAAATATAGCCTTTGCTTGATTGTTATAATTATATGTGTATACAATTGTAATTAAAAGATACCATATCAGATGAGAATGTTGCACACATTTACTTATTGAGATTTATATTGCATACTACATGCACTATATATGAGTTAAAATTTGACAGCCGCCCGCGGAAGTTTTTTTAGCAATTTTTGCCCTTGATATTAAAAAGGTTCCCCACCCCTGATACAGAAAGAAAAAATATAATATAAAAATGGCGTTATTAAGTAAAACTTTAAAGGGACGAAAAACACCTGTTATCTATCTTTCAATGTATAATATTCTACTAGATTTCCGTTTACCCTGGTGTCCTTTCTCTGAATCACGTGATATCTATAATGTATAATGTTAAAAAAAACCAAAAATAGATAGTTACGTTTATTTATTAACAATAAATAAAATAAAATAAAAAGAATGAATAAAATATAAATAAATAAAATAGAAAATGAAGAAATATTAATAACAAACATAAGCTTTAAAGGGACTTGAAACACTTATTCATATAACTCTTTGAAATGACTAATAACAGTCAAGCAACATTCCTCTCATTCTTATGTCGTTTCTCTGAATTATGAAAAATTTATGTTTAGCATTTTTGTAAAGCTTCACATACTTCGTTTTCTAGTTTAGTTTCATCTCAAAAATCCGTATAGGGAGAAAACATTTTCACCTTAAAAGAATTCAACTTTGTATATTATTAATTATTAACAATGACATACTCTCTTCAGAGTCGTCGTCATTTGCATTGCTCCCTTCTTATATATAAACTTTATATAATACATTCTTTTATATAATACATTACAAATAACATAATAAAAACAGTTTGAATATTTCAACAGAGATTCTAGTACAAGTATTGTTACCTGTGTACTGAAGATCTAAAAAAATATTTCGGCTTTGTACACTAGTTCATGAGATTTTATTATTGGCTTCCGATAAAAACAGCTGATATAACTGATTATAGTTCAACATTTCTGAGACAGCGAGGGGCTAAAACCTCTCAAAAAAAAAAAAAAAAATGCTGCTTGTTATTAGTCTGATTAACAAATGACAACCCAAGCTATATATATTTATGAACCATGAAATATTTTTATATATACATATAAATACATTAGGGACGTAAATAACTGTGTACTAGGTGTGCGGTGTACACCCATGGAATAGCAATATCACGGATATTATATTTTAATATTTATTCCTGTTAAATTTATATCTGTTAAGTAATCCCCTAAGGGTTGTGTGGTAAAAAACACGGCACCTTTGAGTCCTTCAAACAGATTTACAGATTTGCAGCTGGTCAAATTCTTGGCATGCCAGTGGCTTTAAACCGCTGAGAAGGTGAGGCAGGGTGTGCGCTGAAACAATAGCACCCAGAAGTCGTTAATGGGTGTGACTAATCGTGTAGAGCAATCAAATTGAAGGTTCTCATTTGTCATATGAACTGAGGTGTTTAGGTTACCGATATAGATAAACGTTTAATATATAATTTTCTAGATATAATTTATAACCTTTTGCCCATATTTACAATGGGAAAGGGTGTTGACGATCTACTGAAAGAAACGTTTTCTGAGAGAACCTTTGGGGACTGTACTCGAAGGTGATTGGAATTTGTGTATAAATAAGTAAGTAAGATGTGTTATTTTAGCCTTTCTTTGGTTCAAACGAAAAATTTCAGTTAGCGTCAATGCGCTATTCACTCTTTAACTTTCATATATCTATAAAATGCAATCGTATATATATATATATATATATCAGTGCAATGAATAAAGATATATACTGCTTATTTTGTTTCTTCCTTAGCATTCGTCTCGGACCAAAGCGTGTTGTTATCCTTTGCGATTACAAAGCAATTAGAGAATTCTTAGCACACCCAAACTGTTTAGATCGTCCACCAGGAAGGCATGAGGCAATAATTCCACATGGATTTGGTACGTAATAAATTTACAAAAGAAAAGTCTTGTCTTCATGACTTTACATAGTTTATTGTATCAGATGATTCAGTTTAACACAGTTGTTAGTTTTGCTTTTTTATGTTCATGAACGACTAAATAACTCCTGATTCATGCATTTGATAGATCAGGTTTTCTGGCAGTAATTGGTAAAACTTTCAATGGCAACATTCCTCACTGTTCTCTTTTTTTCAGAGAGCGAATAGTGCTGTTGCACGACAGTCAGCTACATTTACACGTTTATTGTGAATAAACGTGTAAATCATGTTTATACAACGACGGCATAACACAGAATGATGTTTTCCTCCTTGTGGAGTAAGCAACATCATCTGTGAATTATTTATAACAGAAAGTAATAAAAATTCTAGAGAGTTAAACGATAAAATTTCTTTGAAGAAGCTTTTTTTAACTAAGCTTAGTCCAAACGTAGCACAAACCTAAATTAATTCAGAACACACTATGTTATGCTATTTTCTTTACTGACTGGTCACTAGATAATTGTCGCATCGACGACTTTCCTGCTAAATAGTTGACTGTGAACACACACACACACACACACACACACACACACACACACACACACACACACACACACACACACACACAATCTACAGACATAAATACCTACCGTAGGAGAAGGAAGACGAGAAGGAAACTACGTTGTTCCATAATAACGCTACTGCTACTACTACCGTATCTCTTCCTGTTGTACTTTATTAAGATTTCCAGTAACTAATTTATAATACAGTTAAGGTTAATTTCAATCAATAATTAGATTTGTTTTATTGGAGATTCGAATGCATCAACAGTTATCTTGTCTTTCTGCAGATAATTAGTGAAAATTGTTATGATCATGGACTTTATAAATAATGGTGGGTTCCATGGCATTACTGTTTTTTCCATGACATCAGTAATGTACAATCTTCGGAGTAAGTGATAAGGTTCCCATTCAAACGATTTACTTTTTGAGTCTAAGCTTTCGTTTATATTAGCAAACAATAATTAATTGCCGTAATCACAGTCCACTGAACCACTCACCAAAGGCTCTAGTAATTTATGAAATATTTATTTATATGAACTAACTAAAATTAGAGTAAGATAATGTTTTTTTCTATTTCTTTCTTTCTTATTTGTTAAGGGTTTCCCACAAAAAACGGAAAGGAGTGGGAGGAGCAAAGAAGAGTTTCGCTGCATCTAATGAGAAATATTGGCTTAGGAAAGTCTTCGTTTTCCAGAGAAGTTCATGTGCGTAAATAAAGTGACCATCATTTTACTAATTACTTTTTAATGTTTATTGTGAAAGTAATAAATGTTTCTCAATAATAACCACATTCTTCTGTTTGATTTTCAATAATTATTTGTAGTAGGATCTTAATACCTCTACGACAAAAAAAAGAAGAAAATATGTTAATATATCAATAAAGAATCTGTCTTTGTCGAAGCTTATCAAAGCAAAAATCTTTGTATCATTCGAAGAACAGCAAAAGTCTTCTTTCACTCTTAAAACATAATTCGCGGCTTCCAAAACAAATTATGAATTCTTCATACAGTATGTAATATACTTCTCAATTATAAATGTTACTTGAGTACTTAATTAAATGGCTTTTCTATAAATGAACCCTACTATATTATTAAAACTGAATCTTTACTTTTAGGAAGACATCCATGAACTTTTGGAAATAATTCACAGCTTCGATGGAAAACCATGTGATTATAAGGATTACTTGAAGAAAGCTAATCTTAACACTGCCTGGCTGATGATATTCGGAAAGAGGCTACCTTATGATGATCCATTGTGGCCTACCTTAACACAAATTTCAGACGCCTTCATGAGATACTTCGGTGAGGTTGCATTGCTAATTTACTTCCCTATACTTCTAAAGCTATTCCGATTCTTAGGATGGATGAAATTTGATAAAGATAGACACCTTTTTCAAAAATATTGCGACTTGGTAGAGTAAGTAAAAGGTTAAAATTCATTTTTTTCATTTTTTTTTTAATTTCTAACATTTATGACATAAACTAAACGCACAGCTTACGCATGGGTTTGATTCCAAAGCTGACCAGTCACTCATATATTGCTGGCGTGATGGTGCAAAGTGGACGTCGAATACTTCTCGGATCGGATGTTTCCAATATCCAATCTAAGTTATAAGCAACCATGCGAAATACTCTTGATGGTATTTATACAACCAATCATTTGAATTTGAAAACCAGCTGAATGAGGGATGATTTAACTGAGTAATGAAGCAGGTACGATAGTTTATCATAAGCGCATGTGCAAATTCATCCTACCTTTCTGGACTGATTTTAACGAAAGTTTTCAATTCAGGATTTATCTAGGCTTTGTGCAGTAGTTGAGATTTCGGTGTGTCGAAAATCCGTTTCTGTTATTTTTAAGAAGAATATGTAAAGTATATAATCTCGATAAAATCAAGAAAAGATGGAATCCATTCCAGAAAAACAAGCCTTTCAGGCCAATTCTTGCAGACTAGTTGACACAGAAGTAGCGTATCTGCTCTCCAAGAAACAGAAGAGTATGTGTTTTAATTCCCCCCCCCCCTCCTCTCAAGGTGTGGATGTTTTAGATTGTCTTTGGGCGAAAGATGAATTTCATCGTCCAGTGCGAAATCATATTAGAGCCTGAAGTGGTGTAAATGGAACGATATTTGGATTTGGTCTCTTGAGCAAAGATTCTGAAGCAGGATAATATATATATATATATATACATAATCTTCTTTTCTCTTTTTTTTTTCTTTTCTGAATGTGGTTTGTAACTACTATATATAAATTAATAAAAATTGAAAACATAGTAGCCCTTATCCCACAGATTGTAGGAATGTACTATAGATTTTCACAAACGTTTAGCGAGTACAAACCACAATAAAAAAAAATCGCATGGTAAACTTTTCCCACTTCTCTGTTATAGGGAATATTATCACACTTTTCTTTCACAACAAATGTTAAAAACGATTTATAATGCCATTTTAAATATTACGATGCATATTTCTTTCAAATATGACTTGTGTTTTCTTCACGATGTCATAGAACCACCCATCCTTGAAGAAAATTGCAAAATAGCCTTTTTGGATTCTGTCCAGGCAGACAAATAGTAATTTACACAGCATACTACGTAGTTGAAATATATGGTGCTATCATACAGTTTCATGAAAATTAACATTAACTATCAGATGCATGAATTCAAAATAGCACACGCACGCACCCACACACATATACACATACACATGAACGCGCAAACACACACACCTGGTTTTATTTCAACGTATTTTAAAATATAAGCAATATCGTGGTCACTCAAGTTTTTGGTTACTACTTAAATGTTTATGTTTGCTAATAAATATGGAAAACCAAAAAATTGTACATTTTAATGTGAGATGTTCTTATATTTTTTTATTAATGAGATAATGTCCTTTTGTTTTGCAAGTTTAAAGATCAAGCACATGAATTTACTAAAGCGACTTCGTAAATTGATAACCGCATCATTTAGGTTTTGTTAGACTGTGCAAGAATAGTAAGTTAAGGACATCGAGTTTTCTATAACTATAATTAAACAATGGCAGAATTAAGATTACGATTAATTAAGATTACAATTCATTCCAGAAAGGAAGTAGAGGAACGAAGAGTAAATCCTGGTAACAGAACGAATGAAGATTTCCTAAGTCTGTATCTAAATGAAATGGAAAATCGTTCTGGAAAGGTGGACACATCTCTTACCGGTAATACTAACAAATTTATATATATATATATATATATTATAACCACTTCATCAAAATTAATGCGTGTCCAAAATTTTGCAGCAACTTAAGGAATCAATACAAGTTTGGTCTTTAGGTGTGACATCACCTATCAGAATAAGGGAGCCAGGAGTCAATGAAAAAAGTTACGTTTATTATTTAAAAATCATATTTCTGGATTGTTTATCACCTGTTCTTACCTGCAGTACTACGCTGCTCTATATATCGCATCACAGTTCGCAAAAATTCGACGATTTTGAAAACACCTGCATAGGAAACATCCCCTCCTCCATACACGCACACCGTTACGGGCTTGTGAACACTATTGTGTTTCAGATACGCCTACAGTCGAGATGCAATGCAAAAATTCTTACATTAGTACATGCTTGACGTTAGCATTGCGTAATCACTTCAATCAATATGGAATTTTTCTCTGTGACTCTCTTTAAAAGAAAACAAAGAAGTGCGCAGAAATAGACATGTCCGCTAACTGAAGCTGGAGATATTTATTTTTCATTGCATTTAAATAAATTACCTTTAGAAACATATAAGCTCAGACTAACAATAGAATATCAAAGCTCTCTTAGGGGATCCCACCCCTGCAAGATGCTTTATATTACAGGGAATTAATTATTTACAACAAGTAATTATTTTTAATTTCTTTTATTTTGGACGAAAGGAAATAAAAATTATGCCAAATTTTATTTCATTTTATACCTTTACTCATAGTATTGTTTTTATTCTCCGTGTGAAGTATAAAACAGATTTTTTTAATATTCAAACTATACTCATTCAAAATTATAGTGGCTATTCCGAACGCCTACAAGTACTTTTTGCTGTCAAAATAATAATTGAATATATCTGTACATCCTTTATCACAGGAAGAGCTTTATTTCTGATATATACAGTTTTCTGTTGTGTTGATGAATATCATATCATGATTTGATTAGGAAATTGTAATAGAAAATTGCATTTAGGTTTAACAATAAACGTGTCACTTTCTCTTTGTCTTTGCCTCTATCTACTATTTCACTAATGCCAGACAAACCACTTTGTTTACCTTTTAGCTTTTATGGAATCAACCAATAGTTCCACTGAGTAAATAAAATTTTTCCTTCATCTTATTTAGCCTCTTATGTACTGCAACATGTCCATACAAAGGATGCCATTCATCATTTAGTTGTTGTTTCCGCTCATATCTACTCTGTGTATTCCTTCTGATGTGAGAAGGTGCAATATGAGGAGGTGCAATTTGAGGAGGTGCAATAGGTGCAATACCAGACAGTAAATATAGGTGGTCAATTTTTGTAGGCTTAAGGCAGCCAGCAATGTGCCGACATGTTTCATTAAGAATCTTGGCAATAATTTTGACATGTGATGATCTTTCCCAAACAAGGCTAGCATACTCGGCTGTCGAAAAGCAAAGTGCCAGTGCAGAGGTGTGCAGTACTTGTGGACTTGCACCTCCACCTAGATGATGTTAATCTTGATTAGACATAGCGAGTGATGATCTTTAAATTTTTCACCGCGTAGTCCTGCCTTCTCTGTCAAATCTCAATTTCCCAAGTCTATAAACTAAAATACAATAATTTGTAATTAATTCGTATCTATATCTTAATCAATGTTAAATAAATATTCTTTCTTTTAGTAAATAATAAGTAATTAAAATAAATACTTAATTTAATTAGAAATTTAATTAAAATTATTCATTATAATAGATAAAGTATATCCAGTATTTTATGCTTTCATGCAAGGCATTTTTTTATTTATCTGCGAAAAGCAAAGGCAGTGAAATGGATTATAATATCAATAGTTATGTACATTAATTTCTATAAGGGTATATCTGAAGGACAAAATTTTTTTTGTTTCAGTTTCATCCCTTAAGGGCAATACACAAGGTTTACTAATAGGAGGGGCAGCAGGATCAGCACTTGTTCTTGAGTGGTTCTTTCTTAGAATGGCTGATAATCCCAAAATCCAACGACGAATTCAAAACGAAATAGATAGTGTGACAGGTAAATCAAAAGATATTTGCTGGGAAGACCACAAATCAATGCCGTATACAGTTGCCGCTATTAGAGAAACTATCCGATTGGCTATCACTTCTTTGGGAGATCTCCGATGGTGAGGATTAATTTTTCTTACTTTACTGTTGTTATTCTATTGAGTTGTGATAAATTATTCTTTCATTTGTTTTAGAAACTACAAGGAACAAGGAACTTTGCAGGCATCTAAAGTTATTTGAAGGTTTATATACATTCAAATAAATTATAAAGATAAAATGTTTATTTAAATAACGAACGTAACAAATTAAAACTAAAGAGACACTGTCTTATAACACGAAAGTTATAAACTATGGATATGAATTACTACTGAAAGATTCAAATATCATCTTGTTCGGTCTTCTATGATAGTAATGAATTATAGAGGGTCATCTCTCTCTCTCTCTCTCTCTCTCTCTCTTCTGAATTTATTCGAACAATAAAAGTTCATCTCGCAGAGACTAGAAATTTAACAGCAATTATATTAAATAATTCAAGTGAAATAAATATTAACACCGAGTGAAATAAAGTTAGTGAATTTAAAATGAACCAATTTTGTTTCTTTTTCCTTTTAGTACTTCTGAAGACACGATAATCGGAGACCACTTTATTCCAAAAGGAACATTTTTGGTTCCTGTCACATATGGTGCTCACATGAACCCTGAAGTGTTTGAAAATCCCACAGAATTCCGTCCTGAAAGGTTTCTTAACGAAGATGAAACTTCGGTTCTCAAGTCAGATGCTTTTCTAGCATTTAGTTTAGGTACGTTTTTAATGACCTTTCTATAGTTTAATTTGGTATTTTATTAAATAATTTATTACTCTGATAATTTGTATAATGCTATTTTTTTCCTTCCAATTGTGTAATCAAGATTAATAAATTAAGGATTAAGAAAATAAATTTTAATGCACTGTTTAAAATTTTGTTTATTGAAATAACTTCAAAATAAATATATTATTTTAAATACACACACACACAGACACACACACACACAACAGACACGTTAGTGTGTTGTGTCCATGTCTGTAAAGAAAAAGAGAAAGACAAATCATGACTGATTTATTTTGTGTCATATACGTATTCTGAATGATAGGATCTCAATAACTATGCAAAATTTTAAATTATTTTATGTTCATGTGAGCAGACAGGAAGGTGACAAATTGGAAGAATGTATCCCCCAGAATCAGCATGCTGATTTAGGAAACGAGACTGCCAACAAGCATTGTGAAATAAAATCATGCATCAGCTAATTATTGTACTTTGCCTACTTTAGATCATTCTACAGTTTTACAGCTAGTATATATTATTTATTTCATTTTTTTGTTCTACCCCCCCTAATCTATATATGTATGACTATGGAAGTGAAGGCTACTTTTATCCAGGTTGATATTTTACTGTCTTCAATGATCAGGAAATATAATAAATCATGATTTTTTCTCCCTTTATTTCATAGGAAAACGAAATTGTCCTGGAGAAGGTGCTGCCAATATGAGTATCTTCATGTACGCATCCTCAATATTACAACACTTCGTGGTGAAATCACCCGACGGAGGGAAACCAAACTTGAACCTCGACATGCTACATACCTTCTTTATGCCTATAAAACAAAATCTGTGCTTCATACCAAGATAACAGTGTGTGATCAATAAGGAACATGTGAATGAAATTTAAATATAATAATGTGCACAGATAATCTAAATTTTAAAAATTTATAATTTGAACTCCATTGTAAACATAGTGCAAGTTTATATATTTGAAATGTGGTTAATTGGTATACGGACATTTGCTTCCTAGTGTTAACAACATTCCAGTTACTAAATATTTCATGTGGGTTGAAAAAAATTCTGCGTTTTTTTCCGTAAAGCTGAGCTCCGGATTTTTACACTCAGTCCACTGCAATACTAAAATTTTGCGATATGTTTGCAGTCTTTCTAGTAGGAATTCCTTTGAAAAAAATATATATATAATTCTAATGAATCCTATAAATATTTCAAAGGGTAAACAATGACTGCAGAGAATCATAAAAACTCAATTAATAAAAAAAAAAAACTAGCGTTGTTAAGACCATCATTACCAAAATATTGAAATCTATTTTGATAATGAATGAAACTTATTTATCTATTATAGAACCAATTTCCTTTTAATCCCAGCAATAAAATGGTGCAGTTAACGCGTCTAGAATAATTAATATAATTAACTGTTCGATATTGCTTATTTAAAAACAAAACTGTAATAACAATAAAAATTACATAATATTGTATGATTGTGTACTCGGACATTAATATGGTGATTTTTTTAATGCAGTTGTTACTTTTTATATCACTGAACATAAACAAGCTACTTTAACTAAAGAGGTTAATATACGAAATTAAAAACTATAAAATATATTTAAAAATAAAAATAAAAAATATAAATTTTTTGATATTTTTATATTTTTTATTTTTTTTTTATATTTTAAAAGTTTATTTTTGATAAATAAATAAAAATTGGAAATCTAAGTTACTGTTTTCTTTTTTTGCGATTTTCTTCTAATTTTTGCAATTTATTTCTGACACCTATTTCAAAATAATATTAAATGATTTATAAATACCATTCGACAGAGATAAAGAGTCAAGGAGGTAGACTGGCTAAAAGAGTCCTTTTTAGGACATCCAGCATAACGAATGGCAATGCTGTAGCCAATGAAGTTTTAACTGAGGCTCGGCTATTGCCGTTACCCAGCCATGACTAGAGCTTTTTAGCTCAATAACACTCCATCCACACAGATTTTCTTCATTCAGATGACGGGATAAAGAGTCAAGGACTCAGTTCATCGCCCAGTTCTTATAAGAACTAAAGAGTCAAGGACTCAGTTCATCGCCCAGTTCTTATAAGAACTAAAGAGTCAAGGACTCAGTCCATCTCCCAGTTCTTTTAAGAACTGGATTTCGTTTAGTGCAATCGATGCATGAAACGATTGATGCATTTTAAGTTCTTGCCTTCCTCCCTCTTGCGGTTTAGAACAGTGGTCTCAATCTCAAATTGCATTCGGGCCGAATGCCTGACGTGAAAGCAGCTGACGGGTCGGATTTTTTTTTTTTTTTAACAAAATGAGAGTGAATATTTTTAAATGAGAGTGAATATATATATATATTGATATATTGAACCGTACTTACCCCTAATGTATGGATACCACCCCTTTATAATTATGAAACCCTTTTGTAACCTTTATAACTTGAGAATAAATAATGACAACCTATTCTCTTTCTTTTAGTTATTGAATTTTTCTTCGACACATACAGAAAAAATACATATGTTTGTATGTAAATAATTATAAACTTCTTTATTTCTTACTGCAACTTGACACTTGATGGCGTTTCGATTCTGATGAAGTTTGTAGCCTTGGAGAAAAATTACTAGAAACTATCTTCATCACGGATTGTAGATGCTCATCTGTCAATCTGGTTCTTTTCTTAGACTTATTAATTTCCCACTGCGAAAAAAACTTCAATAAATTCTCGATGATTCGGGCCTCGTCAACGGATAAAGTTTACTGTTTTAGTTACTGTTTCCATAACATTATCCATCTGCAAACTTTTGGCACAAAGTGGTTTCTTGATGAATAATGCAATGTATAGCGCAAAATTTATTCTGAAATTTTTCTTCTTTCACTATATTTCTTAATTTTACCGCTACTCCTTTTTTTTTACCAACCATAGTAGCTGCACCATCACTTGCAAATCCAACCATTTTATCCCAACTTAATTTATATTTATCTATTACAGTTTTTATTTCAGAAAAAATATCCTGTGCACCATTTTTTCCTTTCATAGGAATTATTTCCAATAATTCCTCAATTACTTCAAATTCATCAGTAATACCTCGTACGAAAACGGCAAGTTGTGCTATAGCTGCGATGTCAGTACTCTCATCAACTGCTATTGAGAATGCTGCAAAATCTATACTTTTTTCTTTTAACTGACATCGTAAATCACTAGCGATTTCGTTAATACGTTCCGCTACTGTGTTAGCTGACAAACTAATAGGGTACTTTTAAATAACTCTTGTTTGTCAGGACAAAGAAGTTCAGCAGACTTAATCAAACAATATTTAAGGAATTTGCCATCAGTAAATGGTTTTGATCGTTTTGCAATAATGTGCGCGAGAGCAAAACTTGCGTGAACTGTTGCTTCACTGGATTTATTTGCTTCAGTAAAAAATTTTGTTGTCGTTGTAAGCCAGATTTCAGAAACTGTAACTTTTCTTCCCTCAATTTGCCTTCCAACATTTCAAATTTTTCTTCATGATTCGTTTCGTAATGGCGACGTAGATTGTATTCTTTTGGAACTGATATTCCCTTATTACAGATAAAACATTCAATTTTATTGCGCACAACACCACAAAAGTACATAATTTCCCATTTATCCTGAAAAACACGTCCTTCTTCGTCCACTTTTTTTTTACTCTTTATAAAAGACATGGCTTGCAGTTTAATCTCTTAATTAAAATCACTATTATAATTTTATTTATAACTTTAATTCAACAAGATGAATTTTCGTATGAAAGCAATACTCAAACGTTATGCACAATTCTAAACGATAGGTATTGATATAATGTAGATCTAACAAGAAGCACAAATAAACAGGTTTCTTAAGCCGTACGTTAGTTTGTCTCCATCTATATTGCAATATGAACTGCGCATGCATTGGAAACACCAGAATACTGATACGCCACCAACTGTTGGCTGGCGAACTAAATTTACTGATTGTAAATTGTAGATATGGACTGAGCTTATGCGCACATAAGCTCAGTCCATAACTCTCTGTCTCTAAAACTATAAGCACCGTATTTACAACAAATACATACTTGAAATGTATTCGCGGGCTGTGTAAAATTGCTTCGGGGGCCTGATGCGGCCCGCGGGCCGCCAGTTTGAGACCACCATTTTAGACCACACTCGCACGTGTAGCCGCTGTAAACGCATGTTCTTTTTCCCTTTGTATATCTCACGCTTTTACTTAAACTTTTATGCTCTATTTAATTTACTTTCTCTTTATACTGTTACACCCTGATAACCAAGAATGTAAAAATTTCAGTTATCATGGTGTAACAAGAAAATAAAAATATAAAATCCTATGTAAGTAGCTAATACAAAATATTTAAAGACAGAAAATATGCTTGCATCCAGGTAAAATAAATATAGCAGAAATTGTTTGTTTAACTAAATAATGAAAAAGGGAATCGTATAAAAAAAGGGTATGAAAAAGATAGGTTAAGTAAAACAAAGAAGATTAGAGATAAGAATTTGTATGTGAGAGGCTAGTTTACCACTCGAAAAAAAAAGAGATTAAAATATTCAAGTAAATCCAAAAAAAGGGGATTAATTTGAGCATAGAGGCTAGCTTAAAACAAATGACGTTCGCTCAAGGACAATTCCCGAAGTGAGACGTCGTCAAGTGAGAGCCGCGTGCAGGGAACCGTAGCATGTTTTGGCAGAAAAGGACGGCGCAGGAGTTGTCTCCATCCGACGCAACAAGAAAACAAAGTGTGCAGGAATTCGATCCCGTATTCCTATTGCAAGAGACGAGGAACGCCGTATAGTTATAAGAAGGAAGAAATTGTCTATGTATCACATCATCCAGTACTCGTATCGAGGGAAAGAAAATCCATACAGAAATCCGTGCCCACTTGAGGAGTTCTATAGTGATAGAATAGAAGATCTTGTGTATGTCCTTTATTCAAGCACGAAAGGTATAGATGGTAAAAACCAGGATTCGTCCTAGAAAGGTACTGTAAAATCTTGTATCAATTGAAATCGCATATAATTGCAATCATTGTTAATTACTGGACAGTCGAAGATATACTAAGACTTTAGTACAAATCAGAGTAAAGTGAGAGTAAACTAGTTTATATTATTTGATATGCATTCATGTGCGAGAGATTTATGTATGCACATGGTATTTCATATGAGAGCGTCTTAAAGGTTAAATATATGTATGGGCATAGCGAAAGGATAGTTTAACCTATATTGTTTTGTTTTGTAAGTTAGACAAGGTAAACTGAATATGAACATTAATGCCCATGGTATTATAGCAATATAGAGCATTCTGACTAGTATAGGGTTAAGTAAAGTGTTAATTTGTTCCAGGATTATATGTGTATATTTATATGTATAAAGTCCGTTATGACGGCATGATCGCTAATTCCCACATAGGAATTTTGCCCTAATACTTGTACTTCGCTTGTGAAATTTTTGCAATTTTACTCTTAGTATTGAATTGTGTTTTATATAATAGAAATTGAATTGTACCATGTATATGATTTTGATTGTATATGCATATGATTTTAAATAAACTTTTGTTCATTAATAATACAGTTGTCTGAAATTGCTGCGAAATGGCACCACTTGAATAACGTACTAACCTGATCACGCGAGAAACTAATGTGCTAAGTTACGAGATAGAGGGTCACGACTGTTTAATAATTTCATGCTCAGACATATTTTTGTATTTTGCTCCATGTTCTCGAATTATATATCTTGAACTAAATGTCCTGAAAGACGCAGTATAATATAAATATTAGGGACACTAAGGGGAGTAAAAGCTTAAATATTTGAATTTTGTAATATCTTGTGCATAGTTAAGTTTTGAATAAAGATAAAATAGAGATTCACTTGAAAGAATAAAAGAAAGTTAAATAATCGTAAATAGGGACACAACAATACTCTATTTAATTTACTTTCTCTATATACTCTATACTTACTTTATCTTGGTTTATTACTGTATACTCTAATCTAATGCTTGACACTTTTACTTAGTAACCACAGGTTATCTAACTTAAATTAAGGGGATATTAATTCCCACATAGTTTTAAAACCGAATAAGAAACTCAAAGATTGGAATCAGAGAGTTTCTTGCCGAATATAGTAAACTATAAAGTATCGGCGAACACTAGCGTTAGCCAATGCAAGTGATCCTAG
Source organism: Typopeltis vanoorti (assembly GCF_054136105.1). NCBI lineage: Eukaryota > Metazoa > Arthropoda > Arachnida > Uropygi > Thelyphonidae > Typopeltis > Typopeltis vanoorti. The sequence continues at coordinate 47,755,056 of NC_143559.1, forward strand.
TACGTGGTACAATCTCGGGCAACTCGTTGCAAAGGTGAGTAAAGTTCAGATCGCTATTCTTAGGTATTTTCCATAATGTAAAAACACATTTCCTAGAAAATGTATGCTGTTATTACATTATGGAGGGAGGTCACTACCCAGACCGGTTTCAGCCTTTTTTGAGGCTTCATCAGTGAGTAGCTAGACCCAATGCCAAAGTGTATAGCAAAAAGAACTTAAGTACTTTGCGAAAGAGTTTTCCAAACAGGTGCAACCATTAAGTTACTTAAGTATAAAGAGCTAATAAGCTTCATTTCGGCAATGAAAACATTACTTAAATTAAGGGGATATTAATTCCCACATAGTTTTAAAACCGAATATTCGGTTTTAAAACTATGTGGGAATTAATATCCCCTTAATTTAAGTAATGTTTTCATTGCCGAAATGAAGCTTATTAGCTCTTTATACTTAAGTAACAGGTTATCTAATTTCTAATACCTTGGGAAACTTGGAAAATTTATTTAATGTTATGACTGCGCCACCAAGATTTCTCTTTGTGGGCATTAAATATATTTAAGATTATCTGCCGTATCTCTCTAGATCTATCTCAAGCGTTATTGACAGTCGTGGCTACTCTTATTGAAATTTGCACACAAGTTCGCATTTTATTTAGAAACAGTGCATGGGATCAAGGATCAGTGAATACACATTCTTTAACATAACAAACATTTTTATTAAAATAGGATGCAATAATAGTTTAATGAATGAATTGGCTCTTCAACATTTTTAAGCTAAGAGTTAAAATAGCTCATACATTGTACATACATAAAAAACACATGAAGCAATGCTATCATATACTTCAAACAACAACTTTTTCATATCTAATTACACCTTTCCTTAGCCTTTTAGACCGGAACAAACAATCATACTTTAACTTTATAAATGTCCCCCGGAATGTATATATGCTTCAAGGAACAAGTTTCCCAATCTAAATTAATACCAATACTTCTTTAACCTCTTAGTTCGGAACGTATAACCGCACATTAACTTTGGAATTGTCCCGCCAAATATCAGTCAATCTTCCAAAATGTTAAACATACACATAAAGGTTGTACTCACAGTTCTTCACTTGACACATATATCTGAACTTGCTTTTTCATCTCTTATCTGGTTCCACTGACTTCTTTACCGTCCTGGGCCTCAACATTCATGGAAGGAGACTGCGTTTCCTTCTGTGTTTCTGAATACCTGCTTTCTTCCTCTCTTTTGCTTCTGCAGACCGGCATACTGCCGTTGCATCGCTGCATACTGCCTCCGCCTGCTACATACTGGATCTGCTGCCTCTGCATACCTCGATAAAAAAAGCCCCCCGGATCTTTTCTTGAGCCTTTCTTAAACTTCCTCTTGCGGTCCCTGGATTAAGGTTTCAGAACCCCGAACATTCCCGCGCAAAAAAAGGGGGGGTGACCTTCAGAGTTGCTGATTACTTCTGTTTCCCCCGAACACACAAAAACAATCTTATTTACTACACGCGGGAGATCCTTAGTTGTTGCGCTGTCCTTGAAAGATGCATTAGGTTAAGTTTCGAACAATTGAAGGTCCTTTACATTTTACAAACAAAGCTTCTAAGCTCTTTCTTTGAAATTGGAACCACTTAAAAATGACAGGCCGCTTTCTAAGGCATTGCCCATGAAATGTACAATGTAACATTCCTACCGTTTGAACATCTACTTGCCTGGTTTTTCAAATCACAAAATTCTTATAACTATTATAATTACAGTTAATATAAACCTTATATACAAAATTCGTAATACCAAAACTCCACAATCAAAGTTAAATTACAATGTCCTTCTATATAGAATGTTTATGACCTCTGTAAAGGTCGATGCAAAGTTAAGAAAATAAATTCCTGTTGCATCGAATTTTACACCGCCATCTTGCAACTGGAATTAGATGTGAGGAGACAGTAGCGTCACACTGCAATGACGGTCTTTTCGAACGTTATTAATGGGTCTATCTGCCCACCTTCTGAAGGGACAAGTGTTTTTATTTCATTCCTTTTCGACATTATTAAGAAAACAATGTTACCTTACTTTTCGGAAACCCCTCGTAGTAGCAGTATTACTAGGTGACGTCCGTAGACCAATTATTATGCGATGAATTTTCCTCAGATTTGGTATTTGAAACATTTACAAAAATTTGTTAAACCTTTCCAGTTTTCAGTTCAACTGTGTTCGGAGCTATAAAGGGACAACGTGTCGAAATTATATATTGCAATAACTCTCGTAACTTAGTGGAATACGATAAACTTCGGAATTCGTGAAATACGCAAGATGTTTGTGTGGTTCAGTTTTAGTTCGAACTGGATCACTTTTATTGGCAAATTTTCGTAAAGAAGTTTCAAAACAATATTAATAATTCGACTTGGGTGGATGAAATTTAATGAAATTTTATAGTTAAGATCTGTATTAAAATTTGTCAGCATCGATTTCAATCTGACCAATGTTGTTGTGAAAATGTTTTTAATCTTTTAATGAATTATGAAAGAATTCATCGAAAAGTTATCGATGAATTGTTTTTTAATGATAAACACCAAGAACAAAAACGATATTAAAGCAACTGGTATAACCGCAAGAAAGAACATGCGAGCAGATAGAAGCACATACGTTGTGTTCATAACTCTGTTACTAATATATTCTTTCTTGTAGTTATATCATTTGCTTTAATATCAGTTGTTCTAGACATTTATCAGAACTCTCCAGACTCCAATTGCATAATTGAATAATATTAGTATAACTGTGTCATCCGACAATAACGTGTTGAAACGAAGTGGATTCAATGATGACTTCCAGGGTAACAAATGGCAATGCTGTAGCCAATGAAGTTTTAACTGAGGCTCGGCTATTGCCGTTACCCAGCCATGACTGGAGCTTTTAGCTCAATAACACCCCATCCACGGAGATATTCTTCATTCAGATGACGGGATAAAAAAACTCAGTCCATCGCCCAGTTCTTTTAAGAACTTAAGAACGTGTTGAAATGTCACGTTTTATTACACGGTACAGAAAAAACATACTTCAACTAAAAAGTGTGATATACATGATTAAAAATTGAAAAATTTCAGATAATACGTCTTTCAATACAAGAATAAAATTCAAATAAATGGCAACTGCCAAATACAGTTTTCATATTTTGCCAAAATTTTCAAATTTCGGCAAAATATGAAATGTTGCAGTGTATTCACCATACCTATTTTAAAATTATATTGCATGATATATAAATAATGCTGTCGCACAAATTTGTTGTGATATGTGTAAATAAGTCAAGAATTTACATAATACGTTTCATGTATAGAAGTTTTTGCCAAACCTGTTGTGGTTCCCAGCATACAATACAAGCACAAGTTAAAAGACTTTTTTATGATTCCAGTGTTTTGAGAAGGGTGATTAGCAGATCGCTGTTGTACCTACGATTCAGGGAAAGTAGATTTGCAATACACTGAAGTGGTTAGTTCATCTGAAGAAGTTCAGGACAATGATATGTCTACGAAGGTAGTTTGTTTTCTTTTTCTATTTCCATAGTAAGGTCCATACCGGGAATAGAATGTAAATTATTTATTTTTGCTAGATAGGCAGATAAGGTAACGTCTTCGGAGAAAGACGGCGAAGAAGTGGATATTCTATACTCTTCAGATTTCCTAGATAAAGTGAGAAATTTATCCAGATCTTCAACCGAGGTATTCAATGGTTAGCTACGACACTGCATTCGTGTTCACCAATGTGTCTCTGAAAGATTGCCTTCATTTGCTCTCACAATCCTTTGACTACATCCTCCAAATATAGTCGAATTGTTCGAGTTTGTCAGCCACTCAGGTTATTTTATTCGTCAAAATAGATTTTCCAGACACGTTGAAAGGGCCATATTCTGGAGCCTACTTTCTGCAGTTCTCGCAAGCGTTCATCTAGAAAAATTGTAAGAAAGACTTTTCTTCCAGTTTTTCTAGATAACTCTTTTCTATCTCAGCATTCTTTTGAAGTATAATTACATTGAAGTATAATTAATAACTAATTACATTGATGACGTATTTGCTGTCTGGCCCCCACAAAGAAAATAGCTTATCTATCTTTCCAGCAAATATAAGCAATCTACATTCCTGGAAAATTTTCATTAGGGAAAAAGAAGAAACAAACTAGCTTTCTTAGGAATCTTACTCTCCCGCTATTCTTCAGGAAAACTAACTACTTCCGTTTATCGCAAACCTTCACCTCCACTGGACGCCGGATGCAATAGCAATCTGCTTACCCTCATTTAAAAAAAAACTGAAATCATAAAAAGGGCTTCATATTGTGACATAGTGAACGCAAATAATAGACTATTATAATTCGATGAATTTAGAAAGTGCTTTTTTTTATTTTATTTTCCTTTTATTTTCAATTAAAAGGTTCATATCACTGTAAGCTCTAATATGTTGGTCTACCTAAACAGCGTAAAATAATTATCTATTTCTTTTGTTGTCTTTAAATTCTTTCTCGTTTCTGCTATGACTTTGTCTTTCTAGAAAAAGCAATCCTCATTCCCGGATGAACTTCACTACAGAAAAATCTTCTGGATGCACGAGATTCATTTTATCTTACCTTTATCTTTTCCTGATCAAAATCCATTATTTCTGTCTGGTGAATTTTCTATTTAAAGCTTCAGAGTTTTAGATATTTTTTATTTAGTGAGGTACCAACCCAACCCTACGCAAAACCCTAACAATGTACAGGACCAGAGTATCTCTGTTAGTGTGGCATCTCCGTGTTGACCTGGCTAACTAATGACTCCATAACAGAAGCTTAGCTACTGGTGGAAAAGATCTTCAAGTTAGCCTCCTTATCGGTTCAAGATTGAAATAATCTTGAAGCGATAAGGAGCGTTTTTTTTTTCATTTAAATTAATAAAGGACGTTTGAAAGCCTCTTCTCTGAATGGACTACTTTGGTTTCGTAATTTTATTTAAAATTTTGAATGGTTTTTCCGTTAGAGTATTTATCCATAGCTTGCAATTCTTTCAATGGTGGGTCTGCTCCACTAAATAGCATAATTTAATTATCTATTTCTTTGTGTGTGTGTGTGTGTGTGTGTGTGTGTGTGTGTGTGTGTGTGTGTGTGTGTGTGTGTGTGTGTGTGTGTGTGTGTGTGTGTGTGTGTGTGTGTGTGTGTGTGTGTGTGTGTGTGTGTGTGTGTGTGTGTGTGTGTGTGTGTGTGTGTGTGTAAAAATTATCTCACTTTTTCAGGTGAGGTATTTTTTATGAATTCATTTTTAGATATGAAGTAAAATATCATTGAAACTAATATAAAATAGCTTCAATAACATTATTTTTAGAGTTACTAAAATAATTCAGACTTCGCCTTGCGAACTACAGATGATCTAATTGCCTTCACCACCCATCTCTGGACTCAAACCATGGAGAAATTTGCAGAAAATCACGTGTTTGCCCTCGACATTTCAAAGGTATTCGATCGAGTTTGGCACAGAAGCCTACTTAACAAACTGTCGTCATATGGTATGCCTTCCCCACTCTGCAACTGGATTGCCAATTTTTTCACTGATTGCTAACTACGTGTCATGGTGGACAGTTTTCCCTATTCAGATTTCCCCACCAATGCAGGAGTATCCCAGGGGTCTGTTCTTTCAACCACTCTCTTCCTCTTGTACATAAATGACCTGCTCTCTCTCTCAGACTTCCAATTCTATCCATAACTTTGCTGACGACAGTAGACTACATTCCACCTTTTTATTCAACAAACCTGTTAGTGCTCAAATATTAGAATCCTCAAGATCTACCACTACCATTGACCTGAATTCAGATCTGCTAGCTTAGAAGAACAACCTTCTAAACTTCAATGCCGCCTCAGTCCTGTTTGATCTCTATCAAGAACGATCAGATTTCGCTTCTTGTACTGACTTGCACCTCCAATCTTATCTGGCACAACCACATTTCAACTATAGCTTCTGCAGCCGCCAAAAACTTTTTGGTGTGCTTTTTTGCAGAAGACACTGCTTCACACCTTCACAGCTACTAACTCTATACAAATCCGCCTACCCATGGAAAATTGCTCCCATATTTGGGGTAGAGCACCAAAATCCTCAATGAGATTGCTGAATTCTGTAAAGAAAAGGGCAATTAGGCTAATTAATGACCCTCTCTCACATATTCACATCAAACCCTCTCTCACAGACCTTCAGTTTCTGCCTTGTGCCTCTTCGACATATACGCTCATGGATAGTGTTCGCTGAACTGGCAACTATTATTCCCTCACTCTTCTCCAAAATATTAGAACAAGAGCCACTGCTAACGAAGACCCTTTTACAGTCCATCTTGAAACTCACAGAACCAACTTCAATGCCCTCTTTCATTCAATGCACTTCTGTCCTTTGGAGTAGTCTCCTCACTCTGCCTTTCCTAACGTTTTCCTTTCCCTGAGTTGTTCAATCAAAATGTGAACAGATTCCTCTTGTCCACACATGGACTAATGTACTATAGGTCTTGTGGCCTTTCGTGTGTGGATCAGATATTAAAAAAACGATTCCGTCACACGATTGCGTAGGTACAGATTAGTTAAAAAAGGGAAATGCAACACTATATCTTAGGTCGGCTCCTTAGCTCAACTACATCATATTAATGCTGTAGTTCAGCTAAGCCCCACAAACGAAGGGGCATAGTTTAGCAGTCATTGTTCAGAAGTTTCAGCGAGCATGACAGCGACCTCCACTATCTTCCCTGGCCACCACAACCATTGGATCTAATTCTCATTGAGAATGTATGGAACATGTTACGACAACAGATCTCGTCCTGTTCCGTCAAATCCGAGCCAGTTAAAGGACTGTTTGGCGAATGCCTGGTATGTTGTAGACGTAGACGCAATCTAACACCATGTGGAATCAATGGCAAACGTCAGATGTGCCGTGATATGGGCTAAAGAAGGTCCAACAAGGTGTATTAATTAAAGCTAATCATTCAGTGGCCGGTATGTGTATTAGCACTTTTTATGGAACTTGAAAATTGATAAGTGAATAATTTTATTTAAAGGAGTGGTTACAGTAAATTACGAATTTTAAATACATTTCACTATTAAATTTTTTTTTCGATAAATCCAAAAATTGTTTCTGTTTTTATTTTTTTGCGGCATTCCCCTCACAATCTCAATTTTTAACTGAACACACGGCTTCCCATTACCTCTCACCTGAAATTCGACTTTCCGAGGCAGAATGATTGTAAATCAATCTTTCCTTTATTCCCAAACATTCCTTGATCCTGTAGGTAGAAAATCAATATTTCTCCTTCCCTTATAATATTTTGTATTTAGAAAACTGTACTTCTTAAATACTATTACAACAAATGAAGCAGTACTAAAGAATCAGAATTCTTTTTAAAAAAATTAAACTATGATCATAACCTTAATCAAAATTAATTATATATTAATCAAAATTGTTGAATAAAATTTAGGCGAGCACCGATTTCAGACAAAATTAGAAATGTTGGGAAAAAAAGAAATCACGATGTTTTTATATACTTTAAGTATATAAAGTACAAAATTTCACTGTATTTGAAATTTTCACGATCGTTATCACTACAGCAGCTGTTGTCATATAAGTTATGTAATGCCTTATCAAGTGTGTTGCAACATTTCTGCTAAGAGTATTGAAAAAAAGTGTGACAACACATTTTGCATCAGAAGTGTGTTGTAATATTTTTGTCAACAATGTTGCAAAAAGTGTTGTGACACTTTTTTGCAAAACAAGAGTGTTGCACAACGCACCAAACTACGATAGATGGAGCCACTTACTGTAATGCGTTTTTAATTCTTATGAACAGTACTGCAATTGGTCATAAGATGCATTTCTTATCTCTGCAAAATGACAGATATAAAATAGATAAAATATAGTAGAATGGAACACCAACTATAAAATTCAAGGGCAAACTGTTAAAGTGTCAGAACAGTTTCGTTTCCATGTTGTACTGGCGAGAAGTCCCACTCAAAGTAAGCATGTTTTATGAAACAATACTGTCTACTCAGCAATTGCTGTTGTCGATTGTAATATGCCTTGTAGGGTTTTTCGTATGGAAAACGTCAAGAAATCCGAAAAAGTTTCCTCCAGGTCCACCAGGAATTCCATTTTTAGGAAATATCTTTTTAACTGGTCAATCACCTCATTTGAAATTTTACGAGCTCTCCAAAAAGTACGGGAACATATTCAGGTAATCTTGCTTAGTAATTACAATTTAATTAAAAAGTACCGCGTTTATAACAATAAAAATAATTTTCGAATATAATTCGAAAAGAAATATGATTCTGCAATAATTTGTTTTTAGTTATTTTTTTTACCAAGTGTTTAAATCTGACTTGTTTCTTTCCTTTTTGTTTTTTCAATGTCAGAAGTATTGAATAATATGTTATACATTATAATGTGTTTTGTAGGTGGAATTAAATGCTGAAATTATAAATTACGACCTAGTAATTTTCAAAATTGTGAAATTCGGATATTGCGAAAATTCACATACACATATACAAAGTATTATTTTTTATATAAAAACTTAAATTTTTATAAAAAAAAAAGTATTTTTTTTTATCGAATGGGTTTCAATTAGTGAAAACTGAGAGATTCAAATGTCGAAAATATATACATAAAAGCATCGTTTATTGTAGATTATTATTATTATTATTATTATTATTATTATTATTATTATTATTATTATTATTTTCTTTGTAATAAAAGTTATGGTTTTTGATCTCATCTATTTATTTTTAATATCACTCATTGATTTAAAATAAACAGTAGTTTGTGAAATGAAATATAAACAACGGTATCCAAGAAATGTCGTATATTTTCTGTAAAAATTCTTTATAAAAAGTATTCAAGTTTATTGATTATAATAAATATAATAAAATTAGAATATAAAATTATTCTTAGTAAATACAGAATTAAAGGAAATTAAAACACCTCTTCATATCTCTCTTTAAAATTTTTAATAAGGGTCCACTAGAATATTGTTCATTTGGTGGGTATGGTGGGAAAGCTACTGAGAGTCCTTTTTAGGATTTCCAGGGTAACAAATGCTGTAGCCAATGAAGTTATAACAGGTTCGGCTATTGCCGTTACCCAGCCATGACTAGAGCTTTTAGCTCAATAACACTCCATTCACACAGATTTTCTTCATTCAGATGACGAGATAAAGAGTCAGGGACTCAGTCCATCGACCAGTTCTTTTAAGAACTTGTTTATCTGGTCTTTAAACGAGCTGACATCCAAACACAATCCAATCCTGCTCCAGCTGGAAAAGCAAGAACAACTGCTGCCTCTCCACCACTCCCTCATTTCATGGAAAAAAACTACCAGAAGTACTATCGGAACACATTGGACCTGTCCCTCACATCAGATCCATAAAAGAAACTGAAAATGCTGTCAAAAGCCTGACTCAGGAAATCAACACAGCCATAAAGGTTGTCACCTCTACCAAAACCACTCTTAAGCCAAACCGACTACCCGAAGACATCATGGATTTAATTAGGGACAAAAACAAAGCAAGGAAAAGATACCACAACACCCGTACACCTCATGACAAAAAGATCCTCAACAAACTGAACAATGAAGTTAGAGAAGCACTTAAAGCTCACAGGAACGAAACATGGGAAGCCAAACTAGCCTCTATATCACCCGGCGAACACTCCATCTGAAACATATTAAGAAGTCTCTGAAACAAAAATAAATCGCTTCCCCCACTCAAGTCAGACAGGGGCCTAGTACACACGGACGCAGAAAGAGATGAAGAGATTGCAAAGAACCTAGAATAGCAGTGTAGCCCTGCATACGACAATTTGGACATTAAGCATGTCTATAAAATCCACCTCCATGTCAGACATGCACTAAAACTCACCGACACCTGCAACAACAAACCTACAAACACCTCACCAGCGGAAATCTATGAAGTTCTAAAGAAGCTAAAGAATAAAAAAGCCCCTGGCCCAGATGGCATAACAAATAGAATAATTAAACTGCTTCCCCGAAGAGCTGTCGTACATCTCACCACCACCATAATCAACGCCATGTTCCGATTTAACTCTTTCCCCAGCTATTGGAAAGTCGCAGATGTGTCCCAGTGCATAAACCAGGTAAAGATCCACTCCTGCTGGAAAGCTATCGACCCATCAGCCTTATCTCAAACTTCAAAATTGCCGAAAAATCATCCTCTCCAAACTCCAAGCCTCAGTAAACGAGTTAAATATCCTTCCTAAGGAACAATTTGGCTTTAGACAATATCACAGTACTACTCAATAAATTCATAGGATAATTGAGTACATCACTACCGGCTGCAATTGCACCAGCACACTCGAGCAGATTTCCTCGAAATAGCGAAAGCTTTTGATAAGATATGGCACTTCGGATTACTACACAAACTCATTTCAGCAGACATACCATCAAGAATTGTCCACCTAATTAAATCTTACCTCCAGGACAGACACATACAAGTCAAAATAAATGGTACAGTTTCCAGTCAGCGACGGATTTCTGCGGGAGTTCCCCAAGGCTCCCTACTGGCACCGATCTTATTCCTGATATATATATATATATGGCAGATATCTCACACAACCCAATGTCAGCCATCTTAGCACTCTATGCGGATGAAACAGCAGTACTTGCCAGATCTCTACAACCACATCACTTCAGCCCCAAAAGAGTATAGCGATACTTTTCACCAGAAGATTGGCAAGATCGTTAGGGTGTGTAGATCGTTAGGGGATAAAGATCCCCAAGGGGGATCTTTATCTATTCAACACCAAAATCCCCTGGCAAACAGAAACAAAATATCTTTGGATAATTCTAGGCAAAAGATTAACGTTCAACCCACACATCAAAGCCTTATGCGCGAAAGCATCTAAAACCATCGCACAACTTTACCCACTAATAAATAAAAAAGCAAGCTAAATACCAGAATCAAAGTACTCCTCTACCTGCTGACGATCCGCCCCATAGTGACATATGCATCTCCAGCCTGGAGCCACACATCCAACACTAACATCTTCAGGCTGCAGAGAGTGCAAAATAAGTGTTTGCGCATGATCTTGGATGCACTGTGGTTTGTAAGGAACGTCCACCTGCATAGAGATTCAAACATACCTTACATCTACTCCTTCCTACTAACTACAGCGGAAAAATTCTTCTCAAAGATCTCTACACACCCTAACGATCTAGTTAAACAGGGAGCAAACTATGACGAAACTACCTCTTCAAATACAAGAGGTCAAAAGCCATCCTAAATACTAGCAACAATGAGTAATCTTCGTGCCCCCCCCCCTCCAGAGCGAGCTCACAGCTCATAAATCTTTCCTTCAATTCGTCCTCCCTATCAGACAACGGGGAATAAAAGCATCTTGCTTCAACCTTCTGGCCAATGATGTTATGTTATGTTTATGTTTATCTGGTGTCATTTTTTCTGAAATATGACATCAGATAAGCAATAATATTATTATTATTTCTCTCGTTTGAGAGAATCACTTTCCACCTTAAATGAATTCCACTTTGAGCATTATTAATTTTGAATATATTCAACGACATGGCTTCTTCAGTGTCAACATCAGTAAATCTACTCCTTTCTTTGTAAAAAAAAAGTGGGTAAATGTTATTGTTTCGGCTTCTAGACTAGTTTATGGAACTAAGGTTGCTGATAATAATTATCTCTATAACGATTATGGTTTAGCATTACAGAGAAAGCGAGGGACTAAAATCTCTTCACAACACCTGCTTGATATTAATTTAAAAACTGATAACCTGTACTATTATAAATTCCCGTGAGGCCTAGTAAAATTAGGTCTCTAAATCTATGAAAAAAAATGTATATAAGTGCAATGAATAAAAAAATATATATACTATATATACTATATATTTGTATTTCTTTTTAGTATTCGTCTCGGACAACAGCGTCTCGTGATACTGTGTGATTATAAAACAATCAGGGAATTCCTGACACACCCAAACTGCTTAGATCGCCCAAAATCATGGCACGAAACTATAATTCCACATGGATTTGGTACGTAGGAAATTTACAATGCTCTTGTTTCTTTGTCATAGTTTATTCTCTCAGATCACTGATTGTAACTCAGTTGTTAGTTGTGCATTTTTTAAAAATTTTGTGATGTTTTTCTCACTTTGGCATAAGCAACATTTTCTGTGAATTGTTTATAAACATTCTAGGGGGTACGGATGAGAAAACTCATAGCTAAGTGAGATCAACTAATTTATCTTCGAATTAAAATCTTCTACTTAATTTACAGATTTTAGTTGATGATTCTTCATATCCGAAACTCGATTTGTCCAACCAATGGGTAAGATCGTAACCAACATATTTTTGTTTCAAATATCAAATGGCAAATGGCAAAATTTAATAAATCTTTAGATTCTTGAAAATTAGTTTATGGAAATACATGGGTAATAATTTATAAACATCGTCTTCGAGGAAATGCCAGTATTTTTAACCCAATGTAGCACACGTCAGACAAATGAACAATCATAACTGACAGGGTGTAAGCTTAAAAAGTTTCTCTATACAAACTCATCCTCAATCCATAACTTACTCCATGCATAAGTCATGTGTGTTTAATTTGTGACTCATAGGTGAAAGAGGATATACAAATACATAACATGATATTCGCTGTGTGTGTGTGTGTGTGTGTGTGTGTGTGTGTGTGTGTGTGTGTGTGTGTGTGTGTGTGTGTGTGTGTGTGTGTGTGTGTGTGTGTGTGTGTGTGTGTGTGTGTGTGTGTGTGAAGCTAGACTGCCTCACTACCAAGTATCCCAAGGCAGACGAATTGTTATGAGATTGATAAGAAGATATTCTTATCAATAAGAAGATAAGAAGGTGAGTTAGCCGATCTCATAACATGTCCGCAAAACAGACAAATCGGCCTTTCAGAACACACGCAATTTACAGACAAAAATTACTAGTGGTGGTGGTGATGGTGGAGTTGGGCGGTAGATGGCGTTGATGGAGATGATTCGTAGTGAAGGTTCGGTGTAGTGGTTGAAACAGTTGTAGGTGTCCTCCCGCGATGAGTCTTCGGACTCCTTGGAGGAGTCAGGAATAATAATAATAATAATAATAATAATAATAATAATAATAATAATAATAATAATAATAATAATAATATTCTGCAGTTTACGTAAGTAACAATTGGAGTTCATAACTTCGTTGAGAAACACGGATCCTAAGATATATCTTCATTCAAAAACTAGATTCGACTTATCGGCGATCGCATCAATATTAACATAATTAATTAAATAAATGGCGTACATTTAGTCTACTAAATCACTCAACAAAGATCCAGCATGTTCTAAATATTTATTATATACACACTAACATTAGAGTAAGATAATGCATTTTATTTATTTATTCTTATTTATTAAGGGTTCGCAGCAAAAAACGGAAAGGAATGGGAGGAGCAAAGAAGAGTTTCTGTTCATCTAATGAGGAACATTGGCTTAGGAAAGTCCTCGTTTTCCAGAGAGGTTCAGGTGCGTAAATAACGTGACCATAATTTTATTAATTACTTTTTAATATCTATTATAAAACTAATACATTTGTTTCACTAATAATAATAATAATAATACATTTCTATTCGATTTTAATAAATACTTGTAAGAATATATTGTAATCTTCATACGCCTATGATAAACAAAGAAATCGTCATTATTATTATTATTATTATTATTATTATTATTATTATTATTATTATTATTATTATTATTATTATTATTATTAAGAGAGACTTCCAAGAAGTCAGGGACTACTCCAGGACGGACATATACTACACGCATCAGATATTATACTTAATCTTGAATTCATACACATTGCTTGCACACACACAACATCCAACGGCAATCCATTCCAATCACGCACCATCGTATGAGAGAAAAAATATAGATCTGATTCGTTATTAGTGGCATTCATTCTCAGCTTCCAAGGATATCCTCTTCTCCTTTCCCCACCCTCTATAAAATGCACAATTCCATTAACTGAAATCCTGTGTGATCCTTTGTAAGTCTCAAGAAGTTTGTAAGTCTCAAGCATATCACCTCTCTTTCTCCTTTTTGCTAAGGTCTGTAACCTAAAATTTTCAATCTGTCTTCATAATCAGTTCTTCAGAATGCTGATATCATGTTAACTGTCTCCTTTGTACTCTCTCCACTGACATGCGCACAAGAGTCCAAGGGAGGTATTATTATGAAAGCCTTCTTAAGAGACAAAATGACATTCTTATTTTACATGCCAAAGTTCGCTTCAGCATTGCAATTAAGCTTTCAGTTGTATTTGCAATCTTTGCTATATGGCATCTGAACGTCTTCTTCCTATCTACTAACACTATAAGGTCCCTAGCCTCATCAGTTTATTCTAGCCTAATCCCACCAATATAATACAACATTGGATATCTAATCAAGTCAAAGTGAATGATTTTACATTTGCTGACATTCATTTTCCAATGCCCACAATTCCCGCCTATTCATGTCATTATGCAAGTACTGCTATCAACAGACAGCATTCCTGATTACCCTAACAATCTTTGCATCATCAGCAAATAGCTATATATCGCATTTCAAAACCTTCCTAATGTCATTCCCAATGTAGAGATTGAATTAGAGTGGAACAAATTCTGATCCTTGTGGTACATCACTTGTTACCTTAAATCTTGCAGACTCACTTCTTCCGCATATCACTTTTTGATATCTGTCAGTCAGTCATCCTCTTATTCACGCTAATATTTTATAATCCAAAGCCATATTCTCCAATATATTCAACAGTCTTCCATGCTGTATTTTTCAAAAGCCTTAGCAAAATGCAAAAGTATCATCGTGTAGAGACAAGAGGCTAATGAGGGATGATGAGGGATTTATTATCCCTTTAACGTAGTATCATGGTGTATTCATTTCCCTTGTCTAGTTCAATGTTAACATTGTTATAGAATGTGAGCAAGTTGCTAAAACATGACCTTCCCTTAGTAAACCCATGTTGCTGATTGCAAAGTACAGATTCACTGTCAACCCATTACTCAAGGCGAGCCCTAACCAACTTTTCCGAAATCTTCACCACCACACCTGAGATACTGATTGGTCGATAATTGATTACATTAGTCTTTGCACTACCCTTACACAATGGGATTACGATAAATTCTCTCCATTCGTGCAGAATCTTCTATATTTTGAGAAGATTTTTATTATTATAGCCTAAATTATTATAGCCTGGTCAAAGGAATAGCCATTTCAGTGGAACAGTCTTTCGGAATCCGTGCTCATATCCCATCGGTCCTTATTGCAGAATTCATTTCAGTTAGTGCAACAGCACTAACATCCTCTCTTCGTCCACCTACGTTTCTTCATCCAATGAAGTAACAGTGAGAAAGTTGCATACACAAGGATGATAGCTTTTAGCAAAATGAACACTCATTAGTTAAACAACCTCTTCTACATCTGTGACTCTCACACTATCTGCAATAAGTCGAGTTATTCTTTCATATTCTTTCTTTCGATTTACTTTGAGTATAACGATAAAATTCTTTTGGGTCGTGTTTATCTTGAAAAGCCAATTTCGTTTTATACTCAGACTTTGGTTATCGTACAAGTTGTGACTTCTATCCTGCTGCTTATTATTTTTATAATGCACATCGACCTTATGCGCACTGTATCCTTCCATATCATCTGTTTTTTACGATTCACTTGCTTACCAAGATTACACACCCATTTGATTCCTAACCTATTTATTCTTCTAACTATCGAGACACATTCTGATATCGCATCATTTACGTATTGTTTAAATGCTTCCCATGCACTGTCGATATTCCTCCCATCCAGCAAACGATCCCATTCCACTGAACTCATTATACTCCTGAGTTGGTCATAATATCCTGCTTTGTAGTTCAGCATGTAACATTTTCTGAACGAAACGTTTATAAACTTAATCACTTCCCTCTGACACGATAATCAAATCTAAGAGTGTTAGATTTGATTATCGTGTCAGAGGATGTTTCAGTTAAAGATGTAACTATTCTTTCTCCGGTTGGTGACAGTGATCATGAATAGTTACATCTTTAACTGAAACATCCTCTGACACGATAATCAAATCGAACTCTTGGACCAAGAGTTCCTTCTACCACATGCTTGAGAAAGTTATCTTGCAAAAGCCCAATAAATTCAGTTTCATTCTTCTCATTTATTCAATGTTTGAATAAATAACGTCTCCCCTGACTGTATTAATCTCTTTATTAATGACTTTTGTTAAATCCTTATGATTACGCTTTTCGCACCCATTGTCTTTATTTGATAATGCATTTCTTCATCACTAGCAAACGATCTGCTAAGTCTGTAACAAGACCCCACTAGGTATTTAATCTTGTTAGATTCCATCTCAAAACAGGTGGCTTCAAATTCATTGCCACATGGAAAACTGTTACCAGTATTACAATCATAGATTTCAACACTAACTGGATTCGAGTTATCCGATATCATTAGCAGCACGCTCCATCCTCTCCTATTCTGTCTATCCTTACCAAAATATCATGTTCCTCCTCCTTTCCCATGTTAGGCCTAGTGGCCCGTTACGTTCATATTAGGCATGGCCTATTACGATTTTATTGGTATCATCATCATCATCAGTAGTCCTAACGGGCATGTAAGCTCCCACGATCTTCCACCTATACTTTGATTTCACAACCGCAACCGTAACTCGAGGATAAAGTGGTTAGCCCTATGCCTCCCGGTGTGTCCTACGTCTCAAAATGCGTGTGTTTACGGAGCTGGAGTGGGTGTTCCGGAGACGAAAAACCAGAGTTTCCGAGTGAAATAAAAATCGTACCTTCGTGTGAGACCGGCTAACTCACCTTTAGTCGAAAGAGACCAGATAAAGTTTCCTCACGTCACTGACGGGAATCGAATTCGGTCTTTCCGAACAGAGTGCTTCGTGTATACTAGGGATGCGCAACCCGCGGGCAGTATGCGGCCAACCGTTGATTTGCTGGCGGCCCACCTCACCGTGTATTATTTTAACTTGAACAAGTTACACGATAGGTAATTTTTAAAAATGGTACATGCGCAAAGCAAAGTGACTGTGACATCACGATTGCCTGTCTACTTACGATAATCGGTTAGTAATATTGTTAACAAATTTTATAATTCGTCTATTTGTCATATGAGCATTTTGTTCTCGTAAGTGCGGTTGCTACAGTTAATTATCACCCCTAGGATGACAATCGATAAAGCAGGACCAAGTAGGAAACGCAAACTACAGGATGAAAAACGGCAGTTTCAGGATAGCTGGACCGAAAAATATAATTTTGTGCAGTTGTTTAATAATATCGTGTGCCTGATTTGCAAAAGTGCTGTAGCCATACCAAAAGAATACAATATAAGGAGACACTATGAAAGTCTGCATTCTACATTTTCAAATCTGCCCAAAGAACTACGTAAACAAAAGATTTCATTTTTGAAACAAGAATTGACAGGTCAGCAAGTGATGTTTACAAAACCTATTCAAGATTCGAAAATCGCAACAGAAATAAGTTTTCAAATATCTCGCCTTATAGCAAAACGGTGCCGACCATTTACAGACGGAGATTTCGTTAAAGATTGCCTTGAGATAGCTGCTAAAAAACTTTGTCCCGAAACAGCCAAAAATGTTGAGAAAATTCAGTTCAACGGGATGACTGTGAAAAGAAGAATTACTACAATGTCGGAAAATGTAAAGGACCAATTAACATCTTATTCATGCCTATTTTTCATTAGCTATTGATTAATCAACTGACATTACTTCCACAGCCCAGTTGATAATATTTGCACGTGGAATAATGCAAGAGTTTGAGGTAAGTGAGGAGCAGATTGGAAGGAGTTCATTGTCAGATCAAACGAAACGTAATGACATGTTCACTGCGCTTTGGGAAGAGTGTTCCAAAATTGATTTAGATCTGACAAAATTATCAGGTGTCACGACTGACGGAGCTTCTTCCATGATAGGGGCTAATTCTGGATTGGTAACATTATTGAAACAGCATTTGGGACGACACGACGATGAGTTGATACAATTCCACTGTATAATCCACCAGGAGAGCTTGTGTGCTAAGAAACTTGGATTTGAACATGTCATGAAAGTTGTGGTTTCAACGATTAATTTTATAAAATCCCGTGGCCTTAATCACCGAAAATTTAAACTTTTCTTGAAGACATTGTAAGTGAATATGGTGACTTAATTTTTTACGCAGAAGTGAGGTGGCTAAGTCGTGGACAAACATTGGAGCGGTTCCTAAATTTAATTGATGAAATTGAAATGACTGAAAAAAACAAAAACCTCTCTGACATAAAAAATCCGGATTGGTTATGTGACTTAGCCTTTTTGGTTGACATTACTAATAATTTAAATACGTTAAATACGCGACTTCAGGAAAAATATCGATTTGTTACTCAACTTTACGGCCACATTTTGTCTTTTCAGTGCAAGTTAAATCTATTTCAAATCCAACTGAAGTCAGGGAATTGCATCCATTTTCCTAATTATAAGAAACTTTCTGAAAAGTTCAATGTCAACTTCAAAACTGTGCATGTTAAAAAGATTGATAACTAGATATCAGCCTTCAAGGATCGGTTTTCTGATTTTAAAAAAGTGAACCCGTTGCTAGATTTATTTAGCAATCCTTTTGCCATTTTTCCCGAAAATTCACCCGAATCAGCACAGCTGAACTCATCGATATTCAAAACGATGAGAGCATGCGAAATAAATGTAACGAAGTTAATTTATTAAACTTCTATCGTTGTATCGATAAAAACAATTATAACTGGTTGCTAGATTATGCATTAAAATATGCAAGCCTATTTGACTCAACATATATTTGTGAACAAACATTTTCAGTCATGAATATTAACAAATCGAAAAATAGGAACTGCTTGACTGATGAAAATTTGGAATCAATTTTGCGGTTGGCTACTACAAAACTCGAACCAAATATCAAAACAACTGTCAAATCAATGCAGTGTCACGCATCAAATTAAATTCACTTACTTTTTATTAACTTTCTTGTAACAATTATGGTAGGTATAGATAAAATAAACAATATATGGTAGATAACTTTCAAGTTTTTTTTTTGGCGACCCTCCCATAAGTAACAGTGGAACTATGCGACCCTCGGCCTTAAAGAGTTTGTGCATTCCTGGTCTATACTGACTGAGCTATGAAAGCTCTAAACAAATCATCTTACTATATCGATAAAGAATCTATCTTTGTTCTAAGCTTATCAAAGTAAACTTTTTGTATCAATTCGAAGGACACAATGTGTCTTCTTTCGCTCTTAAAATATATAAATGGCTTTAAGAAATTTATCTGAATTATAAATGCTACTTTAATGTTTTACACAACGCATTTTGTTTATATAGATGCTGAATTTTTATTAGTACTGAGTTATTATTTTTACGGCTGTTTTGTCTGCTTTTTTTTAGGAGAGTGCCCCTTTTTTTAATGTCATTGGCGTTTTACTCAAGAATTCTTAGGCCATTGCAGATGTATTTTAGAGATAAATATATGTAGCATAATAGAAGAAAATTCGCACGTACCTTTTCTTGGATGGGCTTAGGCAATGCCTAAGCCCCCCCCCCCCCCCCAACTCCCCTTTCAACACCATAAAAGTAGAAGTATGCACACCGCAGAAAGAAGACAGGAAACAACATCCAAGTAAATACATCTACAATGGCCTAAGAATTCTTGAGTAAAAAGCCAATGATATTAAAAAAGCGGGGGAGGCATTCCTAAACAAAAGCAAGCAAAAAAATAATGATTTTTAAGAGGAGTAACATGGGAGTTTTCCCAGAAATAATACCTATATTTAGTACTATGTCTTTACTTTCAGAACGACATTCATGAACTTTTGGAGATCATTCACAAATTCAATGGCAAACCGTTTGGTTATAAGGATTACGTGAGCAAAGCCAATATAAACACTGTCTGGCTGATGATATTTGGAAAGAGGCTACCGTATGATGATCCTTTATGGCCTACTTTAACTCAAATTTCGGAGGCTTTCATGAGATATTTTGGTGATGTTGGATTGCTGATTTACTTCCCTATACTTCTAAAGCTATTCAGATTCTTCGGATGGATTAAATTTGATAAAGATAGACATCTTTTAGAAAAATATTGCGACTTGGTACAGTAAGTAAAATGTTGAATTTCATATTTTTTCCAATTTTTTTATAAACTTTTAACACTTATGCTATAAACTGAACGCACACAACTTATGTGAGAGTGTGTGTGTGTGTTTGTTTGAATTAGAGAGAGAGAGAGAGTTAACAGTGTATCCGTTGCCAATTCACCACTAATCCAAACTCGGGTATGAAACGATACTACCTGTGATTAATCAAATACCTTCTTCATCGCATCTGCTGTACAAACAGTATATCATCATGCACATTAATGTTTAAAGGCTATATTCCAAAGGTAACAGTCGTTCATATATTAATGTCTTAATGAGTCGTTCACATATTTTGTTAAAAGCTTTCAACCTGGTGTACACAACATTCAGCTCACTGTTACCTCTTCACTAGATGAATAAACGCAGGTGTGTGAGGACGAGGTATTAGAGCTATTGCAAAAATTGAATAAGAATTCAGCAATGGGGACTGATGGAATATCATCAGTGGTGCTAAAACAGTGTTCAGCTGAAGCCATTCCTTTGACCAGGCTGTTTAATATGAATCTCAGAACAGGGAAGATTCCGCAGGTATGAAAGGAATGTATGGTAATTCGATCGTACAAGGGTGGTGAAAAGACAGATGTATCCAAATATTGAAAATTAGTATCTCATGAGTGGTGGTAAATATTTTAGAAAATTTTTTAGGGCTCACATTCCGGAATGGGATGTGAGCCCTAAGGGAAAGTCACGTTTTAGGAAGTTTCTCACATTCTATAACAATGTTACCATTGAACTAGACAAGGGGAATGGATACACCATGATACGTTTGGATTTTGCTTAGGCTATTGACAGAATACAGCATAGTAGACTGTTTCATAAATTGGATAAAATGGGTTTGGGGTATACAATGTTAACATGGATAAGAGGGTGGCTGAGTGACAGATATCAAAAAGTGGTATACGGGGGATCTGAGTATGCAAGGTTTAAGGTAACAAGTGATGTATCACAAGGATCAGAGCTTGGCCCACTGTTATTCAATCTTTACATTAATGATATTGGGAAGGATTTGACACGATTTGTTGATGATGCAAAGATTAGGTAGGGTAATCAGGAATGTTTCTGATATGCACTGCTTGCAAAATAATTTGAATAGGCTGGAATTCTGGGCATATGAAAATGGATATCAGTTCAATGTCAGTTAATGTAAAGTCATTCACTTTGGCATGAGTAGATATCCAATGTCGTATTATATTGGTGGGATTAGGCTAGAAGAAACTGATGAGGCTAAGGGTCGTGGGGTGTTAATAGATAGGAAATTGAAGTTCAGGGGTCATGTGGCACAAATTGCATATACAACTCAAAAGATAATTGCAATGATGAAACGAACTTTCGCATGTAAAGATAAGGATGTTATTTTGCCTCTTTACAAGACTTTGATAAGACCTCGCTTGGACTATTGTGCCTTGGTCTGGTCTCATGGTATCCGTTGTGATTCTGATATATTGGAATACTGATTATGAAGACAGATTGAGAATTTGTAGACTGCAGACACTTGCAACAGGAGAAAGGGAGGTGATATGATTGACATTTACAAACTTCTGAAAGGTCCATACAGGATTTCAATTGATGGAATTTTTCGATTTATGGAGGGTGGGGAAAGGACTAGAGGGTCTCCTTGGAAGCTGAGAATGAACGCCAACAAGACGGGAGTGAGGGCTAGAATTTTCTCTCAGAGGATGGTGCGTGATTGGAATGGATTGCCATTAGATGTTGTGAGTGCAAACCGTGTAAATGAATTCAAGAATAAGTATGATAGCTGGTGTGTATAGTATGTGGCCTCCCTCGATAAGTATCTGACTCCGTGGAGGTGCCTCTTAATAATAATAATAATAATAATAATAATATTATTATTATTATTATTAGTGGTGTGGTTGTAAGAAGTGCACGTTGAATGTGCCTCGGATGTTTTATGTATCTAATTTAAATGGCAATCAACTATACAAAATAACTCTTGATGGTTTTCGTACAACCAGTAAATCACCCTTGAAGACCAGCTGAATGACTGATGATTCATCTGAGGTATGAGACAAATAAGACAGTTTACCGATGCCCAATATGCAAATTAATCGTGTCTTTTCACACTACTTTACACAAATTTTTAATTCAGGAATATTGGTGTGAGAAATATCTGTAAACATTTAGTCGTGCAAGACACTAAATGTTTACACATATTTTTTTATTTATTTACACACTTTTCTTTCACAGAAAATACTAAAAGTGGAATTTTTAAAAGTAACATTTTAAATATTATACTGCATATTTTTACTAATGCGACTTCTCTTTTTGTCCCGATGTCTTAGAAGAACCCTAGGACAAAAATGCAAAATAACACTTTTTGGATTGTCTCCAAGCTGATAACAATTAATTTAAATATTTTATATACATATAATTAAAGTAAATGTTGATATCTACAGTTTAATAAAAATCAAAATTTTATTGTCAAGTGCATGAATTCAAAATAACATAAAAGTTATTAAAAGTAACATAAGAATAATATAATAAAATTAGCAAAATAAAATACCTGTACTTTTATATGAATGGTTTTATTCCAACACCTTTTAAAATACAAAATAATGTCATTGTCCATCCAATTTACGGTTACCAATTGAATGTTTTCATGTTTTTTCAAATATAGGAAAACAAATATATGCACACTTTGATATGAGAGTTAACATTTTTGTAATAAAATTATCATCTCAATTGATCACCTACGTTTACGACAACATTTGGTAATTATCTAAATTTATCAGATATTTAGATATATCATAAATAATAGTGTATAAATATTAAATATAGCAGTGTTTCACAGAAAAAAATCTGCAAGTTTTCCCTAATTAGATTAAGTTTCCCACATAATAAAATTACATTCTTTCTGGTAAGCTACTAGTTATAAACGTAAGAACTTAATAGGAATATTCCTCCAAACTTTGGTAATCAAAAATTATTTTCACGTGATTTTGTTACGCGAAGCAAAAACAGTGTCTAACTCAGCGACACTAAGTTTCCTTAAATTAACTTATTAGAGAATAAAAGCTATATTTCGTTGCAGAAAGGAAATAGAAGAACGAAGAATAAATCCAGGTAGTAGATCGAGTGAAGATTTTATAAGTCTGTACCTAGATGAAATGGAAAATCGCTCTGGAAAGACAGACACATTTCTCTCCGGTAATATTCATCCTCAAGTTCTATTTTCCTTGCAGTGAAGTTTATTTATACGAAGTATTAATAGCCATTATTTTGACATTTGCTTTTTGAATTAAATATCTATTCCGTTCATTTTTTTATAATTAGATTCTAGTTTCGCAAACTTCAAAAATTATACTTATTAAGGCTTCATTTTACAAATATTATTTTTTTGCTGTTTTTTTTTCTGTTTTGTAAACAAAATGCATAATGTTTGATAACCTCTTCGCCATGCTTGTTCGACGTCCAAGATTTGCACAGTTTTAAGGGTTGGGGGAAGAGGAATTTGAGACAGTTTTTGCTACTAAGTGTTACATTATGAATCAACATTCAAAAGAAAACCCGGTAGGAGTTTATGAAAAACTTTAAATGTTTGTACGTTATAGATGCTATTTCTGATTTGTTAGTAATCACTTATTATCAAGTTACTGTGCTGTCCTAGATATCATATCAAGGTTCACAAAATATCAACGGTCATGTTTAACGTTGGCGTGCAATACTCACTTTGAGCAATGTATAATTCCTCTCTGTGATTGTCTTACAAGATAACAGAAAAAAAACAGACAGAAATAATAAACAGTTAGATAATATTATAGAAAGGTATGCATATACGACTTCCCTCATACACGTTCTCTAACACCTGAATTTCGAGATATTTATTTCCGATTCAATTTAAATGAAGTATTAATAGAAACCACAGCATCTCAGAATAATCGACTGTCCACGTTTGTATCTGGGTGTCTGTATCTCTATCAGCAACTTCGTTTTACATAAGATATGTAAAGAATACGCATATTTCATTTCATACCATTTTGGATGAAATAAAAGAAAATATTCACCTAATTTTATTTCTTCTTACACTTTTACTGATTTTATTGTTTATGTTTATAGTTGTACAATTTATGTTTATTTGTTCAATTATCTTAAATACAAAATATATTATACTTTCAATGTCCAAACTTATATTTAATCAAAATTATACTTAATATCTGAATTTTAAATTTGCCCTTTAAACCAGGTGCTTTTCTGGAGACTCACTTCAGTAGCTTTTAGCTGTTCTGAGAATACCAACTGTCATATTTGTACATTTTCTCTGACAGTGAGGTTTTGTTTCTGATATTTAGTATTTTTTATCATGCATTCAATATCATAATTTTATATGTTAATTGCAATACCTAAGTTCGATTCTCGTCGTAACGAGAGGAAGCATTTGTGAACTTATTTTTTATTAGCATATCTCATAAGGAATTCGAAGGGTTCCCCCTCCCAGAAACTGAGTTTTCCATCCCGCGTACGGACAAATTAGGCAGAGGAATACCGGACATACAATTTATAGACAAAAGAAAAATAGATTAGTCGTGGTGGGCAGTATACGACGTTATATAGAGCTGATATTAGCCATTTGATGAAGATATGGAAATGTGTGGTGAAGTGTAGGCCCCCCCACACACACCTTGCTTAATGGAAGTTGCCACGTACTACTAAAACAACTACAATAATAACTGCTGCTACTACTAAAACAACTACAATAATAACTGCTACTACTACTACTACTACTAATTATTATTATTGTTGTTGTTGTTGTTGTTAAGGGAGACCCCCAGGGAGTCTGGGACTCATCCAGGAAGACCAGATATTAGACGCACCAGTTATCATATTTATTCTTGAATTCATTTTGAATTCATTCACACTGCTTGGATACACAACATCCAATGGCAATCCATTCCAATCACACACCACCCTTGTTAGCGGTATTCATTTCCAGATTCCAAGGAATACCTTCTTGTTCTTTTCCCACCCTCCATAAAATGAAAAAGTCCATCAACTGAAATCCTGTATGATCCTTACTGAAATTTGTAAGTCTCAATCATATCACCCCCTCGTTCTTCTGTTTGCTTACAAATTCACAAATTCTCAATGCAGTTTACAAATTCTCAATCTGTCTTCATAATAGTATTCCACAATCCTGATATCATTTCTAACACTCTCCTTTGTACTCTCTCCCATGTATCAGAATCAAAGCGGAAATCAGGATGCGCACAATAGTCCAAGTGAGGTCTTATCAAGGCCTTTAAAGAAGCATTCTGCAAGTACTGCATATCAGCAGCATTCGTGATTAACTCAACTATCTTTACATCATCAGCAAAAAGCTCTATGTCGCTGATAAATCCTTTATTAATATATCATTAATATACACCAGTAGCCAAAATTGTGGAAAACGTTTGGAAAAAGTGTATTTTTGAGGTTTGATGGCTCATAACACTACTTTGTAATACCATAAAATTATATACATAATTGGAAAGATAATTTAATCAAGAATGTAATGCAACAACGTTTGTTCAATTATCTGTATTCTATGAAACGTTATAGCCAAATAACCAGAAAAAAGAAGCACAACTTGCTTAGGTTGATATGAAGTAGCTTTCCTTCATTTGAATGTAGTCAATGAGCATGAGTGTTTAGAGAGCCAATCAGGCGTTATCTTGTTTTGGAAATGAACCAATAAGGTCACAGTAGATTCAGCTATTGATGTCATGTATTGGAGCTGAGAGGAGGACATTTGTCAGTGTGTTATGTGATTGCTATCAAGTTGGTTGGGTTTTTTTTTGTTTGTTTGTTTTGTTTTTGGTGTGTGTTCTTTCGTTTAGTGAGCTTGTAAAACGTATAAAAATTTAAAAAATGGCGCATTGAGCTGACTCTTCACCCAAAAAGCGATGTAAAATAGTACTATTAAGTGAACAAGGCTAGAGTTATGAATAAATTAGAAGATTAATTGGTGGAAACTTAACCAAAGGTGGCATTTGTAAATTTTTGAAGAGGTATAAAGAGACTCAGTCACTACTAAACCAGACTGGTAAAGGCAGGAAAAGGTACACAACAGCAAGTGATGATAGGCGAATTGAGAGTCCGTGCATACGTGACAGAATAAAATCATCTAGGTGTATACAAGATGAAATGGAGCAATACAATGTGAAGTGTGACTGTTCGGTGCAGACTGCAGGAATTTGGTCTAAATGTTAGAATTCTACGAAAAAATCCATTTTTATCTCTCAAACAAAGGTTGAAAAGATTAAACTGGGCTAAAACCCATGGTAACTGAACAGCGGAACAATGGGACAGTGTTATTTGGAGTGATGAGACCAAAATCCCCCTGTTTGGTAGCGATGGCAAAAAAATTCGTAAGGAGAAGAATCGGAGAAGGTTTGCATCCTGATTGCATTACACCTACCGTGAAACATCCACTTGTGATCTGGGATTGTATGACATCAAAAGATGTGGGCAGAATATGCGTGATAAATGGGAATATAAATGCCCAGAAATACATAAATGAAATATTTCAGCCAAACTGAAGCCTTCCGCACGTAATCGTTTCCAAGATAATGAAGCATTTATATTTCAACAGGATTCAGCTCCATGTCATGTTGCTGCTGTGTGCAAAACGTGGTTTCAAGATGATCATATTCCACTGCTGGAATGACCTGGGAATAGCCCAGACCTTAACCCAATCGAAAATCTACGGAGTCGACTAAAGAAACTTGTTAGTCAGAAGCAACCCACCAATAAAACCCAATTAATAGAATCAATAATTCAATCTTGGTTTCACATTATAACAGCTGCAGAACTAAAAAACTTGGTTCACTCCATGGGAAGGCGTTGTAAGGCCGTAATTAATGCTAACGATTACCCAACTAAGTATTAACTCACATTGTGAGAATTTTTGTATATCTCATTTTTTCTATGTGTTTCATTTTTCTTCTTTATAACTGCTGCTTTATAACTGCAGAAATCAGAATAGTTACGTCTTTAACTGAAACGCCCTTCTGACTCTATGATCACATCTGACACTCTTTGACGTCGAGTTCCATTGGTTACATGATGCTTGATGAAGTTATCTCGCAACAGCTCACTAAATTCAGTTTCATTCTCAAGATGAGATTTTACTTCTACCCAATCATTGTTCGAATAACTAAAGTCACTCATTATGATTATTCTTTACGTTCCCATCGTCTCTATTTGGTCATGGATTTCATCATCGCTAGTAACCGATTCACAAGGTCTGTAATAACGCCTCACTAAGTAATTGATCTTGTTAGATTCCACCTCACACTGTATGGCTTCAAATTCACTACCACATGAAATGCTGTTAGTAGTAGTACTACAATCATAGTTCTGAACATTAAGTGGATTCAAGTCATCCGGATTCAATCGTAATTTAAGAGAAAATTGCATTAAGATTGTAACAATCATAATTGTATTTAATTCGTGTCTATATGTTAATCAATAATCTAATAAAATCGCTTACGCCATAATAAATAATTTAAATAAATAGCTAAGTTAAAATGGACTTTAATTTAATTTATGTGTTATACTAAGGAATTTATAATAAATAATTTCATTCAGTTACATACGTGAAATTACTGTACGTAATTTAAATATTCATCTGAATATTCTTAGGACTAATGCATTTTGCGTCAGGATAGGAGGTGTATTGAATCTCCTTTATAACTTCCAACTTTCAGCATTTTCTCTATTTAGAGGATCATCAATCTTCTGAGGAACTTAATTTTTTTTTAGTTTCCTTCTCCCAATTATGCTCCTGTTGTTAATTAACTTTTGTTAGTAATTATTATTTATTATTATAAAAAGACTGTGAGACCAGTGTATTATGTACGTGGACTGATTGTGTACCCCTGGCCAATTGTCTGTTTCAAAAGAAATGAAAAATAAAAATAGTGGAGGTGATGACGACATTAACTGCATACTTTCTGTAGATGTAAACATCTACTTTTGAAGCCACTGTGAGTAAGTAAAATCTCTTCGCCTGATCCAGTGAGCTTAGGAAAGGTTATAACCACTTTTCATTTAAAATTGAACTAGAAATGCATTAATAGTCGGGTGATAAAAGGATACTTGACCTTCGCTCTTTTATTGATGACAAAGTACAGTGCGATTAGTACTATTTTGTTTTACAAATTGTGGATGGCAAAAATAAAATGTATTATAATATATCAATAGTTATGCTTACTGCTTTGTCCAAGGGCATATTTGAGCAGTCACTCATTTTTTTGTTTTTTAATTTCAGTTTCATCTCTTAAGGGCAACGCACAAGGTTTATTAATAGCAGGGGCAGCGACATCCACGCTCACCCTTGAGAGTTTCTTTCTTAGAATGGCTGATAATCCCAAAATTCAAGAACGAATTCATAAGGAAATAGATAGTGTCACTGGTAAATCGAGAAATATTTCTTGGGAAGATCACAAATCAATGCCTTATACAGTTGCGGCTATTAGAGAAACTCTCCGAATGATTCTTATTTCTATGTTAGAACTCCGATGGTGAGTAACATATTCTTCATTCTCACTTTATTATAGATATAACACAGAGCCGTAATAAATTATTCTAGTATTTGTTTTACAAACTAGAAGGAATTTCATGAATTTAAGCTTATTTAAAAGTTTATATGCTTTCAGTTTAATGCTAATGATAAAATATTTGTTTAGAAAACGAAGGTAGACTAATTACAACCAAAAACTTAGAGTGTGTTTAACATGAACGTTTTTAACTCTGCATATGAATTCTGCTATGAAAGCGTTGAATTCTCTCTCTCTCTCTCTCTCTCTCTCTCTCTCTCTCTCTCTCTCTCTCTCTCTCTCTCTCTCTCTCTCTCTCTCATTCCCTGTCATTTTCTTCTGATTTTATATCTTAAGATGAATAAAAGTTCATCTTATAGAGAATAGAAACCTAACAGCATAATATTATATAACATAAATGAGAGATTATTTAAATTAAGGGTATAATGTTACATCGCCTAATTGAAGCCTGTTGGCTCTTTATATTTATCTAATAATTGAGAGATATATTAATTTCCATTGCGAATGGAGTTAGCGATTTTACTTAGCTATATTGTGTCTCTTTTTCCTTTTAGTACTTCTGCAGACACAACAATCGGAGACTACTTTATACCAAAAGGAACATTTTTGGTTCCTCTATTGTATGGTGTTCACATGAATCCTGAAGTGTTTGAAAATCCTACAGAATTTCGTCCTGAAAGGTTTCTTAACGAAGACAAAAATTCAATTCTTAAATCAGATGCTTATCTAGCATTTAGTTTAGGTAAATTTGAACGAACTTTCTAAGTTTAGTTGAGTATTTTATTAACTAATTTCTTACTTTGATAATTTATGTTTGCTTTATTTTTTACTTTCAACGTGGTTTATGAATATTTGTAGCAAAGAAATTTTAATGCAGGCTTTAAAAGTTTATATTTAAAATATTTCTGTAGATATTTAATATAATTTTAAAACAAATATTTCTTTAACACACGCGCGCGCACACACACATACACACAGATGTGTGTGTGTGCTGCGCGTGAGTGAGTGAGTGAGAGAGAGAGAGAGAGAGAGAGAGAGAGAAATCGTGACTTAAATGATAAAACAGAGTCAAAAGTGAAGGCGTAACAAGGGTCAGAAATAGAAATCTTATAAACCCTTTACTTTTTCTAAGAGAGTAGGTGGATCTTGAAATTGAATTTTGAATTTGTAGAGAAGTCTCAGTTGTCTGCAACGTCTCAACTGAGGGTTATTGCTGATGGAAGAGATATAGGAACGAAACATCTCCATCCTTCTCACTTCTCCAAAGGGCAAGCTTCCGCATCTCAGTTATCCAGGTGTCTACTAGATTCGTTGCTCTTGTGGGTTATCTTATTTCGGACAAACAGGAAGGTCTGCTTTTATTCGGATAGAAGAACACAAATCTTATATTCAATGCATTGAACCCGAACAGTCTGGACTTGCAGAGCATACCATCAACACTAGATATGGAATGGCTTTATAAAGACACATTTGAAACTTTACTTCACTCTCCTAACTTAAACAGATCCGATGGTCTACATCTATTCCCTTTGTGGGAGATAGTAATTTTGAAATCGGCTAATCTTTCCTAACTTAGTTTTAATTATATATATATATAATATATATATATATATATTAATTATTTTTTAATTTTTTTAATTAGTTAGGAAATGTAATGACCTTTTTTAGTTATCTTACATTAGCTACTTAGGTTGCACCTTTTGGAATTGTCAGTTATCGTTTTATTAGCCTTCTATTGAAGATGCCTTTGATATTAAGGTGAAAATTGTACTAAAAATAATATTTTAAGTGAGTTAATTCCGGGATTATAATTTATTTAAATTACCGGAATCCTGCGATCATAAACTCTGTCACGAATATTATTGTCTGAAAAACAAAGTGATTTCAATAGTATGTCTGAGAAGCACTTGAAACGCTACATACCATTCTTAGGATAAAAATCATGTTTGCCTCCTACAAAGATCGACTAACAAGAGCACCAGCATAAAAGCAGCCCAATGACAATCTTTTTCTGTAGGCATAGCACTATGAAACCCGAAGCTTTACAATGACGTTATGTACTCAGGAACGCAAAACTTAGAATAATTTACGGCAAAATATGGAGGGGGTAAAACGGATGTAGTTTTCTATAAACTTTGATGCAATATAGTAAAATATGTTATATATATTTCCCAGAAATAATACATTAGAATAATACATCCTTAATTGTTCGTCCATAATTCCGTTCAATTAAACTCGACTAAAATCTCTATATCGCAAACAAATGTCATGCTATGCCCACTTCAGTTTTCTCTCGCTATATAGGAAATTTTGACTATAAAATGCACCATGAAGAAACCTTATTTGTTCACATTTTGAATTACAATTTTGTTGACAACGGCTTCAAATCTCTTCGAAGAAATGAAATATCGTGAGGATCTCAATACATATGCCTCATTTTATATTATTTTATGCTTATGTAAGCAGACAGGAAAGTGACAGAATGGAAAAATGTATCCTCCAGAATCAGCATGCTGATTTAGGCAAGGAGACTGACCAAGAAGCACCGTGAAATAAAATCATGCGTCTGCTAAATATTGTACTTTCCATGCTTTAAATCATTCTACTGTTTTACAGCTGTTTTATATTATTTATTACATTCTATTTCGATCTACTATTCTTCCTTCAAACCGTATATGTATGACTCTGGAAATGGAGGATACTTTTCTCCAGGTGGACACTTTCCTCTTTCTTATCCTCAATGATCAGGAAATATAGTAAACTGTGATTTTTTTTCTCCCTTTATATTTTTAGGAAAACGAAATTGCCCAGGAGAAGGTGCTGCCAATATGGCTATCTTCATGTACGCAGCTTCAATATTACAAAATTTTGTGGTTAAATCACCTGGCGGAGGTAAACCAAATATGAACGTCAACTTATTCCATACTTCCTTTATGCCAGTAAAACAGGATCTGTGCTTTATACCAAGATAACAGTAAATGGTCTATAAAGAAGGTGGAAATGAAATTTAAATACAGAAATGTGCACAAATCAACTAAATTTAAAACTTAATACTTCAGTGAATTATATGTAGTTGGTTTTAATTGTTGAACAAATCAATGATCGGGTTGGTGAAATTTTGATTTGTACGTAGCGTATAATCTGTTGATTAATGAAAATAAGTGGCAGAGTTATAATTAGTCAGTGTTTTTTTGTTTTTTTTATAAATCTACGATATGTCGTGTTTGTGTTTTATTAAGTGTATTATTTAAAGTTTACGTTTAAATTTCCACTCTTCAAATTTCTCTCTCTCTCTCTCTCTCTCTCTCTCTCTCTCTCTCTTACTCTCTCTCTCTCTCTCTCTCTCCCCATTGTATCATATAATGTGTGCATGCCTAAATAAGAAGTGCATTTGACAGCTTTAAAATAGAAACTTTTTGTCCATTTGAACACGGTTATTTACCTGCTAGCCAAATAATCATTCCGATGACCAGACATTTCAGGTGGGTTGAAAAAATTCCGCGTTTGTGCCCTAAAGTTTAAGTTCGGGTTATTACACTCAGCTCACACAAAAAAATTGCAAAATATGCTTGTATGCTTTCTGCATGGGATTCCTTTTAAAAATTAATAATTCTAATGAATCCTCCAATCCTCCAAAGTCAAGTAATGACTGCAGAGCATCATAAAAAAATGCGAGTTCTTATAGGCATTCATTGTTGTTAAATAGAAAATAAGAGGATAAACATCCTTTGTTGTTTTATAGCCAGTAAGCGAAACTAAAGATCGATAACTACGATCTATAAGTTTCATGCCGAAAAACTATCGGCGAAGGCAATTCGAAGTAAAGGTGGAGCAAGCTCCCTCATTATTCTTGATATTTTCTCATAATGTAAAACACAGCTCCTAGGAGATGTAATACTGTCATTACATTATGAGGAGAGGTCACTACCCAGACCGGTTTCAACCTTTTTTGAGGTCTCATCAGTATACATCGTAGTTATCGATCTTTAGTTTCGTTTACTGGCTATAAAACAACAAAGGATGTTTATCCCCTTATTTTCTATATTAAGGTGCCAGAAAACTAGCCATTTGGCATTTTATCTTAACTAAAACAACAATGAATGTTGGAACTCAATAATTTTGATGCATAGTTAGGATAAAAATGGATTTATAGTCAGTATTAATAGATATGAACCCAATCATTTGAATTGATATCTACTAATACTAATTTTTCATTCTGCTATAGTAATGTTATCCACTTTCACGAGTGTTATTGGTTAGAAGTGTGGCGATGTCCTGTAAATGTTCATAAATAATCATAGCATGCATATCAAAGTAGCACTTAATCGAATCGATATCTAAAGTATAATCAGTGAAGAAATATTCTCATCGTGACAATAATATGAAAGTAAATGACAGAATAATTTCATCTTTTTAAAATAGAAACCCTATAAATTTGACGAATGATATGGATCTATGTTGCATTTTTTATAAAGAAGTCCAATAATCGTACACTTCGTGGACGTTGATAACATCCTGGTTTCTGTCAATAACATGGAATAAACTTCAACTGGGGTCTGCTGTTGTCGAGGTTGTGTGTCAAAAATACTGAATACTCTTCTATTTGTTTTGTTGTGTACTCAAATGTCGCATTAGGGCAACTGTTATAACGCTTCTATTTAGATGGAATGATCTTGGCTTGTTTCTGTCTGGGAAGCCTGAATTTTTTCGCTTGTTTTCCTTTGAAATTTAGAAATAATTTTGCCATTTCTTTAAAAAATGCAGTACGGTTATATTCCAGATTTTACAGAAAACCGTTACACGAAGAGTAAGGTGACACCGACACCTCTCTCAACAGCTCTCCCTTTCATTTACCCCTCATTCAGATGAATTTCCATTAAAAAAAGGGCTGAATGAGGTGTCTAGTTTACGTAATTACTGTTGGGACTTCTGTAAGCATTTTCTTTGTAAGAGGCTTAATAGTTTAGTCTATTTCACTTAATGTTAATTTAAGTAAAAATTATCCTAAATGGTTAAAATTATGAAACCTAACGTAAACTAAAATAACGATAAGTAAACTAGACTTTCTCCTTTTCATCTTCATGATTTTTTTCTTTCGAAAACATTGTGTGTATTTAGCTAATATGCATGTGAAATTAAATGCAGCAATTTACAGTCTAATAGACTGTGAATTGTTGTTATAGGAAGCGCAGAAAAATTATACTGATACACCACTAAATTCCCAGCAACGGATAATTCTGCATCTCTTTTAGTTCTGACAAAATTAAAACTCGCACCCCGAAATTTCCGCCATTTCAGTGGCTGCCACAGGTGGGGGCATACTTTTGCTTAATTATTTACATCTGCAGTTTGTGATGATCCCTTGATTATGAGTGATACTTAGCTTGATTTGCTTATATTTATGCTAAACTAGAACTTGTACGCAAGGTTCAATTCTTAGTAGTTGCGGTGTCAATCATAAGTTCTGGACTTCGTAACATTTGATAATTCGCCTAACGAAAATGTTGGCAATGGCTTTATAGGATTTAATATATCAAAGGAGAAAGAGGTTCTCCATGAGTCGATTCAGCATGAAACAACTTTTAAAGCAAGAAAATATCAAATTACATTAAACAATTTTGCTTCAAGATATTCTATTTCCCTCACAATATCAAATATCTATGAAAAATCAGTTAGCCATGATACGACAGTAATCCGGGACGCAGTCAGCTGCGGTACTTTACTTATTAGTTCTACAGATCTACAATGATGTTATTGATATATGATTACATAAGTGAAGAATTTAAATTACTAACAAGTAAGGAATGATTGGAGATGCTGAATTTTTATAACAGTTATATAAGCGCATCAGAGCAAAGAATATCATTTTCTGTAAAACTTCCGTCTCATAGTAAGTTAGATTTCTTATTGACGATATAATACTAGTGTAATATTTTCTTCATGGAACGTCCAGTTGGTACGAAGTAGGGAAGATGACAAGGAATTTAGTAGATGCCAAGAAGAGGAGATCGTTTATCTTTAAAAGATGTGAACAAAGAGTAGACTTTGTCGAAAATAATAAATATAGCTACTAGAATGTATTTCGAGGAATCTTGAGACTGCTTCAGAGATGTCAGAAATGTATAGGATCGGAACTCTCCTTATTTTTTCATGGTTGTTTGAAGTGGGCTTGTAAAATTAAATAAACACGATGTAAAATTCTTTCAAATATTCAGTTGAACAAAGCTCTTGATGTATAGAAGCTATTGCCTTACATATTCTGGTTTAGAGCACACATTACGAACATGATGTAAAAGACTTTTTTGATTCCAATATTTTGAGAAGGATGAAGAACAGATTGCTGTTATATCTAGTGTCCGGAGAAGGCAGGTTTGTTTACAAATTGTAATGTGATACAAATAATAGATCCAATGATATTCCAGAACATTTCTATTTCTTTAATTATCATTCAGGTTCACAACAGTCTCAACATAATGAATTAAATCCATTTCTAAATTTTTACAAAAGAAATCTGTTATTAAACTAAGTTGCAGTTTAATCAGAAATAAAACTAAAATTATACACTTTAATCAAACAACATATTAATTTAAGTGCCTAAATACAACAACCGCTATCATTTATCGTATATATATATAAATGAATCTTTTCAACAGACCAGAAAGAAGTTGAATAATTCGAAACTGTGTACCATTTGTGTGCCCTTAGTCCACTGTCATTCAATCTGTACATTAATGATATTGGTGAAGATTTGACAGGCGACATACATCTATTTGCTGATGATGCAAAGATAGGTAAAGTAATCAGGAATGGGATGAAAAAGTTTTTAAACACTGACCATGTACTCTCGATATCCTTCCCATACAACATGTAGTTCAGCATGTAACCTCTTCTGAATGGAACATGCATTCATAAATACAGACAGTTTCCGAGTGAGTACCTCATGGCTGTCACCAATCAGAGGCAGAATAGTCATGTCTTCTATTGAAATTCCCTGTTACGTTATAATCAGATTTAACATCTTTTACCTCCAGATCCTTTTCTACCAATGCTGTTTGAGAACGTTGTCTCGAAGTCTCCGGGGAGGGTGTTCCCCGGCACGACCCGCTGAGGGGCTTTGTTGGTGGATGCCTTTCTCTGGAATATGAGTAGTTCTGCTCGGTGGTGGTGGGGGGGGGAGCCCATCACCGAGTGGAGCCAACGTTAGGTTAGACGGTCTTTCGGCCACTATGGGGTGGTCTAGGGATCGTCCTAATTTTTAGAATTGGCTTAACTTAAACATCGCTAATGCAAATCCCAGCATGTTGTTAAGAGGCGACTAAATGGACGCAGAGTTTCGAGAATTTTGCTCTCTCAGGTTTCTTCCGGAATTTCGCTCCCGGTTGAGGGGGGGGGGATTAGATTTCGGGAGGTTTGCCTGGGAGTGCATATTTTGAGTCCTCCGTGCCGAAGGACACCATCCATCCAGGGAGGGTGTCCTCCGGCACGGCCCGGTGAGCGTCTTTGTCGGTGGATGCTTTTCCCTAGAATATGAGAGGTTCTGCTCGGTGGTGGGGGTGCCCCATCACCGAGTGGAGCCAACGCTGAGTTGGAAGGTCTTTCGGCCACTATAGAGTGGTCTAGAGATCGTCCTAATTTTTGGAGTCGGCTTTACTTTAAAAAAAGCGCCAATGTAGCTCATGCATGTCGTACAAGGCGACTAAAATGGGTATCCAGGGTGGGTAATGGATGGCAGTGCTGTAGCCAATGAAGTTCTACCTGAGGCTCGGCTATTGCTGTTACCCTCCTACCATAATCAGAGCTTTATATATATATATATATATATATATATATATGTTTCGCTGGATCAAGAGAAATGCTTGAAATTCTTCATATAATTGATTTGCTCTATTTAATATGCCCCAGAAGAAGGAAGTAAATATGATAATGTTGGATTTAATAATGAATTACAAAATACAGTAAAACTCCTTCAAAGCGGAATCGCAAGGGACCGAATATATTTTCCACATTGGCGAAGTTTCCGCATTATACAAAATTGCAAAAAAAAATTTTAAATCCATTAAAATCATATTACATGGTATACATACCTGTTTATTAGTGAAAATCGGCGGCGCTGTCTATTGTATGTAGTTGATATTAGTAGATCTATGTTATTAAAATAATAGTAATAATAATAATAACACATTATTAAAGTATTAATGCTCTATTACATGTTTCCAATATACAACTCATTGATATTTCTTCCACAGATCCCACAAAGAAACTTGTTTCCACTTTCTTGTAATCATATCTTTTAGAATGCAGTCCTTAACTGTATACAATACTTCAAGAAGGCTGAAAGAGTTTGAATCAATTGCAAACTGCATTACTTCACTGGTGCAATGAAGGGCCTGTTCATGTGTACGAATTTTCGTTGAAATATCCTGTTCTCTGACTGCTTCTTCTCATTCTTCTCCCTCTTCATCATCCTCCACATCTTCGTTTTGTGTATTTCTTATCGCTAGTAGAGCTGTAGAAGAAATCCGAACAAACTTTTCTGTATCACAGGAAAGTTCTTTTCCTCGACAGAGATTGAATATTGCAGAAATGTTTTCACTCGTCTCCTCCAAATTATCTACCACATCACTTTCCCCAAACCCAGCTTTAGCAAAACACTTTTTTATTGTTTCTGCTTTAATTTTCTTCACTGCGAACCCGATTCAATGCACAGCATCCAGAACCGATACAGATATTGCTAATGCCTAAGAGCTATCGGCTTCTTCTACATTAGAAATCAAAGAATACATCAGAAATCGTCTGTAGTGCGATTTGAATGTGAAAATAACACTCGTATCCATGGGCTGTAATGCACTTGTTGCATTTTCTGGGAACCAGGCGATTTGCACATTTGAAAGTGTTACCTTTGCGCGGCAGGTAGCATTGTCAAGAAAAAGGATGACATTTTCCTTCTTCATTTTTGCATTAAAAATGTTTAACCACTGTTTAACCATTGTAGCTGCAGTCATCCAAGCGATTTTGTTGTTTCTCCAAATCACTGGTAAATTATTAATTTTCAGGTTATTGAA
The DNA here is from genome assembly GCF_054136105.1 of Typopeltis vanoorti. Taxonomy (NCBI): domain Eukaryota; kingdom Metazoa; phylum Arthropoda; class Arachnida; order Uropygi; family Thelyphonidae; genus Typopeltis; species Typopeltis vanoorti. Next base: position 47,792,910 of record NC_143559.1, read on the forward strand.
TCATCTTGGTTTTGCTGCTTTTCCAATCGCGACAGGCTTTTCCATTTCTCCCACCATATTCCACACACAATAACGCTGTAAGTCTTTCTTTGGACATTTTGACCCACATACACTTTTCTCCCTTAACCGTGAGTGATTTTGTTGTTAAAGCCTGAAAACATAAACTTCGTTCCACACAATATTGTGCCTCTTCTTAAATCTATCCAACCATCCTGAAGACACCTTAAACTGATCATTCCCGAGAGATTTGGCTAATGCAAGAGCTTCACTTTGGACCATTGGACCGGATATGTGAATGTTTTTTAATCTTGCATTCGTGAACCACTCCCACACTACCTTGTTGCCGGTTACCTTTGCCTTCCTCTTCATTCGTTCGTTTCCTTGTAGCCACTCGTTCATTATTTTATCCCTTTGTTTAAGTGTGTTGTATACTTGCGTTTTGCCACAACTAAACCGCATCATTATTTCCCGTACCGAGAGTTCATCCTTTTCTTTAGCTTCAATGACTTTGACTTTTTCGTTAAGCGACAACGCCACCTACGATTTAACCGTGATGCAAAAAATGAACTGATCGGTTTGTTGAAATTCGGGTTACTGAAATGTTTGGACTTACCGGAAAAAAAGACCAACATTAATTCTCAAACGAAACAGTAAAAGCAACACAAGTGCCAAAATCAATAAATATAGGTGTATTTTTAAAATACTTTCCGCTTTATACAGCTAATGTTTAATGAATTCTTCAAATATAGTTTTCCGTGTTGCACAGATTCCGCATTATACAAAATAAATAACACTCTAATGCTTCTGGCCTGGACTATATAATTTGTTCACTTGAGCAAGTTTCCTCCTTATACACGTTCTGCCTTGGACAAGTTTTTCTGTAAAAAGAATAAAATACATAAAAGGATTATGTAATATGTAATATTAGCAGCAGGCTTACATGCAAAAATTGAAAACACGAATGTTAACACGTTCATTGACAATCACGCGATATCGCGCGTTGCGAGTTCTCATCGGGCGGTCGATCACGCGTTATCGCGTGGACGTCGCTAACTGTATAAAAAATTAAAAAATAAATTGGCCACCACACGAAATTCCAATTTTCAGCTTGGCAATGAACGTTCATTGCCAACCACGCGATGCGAGTTCTCACCAAACGGCCGATCACGCGTTATCGCGTGGACGTCGCTAGCTAAATAAAAAAATTAAAAAAAAAAATTGCCCACCACACGAAATTCCAATTTTCAGCTTGCCAATGAACGTGTTAATAATAATATAGGAATATATGAAGAACATTCTCTGAACAGGAATAGTAACAAAACTTGACTTTGTAGTTTATAACAATCTTAAAATAATGAATTATTTCTATAAAAAAGAGAAATACATAAATATACTTGGGCAGCAAGAGGATGGAAATCAATATCAGATTACTTGATCATGAAAGTTTTCTGTAGATACTAGAGTCCACAGAGGATGCGAAATAAGCAGTGACCACTTCTAAGTTAAAATAAAATTAAGATTACCACCTAAATGGCTACAAGTAACAAGAACAGAAAGAAAATTGAAAACATATTTTTATAAAACTAGATTATTAAATGACATAAATATACAATGGCTATATGAACAAAGAATTAACAAATATTTAGATAAAATTAGACGAAATGAAGAAATAGAAATAGAATTGCTTAATATAAAACCAATACTAAATACAGCATAAAAAATCAATAAAAATAAAAAAAACTGAAGATATGGGACGAATCAAGAAATAATCAAAATAAAAAAAGCATGTCATAAATGGTTATGAGATGCTTTTTAAGCAGCAAAAGATTAGAAGATGAAATATAATATAAAAGAATAAGAGCCGTTGCTAAAAGTGAAGTCAGAAAAAGACAGAGAAACGTGAAACTAATTTATTTCTAATTGGGAACAATATTTATATAAAATAAGACCCAATGTATGTAAGATTTTGAATTTAAAACATTTGAAACATTACAGATAGTAAAGAAAGGTAAACATTAAGCACAGAATTAAAATTACAGAAATTTCTACAGAGAAGTGAGTACAGATAAATATTAAAAAAAAAAAATAACTGCCAAACGTTTAATGAAAATGAAAAGGAAATTACTAAAAAAATAATTAGAAATCATCCTGAAAGAAACAAGAAATGGAAAATCACCTGGAGAGGATGGGTGAGGTTCAGAATTATATAAGTATGAAGGAATAAGGTTCAAAGAAAGACTCCTATTATTTTTAAACGAAATCTGTTCAACAGAAAACTCACCAATAGAATGGAAAATCAAGAACGATGGCCTTTAAAGGACAAGATGCAATAAGAACTAAAATAGTAATAGATAACAAGATTTTAGAATAGGTGAATTCATTTAACTACCTAGGATGTATAATTACATATGAAAATGAAAAAAAAAATATATATATATAAACCTAAAAATCGAAAAATATTTAAAAATAACAACCGTCATTAGCTTTATATTTAAACCTAACCTCATTTACAAACAAACTAAATTAAAAGTGTAAAATACATTAGCCTTACAAATCCTTTGCTATGGAAGTGAAATCTGAACAATATGAACAATAAAGGAAAAAGACAAACGAAGATTAATAACAGCTGAAATGAAGTTTATGAGAAAAACAGTAAAGTGTACAGCAAAGTATACTCTTTTCGATGACAAAAGAAATGAAGAAATTATGAAAGAATTAAACTAGAATGAATAATGCCAGCCTAACTAGCCGAGTAGTTAGCGTATCTACTGTCCAGCCAAAAGGCTGCGGGTTCGAATCCCGCCGTGGGCATGGATGTTTGTGATGGTCTGTGGAAATACCAGTGGTGGTTGTCGGCAATAGATGGTGTAATTGCGATTGATGGATTGAGGTGGAGACAAAGCTGTAGAATAGATGCCCTCCCTCGATGAGCCTTTGGACTCCCTGGAGGTGTCATTATTTATTTTAAATAATAATAATAATTTATTACATATGATACATACATTACATACATTTGTTTACATGTGATAAGTACATTACATGCATTTCATTACATATCATACATTTATGTTATTTATTTATTTTTATTTATTGTATTTTTATTTTTTATCTTGAATGAGATGATATGTATTATCTCAGCTTTCATCCTCGAAGCTTATTTGTGAGCTTATCTGAGGATGACACCAGTTATTATTTATTGGTTTATTTCCTGTGTTGGGAAGCTATGAAATCAAGTCAAGTTTAATTGACTTGATCTCCACTGCACCCGTTGATTGAGAAATTCGCACGCGCGCACGCACGCACGCACACACACACACACACACACACACACACACACACACACACACACACACACACACACACACACACACACACACACACACACACACACACACACACACAACAACTTGGAATGTCTTGATGCGTCGCTGAACTGGAAGCCTGAACGAATATATTGTGTTTCATTGCGTTTGTATGGTATTTTGGGTGCGTGTTTCTTGTTCATAGAGCTCTTTTCAGGCTATTGTAGTTTGTAAGATTTCTGTATTCAAAAGATAATTTGTTTATCATATCTTGGATGTAGAAGTTTCGTGTTGCCTTTCCGTAGTGATTATTGTATTCATATGTGATATAATTAGCTGTCTGACTGTCCTGTAGTTGGCATCGAAATAAAGTTTTAACAAAGCTGCATAGTGACACAAATGTTTTACTGCCAGTATTTTGTGCTTTGACATTGCAGTGTATATAAAGTCATTATTGTCTCTTTGTTTCCAAAAGATCAGTTTTATGAATTTGTACTGTAGCAACATTAATCTATTTAATTTGTAGGGTGCACAGAAAGCATAGTATATTTTGGCACAGTGCTCTGTATATTAGTGTTTTTAGGCTTGTGGGAACTATATATTTTAGCCTGTAGAGTTTGCCAGCTATTGTTTGGAGTTTGTTGTGTAGATGGTTCATGTGGCTATTCCAGTTCATATCTTCATCGAAGTAAATTCTAAGGTATCGTATTGTTTCAACTTGAGTGATTGTAGTGGTTTTGCTGTTCTGTGTGTTTTGTATGTTGGAAAGTGGATGGTGGATTGTTATATATTTGTTATCAACTGGTCGAGTCAGTGTTTCTGAATATCATTAATTTTGTCTTTTCTGAGTTTAGGTGTACGGAGTTTTTCGTAAGCCAGTCTCTGATAAGATTTATGTCATGTTGCATATTTGTTTGAGCTATGCTTGCGTTATTATGGATGGATATTATTGCTGTATCGTCTGCGTATTGGAATATCTTACCTTTGAGTGGTAGCTGATTAATATCGTGCGTGTAAATGTTGACTAGAGTTGGGGAGAGTACAGCTCCCTGTGGCACTCCACAGGATACTGATAGCGCTCTGCTTCGGTTTGACCCGATACGTGTGATATGCTTTCTATTTTGAAGGTAGTTTGTAAACCATCTGTGCAGAGGCTCGTCTATTTTAACATGCCTCAGCTTTTCTAACAAAGTTTGATGTGTGAGTGTATCCAATTAGTTAGATCAATAAAGACTACCATGGCAATTTTGTTTTTTTGTCTAAGGCGGTATTAATTACGTCTGTAAAGTCTTCCAAGAGAGATGTTGTTCCCTTATTTTTCTGAAAACCATATTGTGTTTTGGAGATAATATGAAAGGTCTCTGTGTATGCTTTGAGTTTCTTCAGTATGATCCACTCCATAATTTGATTGATAATTGGTAATGTTGCTATGGGTCTGTAATTGCTGATTAAATTTCTTTTTCCATGTTTGTATATGGGCGTGATTATGGCGGTCTTTAGCATACTTGGTATCTGTCCTGTTTTAAATATTTTATTTATTAATTTTAGTAGGATAGGACTTAAGCTAGTTGCATGTTGCTTCATATCTTTAGGTTTGATACCATAAATTTCTGGGCTTTTGTTTGGTTTGATTTGATGTATTGCAGAGAGAAGTTCTGCTTCTTTTATAGTTGGGAACCATAATGTCTGTTTTCATTGTGGTCCAAGTGGAGGGTCACGTCACGTTTTGTGATTGTGGGAATATTTCTATGTATTTCTTGGATGGAGTCTGCAAAGTATTGGTTAAAGTCATTTGCTAGTTGTTGGATAGGTTTTGCGTCTTTCATGAAGTTGTGTTTTATGGTTTCGGAGGCATTTAAAATAATAATATTATTATTATTGTTATATAATATATATATATATATAATAATAATATTAATAATAAAAGAATAAAAAATATAAACATAAACGAATGTAACACGTTTGTAGAATGAAAACAGAAAGATTACCAAAACAAGTATTAAATTCAAAACCATTAGGAAAACGAAAACCTGGGCGTCCTCTATAGAGATTCAACAATAACTTCTAAGGGCCGAACAGGTCACTCCAGACATAAATCCTTGAAAGCGTGATTGTGATGATGATGATGATGATATATCCACGTAATGAATAAAAATATATATTATATATTTTGTTTCTTTCTCAGCATTCGTGTCGGACTACAGAATATTGTGATACTGTGATTACAAAACAATCAGAGAATTCTTAACACACCCAAACTGCTTAAAACGCCCAACATTACGGCACTAGGCTACAGTGCCACAGGGATTTGATACACACTAATTTTACAAATATCCTATATTAGATGAATTTATTATAGTTTAATCTCTCAGATCACTGATTATAAGACAACACTTACTTTTTGTTTTTGCATATTTATGAAGGACTAAATAATTACATATTTAGTCATTCTCTCTCTCTCTCTCTCTCTCTCTCTCTCTCTCTTTCTCTCTGGCGTCACAGGTTACAGAATTAGACGAGTTAGCGATAAATTTCAAATAAACAATAAACTTTAATTAATTAATTCGCTAAGTAATTAATTATACAGCAATCAGGCCACTGAATTCTTATTAAAAGCTCAAGCATTCATAAAATACTTATTATATGCAGTGAATAAAATTATAAGCATCTTTTTATTTATTTTTCTTAAGGGTTTCCCACAAAAAAAAAAACGGAAAGGAGTGGGAGGAGCAAAGAAGAGTTTCTGTTCATCTAATGAGAAACATTGGCCAAGGGATGTCTTCCTTTTGCAGACTAGTTCAGGTGCGTACATAACGTGACCATAAGATTATTAATTACTTATTTTTAATACTTATTATAAAAATAGTACATTTCTAATTATAAACAATATTTCTATTTGATTTTTAATAATCTCTGTAAGAGGATATTGCAACATTTACATGTGTATGAGAAACAAGAAAATCATGTTGATTTATCGATAAATAATCCGTGTTTGTTCGAACCTTATGAAAGTAGATATCGATTTTATTCTGTGTCAATTGGAAGGACTATAAGATATTTCAATCGCTATTAAAACATGCGACTCTATTACAGAAATCGTTGCGCATTTCTTATACGTAATACTGAATTAATAAATGCTTCTTAAATGTTTAATAACATCAATGCACTTTTAAAAATGATAATGAACATATAAACCTGAATTATTACTAGAATTTATATTTAACTTTTAGGAGAACATCCATGAACGTTTGGAAATAATTCACAAATCCAATGGCGAATCATGTGATTATAAGAATTACTTGAGCACTGCCAATATAAACACTGCTTGGTTGATGATATTTGGGAAGAGGCGACCTTATTATGATCTATTGTGGCCTAACTTAACACAAATTTCAGAAACCACTTTGAGATACTTCGGTGATGTTGAATTGCTGATTTACTTCCCTTTGCTTCTAAAGATATTTAGATTCTTAGGATGGATGAAATTTGATAAAGATAGACACATTGTTAAATTAGTAAAATGTTAAATTCCATAATTTTTGTTATTATTTTCGACTTCTAACACTAATGATATAAACTGACCATATAAACAGCTTACGTGAGAGAGAGAGAAAGAGAGAGTTAACAGTGCATCCGTAATCATTGCGCATCTAAAAAAATTCCGTGATGAAACGATACTGCCTGTGATTGATCAAAAGGCCATCTTCATCACACCTTTTGTATAGACATGCATTGTTTGGAAAGAGTCAATGGATAACATAGTGTGATGAACAAACAGTAATGGCACATACCTTAAAAAGATGTAGAATCTCTTTTCGCTGCGATGACTGCAGCAATCCTACAGGAAATACTTTCCACAAGCATACGAGATCGATCAATGGGAAGTTTGGACCATTCTTCCTGTACACCGTTTATCCAAAAAGAAACCGAACTTTTCGAAAGTAGAAGAAACTATTGGCGCCACGTGTTGTATCTTTTTGTTGTCGAAAGTGGCAACCTTCCTTAGTGTTGTGTCAACTATTTATGACATTTGTTTCATTAGAAGCCGAGTTAAAGTGCCACAAGTGACAGTGTGTTTTATACAGCGTGTCATAAAAAGTTGACACAACACTAATGAAGGTTGCCTCGTTAGATAACAAAAAGGTGGCGTCACTTGTTTCTTCTGTTTTCGAAAAGTTCGGTTTCTTTTTGGAAAGAAAAGGTTTCTTTTTGGTGTAGGTATGTAAAAGCATATGTCACTTGACCTTACCCGATACTCTAGTTCGTCCCATAGATGTTCAACAAGGTTGACCTCAGGGTTCTGTGGAGAGGAGTCAAATGTAGTGAAGTTCATGTCCACAAACTGCGCAGTTACAATAGCAGCCTTATGACAGTGCGAATTGTCTTGCTGAAAAAGAGAATGGTCAGTTCCGTAGAAACGCCCCGAAGTGGTAAGAATTGCATTGTCCAGAATGTCTAGTTATCTCTCTCTCTTAGTTGAATGTTTCTGGCACCACAGAGGTCCGACAATGAAAAACAAAAACATGCATAACACCGCCATAATTTCATAGTTGGGCTTACGCACTCTGATAAGAGATGTTCACCGCGCATCGACCACACTCACATCCGTCGATCTGCTAGTTAGAGGATGTAGCGTGATTCTCAAGTCTATAACACAGCTTTCTAAGCTTGCACGTCCCACTGTACACACATTCTTTGCACCACGGAAGACGACGATACATGTTGGTTCGGGTGATATGGGCCAGGCATATTACTGTCCTACCATTGAAAACTATGTTGTATACTTCGGATCTGACTATTTTTGTGCAGGTTTTTGCTCCAGTCGATGTCCGGAAATCCTCATTCAACGGATCGGCCAAGGAATGGTGGTTTTTACATATTATCCTTTACATATTTTACATATTATCGTAGCACCTTATAGTCACTTTCGTTGAGTGTGGTGGATCATCCACTACGTGATGCACTTGGACTCGATTTGCAGAGCTTATATCTCAGTATGGTATAACTAAATGGTGACCTGGGATAACCCAATTTGTCAACAATTTGCCGAACAGATGGAGTGTTGTGTAAGATCAAGTGTTTGATGTTATACACTGAACACTCATCACTGATGTTTGAGTGTTCAAACATCAAGTAAGTTGATGCTTGGACACTGTTCTAAAGCTGACCAGTGACTCATATATTAGTGGTGTGGTGGTGGTGAGAACTGTCAGTTGGATACTACTTGGGTATTTCATATACCCATAATTGACAAGCTACCATACTAAATACACTTGATGCCATTTTTATGACCAGTACTTTTATAATCATCCTTGAAAACGAGATGAATGAAGACTGATTTATCTGAAGAATGAGGGAAATCAACAAAAGCAGACATGCGAGTTTATCTTATCTGCTCAATCTTTTCACACAAATTTCAAATTCGTTAATCGTCTTAGAAGCTTTTTTGTAGCATTTGCAATTTGAATGCCGAAATTTCGTTTCTCTCCTTTGTGAGAAGAAAATTTAAAAGTATATAATCCAGATAAAAACTAGATAAGTTCGAATCCGTTCTCGATAAGGAAGATATCCATGCCTATTCTTGTAGGGATGGATGACCGAGTTATTAGCATAACCACTCTCCAAATAATGGACTAGGGGATTCACATTCCACCCTAGGACATGGACGTTTGTAATGTCCTTAGGTGAGAGAGGAATTTCATCTTCCGATTGGAGACGACCATCCCGCTTTTTGGAGACCTAAAGTGGTGGGAAAGGATCCATATTTGGTCCCCAGAGCAGAGATTCTTGACGAAGATAAATAAAAAAATTATGAAAATTTATAAAAATAAGGGGGATCCTTAGCCCACCGACGGTAGTATTGTGCAATGTATTTTCAGAAACATTTAGTGGTTATAAGCCACATAAAAAAAAAGTGTTACAAACTAAAATCTTCTCACTGCTCTGTTATAGGAAAAAAAGTCGAAAATTCTCTTACTTTTCTTTCATAAAAATATTAAACACAAATCACCGTTACATTTTAAATATTATAAGGCATATTTCTTTCAAATACAGCTTCTCTTTTCTTCCAATGTCAAAGAAACACCTCAAGGGGTAAAATGCAAAATAACAATTTCTGATTCTCTTCAGGCAGACAACGATTAATTTGCATAGTTTACATACTACATAATTAAAGTAAATATCGATATCATACACTTTAATGAATATTTTCAAATACAAAGCTACATTAAAGAGCCAAGAGGCTATTTTTAATTACATGGTACCTAGTGTTGTACTACCCAGGTGTTAACTTACGCTTGCACTCTCCGATAGTTCTTCGGCATGAAGCTCTTAGATTTCGATCTCCGAGTTTCGTATCCGGCTTTAAAATAATGAGGGATTTATTATCCCCTTAACTTAATTTACAAAACTACATTGTTGCGCATCCAAAGTTACCAATTAAACGTTAATGTTTTTGCTAATAAATATGTAAAATCAAAACTTTGTATACTTTAATACGGAAATTTATTTATTTTTACCTTTTATTCCTCAGATAATGTCTTATTCTGCGAGTCTAAAGACCACTCACCTCAAATTACCAAACGGACCTGGTAAATTGATAAGGGTGTCTTTCACGATAAGAGTACGATTACATTGTTAAGCATCGTACTACTCAAGGACAGCAAACATCTAAATTTATGTGATAACCGAAAATCTTGATAACACCAAAAAACTCACTTGTATTACTGAGGATGTATAAAAGTTTTCTTGAATTCGTTTTATAAAGTAGGATTTAACTGCAAAATTTTGAACTTAGCTATAGTTTCTTTTATGAGATAAAACCATATCGACTAGTTTGGAATCTTCCGAAGTCTAAGTAACTACGTCAATAGTCTCTCACATAATAAGATGATATTCTTTATAGTCAGCTACTAGTTATAAAACTAAAAACTTAATAAGAACATTCTTCCAAAGTTTAGTCTTAAAAATTCATTGTACGTATGTTGTTAAACGAAACAAGAACAGTGTTTACATCAACGACGTCAAGTTTTCTTGAACTAAACTGCTGGAGAAATAAAAGCTATATTTCATTGCAAAAAAAAAAAAAAACTCTTGGCTCTTTATCGTAGTAATAATAATATATGGGTATCACCGGTCTGACAATTCGTATAGTAAGGTTATATGTAAGTTCGGTTCCCTTAAACCTTGGTATTATCCAGGTCTACCTACTCACTGATGAGACTTCAATAAAGGTCGAAACCGGTCTGGGTTTCCTCTACTCATAATGTAAAACAGTAATACATCTCCTAGGAGCTGCGTTTTACATTATGAGAAAATATTAAGGATAGTGACGGATCTTGCTCCACCTTTGCTCCGAGTTGCCCTAGTGTTGTACTACCCAGATGTTGACTTACGCTCGGAGTCGCCGATAGTTCTTCGGAATGAAGCTCTTAGATTTCGATAGATTTCGATCTCCGAGTTCGTATCCAGCTTTAAAATAATGAGGGATTTATTATCCCCTTAACTTAACTAAGAATAGTCTATCAGGTAGCGTCGTAAAAGTGGTCCAAGTAGGGCCGGTTTTTGCAGATAATTTTTTTCCTCGGTATTTCGAAGAAATTGGCCATGAAAGGGTTTAATTTTCCAGCGCACATATCGATTATTTTGCTGTTCTTTTTTGTAATAGGATTTATTTCCTATTGCTTTTAGAGGGGGGGCTTCCTGTGAAATGGTTTGCAAAATTTTCTCAGTGCTATTGTCGGTTTATTTTTTAAACTAATTTCTTCTTTTTCTACAGTTTGTCTCACTTGCAGCAAATAGACCCCGTCCACCTTTTCATCTTGGTAGATAAAACTGGTTAACACCACTTCGTGGATTCAATGGATAAGGAATAGTCATTAGTTTACGAATTTTGTGATCCAGTTTGTCCAGATATTCTTTTGTGCAATCCACTTTGCCAGCTATGTACAGGATCGTATAGACCAAGAGTTTATTGCTGGAACTGTGTTCAACCGATTAAGTTTTGTGCTCAGAATGTTCCTCACTCTTTTGGTGTTTTTCGCTGCTGCTGCTTCTGCTGCTGCTGGTTGCTATTTAACTTTCGAATGGAGAATATCACTGGCTTCTAATTTTCCTAGATATCTATAGTATCTCTTGGTTTAAATCGATTTTATATATTTCTTTCATCAAAATTAAAATTGCTAGTGTCATTAATCTTTCCTCGTTTAATAGTTTAATAGAAAAATTTGCGCATTTATCAAAGCCAAATTCCATTTTGATATCCTGACTGAAAATACGAACCGTCTTCAGTAAGGAGTCTATTTGCTGTGCTGATTTTCCATATAACTTCAACTCATCCATATACAACAGATGGTAAATATTAATATTATATCTAGGAATTTCATATCTAAGTTTTGTTTTCTTCAAAGTCATACACAACGGTATCAAAAAAAAAAAATGTTAAAGAGCAATGCTGACAAGGAATCATCTCGAAAAATTCTACGTTTAATGTCAATATCTCCGAATCGTTTATTATTGACTATTAAAGTTCTTTTCCGCGATTTCATAGTAGTCAGAAACGAACATATATTTTTGTTAATTCCAAATATTTCTAGTGATTTTAGGATCAAAGTGTGTGGAGAGAGGGTGAAAGTCGAATGTTTTCTGGTAGTTTATCCATACCTTGTTTAAGTTCGTTTTACGTCTTTTTGAATTTCTGAGGATACTTTTATCAATAAGGATCTGGTCTTTTGTTTATTTAGATTTTCTAAAATTGCCTTTTTGTTCAATCAGAAAAATCTGATTATCTGATAAGTAGTATTATGTGAAATTTGCTATGATTGCAGTGAACAGCAATCATAGAATTTAACAAATACCAAATAATATCCTAAAAGCTATCACAAGTATATATGAAAATAATCAAATACAAATAAGATTAAATCACGAGCTATCATATACAAGAGAGATAAACCAATGGGTCCGACAGGGATGTCCCCTCTCAGCAACTCTTTTTAATATCTACTTAAATGAAATAATAATAAAATGGAGTAAAAATTTATATCAAGGAATTAAACTTTCTCCTACAGTTAACTTAAACACTCTCCTCTTTGCAGATGACCAAATAATAATTACAAATTCTGAAGATAACTTGCAGAAAGCTATTTTAAATCTAAATGAGATATCCAAAGATTATGGTATGATAATATCAACAGAAAAGTCAAAAACTATGGCCTTTAAAGGACAAGATCCAGCAAGAACTAAAATAGTAATAGATAACAAGATCTTAGAACAGGTGAATTCATTTAACTACCTAGGATGTATGATCACATATGCAAATGAAAAAGATATAAACGTAAAGATTGCAAAATATTTAAAAATAACAGGTGTAATTCTTCTTCTTATTATTGTGCTATCTTCTATCGAAGGTCAGCGACCATCTTGGCGAACAAACTGCGGTCTTGTGCTAATCTGAGCAGTTGTGCACTGCTCTTTCCTGTCCATGGTGTAATTAACTCTATATTTAAACCAAACCTAGTTCAAAAACAAACCAGGCTAAAAGTATACAATACATTAGCCTTACCGGTCTTAATGTATAGAAGCGAAATCTGCTCAATAAAACAAAAAGACAAACAAAGATTAACAACAGCAGAAATGAAGTTTATGAGAAAAACTGCAAAGTATACCCTATTTGATCACAAAAGAAACGAAGATATTATGAAAGAATTAAACCAAGAACCAGTAATAGAAACAATTAAAAAATATAAACATAAATGGATGGAACACGTTCAAAGAATGAAAACAGAATGATTACTAAAACAAACCTTAAAGTACAAGCCATTACGAAAAAGAAAACCAGGACGTCCTCTTAAACGATTCAGCGATGACTTTTAAGGCCGGAACAGGCCATGCTAGGCCTAAATCCTTGATACGTATGATGATGATGATGATGATGATGATGATGATGCAGTGAACAGCTTAATGTTAGTTGGTAGGCATGCTATTTGACGATAGTTCCTCAGATCAGCACCCTTATCCTTCACGAAGAGAAAAGTATACTCAGATATCATCCAGTCTTCCACCGAGCGTGACTGCGATAAATAATTACCGGTAAATCATTCTGCCATTCTGTAGACTAGTTAGATGCTTCAACCACAATCCATGTAATTCGTCTTTGTCTGGTATGCTTCAGTTTTTTTTTATTTATTTTTTATTTTCTAGCTTGTGTAGTGACCATTTCTGCAGCAATAGTAACATTTAGCATTTGTTGTGTTTTCATTTCTGATTCTATTTTCCTTAATCCGTGAGCATCTTTATTATGGTGCACAAGACTGTGCCAGATTAACTTAAAATATTCTATTCTTTCTTCCAGTTTTGGCGATGCATTTGTATTTCCCTGAAGAGATCGAAGGAAGTGACGTTGGTTCGGTCAAAATTGAATATGTTGTACATATTGATTTATTCTACTTCTTATCATTTAAATTTCTGTGTAATCGTAATCATTCTTTGCTTTAGTTTAGTAACTTCTGCAGTAGTTTTTATAATTATTATTATGAACCCTCCAGGGAGTCCAAAGACTCATTGAGCGAGGGCACCCACTCCCCATCTCTCCGTCTCCACCACTCAACTAACAACTTCAACTAACCGCAACTACATCTACCGCCGACCACCACTACTAGTATTTCCACAGACAATCACAAACATCCATGCCCACGGCGGGATTCGATCCCACAGCCTTTTGGCTGGAGAGCGGATACGCTAACCACTCGGCCAATCAGGACTTTTGTTGACTAAATTATGTGTCTACAAGTTCGATTTTGATGCTATTAATTTTCAACCGTCCTTCTTTAAGACTCTTTTGGTTGGTTAGATCTGCGCGAAGTTTGTTGAATTTTCGTTCCAACCGGATTTTACATGGTTCGGATTGCTTCATCTTTGGCTTTTGGTCTTGTAGTTTGCAGCCAAGGTTCATAATAATAATGTAAGCTATGATGTATAGGAGCTGATTTATTTCCTTTATGCTGTTGGTTGTGATGGTTTTTATAACAGCCTTTGCGTCAAAGCCGTGCTATTTTAACTTAAATTTATGTGGAGCTTTTAATATCGGTGGTCTTATACTCTCATTTATGGAGTTCATATGTTCCAGTATCTCCAACTTCATTTTACACTGTACTTCTGTCAATATATTCTGAGGTATGTAGTCAGTTAATGACCACTAAGCTGAATTTCGAAGCTACAACAAAAACATCAGAAAGTAGTTGTCGCTAATGGAGCTGATGGTTTATTACGCAGCTCTAGGTTAATAAATATTTTGTCGCGGAAAATGAAATTCTTATGGTCCATAAGCCTTTGTTCTGTTATTGCAGAATCTGGAATTCTTTTTTCCAAACCCTTTGCATGCGCTTTCTAAAATCCCGTTTTTCTGATGATGATCTATAATAACATATCAGAACTTGCCTGTTTTCTTCTGCAGTTCCATTTTTCACAATTTGTTTCTTCCAACCGCTTTCCAGCTTCCTGCCTTGGCTGCCCAGCAAAGAGAGCTAGACCTCATTTGGATGAGTGAGGTTACTGCATCAGCTCTTTTATTAGCTTGTATCACCTCGTGACCATCATCACTCATTATGACTAATCTTCCATAGTCATTCTTCCTCTTACTTGCTACATAACGAAAAAATTCCTTGAGATTTCGTTTTGTCTGCTCTGAAAGATTATTCTCGTAATTTGATTCTGCCTTCATTGCTATACTGGCTATCTTTCTTGCCCGAGTCTTGTATGGTTCATGAGTTTGCTGGTCACCTCCTCTCCCTCTCCTTATACGAGAGGGATGACCAGCAAACTAAATTCCGCACTGGGTCATTCTCCCACTTACTCCTGCATGGGTGCCTTCACACAAATGCATCTGATTCTACCCAAATTGATTAATTTTTCCTGAATTTGCGCTTCAGTATGCTCGGTTATAAAGTTCTCTCTCTAGACACCAAAACCCTTTAGAGACAGTCCATCAGAATTATAGAAATCCTTGTTTCCGTCAAACACAGACCACAGATCCACCAATCCTACGGCATTCCTTCTATACAACCTATGCATTGATTCATTATCTATCAACGTCCTTCTCCTATCACAGCGTTACAGAAGTCTTCCAATCTTAACCTTCAGCATCTTCAGTTTGCCTCTTCTAACAACTCCTATACATCCTCCCTCATAAAATACTTCTAGCCTCTCAATATCTTTTGTACCACCCAAGGGTCGGAAACAATATTATGCATTTAAATTTGAACTAGAAATCCATCATGAGACGGAGAGTAAAAGGACGCTTTACCTTCGCCATTTTACTGGTGGAAAACCACTGTTATTAGTGCTATCTCTAGGCTATCATCAAAAGCACGTTTTCTTACAAATTGTTGGGGAAAGAATTAAAATGGATTATAATATCAATAGTTATGTCTTTTACTTTGTCTGAGAGAACATTTTAAAGGGCAAGCCTTTTCGATTTTTTTTATTTTTAAATTTCAGTTTCATCTCTTAAGGATAATGCCCAAGGCTTCCTAATAGGAGAACAGCATCATCATCTACTCTTTCCCTTGAGTGATTCTTTCTTATAATGGCTGATAATTCCAAAATTCAGGAACTAAAAAGAAATAGACAATGTCACAGGTAAATCAAGAGATATTTTCTGGGAGGATCACAATTAATGCCTTATACAGTTGCGACTATTAGAGAAAGTATCCGATTGACCTTTTCTATTGGTGATCACCGATAGTCAGTATCATCATTCTTTTTTTCTTACTTTAATACTGATATGTTATGGAGATGTAATATATTATTCTCGTATTTGTTTTACAAACTAGAAGGTTGCATGAATTTAAGCTTGTTTGAAAGTTTATATACTTGTAAATTAAAGAAAATTTTAAACTATTTATTTAAAAAACGAACGTAGGACTATCCTGAACTAAACAGACACTGTGAACGCGAAAGTTATAAACTGTGCACATAAATTCCTATAGGATTAAAATAGCAACTTTTTCCGTCTGTTATGAAAATATTAATTATAGCTGGACGTCTCTCTCTCTCTCTCTCTCTCTCTCTCTCTCTCTCTCTCTCTCTCTCTCTGCTGTGTTTTATTGAAACAATAAAAGTTCCATTTCAAAGATAATAGAAAATTATCAGCCTAATATTAATAACATAAATGAGAGAAATATTAATATTCGGTACAAATAAACTTACTGATTTTATTTTTCGTTTTCCTTTTAGTACTTCTTCAGACACAGCAATTGGACATTACTTTATTCCGAAAGGAACCATTTTGGTTCCTCTATGGTGATAAAACATTAATCCCGAAGTGTCTGAAAATCCTACAGAATTCCGTCCTTAAAAGTTTCTTGAAGAAGATGAAAATTATTTTCTTAAGCCAGATGCTTATCTAGCATTTAGTTTAGGTATACGAGCAGTTTAACAAATTTTCTATCGTTTAGTTAAATATATTATGAAATTATATATGACTCTGATAATTTATATTACATTATTTTTTTACTTTCAATCTGGCTAATAAAGGTTGACTATTTCTCGAAAATAAATTTTAATGCAGGATTTACAAATTTATATTTAAAATAAATTTGTATGTATTTATAAAAATATTTTTATTATACATTATTGTATTTCATTATATTTTATTTATTTTATTTAAAATTGAAAACCTTAAAGATAATACATATAAAAATATAAAATAAAAAATAAAATGATTACAATTTGGCTGAAAATAGTAAATTTTAATCCATTTTGCAATCGTTTTCTCAATTTGTATAATTTCTTCAAAATACCGATTGTAAAATTATATTTTGTAATACATAAATAACACACACACACACACACACACACACACACACACACAAACACATATATACTTTATGGATACCAAAGTATTTTTAGAAAAAAAATCTGATTACATTTCATATAATTAATCAAAATTAATAATAATGTCCACACCACTTCAAGACTACGAGGTGAATGTAATAATGATCACTTACAGAAAATTACAAGTGGGATCAGAATGTAAATTGTTGTGCTGCGTAAAACCAAAGCTTTTGATTCTAGAACTTAAGTAAAAGTCAACTTTCAAAAAAAATAAATAACTGAAATCCTCTAAATCAAACGAAATTATGTTATTTATATTCATAGCCTGAAATTGAAGTGATTGCTTTTTGTATCCTTAAGATAGTTAACCTGGTTTGGAACAAACGCCTACTATTTGAGGGGATTTTTATTGGTCTCTCTCTCTCTCTCTCTCTCTCTCTCTCTCTCTCTCTCTCTCTCTCTCTCTGCCTGCTCTCTTTGAATTGCTAGTTGTTTTTTTTCTCGTTTCCTTCCCCATTGTGGATGACTATGAAGTCATTCTCAACTAATGCTGGAGTGCCTCACGGCTTCCATTGTTTCTGTATATCAACGCCAATCTCAGATGAATACAAATCAAGAGTACAGTTTATTAATGATCGTGCACTTAAACTATTAAGTGTACGATCAGTTAGTCTTTTATTTCCGTAGGGAAAAAAATTTTTAAAAATCCCTACGCAAATAAGCCAAAAAAACTACTATATATATTTCTGCAAACTTACTAATTTCCAAATCATTCATCATCATCATCATATGATCACTAGGCATCCACATATGACGTATGGTCAATCGGATGCTCGGTGATTGCCACAACAGACCTCGCAATATAGTTCTGTTGTGTGCTTTTTAGAGGCTTTAACTCTCTGAAGATCAGTCAACCCCCCCCCCCCCCCACACACACACCATTTATCCATCTCGATCAAGGTCTTCCCTTCCTCTTTTTCCAGGAACTGAACCTTCTATTGCTGTTTTGAGAAGTCCTCCTTTTATCTTTTCAAATCCAAAATATTTTGACTTTCTTCTGTGAATATCCTTATGGAGCCTTAAAGTTCTACTGAACTTTTCTAACACCCATTCATTTGTACGCCTTTCAGTATATGATATCCTTAACAGCCTTCTTCAACATCTCAAAAGCAGATATCCTTTTCTCATCTGACTTCTTTAGGATTCATGTCCCATATTCATAAGTCGCTGTTGAAAAAACAACTGCCTGTTGTTTTTCCAACAGCGACTGCCTGTTCTCTGACTGTTGTTTTAGCTATTACTAATCTTCTTCTGGCGTCTTCAGGAAAGCAATTCTTCACATTAATAATGGATCCCAGGTACTCAAATTTCCTTACTGCCTCAATGCTCTCTCCATTAAGGTACATTTGTTTCTCAAGAGCTTACCTGTTTGTATTTCCTTTGAGAACCATAATCTTTGTCTTGCAAGGAATTGAGTTGAAGTCCTCTGTTATTACTGATCTTGTTATATTTTAACACGAATTTGTCCTAGTTCTTCCTTGTCACTACAGAGAAGTACGGTATCATCAGCATACCTCAGATTACTGATCAATATATTATCTATCCTAATTCCTGTTTTGAGCTCATCCAATACTTCACGAATTATGTCCGCAACCTGTAGGTTTATAATAATCTACTTAATTTATTAATCTCTCTCTCTCTCTCATCATGACTTAAAAATCTTTAAATCGATAGAAAAAAAAATATCTAGGAATATTGCTATTTTCAATCACTCTTAGAGGTTCAACTTCGAGATACGAATATTGGTTTTCCCTAAAAATTAGATTATTACAAGAAAATATGGTTAATTTAATGAACCATACGACATCAATTTATTTTCTTTGTTTCATAAAACTCTAGTTAATGCTAAATGCATTTGTACATATATTTCGGTAGTCGCTATTCATAAAGAGCGGCATTAGTAATTCTCACTCTGTTCTAAAATTTAAATTATTTAACGTATTTACTAAAATAAAGAGCCAAAATGGCTTCAGTTCGGCGATGTAAAATTTATAAAAATCAGTTGGATATTAGATCCAGCATTATTTCAAAGCCGAATGTAGAAACTATGAAAGTTTCGTAAAAATGTTTCTAAATTCGGCTTTGGAATAATGCTGGATTTAATATCCACTTGATTTTTATTAGTTAACGTAAATTAAGAGATTTTAAAAATATTTAATTATATTTTTCGTTTATTACCTTTAC
Source organism: Typopeltis vanoorti (assembly GCF_054136105.1). Taxonomy (NCBI): domain Eukaryota; kingdom Metazoa; phylum Arthropoda; class Arachnida; order Uropygi; family Thelyphonidae; genus Typopeltis; species Typopeltis vanoorti. Next base: position 47,812,286 of record NC_143559.1, read on the forward strand.
TGTTTATTAACCTTGGAGATAATTTCTTTCTCAGTGCATTGGTTAACACTTACATTTTGTAGGTTTTTAATACATCTCTATTTTGTTTCGCTGCCCTACCTGCTTTGTGAGTTGAACATTCATGGTTCCGGATATTAATTAAAACAACATTCTATACGTGAAAAGCGTATTACTATGCACTTAATAACCTTTTTGACGCAGATGACACAGATTAATAGGAGTTCATATCTAAGAGACTGTTCCTAATTGCTTATGTCCAATCATAAATAAATGTAACTAACACAGGAAGAAGTAATTTACTCCTTCAAATAAACATGTTTAATAGAATATGCAAATTCGCGGTTCTCTTATCATCGTATCTCGAATGATTTCTATTCCTTACAGTATTGTCAACTGTTGATTCGAACCACGTGACAAATGTGTTTCTCTGTCACAAGACGAAATGTTGGAACTATTAATACGCTTATTCGTTGTGAAACAAGAAAAAAAATAATATGCAAATAAGAAAATTGCTAAATTTCACTGCGTAACATCTGGTAACTATTTCAAGGTTATCTACAAAAATGCAAACAAATATGGCCATACAATGATAATATTATTAAAAGTATATTTTTCATTCATTCAAATCAGGAAGAACAGGACCATCCCATCACACTGCAACCTCCGAATTCATAGCTGGAGTTATGCACTCCGGAAAGAGACATTCACCAGGCATCCGTCACACCACAGCGGTCCATCTGCTCGTAGAAAAATGTAGCTTAATTCATCGCTCCATAACACAGTTTCCAAGCTTCCACGTTCCAATGTACACGCTCCTTGCACCACTGAAGACGACGCTGCATTTGCATTTTGGGTAATATGGGACAGACTTGCGTAGTGCGGACGTACCGTGGAAATCCATGTTGTGAGCCTCGGTTCTGAATGTCATTGTGCATATTCGTATTCCAATCGATACCCGGAACTCCGCATTCAACGTGTCGGCCGACCGACGTATGGCGGTTTTTACATATTATTCTTTACAGCAGCCTACAGTCACGTTTGGTGAGTGTGATGAATCGTCCACTGCGGATAGCACTTACGGTTAATTCCCCATGCTTCCATCTCAATATGGTATCACTGATTATTGACCTGGGATGGCCCAATTTGCAAAGCAGATAGGCCTGCAACATGTCATCCTATTATAACCCTTCTTTTAAATTCCGTCAGTTACCTTCTCTCAACCATTTCACCCGGACTCAATTGCACTGACTTGAGAGCATCATATTCCTCCAATTTATACCGGCTACAAACACGTGACTATTTATATGGCACAATTCACCTAACCTATGTGGGTGACCATTGACTTCTTTCCAAGCAACGCATTACCTTATTAGATATGTACTTGTCTAAATATACCAGTTTATACTAACTCTGAAGTGATAATCAACATGTGAATAACCACTTAAAATACATTCATTAATAAAGAATTGAGACGATAACTGGAATCACCACTTCGACTAGATATAGAAATAATACATGAATACAGTTATTATATTGCTTTAACCAGTCTTTAATAAATTTAGTTTAATCCTTTATTCAAGTGTAAGCAAACAAAGTTTGCGCCTGAAAATATCTTCAGGACTGAGGTAAGGTAGTGCAACATCAGGAAACTCTGAGCAAAGGTGGACCAAGCTCTCATCACTCCTTGTCTCAGTATCTCCCATAATGCAAAGCTCATCTCCTTGAGGACATGTATACTGCTATGCATTAAAGGAAGGACCACTACCCAGACCAGTTTTAACCTTTATTGAATGGGTAGTGGCCCTTCCCTTAATGCATAGCAGTATAGATGTCTGCAAGGAGATGTGCTTTGCATTATTGGAGATACTGAGACAAGGAGTGATGAAAGCTTTATCCACCTTTGCTCGGAGTTTCCTGGTTTGCACTACCTTACCTCAGTCCTGAAGATATTTTCAGGCGCAAACTTTAAATGCTTACACTTGAATAAAGGATTAAACTAAATTTATTATAGTCTAACCAAGTGAAAAATAAACTTCCAACATTTAACCAGTCTTACTAAGTTTTTCTTACCAACAGCCTTCATCTATACTGACTGAGCTCCGGATGTTCATGAAAATACTTATCAATAATATTATTAAATATATCTAATGATATCAGATGAGAGTTAAATGATCTTGGTTTCCTATTTCTTAAAATGTGTAGAGTGTTTCTGGATACCGTGTTTTGTGTTGCAACTAAAAATAACTGCACATTTTTAAACTACCAATCATTTATATTATCATTCATGGACGTTACTTTTTCAGGACTATTCTTCATTAATTACTAGCATACTAGTGATGTCATTAGTTTTAAATAAACCTTTCGTTGGCATTAACAAACAGCAAGGAAATAATACAATTGTATACCTTGTAAAATACTTTAAGAACTCTTGTTTATTTGCATTCCTGCATATTCCATCCTCCGTTTCGATCGAATCACCCATGCTAAAATATTGAATATCAGTTAGGCAAACTGAAGTCCTCACGTTCCAGGGAACTTGAATCACTCTGCAAATCAATAAATTAAAATTTTAAAACATAACATCCTGAAAAGGCTAATTGTCAATATTTACTTGCAAAACTAGAAACTTGAAAAGCCGATTCCATGAGATATTTAATAGCCGTTTCATTTTTCTTTTAAAGGTTTCAACTGGGTTATTCAAATTAATAGTTTTGCTTCTTGTTAATAACCATATTTTATCTACGTTTCTTTAAGGTATTCATGCACCTGTTTATCGATTTCCTCCCGGATTGTTATTGATATAAAATATAACTCTGAACTTTGAACATTTGCGTATGATAAATCCTTGCTTTGTTTACTGTACCTTCTATTTTACTCCTTGAAATTGATAATATCAAGCGGATACTTATGGCTAGTAATGGATGCCCTTACAACTTTGTGCGTGGATGATAGATTATGACTAGAATTTGAAATGGCCTTTTATGAAAATCTACCTATCAGCGACACATGTTCATGTGCATGCTTAACTGTAATTTTAGTAATTGTTGTAAGGTTCATTTGTGATTTTCTAAATCGTAAAACTTATCAAAACCTTCCAAGAGGACCTTGGGGATTACCTTTAGTGGGTTATCTTCCCTTTCTTAGCAAGTGCCAACATAGAGATTACGAAAAACTCTCAGGAAAGTATGGAAATATATTCTCGTAAGTATAAGCCATTGAATGATTTGATAGTAATTCAAAAAGCGTTAAAATGTTTGTGGTATTTCCAAGCAAAACAACACTTTTTTAAAAAGTTATGGGAGAAATATTCATATGGGATATATATATATATATATATATATATTATATATATATATATATATATATATATATATATATATATATATATATATATATATATATATATATATATATTATAGATATAGATATATATATATATATATATATATATATATATATATATATATATATATATATATATATATATATATATATATATATATATATATTATAGATATAGATATATATATATAATTATAGAATCCAATATATATATATATTGGATTCTATAATTCGTCTTTCAAATTCATTCTTGTATATATAAATATTTATTCTTGCATATATAAATATATATATATATATATATATATATATATATATATATATATATTTATAAAATTAATATTGAACTGACTACAACCCGAGAAAGTATAACACAAACTTTAGTAAATCACAACTAGTTTCATCGGTGTCCCAACTTCTTCAGGTGAGTAAGAAATAACACAAAAGTTATAAAACTAACAAGGTAAAAAACATGAACTGGACTTTCCAGCTTAATAAAAAGAATAAGAATAGTAACAGTCATATTTGAATTGGTGACCGCGTGCTATTGTTAGCATGAGTTGAATATGGGTGACAGCTAATTTTAGAGCGCCAGTACCTTGGATTACTGCGCTATGGGAATCAGGCAAATTGTATTCAGATTGTTGTTCATGTGTGAAAGGTCCAGAACTATTTCTTTGGATTCTATAATTCGTCTTTCAAATTCATTCTTGCATACGTATAAATTGGTTGTGCGGTGCCAATCAACTTGGTGTTGATGTTCTTCGAGGTTAGAGTTTGCGGAGAAGAGAACATGACTGGAAAGGGCGCACGCTCGTGTTCTACTGTAGGAGATGTCACGTCTATGTTCCACAAGACGTAGTGAAATAGATTAATCTGTATCGCCAAAATAAGGTTGACCACAGTTGCACATAACTTTATAAACACCAGGAAAATGCAGTTGGTTGTGTTATGGTCGACTCAGAAAAGAACAACGTTTTGGCAGAGTTGTATAGTCGGTCTTTATGCTGAGTTTCTTCATAATCCCAGATAGTTTAACATAAATTATCTAGGAAATAGTTTCTAGGAAATAATGAAGGATTATTAATGAAGGGTAAGAGAGCTAATAAATGATAACTGTATGTGAGTGATAGGGTTGGATTCATCTTCTTGTCGAGGTTGTTGGCGTGGTCTCAATCTTTTAGAGATGTTGCGAGATGAATATCCATTATTTAAGAAGGTGTTTTTCAGGAAGTTAAGTTCTGTTTGAAGGTTCTCTTCTGTGGAAGTAAGACATCATGCACGATGGGCAAGGGTGGAGATGATGCCAAGTTTTTGAGGAGGGAAGTGATGAGAAGAGGCATGCAAATATCTATCAGTGTGGGCGGTATATATATATATATATATATATATATATATATATATATATATATATATATATATATATATATATATATATATATATATATATATATATATATAATAAGTTCCGATTTGTTTTCTCTCCAATGCGATGTTCATGCTGCTTAAAGCTAGATGATGATTACTTCCTATATTAAATCCCCTGCACGTTCTTTTGTCCTATCTACGTTCATTCCACCTGAATGTGTCAATATGTTTAAGTTGAAACGATGTTAAATCTTCCTGCTCATTTATTTCTCTCTATATTGAGAAATAAATTATTGCTCTATATAGGATTCGCTTTCTTCTGCTTCTTCTGAAAGACGTTTTCTATTTTTAAAATATTACTTGCCTTTTTTGATAACATTCCACTACTTCTCCCTAATAGAATCTTCTTTGGGATCATATACACAAATGTCAATAACTGTATATTCAGCTGTTCAATACATACAGTTACTCCTGTTTGTCTTGAACCATTTGTCTGAATAAAACATTTTATAGTTACCATTTAGAAGGCTCTCACCTGTTTTAGTCTTTTAGTAAGGACCGTTATATTGGCATAGTACATCTCTAGCTTCTCTCCTTGCTCAGCTATGCCTTTTCGATTTATGTTTTTTTTTTAATTTATTATTATTATACGGGGTACATCCATGGGATCGAAATACTGATAACGGAAGACTCAGACTATCCATTATTCACACAATACTTGTCATACCTCTCCTTAAACTGAACATTCCTTAAACTAAACACATACAACTTCACGGGATGATCTCTCGTTCTTTCTCTACTCGTCATATATTACAATTTTTTGTGTCAATTTTATATAATCGTTTTATTAAATTATAAGTTTTTATTGTGTCTCCTCTCTTTCCCCTATTAACTAAACTCTTTCCTCATTGGGAGTATTCCATAGACCTGTAATCAACTTGTTCACGCATCTCTCAGAAACCTACGTGTCCAAATCTATGCACACTACTCAAGCAGTACTCAAGATCTTGCGGAATCGTAGCCTTATAGCGAGGAATAATAACCTACCTAGCTCTACTGGTCAGTGTGTTCAACATCCAAGTAGTCCTTTGAGCTATTTTGCCAACTTTTGCAACAAGTCCTCTAAACTTCAAATTTCTGTCCGACACCACTCCCCAAATCCCCAGCCTCGTTAAATAATCCTGTAATCTAGTAGCATTAATGTGATACAAAGTATGTAATCTTTCTCCGGAGTGCATTATCTTACATTTTGGGCATTAAATTGACCACCACTGACCTTTGCCCTCACTGCCAACTTCCAGTTTATTTAAATCATTCTGCAGGGTATGGTGACCACGTTTATTAACTATTGTCCTCCAAAGTTTAGCTTCCTGAGCAAAACAACTTCATATTCCCTTAAAACTTTCCTTATAATTAATGTACAAAACAGCAAGGAATGACGTTCAGCTTCAGCTTAAATGGTTAGCTGAAAGTAGAAGAACTACCTATTCGTCCAATCAACCGACTATTATCTATTAAAATGCATGTTCTTTCAAACAATACAGAAAACTGTTTGGTCTCATAAGTCCCAAATTTCTAGTCTATCCTTGTTCAGCATCCGAGCTGACTCGTAGAAACAGAATATAAGAAAGTTCGATTGGACATTGAATCAAAAATTTCATTCGATTCTCCATTCTTTGCAGGCTACATGAAAATCTTCTCCAACCCTAAGAAAATGGATATATTATAGGCATTGAAGAAGAATGTCTTAAAAGCTGCATCTTCATGTCATCATAATCTATAACAGTAGATGGTAATGCAACTTTCTAACTTAGACAAAACAATAATGTTTGCCATCGAAAATTTAGAAGCTAAATAAATCATATTTTTTTATTCTTTCTTTCTTTTTTTAGGCTGTATCTTGGACAAATGTACACCGTTGTGGTTGGAGATTATAAATTGGCTGAAGAATTACTGCATAAATCTGAATTCCTAGCTAAACCTCCAACTCGACTTTTTAACACCGTCACTGGTTTATTTGGTAAGCAAATAAAACCAAAAATAAATAATAAATAAATAAACAAACAAACAAAATACACACACAACCTCAAAACAATTATATATATATATATATGTGTGTGTGTGTGTGTGTGTGTGTGTGTGTGTGTGTGTGTGTGTGTGTGTGTGTGTGTAATAAATTCAATTATTTATTTAAAAATTATTTAATTAAATTTTAATTTAATTTAATTTAATTAAAATTAAATTAAATTAAATTAAAAATAATGTTATTAAAAATAAAACACCTTGTTGCAACTTCTATAGGTAAAATTGATAAGGCTCCGTATTACTATAACCTTGGTATTTAGGGTCTAGCTACTCACTGAGGAGACCTCAAAAAAGGTTGAAACCGGTCTGGGTAGTGACCCCACCCATAATGCATTGCAGTATACATCTTCCAGTGAGATGTGCTTTGCATTATGGGAAAATACTAAGAATAGTGATCAGAGCTTTACCCACCTTTACAATTGAGTTGCCCTGGTGTTGTACCATCTTTAGACTTGAACTCTGTTTCAGGCACAAACTTAATTGTTTGCATAGTTGGGATATATATATTCCTCAAGCAGAATGTATGTGACAGAAGGAACTGGAGGTCAAAGAGTGTTATATTTGATCATAGTTTCAGAGGGGGGTGTCACTTAAAGATCTTAAGGGTGACTTAATTCTGCCTCCAGTTGGTGACAGTGACATTGCGATACTTACTTGCGAAGTGGCTATGGATGTTCAATTCAGAAAAGGTTACATGCTGAACTATGAAGCAGAAATTATGATCCACGAAGTAGTAGGTTGGGTTCTGTGCTATGGTATCAGTTGTTGGTTGGGTAGAATCTCCACAATGCATGCGATGCATTTAACGCTATTTAAATGATGGAATGTCGAATTTGTGCGTAGAGTTAGAAGAATAAATAGAGCAGAAGTGTAATGGATGTGTAAGCTTATTATGCAATAGTTCATAAGAAAATGAAGAAATAATAGGAATACCATGTGCATAAAAATATAAGTTATGAAAATTATAAGTTGCAGGCTTGCAATTGTTTCAATGCAACTAAATCTGTGTATGAAAAGAAACTGGCTTTGCAAACTAAGTACAATCCAAAATAATTCTGTTGTTATGATTCGTGTAAAAGAAAGAATGACTATTAAAGAATAACTCTACTGAATGCAGATAGTGTGAGGCTGAGGATGTGAGAAAATGTTTTGAATAGGATAGAATTACGGCAATGTGAAAACGGCTATCAGTTCAATGTTGGTAAATTTAAAGTAATGAATTTCGGTGTGATTGATATCGATTGTCGTATTATATTGGTGGGATTATGCTGGAAGAAACTGATCATTCTGGGGATTTTAGAATTTAGTAGATAGGATATTGAAGTAAAGTTTATGTGTCATATAGCAAAAATTGCAAATACAACTCAGCGGATAATTGTTATGCTGAAACGAACCTTGACTTGTAAGATAAAACAGTCATTTTTCTCATTAGAAGGCCCTGATAAGACCTCACTTGGAATATTGTGCGCAAGTCAATCTCCTGATTTCCTTGGTGATTCTGATAGAGTGGAAAGAATGAAAAGGAGATTGTTAAAATGATAACAGGATTGTGGAATACTGAATATGAAGACAGATTGAGAATTTGTAGACAGCTGACACAACAAACAGGAGAAAAAGAGGTGATATGATTGAGACTTACAAACTTCTGAAAGGGTTATATCGAATTTCAGGAGAAGTGTGTGTGTGTGTGTGTGTGTGTGTGTGTGTGTGTGTGTGTGTGTGTGTGTGTGTGTGTGTGTGTTGGGAAAAAATGAGAGATTTTCTTTCGTATTAAATATAAACAAAATTAATACATTAATATGAACATTTCTTTTGATTAAAATTTCAAATGTTTAAGTTCAATATAATAATCAGCCTCTCTCTGTATAAATATTTTCCTTCGTCCGTTATCCAATGAAACTGATATATTGCCGTGCTTCCATGGAAATTGGAGACACACTTTGCGCACAATAATTAGTTTGTGTTTATGTTTATGTTATTCTTATCGAGATTATGTATGTTCTGTGAGATGGCCACGTGTATGTGTGTGTGTGTGTGTGTGTAGAAGGGGCAGCTATTAACATGTTTGTTAGTGAATGTTTAATCGGAAACTTCGACGATCAGATATGTCTCTTTCTGTATTTGCATGTGATTTATTCCTTATTGGTCAGAGAGAATGGCTAAATAATTCTATAAATAGTATTATTAATTTCTTTAATCACTTATAAGTCAATAATATAAATAGCAGAGACGCCTTTAAATGTATTATAAAAAACGGGCTAAAGACAGTTCCAAATTGGTATCGCATAATATTAAATTGTTAGGTAATTGAGCAGAAAGTAAGGCTGCAAACTTCGTGAAGAACAAAACAGCTTCCAAAAAGGTTAATTACCTATTTTCCTACTTTTACATTAAAATTCTAATAAAACAGCATGGTGTATTAAACCTGTAACCAGATTTTTTATTTGTACATCACAATCGCAGGGCCATAAAAACAGGATACGGATCATGTCAAGAAGTTAAACATTGCAAATAACTTGTTCTCAGTATCATGTACCAAAACATGATACAGTTTTAGGAACCAATGAAGTAGTTGCCGAATGAAAACCAAGAACCAGAGGAATTGGCAAAGGAAGTCCAATGTTACTACTCGTATTAAATATGAACAGGTGTATGCAGATGAAATAGCAAAGAAATAGAATAAATAAATTGGCAGATAAACTGCATTGTGGAACTAAACCATTGCTGGTGATCATATAATCATAATCAATGAAGATGAACATCAAAGATCAACGTTTTACTTACATATGTTTAAAACGTTTCAAAAGAAATATTTAAAAAAATGTGGTTTTGAATGACTATCTTCATTCCGAAGACTAATCATGATTCAAACTAAAATTTTAGAACAAATTACTTTGGAATTACTTTGGATGGTCTGTATCATATATAAAATAAATTGATATTGCTACCAATATTTTATACTTTCTAAAAATAACAGGTATGAAAAATAGTATTTTTCAAGAGCATATTTAACTTTAGTCATGCAAAATTAAGAGTTTGTAAAGTTCTACCAAGACCGGAAGTAAAATGCCATTAAAATTACAGAAGAAAAAAGAATAAAAATCGGATAGATTAATCCTATGAACACTATCGGCAAGGGCTGTACATTCTTCTTTTTAGAGTACAATGTTCATGTACAATGTCAATTGAAAGAAATGAAAGATTTGGACATGATGAACCCTCGTTGCCATTAAACACACACACACACACACACACACACACACACACACACACACACACACACACACACACACACACACACACACACACACACACACACACACACACACACACACACACACACACACACACACACACACACACACACACACACACACACAAATCTTCACATCAGTTTTCAGTGAGATTACTAGGCGAAATTATTTGTCGAGTGATGTTGTTCAGTTACTTTTCTTTTCTATCACTTTTCCATTCAGAAATAGAAAAGGAATCAAGAACAGTATGTCTTTAACTGTTTTCTCTGTATACAAAAAAGTACTGAAGATAAATTATTTGTATATCAGCTTATTTTATTACTCACAAAGGTTAGTAAAAGCTATACCATGCGCCCAAGTATAAAACAAACAAACAAAAAGAATCTTTTTGTAGTGATTAATCTGAAAACAGTTTTCATCGCTTCACTCAGTGGATCGTAAATTTTTCTCTATTGAAGTTTCGATTTGAATATTATTTTCGATAAAAATAAACTATACTGCACAAGCCTACAAATCGAGAATCAAACAATTCTCAGTATTGCCATTCCGCTCAGTATAGCAATGTAAATAAAAATTTATGTAATAGTTAGTTTTGAAATTTATTCCGTAGTTAGAATTGGATAAACGAGAGTTATTTAAGTGTGCTGGCAAATGTCTCTTAGTTTTATGCAGGTAAGTTCGTATTTAAAGTTCTGTTTAATTGTGCCATGTTCGTTTCAGCTTATTACGGAATCGCCTTGCAGGTAGATAGCGATATATCAAAAGGTCTATGTTCCATACCTGCAGGTGATGGTGCCGAGATAGAAAAGGTTCTTCGGGATGTACAAAAAAATATTTTAGGGTTTCTTCCATTTGAAAAAATTTGGGAAACTACTGACAACAGCCATTTATTTTTCCTTATGTAGGAGTGGCATCATTCAATGGACAAGCTTGGCATGATCAACGTAGGATTTTTAATTGTAGTCTGATGAAGGTGGGATCTACATTGAACGAACGTGCTCAGGTAAGCAACTTATTATAATACACTCCACCTGAGATTATCTGTAATATGCAGGTTTTTAAAAAAAATTAGATATGCACGTATCTTTGACAAAATACTTCTTCTTTTTCCTTGTCAGGCTTATAGGCCAAGTGGCCTGTTCCAGACTCAATTCCATCTACTAAAGTGCCTTCCTCTGCATCGGATACCTTTTGGGTGGTAATTCAGAATTTGTTTAGGTAATCTGCTTCAATACATTCTCAGTACGAGTTCTTTCCATTTTGTTCTATAGCAAATAACTGTTTCATTTAGGCAATTTGTAATTCCAAGTTTCTCTCGTATTTCGCTGCTTTTTGTTTTGTCCATTATTGTGACTCCTTCAGTTCTGCGCAGAAATTTCATTTCGGATGATTCAATTCTTCTTTCATATACTTTTTGATTGTCTATATCTCACCTTACCATATCTCACTGCCATAAAGTAAGGTAGGTTTAGCTACTGTATTATAGATTGTTATTCGTGCGTGTTTTGATACATAATTGGGTTTGAAAAATTTATTTATAATGCCTGTTACTTTTAAAAAGTTTGACAGCTTCTGTTCTATGTCAGTTTCATTTTCATATGACATTGTGTATCCTAAATATTTGAATGGATTTACTTGCTCTATTATTTTGTTGTTTATTACTATGTTGCTTCTTATTGGATTAGCACCTTTGACAAAATACAAAACGCATTTATTCTTCTCAAGAGAATTAATATTTTGCATTAAAATTTCATTTTTAGATTTATTATAATTAAAAAAATAGAATTATTGATTACATGAGGATATTCTTTCACCCTTATACTAATGTTTGTCGGGAATAATCTCTCTGACAAGGTCAGCAAATAAGATTCAAGCTAAACTTTCTAAAGATTCCTATCAGTTGATGAAATTTCTCCTTCATAACTTCAACTGCATAAAACTTTTCTGTATTGATCGTTTTTCTCTTTCTCTGACAGAATCCCAAATCTATCATGTATGATGAGTAATTATAACTTTCGAAATTATAATAAATTAAAAATAAAAAAATTGACTCGTTTATACTTTATTTGTAACAGTTTCATAAAAAACCATTAACCGCCTATTTTTACATTTCTACATTTTTAATTATCAATAATTATAAGATACTTTATTCTTTATAATAAAAATATAAATTATATTAGTAACTCTTGTAAAAATATTATGTATGTTGAAAGAATAACGTCAAATCGTTTAACCAAGTATTTATCTATTTGATTCCAGAAACTAATTCGATGTAACATTATTTTCACACTGAAATTATATTGAATGAATCGTCTTTATAGTCCTTATAAGGACTGGCTTAAAGGGGTGAAGCAAGAATGCTTTTCATCTTCCCTGTTATCTGTAGAGGACAGTGTAGGGATAAGGTGTTATTGAGCTATTAAAGCTCTGATCATGGCAAGAAGGTAACAGCAATAGCCGAGCCTCAGTTAGAACTTCATTGGCTACAGCATTGCCATCCATTACCCTCCAAGGGTATTAATCACCGTATCTCACGGTCGATTTGCTTCCTTCGACCATGAATTGTCCATGACGTCATCTAAAATTAACAGCAACTTTACATAGAAAACAGAGGGGTGGTATGCAGCCAAATTATTAATTCTCTCTCCGTCTCTCTTTCTCTCTCTCTCTTAATATTTTAATATTAGTTTTGGTAATGAAATAAAATAAACACTTTTGAAAAAAAAAACTTTTTAGGTTATATTGATTGTGTTGGTCCAATAAGTAAAATAATTTCTTTTCATGAGATTTTTTTTCTTGCAGGATGAAATTTTATATTTACTTGAAAAGCTTGCCGAATACAATGGCCAACCAATCGCCTTTCAAACGCATCTGTCCCAAACAATAAATAACATTACCTGGTACTCGATGTGTGGAGAGAGGTTCGATTATAACGATCCAAAACGATCGTTTCTTGATGAAGGCGTTTTATCAATGTCACAAATATGCATTCAGGGAAGTAGTTTTGCTTTCATGCCTACCCTAGTAAAGCTCTCTAGACTCTTTCAGATTGGTGAACCTATCAAATTTAATAGAGGTATTACCCAAATTAACAAGGAACTCTGGTAAGTAATAAATGAATCATGTTTTAATTACTTAAGGTAGTAGTAATGGTAATAAATAAACTAAAACTAATAAATAAGCATATTTGCTTCCTCAATTACAAGTGCAATATTATAGAACCTGGTATGTTTTTTTCTGTACGTTAATACCACAGTATTCATTGTATTGAGAATATCATTGATCCAGTCATATTTTATAGCTAAATATAGAAAGAAAATAAAAAACATTTCGACATTTAATCAAGAGTATATGAAAATATAATTTTCGGCATCTCAGTGTCATTTTTTAATACCATTCAAACTCACTAAATGGTGTGTATGTATGTATAGTATATGCACACTCAAGAAAAAGTGCACAAATGGATAAAAAGATTCAAAAAATTAAAAATTTTTATTCTCAATAAATCATAGACTTATTACCAAAATGTTCTTTTGAATACTGAAGTGATTTCACTTTTCGATTTATTATGCTATCATTATTTTAATTAAATTATCGTTTATTCGAAAATGTTATCTTGTTCTATTATAAACTTAGCTTAATTTACAGGTTGATTAAAAGACGAAGATTTTTGTTTTTAATTTAAAAGTAAATTGAATATTTGTGAAGTCATGCATACGTGGCTGTCATATAGATATGGACGAAAGCATAGATATATAAAGCATTCAAGGACATTATTATTTTTTCTTTCACCTCCAGGGAGTCCAAAGACTCATGGAGGGAGGGCATCTGCTCTACAACTCTGCTTTCACCACTCACGATCCACCAACTGACCGCAACTTCACCATATTTGTGCTTTAATTTATAAAGGAAAATTATGAATTATTTAGGAATAAATAAGATAAATGTCAGCCAAAATTTAAGGAAAATAATTCGGCTCCGGCTAGTTTTCGACTTCAAATTATATTGTTAAAGTGTGATTACATCAAAATCCGATCCTAATTATCCATTTCCATCTGCTCCCTCACAATATTTTAACATTTTGACATCACTTTTATATTCATGTCAATGGACGTTTAGTGCATATTTTTTCAGGAATATTAAGGAAATTATCTTTCGCAGAAAATTAAAATATATTATGCATATATTCCAAGTGAAAGATTTGCAATTTTTTTTGCATATTTAAATAATTTCAATATTATTTATTTATTTATTTATTATAATAATAATTATTATTATTCTTATTCACAAACATAAGAAGTATAAAAAAAACACTGGCTTACATTGATACTCAATTATACCATGATAAACATAGATGCACTAATACTAACCGAAGTTGCAATAAACGACACAGAAATTTACGCATGCAACATAAATAATTATCAAACCTACAACTTATGCAGACCAAACAAAAGAGGAGGTGGAATTGTGGCATTTAACAAAGAAAAACACAATGTGACAGAAAAACAAACTCACTTCGAACATGCGGAAACACTAATTTTGGAACTCACAAATAGCCAGAATAGTATCAAATACACAATAAACACAATATACAGACCCCCAGATAATAATCCACTCAGTTTTCTTCATGAGTTAGAAACATGAGTAAGCGGCATCGAACTGCATACAACACACAGGCTCATCCTAATAGGAGACATTAGTATAAATACTCTTGACCACACTTCTTCAACCACTAACACGTATCTTGATATACTAAGTCAGTACAACATAAATCCTACCATTAACTCTCCAACAAGAGAAGAAATACTCAATAACTCACTAACACAATCATGCATTGATCATATCAACATAAGAGCTCCCATCCATACATACATATACATCATCAGTAATAAACGTAAAAATTGCCGATCACTACTTTGTCTCAACTTCGTTTTATTACGTTTCCTACACCCCCCCCCCTTCCACCACTACAAAAGTCCACAAAACTGGATCATACTAAAGAGCTTGTCGATAACCAAGTGGAAAATACTGGAATTCCCTACTTAAAATAAACGATCCTGTAACATTATACGAGAATTTTCAACTAAAGTTCACAGAAATATACAAAAAAGCAACAAAACCTACACAAACGAGGAGACAAACAGAAAACAATCCATGAATAAATGACGGCATACTAAATACTATTACTGTAAAAGAAAATCTATGGAAAAAACTTAAAACGTCACCCAGTAACACACATTTACAAACCTTATACAAAAACACAAGAAATAAACTAACAACAAAAATTCGTAGGGCAAAAAGATACTACTTCCAAAAATTCATGGAATATCACGACAACATTAAGCAAACATGGGCTACACTCAACGAATTAGTAACCCGAAAAAGGAAAACTTCAGAACAAGATTTTATTGCAAAAAGCTTCGGTCAGGACACAAACCAAGAGGAACTAGCAGACTCATTCAACCATGCTTTCACAAACAACATCACACAACTCAAATAAGACAAACTACCAATGATCAACAACAAACTACCGACACAAAGTCAACAACAAACGATGTATTTTCCACCCATAACAAAACAGGAACTGAAAGAAGCAATCCTACAACTAAAACCAAAGACCACTCCAGGAATAGACAAAATATGACTCACAGACCTTAAAACACACTTAGAACAAATAAATCCAATACTTTTGAAACTCGTGAACATAATATTCGACACAGGCATTATTCCACAACAACTAAAAACTGCAGTAATTACGCCAATATACAAACACGGCAAAAGAAACGATACTCAGAACTAAAGACCAATAGCTATACTACCAGTCATCTCAAAAATTCTAGAAAAAATAACACACACACCAGACTACAGAACTATTTATAGAAGTACAACATTATCTCAGAAAACCAATACGGCTTTCAGAAAACAAAAAGTACCATTACTTTATTAGAAGACATCGCCGTCACAATAAACAAAGCTCTCGACAAAAACAAGTACACCGTCCTTATACTGCTGGACCTAACCAAAGCATTTGACACACTTGAACATGACATACTATTCACCAAACTATACTCAATAGGTATAAGAGGAACACTGCATACATGGTTCAAGAACTACCTCTCAAACAGAACAAAAGTAACAAAAATAGGTACATGTCACAGTCGGAATATACAAGTAAAACACGGTGTACCTCAAGGTGCCATATTATCACCCACTCTATTCAACATATACATTAACGATGTTCATAACATATCCATAAGAAGTCAAATATTTCAATACATACGCAGATGACACTGCACTACTAGCAATCCACACAGGCATTAACAGTTCTCTACAAAGCACAACAAGACCTAAGCAAAATCACAACATACTTCCACCAAAACGCAATTCTAATCAACGGCACCAAAACACAGATGTTGATAATATACAACCCAAGAATCATACGCGCCGCATCACTAATATAAGCGGTATGTCTGACGATACATTGTCACACATACCGCTGCATTAACAACAAAAATACCTGCCAATGTTCCGAAATCAAACCTGTAACACACGCAAAATACCTCGGTCTCTATATAGATTCCCACCTTAAATGGACAAAACACATAAAATACCTACACACCAAATTCCGGATCATCGCAGCAAAACTCTTCTAAGTTAAAGACATTATTCCACCCAACATAAAAAAAAACTCCTATATCACAGTATCTCCGAATCCCTATTCAGATACGGAATAACAGTCTATGCAAATACATCAAACAGCCACCTAACAAAATTAGAAACACTACACAGGAAAATCGTGTCAACAGTGATCTGGACACATTACACGCAACAACCAATATCCGACAAGCACATGGCGATACACAGAATTCTGAGCATTAAAACCTGAAACACTACATGACATTAACAAGGAATTACTTCAGCATCACCTATCGAAACAACAGAGACACATATCGTATAACACGACCTACAACAACTCTCTACATCTCCACACCCTTCAACAACTCATACGGTTCTTTTGTGAGATCACATCAGATACCCACGCAATTCAACAAGCTACCAAGAAAGTTAAAACACGTAGATAACTACAGAACATTAAAAAACGAACTCTGGAAAATATACCAACAAAGTTAAGAAACCATTGACACTAATAGTGAAGACTAAATCCCACTCTCCTCATAAAAGCTAACCCAAGCTTCGAAGTAGGTGGGATTAACTTGCCTCGCTCATCTATAAGTAATCCTTATAAGCAAATGCAGAAATTTGTATGCATAATCACTATTTCTCAAACTTTAAAAAATAAAAATAAAATAAAAAATAAAAAATTATACAAACATTTTTTTATAATATTCATTGTTAATATTAGAAGAACATGTGTTGTAAATACATGATATAAAGGCAAAAAAGTATTATTAAAAATTTTAATTGAAATCCTCCAATTTAGGAATTGGCACTTAGTGCTGAACTCTGTAAAATTATAAGATGCAATGTCACACAAGATGTTTATTGTATGTGTGTATATATATATATATATTCAATTTCTTTTTATAACAGGAACCACGTTAAGACACTTAAGGCTACAACTTTTGAAGCAGCCAAAAAATTTCTGGAACAGTTTTTAAATGAAGCTAAACTGAGAACTATCACCGACGAAGTTAAATTGTCTAAAGGTTCGTGTTTCTGAAAACTGAAATTACATTTCTGTGCTCTTAATAGATACAGAATTATTTATTAGAAATCACATTTTTGAAATAACGCGATGGGCCATTTTATAATAAAATTGAGTTTATTAAGTTCACTGTAGGAAGTTTTCTCTTACTAATGTTTTACACAATCACAAGCAAACAAAATTTCCCTTGAAATAACATTCGATTAAATATAAAATGTAAACATTGCATCTTTTCCCACTATCAAAAAATGTCAACAAATAGTCTTTATAGTCCTTATAAGGACTGGCTTAAAGGGGCGAAGCAAGAATGCTTTTCATCTTCCCCGTTATCTGTAAAGGACAGTGTATGGATAAGGTGTTATTGAGCATTTAAAGCTCTGATCATGGCAGGAGGGTAACAGCAATAGCCGAGCCTCAGTTAGAACTTCATTGGCTACAGCATTGCCATCCATTACCCTCCAAGGGAACAAATGTTAATGCAACTGGAAATCCATATTTTCATATATAAATAACAAAATGGTGTGTGAGCATTTGTATTTCGATACTTTTTTCGTGTTTTATCAACGAAAAAAAAACTTTAATAACATTTGCAGAATAAGACAAGCAAAACAGAAATCAATAACTAAAACGTTTTATGAAAATAACCGATAAAATAAATTCAAAACTGCAATTATAGAATTTAATGTTATGATTCAAGTTCATTCATTCAAATATTAATAATTAAATCTGTTTTCAGAATACTTAGCAGTTTCCAATGCACAAGCTTTTTTATTGGGAGGAACAGATACCACGTTTTCATACATATCCTGGATACTACTGTTACTTGCTACAAGACTCGATATCCAGGAAAGAATTTTAAAGGAAATACATGAGGTGGTCGGTACAAACCGAGAGGTGAATTTTGCAGACCGCAAAGACATGCCCTTTACTCACGCAACTCAGCTGGAAGTATTAAGAATGATACCAGTAGTTCCTACAGGTGGTTTCCGATAGTGAGTACTATTTCACAAATAAATTATAATTAGCAAATAAATTATAATTATAATTGGCTAATATGAATATGGAGATTTTTAGAAGTAATTTAATGAGTGTATTCTTTCATGAAAGGACGCATTTAATACATTAATATTATTATTAGTGTGCAAAGCCGTTCTTTACTTGAGATATCTCAATACTATTTATATTTTAGTCTGTGTTTTAACATTTGGGAGATAAAGAATTTATTCTGTAATTTAATGTAATTTTTAAATTACTTTATACAAAATCTAAAATGTGTTGTTTCTTTCTACAGTACTTTTGAGGATATCAATCTTGGCAATTATGATATCCCAAAGAATACGACAATTATCATCAATCTTTGGCAAATATTTCATGATCCGAAATATTGGCACAAACCAAATGAATTTCTTCCAGATAGGTTTCTAAGTGCGGATGGTAAAGCAATAAAGAAAAATAAACATTTCATCCCTTTCACACTAGGTAGGTATCGAGGAATTTAAATAATCGTGGAAGAATAAAACAATTAATGTATATACTTCAGTTTGACATAACGTTAGCTTGAAAAAATTTAAGAAAGGCGCTTCATTGACGTGATGATGACGCATAAGCAAGTGGACGAATGGTCGTCATCATTTTGTCTGCTGCTTTAATTTTTATAACAGTGGATCAAGTTCAGGAAACTGATTCTAATTTATCACAAATTAATACAAACGATGAAATTAATCAGTTCATTGTATCAATTATGAAATTAATAATTGATACAATGAACACAGCGATCTTGTCTGTAGACTTATAGAATAATTAACTTATTTTTGTACTATCTACTTCTTTTTATTATTTAATTAAATGCAGTTTTCTTCTTTTTCTTCAGGCAAGAGGAAGTGTCCTGGTGAAATCATTGCAAATATCATGGTATTTTTGTTCATGGCATCCATCGTTAAAATGTTTGAAATTCGAGTGCCGGAAGGGATGCAACCGGATTTCGAGGATGCTGAGATGGGCATTTCATACAAGCCAAAACCTTTCAAATTATGTTTTATTCCTAGAGAAAGATGTACGTAGCACAAGAAAAAAAAGCAGTTGTTAGAATAAAATCGTGGAAACGCAGATATCAAATCGTATTTAAAAAAAATCATGATTTAATATAGTTAACTGTGTAGATATTAATTGAATTATATATTTGCTTTATCAAGGATCCTCTAGTTATGAAATAATAAAAAGTCAGTTTTGGACATCATAAATTACATACACACACAAATGTACACAAAACTAATCCACTGTAATAAAGTCCACATTCGATGAATGAAACTTTAAACTCTATCCAATGTACTGTTGATTGGTGAGTGCGCCATCTAGCGTCTAACATAGCTGGAATGACGTGGCTACGTCATTGCAGTTCTGTGGAGTCATACATATAGCGGTGAATACAGCAATGTAAAACCAACATCCATCTCTCTTTTTAATGATAGTTAATGCAGTTGCATAGAATTTAAAATACAACGAAGATAACTTGTTGGAAACCTAATCAGTACTTTATAGATATATAAATATATATATATATATATATTAGAAAGTTTTTTACCTGGGGTGTAATATACGTTAAAGATACCAGGAAATTTTATCCTTGGTATTAATCCTTTTCCCTAGTAAGCAAAACAAAGTTTTGCCCATGAAATATATTCACGTCTAATCTACTTGTATATAGAGGCTAATGACTTCTTATCACTAGCCTTGTTATCACTATCCCATAATGCAAAGCACCCCCCCTTTTAGGCGTGTATAATGCAATACATAATGGGAAGGGGGGGGTGCTTTGAATTATGGGATGCATACTAAGGCAAGTGATAAGAAATCATTAGCCTCTATATACAAGTAGAGGAGACGTGAATATATTTCATGCAGAAAACTTTGTTTTGCTTACTTGGGAAAAGGATTAAAACCAAGGATATATATATATATATATATATATATATATATATATATATATATATATATATATATGTATATATAAAAACAAAACACTTTAATAAATCAGACTAGTTTCATCGGAGTTCCGACTTCTTCAGGTGAGTAAGAAATAACATAAGACTTATAAAAATAACAAGGTAAAAAACATGGACTTTCCAGCTTAATAAAAAGAAACAGAATAGTAACAGTCATATTTGAATAGGTCACCGTGTGCTACTGTTGGCATGAGTGGAATGTGTGTGACAGCTAATTTTAGACCGCAAGTATTGGATTACTGGGCTAGGGGAATCAGGCAAATTGTAGCTTAGATTGTTGTTCAAGTGTGAAGGGTCCAGAACTATTTCTTTGGATTCTATAATTCGTCTTTCAAATTCATCCTTGCATATATATAAATTGGTTGTGCGGTCCCAATCAACTTGGTGTTGACGTTCTTCGAGGTTAGAGTTTGCGGAGAAGAGAACATGACTGGAAAGGGCGCTCGCTCGTGTTCTACTGTAAGGGATGTCACATCTATGTTCCTCAAGACATAGTGAAATAGATTTATCTGTCTGGCCAAAATAAGGTCGACCACAGTCACACATAACTTTATAAACACCAGGAAAATGCAGTTGGTTGTTTTTTGGTCGACTCAGAAAAAACGAAGTTTTGGCAGAGTAGTATAGTCGGTCTTTATGTTGAATTTCTTCATAATCCTAGATAGTTTTGGAGTTAGAGAGCTGATAATTGGTAACTGTATGTGAGTGATAGGGTTGGATTCATCTTCTTGTCGAGGTTGTTGGTGTGGTCTCAAACGTTTAGTGATGTTACGAGATGAATATCCATTATTTAAGAAGGTGTTTTTCAGGACGTCAAGCTCTGTTTGAAGGTCTCCTTCTATGGAAGTGAGACATCTTGCTTGATGAGTAAGGGTGGAGATGATGCCCAGTTTCTGAGGAGGGAAGTGATGAGAAGAGGCATGCAAATATCTATCAGTGTGGGTGGTTTTTCGAAAAATTGAAATTTAATACAGTCGGGTAATCTACTGATCTTTAGATCCAAGAAGGGGAGAACGCCGTTAATCTCTAGTTCTGATGTGAATTTAATGTTCTGATGGGGATTATTTAAATTGTTTAGGAAGTTTCTCTAAACCATGTTCCCAGACAAGGAAGACTTCATTAATGTAGCGTAACCACAGTTTAGGTTTTAAAGTAGCTATAGAAATAGCTCTATCTTCAAAATCTTCTAAACAAATATTAGCTAAGACTGGAGATAGAGGGCTGCCCATAGCTAACCCGCTTGTTTGTTTATATATTTTATCTTCGTAGCAGAAATAGCCGGAATTGATGCAGTGAGTTAGAAGAGCAAATATTTTCTTAGAAACTTTGTCCTTAAGAAGAGTCAGAACTTCATGTGTAGGTACATTCGTATTTCTCACCATTCTGTCAGAGTCGATGAGATTTAAATTTTTTTATTTTTGAGATGAAATCTTCAGAGTTTTTGATGAAGGAGGAGGAATTGCCAATAAGATATTTAAAGAAGCTGCAAGATATTTAGACATATTGTACGTAGGTGAGTCAATACCTTCCACAATAGGTCTTAAAGTGGTGTCAGCCTTGTGGATCTTAAGCAGGCCGTACAAACGAGGAATGAGGAGACGGATAGAGCGGAGAGATAGTCTTGTGTGTCTAGGAAGTTCAGAAGTAGATTTCAGAAGATTGTGTGTGTGTGTGTGTGTGTGTGTGTGTGTGTGTGTGTGTGTGTGTGTGTGTGTGTGTGTGTGTGTGTGTGTGTGTGTGTGTGTGTGTGTGTGTGTGTGTGTGTGTGTGTGTGTGTGTGTGTGTGTGTGTGTGTGTGTGTGTGTGTGTGTGTGTGTGTGACGTCCACCCACTAAACAAGGGTTTTCAAATAATGTTGTATTATTATTATTTATATAACCAGGAAAATATACTTCAGAGACCAAACCACGATACCTTTTAACTCCAATAAGTAGTAGTGCAGCCGTCTCACACTAGGCAATGAAATTCATCTGCCACCTAAAGGCAATCACAAACAGCCATGCCTACGGAAAAATTCGAACTTCAGTCTATTCGTTGAAGAGCAATTAAGCAAACGATGCCAAAACGGTGCAACGTTTATGGTGAAAAGAAACTCATGCCTTATGGTGTTTGAATTTCCGATAGTGGTCTGTGGCTGACACTTATGGTTCGTCAATGCCAATGGCATTCTTGTTGCTCTCATCATTGTTTTGTTATAAAATAAGGATGAACGTTACTAGCGATAAGTCATGTACCGCGCACATGGTCTGATGATCATGCTTATCATCAGATCCACCCCATATTCTCCCTTAAGTAGTGCAGAATATGATCAGAATTACTTAGTGTTAGCATGTTAAAGTGTGTGATCATCAGCATTCCACCAGTAAGCAGATTATGTACAGTGGCAATAAAAACTGCACGAAATACCCAAATACCTAATTTGCACATTTAGAAATTGTATGTAATAAATTACAACCTTAATTACTTGTGTCTGAAAGACTACTATGACATATACAGAGCAGGAGTGGAAATCAGTTTTAATCCTTCCTGAAAATTCTAAGAGCTGATTTCTCGGTATCATTCCTTTTGTCTAAACAAAAGAAGTTTGCCATACACAAAGAGATCTGTACTGGAGTTCCTTTATCTATATAAATAAGTACCTTTACCTATATAAATAAGATTATAGTTTTCAGTATAGATTGGCACGATCAACTTGCTCTGATTTTTGGTAACCTCAAAAGTTTCGTGCTCTCAACCAAATATTTAGAAAAGCTTCTAACGTGGGTGATCTATAAGTTGCTATATCACAAAACTATTTCTACAAAATTTGATGTTAAGCTAAATCAGCAAAAAAAAAAAATCAGCTAACGCCTTATTATTCCCGTATATAGGGAGTAGGCGAGGCGGTATAGCCCTATCTAAAATTTGGAGACTGAATGGGCAGTTCAATCTCTACTGGTCCCAATCAGAGATAGCTGGCACAAGGCTATCACTAATTAAGTGGCACGCAGTGAAGAGAGACTGCTCACAACTGTCGCCATCTCGTGTTCCCTAACCCTAACACTCGTATTTAATGTCTAAAATAATATGGGTTCTGCAGTCGATTTTCTTGCGTTTACGGGACGAAAAACCCGAGATTCTGAGAAAAAACTCGCTTTCCCGTGCCAGAGATCCACTAACTCGGGAACCAGTCGGAAAAAGGCTTAGAAAAATTTCTTCCAGCGGCCGACTAGATTCGAAACCAAGAAATCCTCCTTCGTGTGGTCAAGCGCCATGGGGTGCAAACGCCATATCCACTGAGCTACACACGCTCTTATTAAAATAAATTTCGTTTTAAATTTTAATTAAAAAATTGTTATGTTTTAAAATTTTATGAAAATTGTGCTTATGATGAAAAAAAATTCTAAACATTAAACATTAAATTGCATAAGATGCCATAAAAATTCATAGGAAAGCAAAGACAAAACATTTCTTTTCAATATGAAATCCATAAAATATAGTATCAATTCTAAATACAAATTTTTTAGAGTGCTGCCTGTAAGTGTAGCGGTGATAGTTTAATTTAAAGATTCAAAGATAAACGTTTGCATACTACTACTATTATCAGGTTATGTAAAATACAAATAACGAATATGTATACTCGATCTGGTTTTATCAATGCTTCTACAGTCTTGAATACTCGCCATTGTCTATGAATTTCTTCATACCCCCCCCCCCAGATATACATTTTCTACGTCTAAAATCTCACCCTTGTCGGCTGGATTTATCTTTTCAATGGGGTCCAAATTACTCTGTGCTCATTTTAAAATATTTAATTGTTCGACTGTTTTCACTGTTGTAATGATCTTATAATGCGCGAGAAATGTTTGAATAGCGACGAATATATTTTCATTGGCTAATAACGTACCATTTTCATTGGCTAATAATATACCAGTCGAATTGCGTGAGTATGTGATCGGCGGGGGGAGGCATATGGAGAGGTGGAAGAAAATAAAAATATTAAACTCATATGTCCAACTCTTAAGTTGTTATTTTAAAATTATTATTATCATTTGGAAGGAATAAAGTACTAAATCTGTTGGTGAACGTGCTAGAACACTAAATATTTATAAAAAGTACTAGATCTAGTAAGAAAGTACTAGTGGTGGTGACCGTGAACAGTTCTTATGTCACTATATGAAACTATTAACGATTAACAATTAACATATTGACATAAAATGTGAAGCAAAATGCTTTTAATACTCCCTGATATCTGATAGGGAAATAGTGAGTGGAAAATGTATGAGCCAATTGCTCACCCTGAGCAGGTGTGGAGATTAAACATCAGAATTGGAATTTAAGATGGTTTTTGGTCTTTTATGTTTGAATTAATCCGTTGCTTCGTAATTTGCAGCTAGTTGGACCCGTTTGTTGGGGTGTACAGATGCTTTTGAAAAGAACTTTGTTGCTATAGTTAGCAGGAAAGTGTAAACATAGGGGACATCTGTGTCCCGATGGAGTTGCACATTTCTGACAAACCATGGAGCATTTAGCATCATTCGTAGACATTTATTTTGCGCTCGTTGTAATTTGAGAATATTAGTATCTACAGTATGCCTTCAAGTCAGAGAAGCATAAGTGAGTATAGAACAAACTATCAGTTTATATATAAGTATTTTGATTCTGGTGAGTAGTATAACAGGCACTACTGACCAGATCAAGATCAAGATAAGATAAGGAATCGTGACGTGATTGGTTTTTTCTTTGATGACGTCATTGTGTGTGACATCATGAGTTTGTAATGTTTGGAATTTCCTGGGGGGCATATGTGTCAGTGACATCAGTTCTTGTGTTTTGGTTCGCGTATTGGATTATGGCTGATGGTAGAGATAAGGATTAGTGTTGTGATTGGTGGGGCACTTCTGACCAGATCAAGATCAAGATAAGATAAGGAATCATGTCGTGGGTGTGTGTTGTTATCAGATGTAGATAAGTGACGTGATTTGTTAGTTGTAAATAAGTGACGTTATTGTTTTGAATGGAAAAGGGAGATATATTAGTGGATAAGCAACCGTGTCGTGATTGGTGGGACACTTGTCTTATCTTATCTTGATCTTGACCAGATCAAGATCAAGATAAGATAAGGAATCATGACGTGAATGTTTGTTGTTATCAGATGAAGATAAGTAATGTCATTTGTTGGTTGCAAATAAGTCACGTCATTTGTTAGGTGCAAATAAGTGACATTATTGTTTTGAATGCAAAGGAAGATGTGGATAAGGAATCGTGTCGTGATTGGTGGGACACTTTTAACCAAATCAAGATCAAGATAAGATAAGGAATCGTGACGTGGATGCGTGTTATTATAGTTTGGAATGTTCGGAATTTCGCTGGGGCCCTCGTCTGTCAGGGACATCACATGGTGTGTTTGGTTCGCTAAGAGATTTGTGGGTTTTATTTAGAGATAAGAATCGTGACATTATGTGTTTGGAACTTTATGGGGAACACATGTTTCTCTGTGATATCACATGGTATTTTGGTTTGCCTATGGAATTGTGGGCGATGTTTTTGAGATAAGATATCTTGGAATATTTCCAAGGTGACATACATCCATAATTGTCATCATGTTTCATCATAGTTCAATTTTTATCCACAGCAGAACAAACACACACAAAAACACAATCTTGAAAGAACGAAATTTCTGTAATAACCTGAGAAGCTATTTGACTTTTGTTCCTTAGATTTTCTGTCCGTTTGGTATACTATTAATTCCTTCGCATTGGGTCATACTATGTTTTTATTCTCAAGGTGGTCAGTGTAACCTCAAACTGTCTTTTGCTGACTAATATATCGCCAGTGATCAGTAATTGTTGTGTCTACTTGTGAACTTTTCTCACTGGGGGATTGAAATTCTCCTGGTCTTACTTGAGGGTTTGATAATACTTCGCACATGACAATCCGAACGTCACCTTTTTAATGACTCATATTCTCCCTTCGATGTTTTGCACAGCATTATCAGTTCGGGGAAGTATGACTGTTTTTCTAATGTAAAATTCTTATGACACATATCCTAAAATTATTCATCCCTGATTAAGAATTTTATACACTTATTGTTTTCAAGTAGATGGCTTGTTTGTTTACATTTTGTGTAGCTAGGAAACTTGAACTTATTTCAAATGAATATTAGCACTATAATATATATGCTTTATTAAATTCTATGTTACCTATTATTTGACTGTAATATTATTAGCAAAGTGTATTTACGGAATTTAACATACAGAAATTAAATAAAGTGAAAAAGACAGCATTTTTGTTTCTTATTCTTGTGATTTCACATTTGCGCTGATGTTCATAGTGTATGATTTCTCACTTATGTACAATTCACGTGAATTTTCTCCATGAGACATTTCAAAACAAGTTGAACTATGAGTTTTACATAGTTCAATTATGTAAAACTCATTTCTGTTAGTCCCAATTGAGTGTTGTCCTCTCAGCCCAACATTTATTCGCAGCAGAGATATTTATATATATATTTTTTTTTTAACACAATTATTATATTAGATATTCTTTCCAATACAGATAAATAATTATTTATTCTTTTTTGAAATGAAAATTAGCTCACAAAGAAAAAAAGAAAGAAAAAAAATGTTTACCCTCAAATAAATATTTATGTGCACAGCAAATAAGAAATTCATCATCGTTTTCAATTTTGAAATTCATGCAAATATTGTTTTCATCAATTAGTATCATTTAAATGAAGAATGGGTCAAGCTATTAAGTTTTGTTAATGTTTTAGTTTTTTTATTGTCTCTTCCAATGAAGAGTATTGTTTGATATATGCATGTTGATTCCCTTGATTTTATTTGCACACTACGATACCTTTTTTCTACAGAAATCGCTTAAAGAGTTTTAGTAATATGTTGGTTAAATATCTAATGTCTCTTTAAAATAACAAAATTCTAACAGAATTGTGACTTTTCAGGTGAAATCTTCTCCACTAAAATTCTGGCTATTAATTTAATCATCCCTTTTGCTTCCAAGAGTTGACACAGTTTCATGAAATATTTGAGGGCTTGCATGAACAAATAAGATTTTAATTCACTGAGTCAAAAAAAGTCTCTGGTTAGTATGTGGCATGAAATTTCACAAGGAAAAAAAGTTATGGTCTTACTTAAATTTGTATAACACATCAACGACACCCAATTTGTTCAATTAAATTTACACATTTTATTTGAATGAAATATTATTTACAAATTGTCTTTACTAAATCTAACATAAAGAAGATAAATAAATTGAATTTTTTTTGTTCCTTAATCTTCTTATTGTTAAATTTGCACTGTTTTTCAAAGGTTCTTGCCATGCTTGTGGAGGTCACTTATCTTCATCTGATAACAACAAACATTCACGTCACGTTTCCTTATCTTATCTTGATCTTGATCTGGTCACAAGTGTCCCACCAATCACGACACCATTCCTTTTCCACTAATATATCTCCCTTTTCCATTCAAAACAATAACATCACTTATTTACAACTAACAAATGATGTCACTTATCTACATCTGATAACAACACACACCCACGACATGATTCCTTATCTTATCTTGATCTTGATCTGGTCAGAAGTGCTCCACCATCCACAACACGAATCCTTATCTCTACCATCACTCATAATCCCATACGCTAACCAAAACACAAGAATTGAAGGCACTGACACATATGCCCCCAGGGAAATTCCAAACATTACAAACTCATGATGTCACACACAATGACGTCATCAAAGGAACAACCAATCACGTCCCGATTCCTTATCTTATCTTGATCTTGATCTGGTCACTAGTGCCTGGTATACAACTCTGGTGTTTAGTTATACTGTTCCTGTTGATTAGAGGATAGAGTTAAGAAATGGCTTTTGATGCTTTACACAGAGAGCCTTTGACAGCTGAAAGTTAGCCTTCTGTCAGGTAGTACACGAAGGTATTTGACTTCTGTCTGCCATGGGATTTTTGTGTTAAGCAGGAAGATGTCCCCTTTAGGAAGCATCGATTTCTGGTGAATAGTATGACTATTCACTTGCAGTCTCCATTTGGATAACCATTTTTCTATTAGTAGTAGGTTTTCTTGCAATTTTTTGATGGAAAGATGTGGCTGTAGAGATCTGGCTATTATTTCTGTATCATCCGTGTAGAAGAGGCCATGATAGATGATAATAGATTGTGTGGGATATCAGACATGTATACGGAAAACAGAATCGGTGCTAGTAAGAATCCTTGTGGGACTCCAGCCAAGAAATGTTTCTGTGCTGATACTGTGCTGTTGATCTTGATTTGCATACGACTGTCAAATAAAAGGTATGATAGAAAAATGGTTTGCGTTTCGTCAATTCCATAGTACCACACAACAGATACATAGACTAGTCGAATACATCTCCATTGGATACAATTGGCATCAATACACTAGGGCTGTTTTCCTTGACATAGCCAGTGCATTTGATAAAATATGGCATTTCAGATTACTGCATAAACTGATCTCAACTAGAATACCATTGGAATTGACGAAACGCAAACTGCTCTTTAGGAAGAATATTTAACTTGTGTACGGAAGCTTGGAGAATAACTGAGAATAAATAAGTAAGAATAGCTTTTTCTGCGATTTTATCCAAATTTGAGATGAGGCTAATTGGCCGATAATTTTGAGGCCGGTGCAGGTGTTTTCCGGTCTCTTGGATTGGAATTATACCCGCCACCTTCCAACAGGAAGGGAAATGTTTGAAACGGAGAATGGAATTAATTATGTTGGTCAGATGTACTGTAGTTATACGAGGCAGCAGCTGAATCATCTTGTCAGTGATGCCATCAGGTCAAGGAGCCTTTTTGTTTTTTTAATTTCTTGATTATATCATATATTTCTGCTGGTGAAGTGGGTGCATTTTGATCGAAGCAGGTTACAGAAGATTTTAATGAAGATCTGACATGTCGATGGATCTTGTAGATGTGGTGATTGAAGTCTAGATGAGGTTTTACATTGCTTGTCTAAATTTTCTGCTATTGCTTCGGCTTTATCTGCATCGGTGAGGATGAGGCCCAGACTGTTTGGAGAGGGGGGAAAGAAATTTGTTTTTGTTTTTGATCTTTCTGATTAGATTCCAAATGGGTTGATTGTCAGGAGAGATAGAAGTCAATCTTTCTTCCCAAATTTGACTTCTATGTGCTTTAAGGGCATCTCTCACGAGCTAGCGTTGCTTCTGTTATAGCTCGGTTGTAGTTGGGAAATTCTAATTTACTAAAACGATGTCAATCAGGTAGCGCTTTCTGTGTTGCACCCTCCTACTGCCTTCAAAAACGATCTTCGCCTTTTGAAGTGTGTCATGTGAAGTTTTGTCTCGAGGATCTCTGAATCATTGTCTACTTATTTTTGTTTCTGGTTCATACTGAGCATTCAACTGTTTCCGGGATTACTTTTTTGCAAAAATCGAAATTATTTATGAAACTTCCGATCAAAAAAAAA
Source organism: Typopeltis vanoorti (assembly GCF_054136105.1). NCBI lineage: Eukaryota > Metazoa > Arthropoda > Arachnida > Uropygi > Thelyphonidae > Typopeltis > Typopeltis vanoorti. The sequence goes on from NC_143559.1 coordinate 47,842,465, forward strand.
AGAGAAATCCGATCTTGCCTCCAGATCAGGATATTATCAAAGGTAAGAGGAAAGTGAAGTGATATCTTTTTTAGGAGAAATAAGACAGGACTGTGTTTGGTTATCGCTGGAGTTCAATAGGTTATCTTCCCCTCACTGGAGAATGATAGGAAAACAAATGTGTAAAGCGTCAGGTACGAAAGATCTTAAAGCTTGGATTTCTTGAGCACTACAAGTCAGTTAAATAAAGAAGAATGGAGTGTAGTGTAAATAGCAAACTCATGGAAACATTTCAGATTAGTGAAGGAAGGGCATTGTTGCATAGAAGGAATAGCTTGGGCATAAAGTATAAAAGTTCTTGTGTATACCGGAACCGGTAGAGAAATCAGGAGAGGGAAATCATCCACATGGCACTTAGGGAACGAACTGGCAGTCCAATTGGAAATCGCAGAATGGTGGAGCGTGGTTAATAGAATTCTATACCGGCAACCGACTAGCCTATGCCAATCACAATTTCTTAAAATATTACGAGCTACTACAAGAGATTTTCCTTTAAATAAAATATGTTTTCCAGAAGAGCCGGAGTGAATCACGAATGACAGCACCTGTATTGCTTGTAAGTAATTGGTGAGTTTCTAGTTGACATATAATGTATTTTTTGATGATCTCTTAAATCATTTTATGAGATGCGAACTGAATTTAATATAACGATAATCTGAAGGCTAATTTTCCCACTTAGGGAATTGACCGAATATACGCTGGATCCATGAGGTGGGGAAGACGTCTATGAGTCAATGTAAAGGAGGACCTTCTTTCTCAGGCATCTGCCCCATCTGTGAACAACAATAGAAAAAAAAAAAAACTCAGTCAAGTAGTCTGCAAAATATTTGACAAAAACTTGATATAATTTATCTGTTATTTCATCACGTCACTTCTCAAACAATGTTTGAAAGCTTATAATGTAATGATCAATAATTGTTAAAAATAAAAAATGCCACTATAAATTAAAGAATTATAATAAATTATGTTTACATTTCAATACAAGAAATTCTTAAATCTATTCTATATATATAAAAAGATAAGCCGAAATTTGAAATGTTTTTACCACATTTTGTGTCCCTTCATTGTTTTGAAACGTCCAACAATGTGTTTGCCTTCATGAGACAATAATTTGTTATTGCTTATTGTTATTGTTATAGCTTCAGGATTACAACAATCAAATTCATTGTCGACCAAGCCCGGAACTCGGGGGATTGGGCGCCGTAGACGCCCGGGGGGGATGAGGGGGGCCGCTAGTGTTTATATACATTTTTAAACACCTAGTAATTATACATCAATTTATATAAGAGATCATGAAAACTGATAGCGACTCGATATAGTCCACAGTATTGGTGTGAAATTAATCTAATTTTCCATTTTTGATAGTTCTACCTTTGAGTAGTTGGGTGGGAGGCAAATGAATACAGATAAAGATGAGTAACCACTTGTTAGAGCTAGTTGCTTTTTGAACAAATTTTGAAAATGAGATTTACAAAATATTAACAAGTGTCTGTTTCATGGTATGTGGAATGTTCTCTTCCACACATGGTATTTGCAAAACTTTACTAGCAATGAAACCAGGATTGCCTATTTAAACAAAAAAAAAAAAAAAACAAGTCGTCACGAATGACATTTTATGATACTTATTCTAGAAAAAAATATTGTGATAAATGTGATATCTGGCAAGCACGGAAATTTTGAACAACATGAACAATTCTACGAGTAACAGGAAAATGTTTGATTTAATGACTCACTCCCGCAAACAATTTTAAACTCCTTAATATACAATGGCGAAAAAACACAGTACTGAATAACTACAACGATATATGTTATGGAATAAACCGGTTTATTAACAACGAAATAATATATGTAAATTACATCTAAATAATATGTACATCCACAATTATGGGTGTAATCTTAAATCGTAAAATAATAAAGCATTGACGATAGTAGATTCCGTGCTCGAAATGGGAACCTTGTCTTTCAAGACAGGTTGGATTCGTAGCGCATGCAAAGTTTCTCTGTCATCCTGCAGAAAACGGTTTGGACATCTGCTGGACATATCGTATACTTTTATCCCTTACTTATCAAGGTTTGAAGGCGGGTCATGGTTGAATACCCATTTCTTCAACATACCCCAAACGAAGGCATCAAGGGATGTGAGATTAGGAGAACGTGTAGGATACATGAATTCTGTGAACCTCTTAATGAGCATACAGGAGATGTGTTCTGATAAATAGGCTTTAGAACCAAGTGATTTAGGACAGGTTGCTCCTTTCTGTTGAAATATCTGCGCAAAAAAATGGAATTTTTTTTACGACACATTCTATGCAAATCCTGGGCGAACGGAATCAACACATTCTCGATATAGAGTTCGTTAATCAAGGTCAGGGTTACACCATCCTCTTCAGGGAAGTGGGACCCAATTATGCCACGGCTGGAAACCACACACCATGCAGCGATCTATTCGCTGTGAAGAGGTTTCCCTTGGACAAATTCAGGTCTTGAGAAACCAAGAAAACTATAGGTCGTCTGTTTACATGACCACTTAAATGGAAATGCACTTCGTCCGAGAACCACACATTACGGAGGGATCTTCTTAAACATTGGTCAGCACTCATGCACAATATTCCTACTGTGCAGCGTAATCCGTCGCTGTTAAACACTGACCCACCTGAATGACGTACAAAAAAAGTACCTAACTCTGTAAGTATTCTCTGTAGTAACTGCCTCGGTATCTCAAGTGTTACCGCTGTTGGGCGTTGACTGCGTTTTGGAGAAACGCAGTCAACGCCGAACAGCGTCCTGTTACAATGTCCTGTAACACTTGCTACAGGACACTCCCGTGATTCTCATTTGTGTTAAAAGTTTGTGGTCTCCCCGAATGCCCTTTATGCGGCGGGACGCTCTCGGCACGTCGAAACCTCTTGATTAAGGCAATTGATGACACCATTGCTTGGAGCACACTTATGGAAACGAAACAAACTGCTCACAGTGTCGTAGGCTTAGATTTATGCTCTACCAACTCCGTATACACGAAAACAATGCTCAGCAATAAACGTCCAACGTCAACATCATTGTTACAGGTAAATAGTGTAGACCCCCCCTCATTCACTACATGCACTATGAGATATGCCGTTCGACTAGATGCATTTAAATAAAAGAGCACATGTAGAGTCTACCGCATATCTCATAGCTCGTGAACTGAGGGAGGGTATCGAACTTCAGTACTGTTTTTGGCTCCATATCGTAGAAATATTGTAAGTGAAAAGTCCATATTTTCTTATCAACGGGTCATGTGAAATATAAACAACACAGATATATACTTGATCTGATTTTATCACATTCGTCCCAGTTTTACTGCTTTCGCAGTAGTACATCGCAAAAAGAATTAAAAAGATGACAGTTAATATCTTCATATCAACAGTAGAGCCCAAGTATTGCGATTAAGAATCAGAAGAACCAGTAAGCATACTTAGAGATGGGGGTGGGGTTCAGTCACAGTACAAGTAGTTTCAATATATATATATATATATACATATATATATAGTCGTGCATTCCAGGGGAATACCATTTATTAAAGGTAAAGGGGAAAATATACTCATATACAAATGTGAGTTTCATAGATGTACAAAATCAGCAAGATACTCATGAAGATAATTTATTTTTATTAGACATTTTTCTATGATTTTCTACAGAATAACTGTGTACGCGTTCAATTTTTTGTGATACTTATGCAACTAAGTTAAAGATTTAGAAATAGAAACTTCAGACATCGAACGATTATAGTGATGGACTTCATAAATATTTCCTCTTGATTCAGTGATGCTATTTAGACATTACATGGAAAACATATTCTTCACATTTCAGGTTAAATATTGGTCACAAAAAATGAGGACTTGCCATGAGCTCCATCTGCCATCAGTCTTATCTAATCGAAAATTAGAAATGGAAATGCTATTGAAAAATATAAAAACCAAAACACTTGACTGCGTTATGTTTATGATATTATTTATTATGATGATTTAGAGACCAATTTAAAGATTATCTGAACAGCATGAATTCAAATATTAAATAACTCTAGAACTGAAAGATTACAGAAAACTACATTTCCTTGACATTCTCCTTGAAGTATTTGATTAAAATAAAATTTGATCTTTTCAGTATACAGAAAACCAACCAAAACTGGAAGATTCTTACATGCCGCTTCACACCGCCATCTATTACAAAAGAAGAAAAAAAAACAATGAAGAATTCCGGTTAGTGAGACATACTCACTCCCTCAATGGGTATTAAAAATAAACAAGATTTCAAAAAGACATTCTCCTTACCCTACATAAAGAATGTTACGGCGAGAGTTGCAACGTTGCTTCGTGATTCCAAAGTCCAAGTCGCTTCTATCCCAAAGATCAGGGTTTCTAGGCTCTTACATCGACCGAAAGTTACCATACCCACCCATAAAGAAACCTGCAATTTTATAAAATTCATTTATTTTGTAACATTTGCTCTGTACTGTCTGGAAATATACGCATGTCAGAACATGTAAAAGATGTGGGCGGGGGGGGGGGGGGAGATAGAACAGATTAGGATTCAACTTCACACAACGAATACAGGCTATCAATCAAGTAGTTTGACAAGAAATAAATAATGCCGTATATTGACCGTAACTCGTTTACAAGAAAATTTATAAAAGCCTCAGAAATCTTCCATTTCCACCTACAAAAATGACGGTTTAAACTTACACCAAGTTTGCTTTGCATTCATCAAAAACCAAACAACCGCGAGTATGGGGAATAATACCTTAAAAAAAAAATATATATATATATATATATGTATATATATTTTTATTTATTTATTTTATTATTTTTTTTTTTATACACGTATTGGAAGTCTAACTGACCCTCAAAGTAGTGCAATACCAAGGCAGCTCTTGGTAAAAAGTAGAATAAGCTCTGATCACTAATCTTAATATTTACCCTTAATGCAAAGCACATCTCCTGGAGGGGATGTATGATGTTTTGTATTAACGGCAAGGGGCCACTACCCAGACCGGTTTCGACCTTTATTGAGGTCTCATCAGTGGTAGCCAGGCTAGAAATACCAAGATTTTAGTAATACAGAGCTTATAAGTATTTTACCAGAACAAGTTACCATAAGGTGTTTTAACCTTATTAAATAAAAATCTCAGAAGGAGATATAAATGTAGAAAGTATTTTGCCTTAGGTATAATAAATGTTAAAGATTCCAAGCTATTTTAAACCTGGTTTTAAACCTTGCCCTACTTTGAGGGTCAGTTAGACTTCCAATACGTGTAGGCGCAAACTTGACTTGTTCGTCTGTTTGCTTACTTGGGAAATGGAGTAAAACCAGGTTTAAAATAGCTTGGTATTTTTAACATTTATTATACCCAAGGTAGAATACTTTCTATATATATATATATATATATATATATAATTTATTTACAAACAGGGCAGGGACCTGTTTGTAAATTGTTGGAAATGATTTGGTAAATATGGTATTCATATCTACATTGGTTGATCTCCATAGAGCTGAGTAAGGCCGTAAAATACTTAACGTTTTTAAAAGTTAGAAACTACACCAAAACATATTCATGATTAATAATAAGATGTAGAGTTAAAAGATATTTCAGCAATAAGAGGAGTGATGTTCATGTTAACAGTAGGAGAAAGTCAATTTTTTTAAATAGCAATAGTCGCCCCTCAATTAACATTACAGATTCAGCTCTTATATTAACAAGTGCAACAGCAAGTGGAGAATGATGGTTATCAATTCGCTGGAGCATTGACCATTGCAGTACCTGTAGAATCGACACACTGCTAAAACACTGCGTTGTGAGATAACGATGGAAGTGATACTGTAAGGGCAGGATCATCTATTAGCCTAATTGCATGCTTCTGGATGGTGTCAAGAGTTATAAGGGAAGTTATAGGTGCCCCACTCCAAACATGTGAGCAGTATTCTAACATGGACGGATTTGGTATTTGTATATAGTGCATAGGTGGTGGTTGTGTGTAAAGTAGGCTCTTGTACGAAAGAGAATGCCAAGTTTCTTGGATACTGAGAAAGCCATTCATGCGATGTGTTTATGCCAGGAGAGGCTGGAGGTAAACGTTAGTCCAAGCAATCAGATCTAATCTTGTCTGGTGATTTATGTATTACTCAGGGAATGGGGCGGGTTGGCTGGGATCTCTTTTGTGCAGGAAAATGCAAGACTTTATTTTGGTGGCATTGAAAATTACAAGGTTGTCCTCACCGCAGGCGAGGATAGTATGTAGATCAATGTTTAAGGTACTAGTTGTAGACGATCTTTTATCCTGGGTTGTCAGATTACTGCATGGTTTGTCAAATAAATAGGATGAGTGGAGAGTACCATCGTCTGCAAAGCCGTGGATGTCATTACTGGTTATTGTGAGTGGTCATTTATGTACAGGATAAAGAAAGTAGTTGATAGGACAGAACCTTGAAACACTCCCGCATTAGTGGTAAACCTCGAAGACAGGGAGCCATCTACCATGACTTGCTGAGAAGGCCCAGAGAGAAAGCTGGCTACCCAATTACAGATGGTGCCAGGGTGACCATAAGATGACAAGTTCTTTAGTAGGTCTCGATGCTACATAGGGTCGATGACTTTGGAAGTGTCAAGGGCGACAGCTCAAGTTTCTCAAAACCTTTTCATGGCAAGTGGTGGATTCTGTAAGCTACAAGATCAGCTGTCGATCTCTAATGGCAGAATCGGTACTGGTGGTCGCTGATTAATTCGAGGAGGGGGGTTGGTTATTGAAGACTGTTACCACTATTTTTGAGAGGATAGAGATGATGACAATTGGCTGGTAGTTTGAAAGGTGACATCTATCATTCTTTTTTTTAGAATTTTTTGGTTGTTAAATTTCTTAAATACATTGGGACAAATACCAGATATGTATAATAAATTATAGAGACGATGCAGGACGGTATTAGCTCTGAAGCACAATGTTTGAGAACGATTGGAGAGATGCCATTAGGACGAGAAGACTTTTTAGTATCCAAGTCATTTAGAGGTTTTCTAATGTCTTTTTCTCTAACATTTATAGTGGGCATACGGTTATTGGATTCCGGTATGTTAGAAGGTGATTTTCGTTGATTATCTATGCAGGAGTTCAGCGAAACGAATGATCTCAGCTATATCTTTGGGTAATGTAACAGTGGTGCAATTTGAATAAGAGAGAGAGAGAGAGACGGAAGTGTAGGAGTGCAGAAGTTACGTCCGACGTTCTTAGCAAGCGAACAGAATGCTCGGCTACGATTTCGACAGCAGGCGAGTCTTCTGCTGGTGGCCTTTATGAAATCGGATTTGGATCAACTGATGACTGATCAATCAGTCATCAGTTGATCCAAATGTTGCGTACTTTGGTATAGGCAAAGTAATAAAGCTGAAGTGCTTCTTGCGAGCCACATGTGTTAAGCTGAAGTTTGTTTCTTTGACTTCTTCGACACATTTTCGGTTGAACCAGGACTTAGAAAGTGAATGTAGATCATGCATTGAATGAGGCATGAATCTCGTACAAGGAGATTGTGGTCTGAGTTGCCGAGAGGATAGGTGACATCTACAGTGTATCTGTGAAGAGAAGTGGTCAGAAAGAGATCCATAGTATTTGGAAAGTGAACATGCTATCTGGGATTCAAGTCGGTAGATCTACAGTTTGTGTTAGGACATTACGTATACCAAAGTCTTCTGTTTCTCCTCCTGCTTGATTGGTGGTGTCGGAGTAGGGATGCCCTGGAAGGTGACCTCACTATTTGAATAGCTGGATTTCAGTGGTCGAGTTCCACGGAAAGGAACATGAAGAGATCTGAGTGGTTGTCAGTGTCAGTGAAGACCGGTGAATGCAACAAATGAATGTTAAAAAATGGAGCAAGGAAACCTTCAGCCAGAGAATGTCAAAAGCAGTGGATTCTAAATTAGTCATTCTCTATCAGGCTCTGTTGGATTTCACAAAGGCACAGGTGCCTCCCTTGTGGGGAAAAGAATCGTGAAGTGTGTAGTTGAGTCACTGGAGGCGAACATTAATAGATATGGCTGCGATCTGGGTTTCTGTCAGAAATAGGATTCTAGTTTGGCAAACTGTAAGTGATGGTAGACGTCGTTTATGTTAATGTCTCGGATGTTAGTAAATTGGACGTAAAAGTGAGTTTTTATGAAGAGATTCTGACTTGGTCTGTATGTTGTGACTTTTTTGATGGATTGATTTGTGAGCGAGATTCACTTTTGTCGCAGTTTCACTGTTATTGTTTGTGAGAGACTTTATACGTTTGATCGTAAGCTTGATTAGATGGAAATATATAGCAGGAATGTGCAGTGAGAGAAATTGCTACTTCTGTAGTTCTTCCTTAAATCAGACTCATCTCGAGTTTAAGTTCAGGAAGTATTTGTAGTAGGTGTATGGATAGAAATAAGAATAATAATAATGTGCTAAATAATGTGGGATTATAATTTTTAGAATCAGCTACAAAACATATATAATAATTTATATATGTTTTTACGTAATTTTTGCAGGAGACTTAAATGCAAGAATTGGATACCTGAAAATTAATAATAATATAGGAATACATGGAGAACATACTCTAAACAGGAATGGTAAAAAATTGTTTGACTTTCTAGTTTATAATAACCTAAAAATAATGAATTCTTTCTATAAACATAAAGACATACATAAATATACTTGGACAGCAAGAGGATGGAAATCAATATTAGATTACTTCATATTAAATGAAAAGACATCAAAATTTTCACTAGATGTTAGACTTCACAGAGGATATGAAATAAGCAGTGACCACTTCCTTGTTAAAATAAAATTACGATTACCACCTAAATGGCTACAGGTAACAAGAACAGAAAGAAAAATTGAAACATTTGTTTATAAAACATGTCTATTGAATGACACAAATGTACAATGGTTATATGAACAAAAAATTAACCAATATCTAGATAAAATAAAACAAAATGAAGAAAGAGAAATAGAATGGCTTAATATAAAAACGAAATATATTTCAGCAGCAAATGAAAGCTTAGAAAAGACCACAAAATTCAATAAAAGGAAAAAAAACTAAAGATCTGGGATGATACAATCAAAGAAATAATCAAAACGAAAAAAAGAAGCCTGTCACAAATGGTTAAGCAGCAAAAGATTAGAAGATGAAATAGAATATAAAAGAATAAGAGCCATACCTAAAAGAGAAGTCAGAAAAACACAGAGAATCATGGAACAAATTTGTTTCTAATTTAGAACATGATTTATATAAAATAAGACCCAATGTATATAAGATTTTGAAACTTAAATGCAGATACAAAAAAAAACATAAAATTAAACACTGGATTGAAATTAGAGGAATTTCTAAATTACTACATAGAATTGTGGATAGACCAATATTTTAAAAAATACAACTGGCAAACAATTAACGAAAATGAAAAAGAAATAACTAAAGAAGAATTAAAAATCAGCCTGAAAGAAACAAGAAACGGAAAATCACCTGGAGAAGATAAACTAGGTTCAGAACTATATAAATACGCAGGAACAAGATTCAAAGAAAGACTCTTATTATGTTTAAATAACATTTATTCAACTGGTATCCCTCAATAGAATGAAAAAAAGCAATTGTGATTCTTTTCTTTAAACAAGGTAATAGAGATGACCATAAAAACTATAGAGGTATCAGTATACTAATTTCTTGTTACAAAATATATAGCAGAATCTTAAAGAGCAAACTAATAAGATATTCCGAAAACTTTAGTTTACAAGTACAGAATGGATTTAGAAAAGGATGATCATGTATAGACCCGGCCTTTGCCAAAAATTAATAATAGAGAAAAGAAGAGAATACAATTTAGAAACACATATTGCATTTATTGACTTTGAAAAAGCATTTGACAAAGTTAAAAGAAACATATTATTTAACATATTAAAAGAAAGACAAATACCAAATAATATCCTAAAAGCTGTCACAAGTATATATGAAAATAATCAAATACAAATAAGATTAAATCACGAGCTATCATATACGAGAGAGATAAACCAAAAGGTCCGAAAAGGATGTCCCCTCTCAGCAACGCTCTTTAATATCTACTTAAATGAAATAATAATAAAATGGAATAAAAATTTACATCAAGGAATTAAACTTTCCCCTTCAGTAAACCTAAACACCTTCCTCTTTGCCGACCACCAAATATTAATCACAAATTCTCAAGATAACTTACAAAAAGCTATTTTAGATCTAAATGAGATAGCCAAAGATTGTGGTGTGATAATATCAACAAAACAAATCCAAAACTATGGCCTTTAAAGGACAAGATCCAGCAAGAACTAAAATAGTAATGGATAACAAGATAGAACAGGTGAATTCATTTAACTACCTAGGATTTATGATCACATATGAAAATGAAAAAGATATGAACGTAAAAATTGAAAATATTTAAAAATAACAGGTGTAATTAACTCTATATTTAAACCAAATCTAGTTCAAAAACAAACCAGACTAAAACGATACAATACATTAGCCCTACCAGTCTTAATGTATGGAAGCGAAATCTGGACAATAAAACAAAAAGACAAACAAAAATTAACAACAGCAGAAATGAAGTTTATGAGAAAAACTGCAAAGTATACCCTATTTGATCACAAAAGAAACGAAGAAATTATGAAAGAATTAAACCAAGAACCAGTAATAGAAAAAATTAAAAAATATAAATATAAATGGATGGAACACGTTCAAAGAGTGAAAACAGAAAGTTTACCAATACAAGCCTTAAGTTACAAGCCATTAGGAAAAAGAAAACCAGGACGTCCTCTTAAACGATTCAACGATAACTTCTAAGGCCGAAACAGGCCACGCTAGGCCTAAATCTTTGATACGCATGATGATGATGATGATGATGAATAAGCCGGCACTGCGCTTTTCCTTTAATTGTCAACTGGAGAAATTGCAACCCTTATTTTTGGGATTGCCGAGTCTTAGCTTACGAGGATGCAGTAGGTATTTCAAGTGCATAATGCTAATGTTATCAGAAACTATCGAATATAGAAAAGAGTGGAACTATTATTATTTATCACGGAATAAATAGAATATGAGATCGATGATACACTGAATTTCTATTATGGACAGGAGTGTGAGACGGTGTAGTGTGTGAGAAGAAAATATATCACCAGCTAATAATAATAATATATTCAAAAAATAAAAAAGGAGTTCGATAGTATGAAGGGGAGAAGATAGCGTATAGGTGATTAAATGCAAGCCAATCTCTACAAAGATGGCGAATTTCATGATACGCCTGTTGGTTTTTGCTATAGGAATCATTAGTTAGTACACTTTCCGTCCTTGTTGGCCGAGTGGTTAGTATATTAATTCTCGAACTAACAAGCTGCAGTTTCAAATTTAGTAATCCTTTATCAAAGTAATCATTAACAAATCAGTATCAAAGTAATCATTATCAAATCAGTATCAAAGTAATCATTATCAAATCAGTATCAAAGTAATCATTATCAAATCAGTATCAAAGTAATCATTAATTCCCTCTTTCGTTTTAAGGAACATTTTTTAATTGACCTACTTACCTGTAAACACTTTCATAGACTTTGGATGGTTGTTCATATTGGACTGCTTTCTTTATTTCGTGATCTAAAATATCCCATGAGTGGTCAATTCCTGGATTGAAAACGAATATTTGTTCTTCCCTTAACGGCATTTTACATCTATTATACAGTTCAAAAACAAACCATACAAACAGAATTGAAAGGAAGGCAATCATTGTGCATCCTATTGAAGATATGTCATCAGCTTTGAATGTGAAAATATCATAACAGAATAAGTGAACTTTACGTCCTATTAATAGGAGCATATCTGAACTCGGATGATGGCAGAGGTTACTTTGTATTTTAACTGAAAAACTATTTGAATTTAGTACAAGGGCATCTAATACCGATGTGATGCCACTCATCGGTAAAAATCAACACTGTTTTCAGAATGGAACATAGAATATGTTTAATAACGAGATTAGATGCCAAATTCTTTAGTGACTTTCTTACTGTCAGGAGAAATCCAAGGAATTCTCATTCCTATTAGGGAAATGACACAGTTGAATGAAATGCATGCTTGTGCCCATTTTTTATTACTTTATTTATTTATGTTTACTTTCGAATACTTTCGAGTTCAATGTTTCCATGTTGCAATTCCCATTGCAACATGGAAACATTGAACTCGAAACAATTTTTCATCTGATAAGAACATGATTTTTGTACTCGGTTGTTCATTTTACTGCTGATTTATTATTTTCGTTCGTTTTTTTTTTTTTTCAATAAAAGATTATCGCGACGTACTTGATAATATTAGCTGTGTGCTTGTCATTAGTAGCAGAGGCTCGAGCAAGTTTGTCCGGAAACATAATAGTTTATGACTAGAAATTGAAAATGGCCTTTTATGAAAAACTGCCTATTAGTGACACGTGCTTATCAGCATGTTTAAGTGTAATTTTAGTAATTGTTATAAAGTTCTTGTATACTTTTTTAAATCGTAAGACTTACAAAAACCTTCCAAGAGGCCCATGGGGATTACCTTTTGTGGGTTATATGCCTTTTCTCAGTAAGATTCTACATCGAGATTTCGATAAACTCTCGGAAAAATACGGAAAAGTATTCTCGTAAGTATGACCTATTTATATAATACTGTCCAAAACGCATGAAGTATCCGTGCCAATTCTAAGCAAAATAGCACTTTTTTTTTCAAATTTTGTGAAAGTAATGTTTATACAAATCAAGGCATTGCACGAAATTACATTAAAAATCAAATCCATCTTTTTTATTTTTTATTTTGGCTAGATGGATGAAGCAAGAATGCTTTTCATATTTCCCGTTATCTGTAGAAGAAAATGTATGGATGGGATAATATACAGCTTATAGCAGTGATCATGGCAGGAGGGTAGCAGCAATAGCCAAGCCTCAGTTAAAACTTCATTGGCTACAGCATTGCCATCCATTACCCTCCCTGGGATGCCCATTTTAGTCGCCTCGTACGACATGCATGGACTACAGTGGGGCAAGTTTTAAGTAAAGCCCTCTCTAAAAATTAAGACGATCCCCCGGACCACTCCCTATGAGTAGCCGAAAGATCATCCAACTCAGCATTGGTTCCAGTCAGTGACGCCCCCCCCCAACACCATCACCACCACTGATCAGAGCAGCTCATATTCCAGGGAAAAGCATCCACTACGACATGCATGGGCTACAGTGCGGTTATCCCGGCCACCACACGGGGTTAGAATTCATCTACCACTTCATCTCATCATCATCATACGTTTCAAGGATTAGGCCTAGATGACTTCTATGGCCTGTTCCGGCCTTAGAAGTCATCGTTGAATCGTTTAAGAGGACGTCCTGGTTTTCTTTTTCCTAATGGCTTGTACTTTAAGGCTTGTATTGGTAATCTTTCTGTTTTCATTCTTTGAACGTGTTCCATCCATCTATGTTTATATTTTTTAATTTTTTCAATTACTGGTTCTTGGTTTAATTCTTTCATTATATCTTCGTTTCTTTTGTGATCAAATAGGGTATACTTTGCAGTTTTTCTCATAAACTTCATTTCTGCTGTTGTTAATCTTTGTTTGTCTTTTTGTTTTATTGTCCAGATTTCGCTTCCATACATTAAGACCGGTAGGGCTAATGTATTGTATACATTTACCCTGGTTTGTTTTTGAACTAGGTTTGGTTTAAATATAGAGTTAATTACTCCTGTTATTTTTAAATATTTTGCAATTTTTATGTTTATATCTTTTTCATTTTCATAAGTGATCATACATCCTAGGTAGTTAAATGAATTCACCTGTTCTAAGATCTTGTTTGTTATCTAATACTATTTTAGTTCTTGCTGGATCTTGTCCTTTAAAGGCCATAGTTTTTGATTTTTCCGTTGATATTATCATACTATAATCTTTGGATATCTCATTTAGATTTAAAATAGCTTTCTGTAAGTTATCTTCAGAATTTGTAATTATTATTTGATCGTCTGCAAAGAGGAGAGTGTTTAAGTTAACTGTAGGTGAAAGTTTAATTCCTTGATGTAAATGTTTACTCCATTTTATTATTATTTCATTTAAGTAGTTATTAAAAAGAGTTGCTGAGAGGGGACATCCCTGTCGGACCCCTTGGTTTTTCTCTCTTGTGTATGATAGCTCATGATTTAATCTTATTTGTATTGGATTATTTTCATATATACTTGTGACAGCTTTTAGGATATTATTTGGTAGTTGTCGTTCTTTTAATATGTTAAATGATATGTTTCTTTTAACTTTGTCAAATGCTTTTTTCAAAATGCAATATGTGTTTCTAAATTATATTCTCTTCTTTTCTCTATTATTACTTTTAGGCAGAAGGCTGGGTCTATACATGATCGTCCTTTTCTAAATCCATTTTGTACCTCTAGAATAAAGTTTTCGGAATATTTCATTAGTTTGTTATTTAAGATTCTGCTGTATATTTTGTAACATGAATTTAGTATACTGATACCTCTATAGTTTTTAGGGTCATCTCTATTACCTTTCTTAAAGATAGGAATCACAATTGCTTTTTTCCATTCTATTGGGGGGATACCAGTTGAGTAAATTTTATTTCAAAATAATAAGAGTCTTCCTTTGAATCTTGTTCCTGCGTATTTATATAGTTCTGAACCTAGCTTATCTTCTCCAGGTGATTTTCCGCTTCTTGTTTCTTTCAGGCTGATTTCTAATTCTTCTTCAGTTATTTCCTTTTCATTTTCGTTAATTGTTTGCCAGTTGTCTTTTTTAAAATATTTGTCTGTCCACAGTTCTGTGTAGTAATTTAGAAATTCTTCTAATTTCAATTCAGTGTTTAATTTTATGTTTTCTTTGGTATCTGCATTTAGGTGTTTCAAAATCGTATATACATTGGGTCTTATTTTATATAAATCATGTTCTAAATTAGAAACAAATTTATTCCATGATTCCCTATGTCTTTTTCTGACTTCTCTTTTAGCTATGGCTCTTATTCTTTTATATTCTATTTCATCTTCTAATCTTTTACTGCTTAACCATTTGTGATAGGCTTCGTTTTTCGTTTTGATTATTTCTTTGATTGTATCATCCCAGATCTTCAGTTTTCTTTTCCTTTTATTGAATTTTGTGGTCTTTTCTAAGCTTTCATTTGCTGCTGAAATTTATATCGTTTTTATATTAAGCCATTCTATTTCTCTTTCTTCAATTTGTTTTATTTTATCTAGATACTGGTTAATTCTTTGTTCATATAGCGATTGTACATTTGTGTCATTCAATAGTCTAGTTTTATAAACAAATGTTTCAATTTTTCTTTCTGTTCTTGTTACTTGTAGCCATTTAGGTGGTAATCTTAATTTTATTTTAACAAGGAAGTGGTCACTGCTTATTTCATATCCTCTGCGAACTCTAACATCTAGTGAAAATTTTGATGTCTTTTCATTTAATATGAAGTAATCTAATATTGATTTCCATCCTCTTGCTGCCCAAGTGTATTTATGTATGTCCTTATGTTTATAGAAGGAATTCATTAGTTTTAGGTTATTATAAACTACAAAGTCAATCAATTTTTTACCATTTCTGTTTAGAGTGTGTTCTCCATGTATTCCTATATTATTATTAATTTTCGTGTTTCCAATTCTTGCATTTAAGTCTCCTGCTAAAATTATGTAATCATTTTTATTCATTTTATTATATATGTTTTGTAGCTGATTATAAAAATCAATATTATCCTGTTTTCTTCCTTCTTCTGGGGCATATAAACCAATTATTGTTAAATAGCCTCTGTCTATTTTTATTCTAGCTTCTATTATTCTTTCATTCCATAATTTATAATTTTTTAACTCTTTGAAAGGGAGTTATGAATCAAATCATCACTCCTGCTTGTGCTCTTTGGTCTCTGTCGACTCCACTGTATATCACATTAAAATTTTCAGTTCTCATAGTTCCTTTTAATTTCTTTTTTGTTTCAGTGATTACTGCTATTTTAAAATTTCTTTCATTTAATAACTGGTCTAATTCTATTTCTTTATATGCTATTCCTCTTACATTCCAGTTTGCTATGTGTATTATATTTTGTCGTTTCCATTTTCGTTTTCCCTTTTCCATTCCAGGGTCGTTTCCCATAGATTCAATCCGATTATCTTTTTCTGTCAGCTTACAAGTTACCACTTCATCTACTAATATATATTTATATTAGTAGATTAGTTTTATATTAATATAATATATTATATATATTATATTATAATTTAAATATATATTACCACTTCATCTACTAATATATATTTAAATCATAATATAATAAATGTACAATATTAAATATTTTCATTATTTTAAGAAAAAATGCAAATATTTTAAGTTTTTTTTAAAAAAAAAATTACGTATTACATTACTTTTGCCGTAATTATTCATAAGGATATTTTAATTTCAATGAACTACAATGTTAACTTTGAGAATCTGTATCTTGTTTTTCTAAATATGTATTTAGCATACATAGGGAAACTTTTTTTCAGAAAGTATAAATACAAATGTTTACTGTAATCCGTGGTTTTCGTTTTACTTCGGAAACGTGTCGGCATATTACCCGGGTATAATATCGACAGGGTTAAATACTGCCAGGGAAGGTTGAAATAGTTCCAGTAACTAGTAACTCACTTTCAACGGTTCACTTTAGAGCCTCCCCTGACGGTAAACAGCAGGAAACCATTTTTAATATGAATCCTATCCCTATTAAATACCTGTATGATACCGTCGGTGGAGTAATGTTTGGATCATCGTGACTGTTGGAGTAACTCTCCAATAGACTAGCTGATGGTGTCATATCAACGAGCAACTTCAGCTCCCACTTAAAACATTCACATACAGTTCGAATGCTACCTATGCCTTAGGTAGCATTCAAATCCATAGCTCGTTGGTTGAAAAGCGAAGAGCTATTCACTCGGCAAACCAGATCGGTTATTATATATCCTATCATAATGCACGTTTCAAACGAAGAATAAAATTTAATTTAGTCTCTTAAATCTCAAACTATCAGCTTGTTCTTGTTCGTTCAATATCAGAGTTGATTCTTAGCAACAACATTCACCACGGAAAAGTGGGATTGGAAAGAGAATCAGAAAGTACAATCGATTCTCGATATTCCTATTAAGCTACATGAAGGTCTTCTCCCTGTTAATCTAGTTTCGATCTTTTAGAAAATCATCAATTATAGTCATTGAATAAGAATGCCATAAAGAATTTATCTTGATGACATTACAAATTAAACTATTAAAGTAAAAAGGTAATGCATAATGTTGTTAATTTTATAGCCTATCCAAAGAATGTTTGCCATTGCAACGATAAAACGTTTTGAAGGGATCACGTAAATTTTCATTTAGTTTTCTCTTCCTTTCTAGGCTTTATCTTGGACAAAAATACACGGTTGTGGTTGGAGATTATGATACTGCTAAAGAATTATTACATAAATCTGAAGTCTTGTCCAAACCTCCAAACCGACTTTTTAATGTAGTCACAGGTTTAGTTGGTAAGTAGAGAGAAAGAATTTAAAACAAAAACAAAAAAACTTTATAAAATTTTGGTTTAGTAAATTATCCCACTGGTCAGTTTGCAATAATTTATTGTAACTGTGGAAATTTATATATTTCTTAAATGCAACCATCTATGACATTTAATGGTAGAGATTATTTTTTCAGTCCATCTTTCAAGGACTTTATAAAATGAAATATAAAAAATGCAAACAAATTCTGGTAATTCCGATTATCCAGTTTTAAATCTGAAATAACACTCTTGTCTCTTGCTATAATAGATTAATTTGTTCATCGTCTTCTACAACGAATGTGTTGAATATTTTAATGATTTTGACGATTTTGATTTCAACACAAGACAATAATAAAAACAAAAAGTATAAATAGTATACTATGAAGTGTGTGTCCCGTACATGTTACTTGGACAGGCAGGAAGATCTTTTTTTTTTCTTCTCTTAGATGAATGGAGGTTGCAGCTTTAAGGTTTAAATGTGGCATAGAGCATAGATTTATTAAGCCCTCTGGATGTCTTTGATGTGCCCTGAATATACGGGATAGTAATAACAGTTTTGCTATGGTCTTGTATATTAGAGAAAGGAATGTATTTGTAAGAGCATTATCACTGGAAGGTCTATCTCTAGTGTGTTAGTGTTTTAAGGTTACTGTTTGATTGAATGATTGTGTGATTGTGTGTACAAATGTCTTCCAGTACGTTTAGTCTTTCTATAAATAGAAAAAGACAAAGGATAGTTAATTAATTTCCACTGTGTAGTTGATTTTATGATGTTGGATATTTGAAAGCGCTATAATGTATTTAACGTATCTGTACCATGTAGCCAAATAGCAAACACATCACTGCAGATTACAATCACACCACCGGTTGCTTGAGCCCAGCTCTGTTGCGCATTTGATTTTTTTAAGTGTTTTGCGAAGAAATTAGCTAAACTCGGGTACGATGGTCGAACCCATCATTGCCCCATCCATTTATTTTTCTACATTTTCCATTCCATGTTAATTAACTCTCATTTAATGGTATATTAATAAATCAGTGAAGTAATATCGAAACTAATCATTATGTCTGAACTTTTTAGAGTATGGTTTTTAATATACTTTTTAAAGTAAACAGATTTTTTTAAATGAAGAAGCCGTCAATGCATTAAACTGGGGTCATATCTTTGCCCATACACTTGGGTAAATTCGGGAAAAAAAATTCAGTCAATTATCATCATCTTAGTAAAAACCTCAACACGAACTGCCAACATGCATCAAAATAGTTTCCGAAAAACAGCAATCATGAATTTAACCCAGGTTTTACATTAATGTTGCTAATGTAAAGCATTAACAGTTCATTGCCAATTCAACATAGAAATATGCATTACATTAGTATAATGCTGAAAACATTTTGGATAAAAAGTCATGGGGGATAATCTATGGACCACAATCAAGAAGATATACGTTCAAAATCAGTTGCTCTGAGCAGTAATTAATATAAGAACCATTGAATCAGTTACAGAATGGAAAAAAATAAACAGAGTCCTTCAGGGATGCCCAAAGACATCATTCTTATTTGATATCTATTCAGATGAAATAATAAATTAATGGGGGGAAAATGAAACCAGCATTTAACTGGATTACGAAGCATGATATCGTCTTATTTACAGACGATGAAATGACCATCGCAAGAACTGGCGATATCACAGGTTTTAAAGGACTGTCTGCAGTTCCAAGTGAAATCATGATTGAAAATAAAATATATAGAAAATCATTGGCTTACAATGGTTTGGATTTTCTATATCATATATGAAAGTAGTTGCCATTGATATACCAAAATTTCAAACTTATAATGATCAATAATATTTTAAAACCTACCAAATTCATAAATTTATTCGTTCTGCCAAGACCTTATCAATTGTGTGAAAGTGGATGGATATCGACCATGAAAATGGCAGCCAGAAAAAATAAACAAATAAAAATGAGAAATGATGTTGAGATAACAGGCTACACAATCTGAGAAAAAAAAAAGAAACACAGAAATATGTGACACACACGTATTACATGCACAGACAAAAAAATACAACTCCGATTTAGATTAAATATACAAATACTGCATAGTGCTTAAAGCAACAGATTTTGAACGTTTAATTTTCGATTATGATCCATAGCTTATCCTTGCCTCTTATGCTCTGCTACTGGTTAAGAAAAACCTAAGAAAAGGTTGAATGAAAAGATGGGACCGAAACAGGCTTCCAGATGTAGAATCCTTAAAGCATTACTGAAATAAAGAGCTGAAAGGCTTCACTTCGGCGATGTAAAATTATTTAAATTAAGGGGATATTATATCCCACATTATTTCAAAGCCGAATAAGAAAAAACTCAAAGATAGAAATCATCAAAGAGTTTCATGCCGAATATATAGCAAACTATAAAAGTTTCGGCGGATTGTAGCGTAAGCTAAAACACATGATTCAATACTAGGGCAACTCGTAGCAAAGGTGGCTAAAGTTCTGCTCACTATTCTTAGAATTTCCCATAATGTAAAACACATCTCCTAGGAGATGTATAATGTTATGCATTGTGGTGGAAGGTCACTACCCAGACCGGTTTCGACCTTTATTGAGGTCTCATTAGTGACTAGGTAGACACCTAGATAATATTGAGATTATAGTGAAGAGAACTTAAATAATTTTCTATACGAGTTGTCAAAAAGGTGCACCAATAAATTACTCAGTATTATCTAGGTCTACCTATACCTTTGCTACGAGTTGCCCTAGTACTGAACCATGTGTTTTAGCTTACGCTACAATCCGCCGAAACTTTTATAGTTTTCTGTATATTCGGCATGAAACTCTTTGATGATTTCTATCTTTGAGTTTCTTATTCGGCTTTGAAATAATGTGGGATTTAATATCCCCTTAATTCCTTAAAGAATGATATCCAGAGTATATTTTTATTCATGTTAGAAAAAACATAGTTAATGATACTCAATCACCATTACGAAAATGCAGAGTTTGGTGAATCATGTGAAAAAAAAAAAACTATAGTTAGTGCCAATTCCTATTAAGAGAATTATATTTTTAGGAGAGATTAGCAGTTTCGATTGCCGTCAATAAATCACTGATAGACGATGAATTATTTGGTCGTACTCATCTATACGTGAAGCTGTTTGATGCTATTCAGTTGCAAAAAATCAAGAATCGTCAAACTCTTAGTTGGCAGTGTTTGTTTTGTAGTAATTACCTCCAAAAGAAATCTAAGGCTATGAAGTACGTATATTATGTGTTTACTGAGTGTGGTTTCACTTTAAATGAGATTGTGTTTATTTCATTAGGGACAATTATTAGCAACAAATGTGCCGAAGCTTCGACCCCAGTACAACAACAACAACAAAAAAAAGAAATTAGTAATACACAAAATTAATACCTTAAATTAATGTTTCTTGCTGGCTTAATTTTCACTGTAGTGTCTTCGTTTGGTATTGTGGTGAAGCCAAGTTACTGCTAGTGATTTTTCAGTTACTAAAAATATAGGCAAAATTATTTTAATGCTTCCGCTATGGATAAAAATGTTGAGAATAGTATCTACTGTAAAAACAATAGCAATAAGAATAAAATTAATATAGAATTTGTTTTTCCTTATGTAGGAGTTGCATCGTTCAATGGACAAGCCTGGCATGATCAACGTAAGATTTTTAATTACAGTCTGATGAAGTTGACATCCACATTAAATGAGCGTGTTCGAGTAAGTAGTCTATTTAAATAGATTAATGTCCCCCTGCGATTATCTGTAATATGTAATTTTCAAAGAAAAAAAAATGTACGTGTACTATGAGAAAATACAAAATCCATTTTTTTTTTCTTTTTGCGTATGTGATATCAAAATTTTACATTTGTTATAGTTTTAACAAGGTTATTACTTCATCTTTTTCATATCGTTTGTCTAGAATTCTATCAAAAGTGAAGAGAATCTCCAATAAACTCATAGCTTCAGGATTAAACAAAACCAAAGAGAAGTTCCACCATTCATTGAAAATTTCTTCTCTTCTTGAGCTTTGGCTGCATGCGAAAATGTTGTTACCTAAAGGATGTAATCCTGTATTTACCGTTCTTACCTTTAGTTAACGTAAATTCAAATCTCGATCATTCAGTATTTCTCATTTTAAATTTAAGAGGTGAGAAACTAAAGGGTGTTCATCACCAGCCTAGAACAGTTAGTATAGGGATGCAAGAAATCCTGATACTATTAGGAGAAATAAGAGATAGGTGGAAAGTATGAGAAATATGCAAAAATCGACCTGAGTTCTTTTATGTCATCATATAGCCAAAGGCTATCGTTGTTTTTCTTTTTCACCGGTCTCATTAAATCAATAAATAAAATATGTCCGCGCGGTTAGCCTAGTGGCTTTGCGCTTCGCAACCATATGCCTGGGGAAGGAGTGTCCTGGGTTCGATTCCCGTCACCGACGTGAGGAGCTTAAGGATCTTCCTCAGCCATAGCCAAGTTAGCCGGTCTTGGGCGTGGGCAGCAGGGTCCCCCTTAGTTTATCTGGGGTTTTTCATCCCGCAAGCAGGCTAACCGGCCCCGTGAACACACACACGAATCTACAGCCATAAAAATCTACTTAACCCCCCATGAGAGGGCTCCACTCGCTACAATAGGGACGGAGGAGAAAAGGGAGGAAACTCCATATGAATAAATAAATAAATAAATAAAATTAACTAGTAACAACGAGTAACATTACTGACTTAACGGGTGAAGCAAAAGCTTTTCGTATTCCCGGCTATCTTAATTGAGACTGTGAGTAGAAAGAGTTTATGAGCTATATTGCTAGCCCTGAGTGGGCTAGGAGATTAATCCTCAGTGAGGGGGGGGGTTGAGGATGGCTTTAGGTCTTTTGTGCTTAGAATAGTCCATTGCATCATAGTCAGCGGCCAGTTGGATCAGTCTGTTAGGATGCACAGTTGCTTTTGAAAAGAATTTGGTTGCTATAGTCTGCATGAAGGTGTAGATATAGGGGACCTCCGTGTCGCGATGCAGATGGACAGTTCGGATGAACCATGGAGCGCCAAGATCATTCTAAGACACTTGTTCTGAATGCGTTGTAATTTAATGATATTTGAGTTTGAAGTATGGCTCCAGGCCGGTGAGGCATAGGTGAGTATTGGACGAACCATCAGTTTGTATATGAGAAGTTTGATTCTGGTGCTCAGTTTACTGTTTCTGTTTATTAGCGGATAGAGCTGGGCTATGGTTTTTGATGTGTTTGCACAGAGAGTCTTGATATGGGAGTTGAAAGTCAGTTTACTGTCCATTACTACACCGAGACTCTTGATCTCTGTTTTCCACTGAATTTTTGTGTTAAGGAGGAGAATATCTTCTTTGGGAAGCACTGATCTTCTAGAGAATAAGACGGCTACGCTCTTCTGAGGATTCACCTGGGGTCGCCATTTGGCAAAATATTGTTCTATTTGCAGTAGGTTTTCTTGCAGTTTCTTGATGGCTAAGTGAGGCTTTAATGATCTGGCCAATATCGCTGTGTCATCAGCGTAAAGTGCTTTAATTGAAGATAATGGGTTGTGTGGTATATCATGCAGGTATAAGGAGAATAGGATTGGTGCTAGTAAGGACCCTTGTGGAACTCCAGCCAAGATGTGTTTCTGTGAGGACACTACTCCACTTAATCTCACTTGCATGCGTCTATCGCAGAGGTACGTCTTGATGAGTTGAATGATTCCGATTAGAACACCGGATGATATAAGCTTGTATAGCAAGCTATAATGCCAAACCTTGTCAAATGCACTGGCTAAGTCTAGGAAAACAGCCCCAGTGCATTGACGCCAGTTAAAACCTGTAATGATATGTTCCACCAATCTGTGTATTTGTTGTGTGGTACTATGCAACTGTCTGAAGCCAAACTGCTCCTCAGGCAGGATGTTTAACCGGAGTACAGAATCTTGAAGCCTAGTAAGAATTACCTTCTCAGCAATTTTTCCGAGATTAGAGATGAGACTGATTGGTCTGTAATTCTGTGGCAAAGTGGGATCCTTTCCAGGTTTATGAATTGGAACAATGTACGCCAATTTCCAGTAGGAAGGGAAATACTTGTAGTGAAGTATGGAGTTGATTATGTTTGCCAAATGAACAATAGCTTTGCGAGGTAGAAGTTTTATAACTTTGTTGGAGATACAGTCGGGTCCAGGAGCCTTTTTATTTTTGAATTTCTGAATAATAGCATATATTTCAGCAGGTGAGGTGGGTTTAATTTGAGTAGAATGTGTGGGAGCAGACTTGAGCGAATATCTGACATTACGGTGTATCTTGTAGATATGACTAATGGCAAGGTGATCGTATGCGGGTTTGCATTGATTTTCAAGGTGATTAGCTATTGCCTCAGCTTTATCAGCATCAGTGTGGATGAGACCTGAATCTGTTTGCAAAGGGGGAAGAGGTTCATTTTTGTTCTTGATCTTTCGGATAAGATTCCATACAGAGTGGCTGTCAGTGGAGATGGAGGTCAGTTTTTCTTCCCAGAGTTGAGTTCTATGAGCTGCGAGTGCATCTCTCGCTGCAGAGTTTAACCTATTTAAGATCCGTTTATCTTGTGGCGCCCTAGTGTTATGGTATCTTTTTCTAGCCCTATTTTTTCCCTAATCAGATTCATAGTATCTTCAGGCAGGTGGTTGGATTTGTGGGTGGTTGCAGGGGTAGTAACTGCTGCACAGGCTGCTGTAATCTGTTCTGTTAGATTTTTGACAGCTATGTCAATTTCCTCTTTTGATTTAATGATGGGAACAGGACCAATATATTTTGGAAGCACCTTGGAGAGCCTTTCCCAAGGAATAAATGAGTGAGGGGGTGGGAATAATTTTTAAAGATTTCCTAATTTTAACCGTATTGGATTATGATCTGATGATAAATCATTGATTGTCATTAAATTGTATTGGAGTCTGATGTGCTGCAGTATAGCTATGTCCAATACATCAGCCCTGCCATAGGTGTTGTGATGGGTGGGATCAGCATGGCCTATTACGTGAAGGTTGTTGAAATCAGCATAGTTCTGTAGTATCTGTCCATTTTTGTTAGTGGAGTGGCTATTCCAGGTAGAATGCTTGGCATTTAAATCACCTGCCACAATGGTAGGCTCTCCAGTATCAAATATGGCGTTCAAATCAGAAGGTAGTAATGATTTTTGAGGTGGATGGTATGGTGCAAAAATTTTTAATTTGCCTACTGAGCTCGTGAGAATCTCGATGCCAGTGACCTCGAGATTGGAGGTAGGAATGTTTATGGAGTGATGAGAGATAAAATTCTTGATGAAAATTGCCGTGCCTCCACCTCTGTGGGTTGATCTGTCAGTTCTATACGACTGATATCCATAGATTTTGGGACTGTCTGCTGGTCTTAGATGCGTTTCATTTATTAGTAGAAGATCTGGCCGATGTCTGTGGGCAAAATTTTGGAGTTCTAGGATCTTATTTCTTAAGCCGTTTGCATTCCAGGCTATTATCTCTAGGGCTTCTGGTTTTAATTTTTTACCGTTCATTAGTGAGCGCTGAAATGATGACTTGAGTGTCTTTTAGAAATCTGTTAATAGAACTTTGTGAAGGATTAGATCTGCTGAAATCTAATAGCATATTTGCCAGGGACGCGGTTATGATAGCTGTCAAATTTGGGCGTGATGGTGACTGTTCTAGAGATGTCTGTTTAGGGCGGGTTACACATCCGCATATGTCCTGGACTGCCAATTTAGAGTCGTTTTTGGAGGGACCTCAGTTTTCAGCAGATGGGCTTCTGAGTCTTTATTCTGAACTTTAGGAGGCTGTGAAGTAGCCGCAGATGTAGGTGAACTGATGGAAGGAGAGAATGTTCCCTCTTCAGATTTCCTGTTACGTGGATTGTACAAGCATCCTCTGTAGTTGGATGTGATAGGACCGCCACAATTGGCACATTTGGCCGGGGTAGATTTTGGTTTAGAACAGGTGTTCGTTGGGTGACCAACCCCACACTTCAAACATTTAAATTCGGCCCTACACATTTTCTGGGCATGCCCAAACTTTTGACATCTATGGCATTGCCCAGTAGAAGCTCTCTTCCTTAACGGGTCTACCGAGATTTTCAATCCACAGATGGTTGTCAAGTCATATATGTGTTTATAGGTTTGACTGATCTCGATCAGCACTAATGGCATTGGAGTCTTGTCCCTCCTGGTCATCCTGCTGACCTTGATTGGTGGTAAATCACTTGAGTGCAGGTCTGTAATGATTTCGTCGGTGGAGACATCCTCAGGTACACCTCTAATCACTACCTTGAGATTTTTTTCAGAACCAAGTGAAAAAGTATGGTACTGAATTCCTCTGGAATTTAATTCTGTTGTTAACCTACGATAGTCTGTGACAGTTTTAGGGTGAATTTTGACACCATCTGTGATATTCTTAGCGTTGTTATATGAAATCTTTAAGTTGTTCATTATGTTCTTTAGTATCATCCATTTGTTCTTCTCACGCAGAATAATCGGGGGGATCTTTTCCCTTGCGGAGGTAAGTGAGTCTGGGGCAGAGCCATCTTCTTCCATGACATCTATAATTGGTGATTCGGAGGTCGCAGTTTTGCGCTTTTTGCTTGCGCGAACCTCCTGAAAATCAGTGTGGTCAGTACGGGAATGATCTTCAGCCGGTGTTGTTTTTTCAGTAGCGTTGTCTTGGAGTAGTTCAAGAAGTTGAGCGTCGTCCGTATCAACTTCTTGAATTTCATTAACTACTACCTTACCTGGCCATTTTGTGTGTAGCAGATTTCCAATATGCTTAAAAATAGCCAGGAGCTGTTTGAAGGTGAGTTCCTCGTACGGTAGATCTGCGGTTGGACCCACATTTTGTTCTGGAGAACAGGACATGCTTTCCATTTCCACCGTATTGTGATAATAGATAGTTTCTAAAACAATAACTGATGCAATGAAACAATGGCGATGCTGATGGCAGTAAGCCTAGCGTATCGCCGTTGTTTCGAAATAAGGTTAACTTACCTACTGAATTAGTTTTTATGAGCCTATTCAAGAACCAAACCGGTTGACTATACCAGTAGGACTATTCACTGCCAGTAAAAATATTTGTTGAGTTCATTAGATCACATTTTATATCAAATATCAGAATCGCGAATCATATGTATGAGCACTAGGCAAAACGCCATAAATTATTCCACCATATTCCATGTTCAAATGTTTTCATAAATAAAATTAACTTGTTATACTTAATTAGTATTATTATGATATGAAACATTTAAAGGTGTATTTAATATTTAAGAATTTTTTAAATATTTCCCTTAAAAGATAAAAAATGTTAAACAAATATAAGTTGTGATATTCTTAGTAACAAAGAAATATTAAGTGCACTGGTAAATCTTGTAAGAATGGTATGAGTCTTGACGTGGTTTAATTTTAAAATATCAAACGTCAAATCATTTAATAAATTATTTAATTTCTTTCAATATAGGGGATTGTTTCATTGGGACATTATCTATATGTGGAAATTATACTGAATGAATTGTGGACGCCAACATCTTAAATCAATGATACTCACATTCAAAAAAAAAAAAAAAAAAAACTTATATGCTGTCCAATTATGTCACTCTGAATACTTTTGTATTATTGTTAGAAGTACAATAATCCTCTTTTTTTATGTACTGTATATGGTATATTACTTTAAGAAGTTCTTTTGCACCTGTTTTTTCTTGCAGGATGAAATATCAGCTTTGACGGAAAAGATTGCAGAATACAATGGTCAACCCCTTGACTTTCAAGCATATTTGTCCCAAACTATGAATAACATTGTTTGGTACTCAATATGTGGAGAGAGGTTCAACTATAACGATCCAAAACGATCGTTTCTTGATGAAGGTATTTCATCAATGACAAAAATATGCATTCAGGGAAGTCCTCTTGGTTTCATGCCCATGCTCTTAAAGCTCTCCAATCTCTTTAAGATTGGTGCGCCGACACAGTTTGATCCATGTGTTGTACAACTTAACAAAGAGCTTTGGTATGTATAAATGAGCTATTTAATAATTAATTCAATTATACAAATATTCAGTTCAATAATGTAAAACATATTGCTTTAATATAACCCTAAAAGTAATAAACATTCTCACTTCACCATTATGAATATAATGGTATAGTAATCAATATTTTAGTGCATTCTGCTTAGAAAAGTATCTTTCTTAACAAATTATGCATAAGATTTCCTTACCAAATTAACACAATGTCAATATTATTAGTTTTAACATTTTTATTATCTTCTTAAATATCTTTTATAAAGGAACCAACTTAAGGCACTTAAAGCTACAGCATTTGAAGCAGCCAGTAAATTTCTGGAACAGTTCTTAAACGAAGCCGGACACAGAACTATTACCAACGAAATTAAATTATCCAACGGTTGGTATTCTTGAAATTGAAATTCTGTTTTTTTTTCTTTATAAGAAATAAAAGATTATTTGTCGGAATTTATAGTTATGAAATGACTTAATTGATCACTTCACAGACTGAGTTTATTACGTTCATTGTATCAAATTTCTCCCCTTGAAATGAAAGCAAATTATATTTGTTTTTACTCATGTTTCTTATATATAAATATATATATAATATATAATATATAATACCGACGAAAGTCCTTATAAGGACTGGCTTAAAGGGGCGAAGCTAGAATGCTTTTCATATTCCCCGTTATCTGTAGAGGACAGTGTAGGATAAGGTGTTATTGAGCAATTAAAGCTCTGATCATGGTAGGAGGGTAACAGCAATAGCCAAGCCTCAGTCAGAACTTCATTGGCTACAGCATTGCCATCCATTACCCTTCAAGGGTATTGGATTGAATGAATCAATCACCGCATCTCACGGTCGATTGATTCAGCTGAGATAAAATAACTTTACCACATCCTACCGACGAAAGTGCTAATGAACAGAGAAGCTATATTTTGCTATATAAATCACAAAATGGTGCATTTTGTGATTTATACTCCAGTGCATACTCCAGATTAAAATGTTCGTAATCCTCTTTAATTTATTTTATTTCGAATTGATTTTTAATTTAATTTAATATATTTAAATTTTTTATTTTAAGATTGAACATTTTTAATTTTTTTTAATATTCAGTTCTCATTTTTAAATTTCACAACTAAGTCTTTATTTTTTATCTTTATCAACTTTCTCTTTTTTAATGACCAATTTTTGTTTTAACTTTTAACAACCAGATTTTAGCGTTTTATATTTTTTTAACTTTAAAAACGACTCCGAAAAGCATTTATAAATTCAACTAGCTAGTTCTATAGAACCGAAACTAGATAACTACTGATTATATTTCTGATTATTTTTTGCGCTTATGTAAGCGAAAACATACAATAGAAACGTTTTGTGATAAATTTATGAGACATAAGTTTATAAATCATTCTGATTAAAATGCCTTATAAGCGAAAAAAAAAGAACTAGCATTAATAACATTTTTAGAATAAGAGAGATAAAAGGGAAATGAAGAGCTATTGTAAAAATAACCAGTAAAGTGAAATTTAAAAATAAAATTATAGCCATTTAAAATTATAATTAAATTAGAGTAATTCAAAGGCTAATAATTTAATATTATTTTCAGAATACTTAACTGTGTCCAACGCACAAGCTTTGTTATTGGGCGGAACAGACACTACCGTTTCATATATATCCTGGACCATTATGTTTCTATCTACAAGGCTCGACGTCCAGGAAAGAATTCTAAAGGAGATACACGATGTGGTAGGCAAAAATCGAGAAGTGAATTTTGCAGACCGCAAAGACATGCCCTTTACTCATGCCACTCAATTGGAAGTATTACGAATGACCCCAGTAGTTCCGACAGGAGGTTTCAGATAGTGAGTACTATTTTATAAATAAAATAAAATAAAAAACAAATAAAATATAAACCAAATATAAACGAATAAAATATAAATCACTTATATTATATTAGAAAACTTCTTCTATTAGGTTGTTCTTGTTAAAAACGGCACGTAGACCTAAAAATAAACTGTACTAAACATAAACTCCACATTTCGTTACTTTAAAAGTTTCAATATTACGAAACTTGATTTTATCTTTTAACGAGATAAAGCCTTTATTCTATATAATAATATCAGTAATTTAATTTAAAAATGTAAGAGTTTTTCAATATTTTTTTTACGAAATGTAAAATGTACTGTTGTTTCCTACAGCACTTTTCATGATATCACTTCCTGCGGTTATGACATTCCAAAGGACACAACAATTATCATTAATATTTGGAAAATACTTCATGATACGGAATATTGGGAAAAGCCATATGAATTTCACCCAGAAAGGTTTCTAAGTACTGACGGTAAAGCAGTAGAGAAAAATACACATTTCATCCCTTTCACACAAGGTATGTTTCTAATATAATTTTATATATTTATTTTAATTAGGAATGAATTACAAAAATAAAAAAATAAATGAAAATATTCCAGTTTGGCATAACATAAGCCTGCCAAAAGCAGTTCTAATATAATTAAGGTTAATATTAATGCAGTTTTTGTTTTAAGCAATACGCCTCATTGTGACGTCATTATGACGAAAAAGGATGAACTGATGTTTCGAATTTTTTATCAAACTGGATAAAGTTGACCACCAATCAGATTTATGAAAATTAATAAAACTGAGAAACGTATTCAGTCGATTTTAATAAATTGATCGAGTGACGTATTGAAAAATATTCTCCGTAGAATTTCATCTAATTATACGATAATCAAATTTTTTGTGAAACATACTTTTTTTGAATATTTTATGAAATACAGTTTGCATTACTTTCTTCAGGTAAGAGAAAGTGTCCTGGTGAAAATGTCGCAAATATCGTCGTGTTTTTGTTTCTGACATCCATCGTTAAAATGTTTGAAATTCGAGTGCCGGAAGGGACACAACCAGATTTCGAGGATGCTGACATGGACCTTACATATAAACCAACACCGTTCAAATTATGTTTTATTCCAAGAGAAAAATGCATGTAATACAAGAAATAAAGTAATTATTAGAACATAATCATGAGAATATGCAAATGTATCCAACTGTATTGAAATAAAGGTGTGATTTCATATTGCCAATTGTGCAAATATCGATAGTTACATATTTGTTTTTACACTAGTTATTAAATCACACGTTGTTTTCATTTATAATAACTTTTAAACCAATTATTTGCATATATAAATGTACATAAAAATAATCCGTAATGATTATATTTTGTGTATTTTTTTTGTTGACTTCATTTTCTACATCCTCATTCGGCTATTGTAACTTCCATGAGTGATGCAGTGTAAAGCCAGAATCAACATCTTTAATACGAATATTAATGTCCATAATTCAAAATTCAATAAAGATAATCTGCTTGAAACCTAATTAAATGTTTAAACTATACTGATGTTTTGATGTTATTTCCACATTTACGAATTGAGAAATTGGTGAAGAGGTTGAGTACCGATGACCTTCTACGTTATTTTCAAAAAAAACTGAGTGTATGACAATGAGAAAAATTGGACTACAGATTTTTCTATATAGGAAATAGACTAAATACATGCTTTCTTCCATGAATAATAGTGTAAGAATAGTATAAAATTGTATAGAAACTATACAGTGAAAGTATTAATTCTTTTGTACAAATCTCGAGCAAGCCTGAAGAGGAATGAATTGGTTTACGAAAATTCAACACCATTGTATGATGTCTGAAACTGGAGACTCAAATTCAAGAGCAAAAATTATCAGATATTGGATCAAATACTTATCGCATCTATGATTCAATATCTGTCGACAAGATATTGAATCTTGTCGACAGGTGTAGCATAGTGCATTGTAGGAAAATATTCTGCAATGAATATTCTGAATCCCGAAAGCAGATGTGCTGGCCACGTTCAGTTTACATTCAATAATATACACTATCTGATCAAAAGTATCCGAACACCCCACTCTGTAATTTGTAAACTGACGTCTATATGTTGCTGCGTATTATTCGTATAATACGCAGGTATTATACCTCACTTACAGGTATAATACTCCTTTTATACCTCACTTACAGGTATAAAAGGAGGCACGGAGCTGCGTATTATTCGGTGATAAGAAGTACTAGAAGAATGGGTAGGTCAAGTGAGCTCAGCGACTTCGAACGTGGGCTAGTTATTGAGGTTGAAGAGGGGGGTTGAAATGTCAGACATTTTCAATCCCTCTTCAAGTTGCCCAGTTCAACAGTTAGTGACGTGATTGTTAAGTGGAAACATAAAAGCACAACAAACCCACGGTCCGGTAGGTCACGTTTAATGACAGACAGGAATCGTGGAGCATTGAAGGTGGTTCGTGGAAATTTCCAGACATCGAGTGAAACAATCATCCGGGAGTTCAGTAATGCTATTAACTGTTCAGCCAGCACATGACCGTGCGTCGAGAGTTAAGGGGAATGGGGTTCCATGATCGAGCAGCTGTCCATAAATCAAACATTTCTACTGTGAACGATAAGCGCCGCCTGTAGTGGTGTAAAGAGCGACGCCACTGGACATTGGACAACTGGAAAAGTGTGATTTGGAGTGATGAATCACGTTTTTCCATGTGGCAGTCCGATGGGAGGGTCAGGGTATGACGAATGCCTGGAGAACGATTCCTGCAAGCGTGTGCAGTGCCAACTGTGAAATTTGGAGGAGTTTGCGTTACAGTGTGGGGGTGTTTTTCATGGAATGGACTTGGTCCTCTCGTAAAACTACAAAGAAGTCTAAATGCGGAAGGGTACAAGGACAACTTGATCCGTTGCGTACAGTCTACGACAGAAGATCAATTCGGTGATGACTATTGTCTGCATCAGTATGACAATGCTACCTGCCATAAAGCAAGGTCTGTGAGGGAATGCTTTGTGGACAATAACGTTCCAGAAATGGACTGGCCTGCCTAGAGCCCTGACCTGAATCTCACAGAAGATCTTTGGGATGAATTAGACCCCAACAGACCCACATCACGAACTGCTCCTCAGGAAGAATGGGCTGCCATTCCTCTAGAGACGTTCCGACACCTAGTAGAAAGTTTCCACGGCACAGTTAGAGTTGTCATAGAAGCAAAGGTTGGACTCACCTGTATTAATGTCCACTACTGGAAAATGTATCACAGGAAAAGTCTGATTTACAGTTTCAAGTAGGTGTCCCGATACGTTTGATCAGATAGTGTATTTAGACATAAAATTGACCACCTTATCCTATTATTAAGTTTACAGAAGCATTCATAATAATTGGCTAATAATAACAAGAGTACTATCAATGAGTTATATTTGGTAAACAACAATTTTTATGGAACGTGCCATAAGAAGCAATTGCTCAGAAGAGCGATTGCATTCCGACATTTACTTGTGATGAACGACATATCTTCTTTCTTTTTTTTTTAATTAATTAATTTATTTTTTGCAAAAGAAATAATGCGATTTAATAGAGATGTTTCTGTTTAATAACAACTAACTTTATCGTATCGGAAAGATCACTGATATAGTATTGTACGGGAAAAAATAACTAATGAATTTTTCGATTTATAATGAGTTGTTTCCCTCACAGACAAACAAGAAAATGTGAAACGTCAATAGCGGACATCAAAATTCTAAATCTGACCCTACGTTGAACGGAATACATCAGAAGAAGAAGAAGAAAAGAACTCAGAATCGCTCGAATAAGATACGGGTCTTCGGGCACAGAAACGCCAACACTGAAGGAAGGGAAAAGATCGCTTGGTGCGAGAATTGGGGTTTTGCATTTTACCAAGCTGGCAACAGAACAACAGTATGGCTACAGCTTCATGCTGTATCAATACATAACGCACTGTAGTGGCTGCTATCTTAATGTTCAGTTAGTGTGGAGTATTCCACCACAACTGGAATTTGTTTACCTGGACAGAGTTTAATTAGGTCAGACGCTGTTCCACTACTACCGGTAAAACAACATCGGGGAACGCCAAGACCCACTCGAATTTTTTCTACATTCGTACTTTCGTCGGAAAATATCTTGATCTCTGGATATTGCTTTAACTGCTTTTTTGTTTCGAGTCATACTGATTGCACCTTATTTCTCATACTGATTACTTTTTTGCTTAATCAGATATGTATTTGAAAGGCTCAGGAAAAAATCTTTTCTCATAGCAATTGCAAAATAAATAGTTTTGTTTTGGTACCCAAATGGTACTGTTTTGGTACACAGATTATACTGTCTGAACTCATGAATCGGGAAATCACATGATTCAATATGAACTGATTTACGTCCTGCTTAAATGCCTTGCTTAAAATGAATTGAATCTCGATGCAGGTGGTATGCGAGGATGATGACATTGCCATATCGAATTACTCAGTGAGACACAAAAACAGCTCGAAGAAATCGTTATCAATAGCAGCCAGTGAATTGGGAGATAAAGTAATTAGTATTTAAAGCCTAATAGTCCACTATAAAAGAGAAACACTGAAATCAATTGAAACTTGTTATGAGAAAGTACTAGGACTATTATCATATAAATGCATGATAAGATGGAATAGACGATCGTGTTGCTGTACATCAGCTTCAGGCTCTACCGTCTACAAAATTCCACTCTAGAAATAACTCGGTAAGATGCGGATAGATTTCAAGGAAACGTAGAACGTAAAATGTAACATAGGATAAGTTCTGCTAAGTCCAACAGCAGTTAAAGCACTCAGATGTTTGCTGTCTCACAAAAGCTATTACTAGTATGGTTACATGAGTGAGGTCGACGCAGACATCATCTTAGACTCGCTCTATAAAGAACTAGTACTCACCTTCTTAAAAAAGCTTCTAAAAGTTCGAGCTTGAATGGCCTGGCTTCCTCAATTTGTATTCTTTATCCGGTAATAATGATGAGAATGAAAACACTCCGCAAATGGAGGAAAAACTAAATTTAGCAGTCTCCGCTCCAGTTCCCTCTGATCATGGAGAGCTCCAGATGCCCAATAAGGAAAAAAAACACACCTTGGAGCCACCAAATGAGGATGAATGAAGATGCTCCCAATTCAGACTTCTCTTCTTCGCCCAATGAGATGTGCCACCGATCATCATAAGGTAAAGCAGAGATGTACAGTCTTAAAATCCACCATGGCTAATCTACAGATAAACTACTCTATGACCAAAAATGTAGACGAGGGCATCAAAATTCAGCCCGCCATGGTGAGAGACTGCAGAAAATTAACAAAGGAAATGGATGCCAGACGTATTCAATACCATACCTTTTCACTTACCTCGGGAAAAAAAATTGAAAGTTTTGCTCCAAGGTGTCTCCAAAGACATTAACCCAGATGAAATAGCTACACATCTCAATTTACAAGATCCACCTCCTATAAAGGTCAGCAGAATGTACAGATCAGAGAAAACCCCTATGCCTTTAATTCTTGTGGAGATACACAATATTTATAAAAATATCTATAATTTAAAATCAATCTCTGTGCTCAAAATTACGCCAGAACCACTGAGGAAAAGGGCATCTTCTGGGCAATGGCACACGTGCAAAACTTTGGCCATACCTAGAAGTTGTTCAAAGCTCTGTACAAATGCTTAAAATGTGGTGAAACCCACCTGCCAAAAACTTGCATCGAACCGAAAACCACCCCGGCTAAGTGTGCTAATTGAGGCGGTCGCCACCCTGCTAACTACAGAGGGTGTATTCATCACCCCAAAAAACAGGTAGAGTGAACCTAACAGACAATACACCTCGTTATCCGAAATGCAAGTTCCAGAAACTCAAGCTCCTCAGTCCCCCACTAGTACGAACAGGGCGACAGGTGCCCATCCTCCACCAACTGAGATTACCAAGAAAATGAACTTTCAACAACAAACAAGATCTTATGCAGACGTGGCCCGCACAAAAAAAAGACAGTTCAGAATCCGAAACTGCCTAAATCACATTCAAATCTATCAGCTGTCATCACTTCTTCTCTTCCAAATATGATGCAGGATTTCAGCAATTCTAACATTTCATTAAATTCTACAAAATGATTTTTACACGAACCAGATTCCATTTTATCTGCACTCTTGGATGTATAGGAAAACACTCACCCCAGATTCTCTAAAGATTATTGGGTGGAAAGGAAACAGTCTTTAAAACAAAGTACTATAAATCCAAGAATTCACTGCTAGATGTAATCCAGAAATTTTATTAATTAACGAAACGCACTTGAGGTCTGCTGATAATCCCAAAATCAAAATATACCAGCTCTGTGGAAATGTTATACTCGACTGTGGATGTGGCGGTACCGCCATTCTTATCAAAAACTATATTAATCACCATTCAGTAGCCAATCCTTCAATCACTAACCTTGAAATCACAGGTATTGAAGTCATCACAAACTCAGCTGGAAACCTAAAAATCTATGCAACCTACAATCCACCATTAAAACATTGCTGACTTCAGATCTGGACGCCATCCTCGTAGTTAAAGAGCCGATCATTATCGCCAGAGAATTTAATGCAAAGCATCTTGCCTGGAGCTGTACCTCTACCAATAAGAATGGCCGCATCCTGTTTAACTACTCAAGTTCCAACTGCGCAGCTGTGACTGGCTCTAGAGAACCAACTCATCACAGTCCGATTGGCTCCTCCGATGTCGTAGATATAGTTGGCCTCCAGAATGTTAAATTACGGTACAACCTGCAGTCACTAAACGAATTGACTTCTAACCACAACCCTGTTCTGCTCCAACTAGGAAATGAGAAGGCATTTTCCCCTTCCGTTCACACCTTCATATCTTGGAAAAAATTATCCAAAGTGCTCCCAGACTGCACTGGCTCTGTTCCTTGTATAAACTCCAAGAAGGAAGTCGAAAATGCAGTCAATAAACTTACTCAACAAATCAACGCAGCCTTATCGCCTATCACCTCATATACAACTGCTTCTAAGCCTAACCGATTACCAGAAAATATCATGAACTTAATCAGGGAAACAAATAAAGCAAGAAAAAAATACAATAAAACACGGGCACCGCAAGACAAAAAATTTCTCAACAAACTAAATAGCGCAGTTAGAGATGCACTTAAAGACCACAGAAATAAATTATGGGAAGACAAGCTATCTTCCATATCACCCAGTAGTCAAACCATCTGAAAAGTGTTGAGAAATATTAAAAACAAAAACCAGTCACTTCCCCCTTTCAAATCTGATCTAGGTATTGTTCACTCAGATGCTGAAAAAGCTGAAACCATAGCTAAAAATTTAGCAGCCCTTCATGAAAACTTAAACTTCAATCATATTTATAAAATTCACCGCCACGTTAGGTACGCGCTAAAACTGTCTGCTTCCTGTACCAGCCAACTCACACCTACTTCTCCAGCTGAAATGTATGACATTATTCAGAATTTAAAGAATAAAAAAGCTCCAGGTCCTAACGGCATTCCTAATAAAGTTATTAAACTGCTGAAACAAAAGACTATCGTTCATCTTACAATAATAAAATGCAATGTTTAGATTCAAATACTTTCCCTCTGCATGGAAATTAGCAGATGTAGTCCCTGTTGATAAGCCTGCTAAGGATCTACAGCTGCCTCAAAGTTTTCGTCCCATCAGTCTGATTTCTAATTTGGGCAAAATTGGGGAAAACGTTATCCTCTCCGGAATTCAAGTCTCTGTAAACAGGTATAGGAGTTAAATATCTTCCGAAAAGAACAATTTGGCTTTCGTCAGTTTCACACTACGAAACAGATCCATAGACTTTCAATTTATTTTATAATATACAAACACACCTTTATGGCACTCATATAGTAAAGGTAGGTAAGTTCTTTTCACTTAAACCTTGTTATCTTCCAGGTCTACCTACTCACTGATGAGACCTCAAAAGAGGTTGAAACCGGTCTGGGTAGTGACCTCTCCTCATAATGTAATTACAGTATTACATCCCCTAGGGGCTGTGTTTTTACATTATGAGAAAATATCAAGGATGGTGAGGGAGCCTGCTCCATCTTTGCTTCGAGTTGCCTTGGTGTTGTACTACCAAGTGGTCATTTACAGTTGGATTCGCCGATAGTTTTTCGGTATATATGAAACTCATAGATTTGTAGTTCTCGATCTTAGAGTTTTCCTTACTGGCAGTTGAACAACAAGGGATTTGTATCCCCTTAATTATTAGATCCATAGACTGATTGAGGTAATTGCCACCAACTACAATTGGCATCAATACACCGGAGCAGTTTTTTTTGACATTGCAGAGGCATTTGCAAATGAGGGCACTTTGGATTACTATACGAACTCATTTTAGCTGGCATTCCATTGGAATTGGTCCATCTCATAAAGTTATTTCTTTGTGGCAGGCAAATGCAAGTCAAATTAAATGCCACAATATCAACCTAGTGACAAAAATCTTGGCAGGAGTGCCTCAAGAATCAGTGCTGACACCGATACTCTTCTCGATATACATGGCGGACATCCCGCACAATTCAATATCGTCCATCGTAGCCTTCTACGCTGACGATACAGCAATACTAGCCAGATCTCTTCAACCTCATCTTGTCACCAAGAAACTT
The DNA here is from genome assembly GCF_054136105.1 of Typopeltis vanoorti. Lineage (NCBI taxonomy): Eukaryota > Metazoa > Arthropoda > Arachnida > Uropygi > Thelyphonidae > Typopeltis > Typopeltis vanoorti. The sequence goes on from NC_143559.1 coordinate 47,880,597, forward strand.
CAAGAAAACCTGCTAAAATTAGAGCAACGGTTCTCTAATTGAAGAATACAAGTGAATATTCAAAAGAGTACTGCCATGTTTTTCACTAAAAATTCAATGTCTCATAAAGAAGACGTCTCCCTATTTAATATCACATTCCCTGTAAATCAGAAGCCAAATATCTCGGTGTACTGCTGGATAGAAGATTGACCTTCAGCCCACATATCAACGCCTCATCCAAAGTATTCGCACAGCTCTACCTTCTAATCAACAGGAACAGCAAATTAGACACCAAAATCAAATTGCTTCTTTACCGGTTGATGATCCCCCCCAGGCAGGAGATAATAACTACTTATGCGTCTCCTGCCTGGAGCCACACTTCCACAAAAATTCATTGGGGGGCACCAATATCACTTATATCTACTCTTTCCTTCAATCTTTAGCAGTAAAGTTCTTTTCAAAATCGTTCACACACCGAAATGAATTAGTTCAACAAGCAGCAAACTACGATGAAACGGACTTCTTCAAATACAAAAGACCAAAGGCAATCTTAGTTATATATCTAATTATATATCATCTAAGAATGAGGAATGAGTGAGAACCTAAGAATGAGGTCAGTTTATATATATAAACTGACCTCATTCGTATCAACCCTCAAGACTACAAATTCAATTAGGAAATTAGCTAATTAAATTTTATCATTAACTTCAATGCTGACTGTAAACACACTTATTGAAAGCTCTTTAGTGGAAAGATAATGACTTGTCTAATGCATGTTTTAAGTTATTAATTTTTAAGAAATTTTAAGAAATTATGTTTTGACATATCTTTATCAATAAACACAGTCATGAGTCTATAAGACAATATAAAATGTATAAAATGAAAAACGTGCAAAACCATTCATATGATTATATGGAAAAGGAAGGACGTATTACATTAAACTGCAGAGAAGGGTAAAATTCAACATTGAAACGCATTACCGGCAATTATATAGCATAATTCTTGTTTAGCCTCAAACTAAGACTAACCTCTATAATTATTTTTGTTTTTACTCTGCATAACTCATGAATATGTCAGAAATGGCTATGCATGTATTATTGGCTATTTCTTCTAATATTTCGATTATGGCTATCCTTGTGTACTATAGATTTTCGGAATTTCTTGTTATTTTCATTTACAATTTTGTTACTTTTTTGAGTTATTTTTTTACTTTTTTATATTATATTATTGCTTTTCCATATGAATATATTAATTTGTATAAAACATCAATCCTTCCCAAACGTTTTTGTGTCTTGATTCCTTTAGTCTGAAATATTTTATTTCCTTTGAATTAAAAGCTGAATTTAATCATTTGTTTATGTGCAACATTACAACTTACCAAGAAAAGTGCATTTATAGCAGTATGGGATGCGGCATTCACTTCAAAATGCAGAATGCAAGCATACGTATGGAGGAACATCGATTAACATATCAAGGAGCAATATTTGCTCTTAGAAATATAATTGGAGGTCATTTCCCTTTTCACTAGACGAATACAAGTGAAATATATTTTTGTTCGAAAAGATCACTTCGCAGAACTGTTCATATGTTTAGTAATTTGCTATTTTTCATATTGGTAACAACTGTGATCATTTTATATTACATTAGAATTTATGAAGATATAAACAGGAGAAAAATCGAAGAATTATCGACTTTTCTGGTATTTATATCTTCATAAGAAAGAACTATGTTGTTGCTGTTTCCAGCCGATCCATAGAAAACCATTTAATGTCATAAATTATGCCTTCTTTATAATAAAGAGGGTCTTTGCTGAAATGCAGATGATGAAGGGTAGTGTGTCAGTTTCTTAAAAAATGGAAACAAAAAAAAACTAATTGAGAAGGACTTGAACTACGTAGGGGAACTCTGCTGTGATGAATTCCCAGTGTACTTTATTCAAACCCTTTCAAACGAATACTGAACAATGACGCCAATTATCACCAACTTACAAGTAGCTTCAGTAGTTATATTAACTAAATTATATTTCATCGCATGAAAGGTTGATCAAATAGTAATTTCTTCTTAACATTAATCCATAGCATTGCACTTCTTAAAAATGCATTAGTCTTCTAATTTGAAAACTTTCTATCTTTAAACATACAAGAAGAAATTCAAATACAAAAATGAAAGAGTAACAGCGGTATATTTTTAAGGTGTATAATGATCCGGTCTGATTTTATTTAACTCCCATCGCACGTGTTTAATCCTGTGTTGGGATGGAATGACTAAGTTTATTCCATATTTTCTTTAAGAAGAATTTCTCTCCCCCAAGTTTGCAAAGGAAATCCCAAAATCCATGGTTCACACATAATTTTAAATTTAGAATAAAGAATACTGGTATAGTTAAAACATTATTTCTTGGATTGCTTTGACATCATAAACATGATGTCAACCTGAGAAAGAAAGAAAGTCATTTTGCCTCTTTAGAAGGCCTTGATAAGACCTCACTAGAACTATTATGATCAGGTCTGGTAGCTTTTGATTTCGTTGTGATTCTGATCTGTTGGAGAGAGTACAAATGAGAGTTTTGAAAATGATATCAGGATTGTGAAATACTGATTATGAAGACAGATTGAGAATTAGTAAACTGAAGACACTGGCAAACAGTGGAAAGAAGGATGATATGATTGAGACTTACAACATTCTGAAAGGGTCATACAGAATTTCAGTTGATGGAATTTCTCATTTTAAGGAGGGTGGGAAAAAGACTAAATGTCTTCCTTAGAAAGGGAGAACGAATGCAATCAAAAAGGGGGTGAGATCTAGATTTCTCTGTCACAGTGGGGTACGTGATTGGATTGGATTTCTATGGGATGTGGTGAGTGCAGTTAGTGTGAATGAATTCAAAAATAAGTATGGTAGGTGGTGCGTTTAGATACATGTTTGGATATAACATCGATTTTATTCTCGAATTTTTGAACTTGAATTTCTTTGATTATATAGAAATTGATAGTGGCCGTTTCAGTTTTCTTTTCAAGGTCCACTTAAGATATTGAAATTCATATATTCAACAATTAATTTATTAAAATTAATAAAATAATTTTAAGCTAATGACATATAGTTTTGCTTCTTATTGTTATCGATTAATTGTCATAGTTTATTTTTGTTTTTCTATCTGGCTATATGCGCTTGTTTATGTATCTAAACATGTTTGTCTTCCATGTTGTCCTTGCTATTCAAGATAGCTATAAACTTTGCACAGTTGTTTACGATACGACCTGATTTTTGTACTCGATCTATTTTCTTGTTGATTTATTTTTGTTCTATTTTTCCAATAAAATAGTAATGCGATGCAGTTGAGTTGATATTAGTCGTGTACTTATCATTAGTAGCAGAGGCCCTTACAAATTTGTGCGTCGATATATAAACGACGATTGGGAGATGAAATAGTCCTTATGAAAAACAGCCTATCAGTGGTATGTGCTTATATTTATTTGTTATTATTTTGGTAAATATTACAAGGTCCTTTCTGTGTGTGTGTGTGTGTGTGTGTGTGTGTGTGTGTGTGTGTGTGTGTGTGTGTGTGTGTGTGTGTGTGTGTGTGTGTGTGTGTGTGTGTGTGTGTGTGCGTGCGTGCGTGCGTGCGTGCGTGCGTGCGTGTGTGTGTGTGTGTGTGTGTGTGTGTGTGTGTGTGTGTGTGTGTGTGTGTGTGTGTGTGTGTGTGTGTGTGTGTGTGTGTGTGTGTGTGTGTGTGTGTGTGTGTGTGTGTGTGTGTCCATCCGAGCGGACTTTTAGCAACAAAATGCACTAAGGAAAAGTGAAATTGGGCATTTAATCAGAAATTTCAGTCGGTTTTTCACATTGTTTCTAGATTATATGTAGGGCTTCTCCCTATCATCGGGTTTTGACCTTTAGAAAATACATGAGTTATAGTAATTGGAGACGTGAGACTTAAAATATTTATCTATATGACTTAAAAATAAATATTTAGGCTATAAAACTGCCTTACATTTTATAATGTAATACAATTTTATAGTCTAAGCAATAAAACAATGTTTCCCAACTATGCATAAAAAGTTATGCAAATGTACATTTTTTCTTTCATTTTACGCTCTGCCACGAACACAGATTCACTGTTGTGGTTGTAGATTATAAAATGGCTGAAGTATTGCATAAATCTGAATTCTTAGTGAAACCTCAAACTCGATTCTGTAATGCAATCGAGTCGATTTTTTAAAACAAATTCACAATTGTTAAACAAAATTGAAAACTACAACCCTCGCAAATTTCGAATAATTTTTTAAAGATTTCTTTAATTAGGTTTAAATTGAAATAATTATATGCTGATGTTCTAAATACATTTGTAGTTGTCAAATGGAACTGATATAAAATACAGCAGCAAGGCTCCTGTTGCGCACAGTAATCAGTTATTTTTCATGCTGTTTATCCAGAGGATCTAAAATGTTCTATGAGATGACCAGAGATTAAATCATGTCATACACGCACGCATTGAGCATGCGTGTATGACATGATTCGCGAATACGATTTTTAAGGCCATACCCTATGGTTTTAACTTGGGAAAATTGTTTGTTACTGAATCATTCACTAGATACATCGACGCTCAGATTTGTCCTTTTCTGTACTTGTATGTGATTGTATTCTTATTGATTAGTGGGAAAAGCTGAATCATTCTAAATCTAATTAATTTATTTAATCACCTATACGTGAATTATACCGACAGCAAAACTGCCTTTCAATAGCACTCAGCTCAATGACACAGAAATACAATAACACCAAAAATACATCGAATGACACTGGAGCAAGTATTAAGCCTAACATGCCAGAACCAACGAGGATAAAGATGCAACTGTTAGCCAGCATATATTTACTACTACGGCCAAATAAAACAGACTATGAGGTCAGTGTATTATGTGTGTTTACTTGCTTTATCGGTATACGAGGCAATGTTGCAATGAAATAATCTGTTTATCAGTTTATTTCTTTACGAGCGAAGGTTAACAACAATCTATCCACCGTCCCAATACAAAAGAAAAAATAAATTACTTTTAAGTTGATTAATTTGAAAATAAAAGGTAATTAACCCTAGATCTTATATATGCTGAGTAGAGCTGTTAGATAATGAGCCCCCATTAAACCATAACTGAGGCCAAGTTAATAGTCTGGGATAGAACAGAAAGGATATTCCCCTTCCCCATGCTTCCAGTGTGGGAAGTGAAAAAATATTTTGGATTTAAAATATATTTTCTTTTGATTTTTCATTGAAAAAATTTCATAACGACAGTTTACTTAGTGAAGGGACTTGACCGTTCCAGTACAAGCTCCCAATGGAATTAACGAAAACTTCCATGCAATGCTATGCTTGGTCTCTAAACAATGACTTTGAATTAATTTGTTCCAGGTTTTCAACCACCTTTCAAGAAATCATTCTTGTCATTGGTTATTAAATGTAATATTAAAAAATGGTAAAAATTACAAAGTCAGTTTTTGTTGAGTTCTTCGCATGCTTCTGGGCCATTAAAGTGTTCAGACATAGGGATGTCGGTTCGCCTTCTCCATTTTCCACCCCAGAGTCCTGTTATTTTATATGTGATAATTTGTCTCCTGAGGCTGTTTGATATTATTGGTATGGTGTTTCTATGTTAAAGAAATCCTTAACATGGCTGGCTATAATAGTAACATCATCAATACATGCTGTCAAGTGTTATAGCTTGGTACAATAGATCAGGACGGGCTGTCCTAAGTAACAGGTTAAATTGACCAGTTCTGTTTTTTTATCTTCATTAATTTTTTCATTTTAATGACCAGATATTAACGTCAACAACCACTTTTTTTCCGTATCTTTCATTCAATACTTATGTTTTTATGCACTATATACTTTTTAAAATTCTAGCAACTATATTTTTAAACTTAATTTCATGCTTTGTTTTTAGCTGGTTCTAGAGAGCCTCTCATAGGCTACCCCTGATTATACTTCTGATTAATTTTCGCTTTATATAAGCGATTGAATTCGAGAAGAAATTTTCTGACAATCCTAACGGAGACAGGCTAATTTTTTTAATATTATTTTTATGAATCATTAATTTTTCAATTCTTTCACGTCTCACGTTTTATTAACGAAAAAAAAAAAAATAACAAGACAAAAGTGAAATGAAGAACTAAATATTTATGAAAGTAACCAATAAATTAATTAAAACTAATGTTATAACCTTTTAAAATTATGACTAACTTACAGAAATTTAAATGTCAATAATAATCCTGTTTTCAGAATTCTTAACAGTTTCCAATGCACACGTGTTTTTACTGGAAGGACAGATAACACGTTCCGATAGCTAGATACCTTTGACAGATAAAATACACTGTTTGGAAAGAAATTCTTCGGAAACTATAGTCAGAAGAACAAACAGATGGGGCCCACTTTAATAAGTGGTAGGACCTCCTTTGGCGGCGATGACTGGAGCTACGGGGGCATACTTTCCACAATCATACAATAACAATCAATGGGAATTTAGCAACATTCTTCCTGTAGGCATATAATGGGGCTTGGGCTGTTTTCGCTCATCGTCTCTTGACCTCACCCGACGCTCCAGTTCATTCTATACATGTTCCAAAGCGTTGTGATCTGGACGCTGTGGAAGCCAGTTAATTGTTGTGACATTCATGTAAACCACGCAACTAGAGCAGCATCAGCCTAATGACAACATACATTGTCTTGCTGAAAGAGACAATAGTCAGTTACGTAGAAACGTCACAGAGTAGGACTCATTGAATTACAGAATGTCCAGATACCTCTCGGAGTTCAATGTTTGTGGCATCACAAACAGAGATCCGAGGCAAAACAAGGCAAAACAGGACCATACCATCACATCGGAATCAGTCATTAACATACACCGTTCCATCTGCTGAGTAGAGGGTATAGCGTGATTCCTCGCTCCATAACACAGCGTTCCATGTTTCCACGTCCCACTGTACACACTGTTTGCACAACTGAAGACGACGCTGGATGTTGTTTCGAGTAATGCGAGGCTTGCATATTCTGGTCCTACCATGGAAACTCATCTTTTGAGTCTCAGTTGTGAATGTTTTTGCGCAGATTCGTGTTCCCCATGCCCTAACTCTGCATTCAGAGGGTCGGACGACGAATGGTTACATATTATTCTTCGTACCACTCTACGTCACGGTCTGTGATTATGGTGGGTCGTCTACTGCGGATAACAAATGAACTTGACTCCCTCCACTTCCATCTCAGTATGGTATCACTGATCACTTGAACTGGAATGGCCAAATTTGTGAACAGTTTGCGGAACAGATAGGTCTGCAACATGGCATCATCCTATCACAACGCTTCTTTCAAATTCTGTCAGTTCCCTTCTCAGAGTCATTTCATCCAGACGCAGTTTCACTGACTGGGGAGCATCATATTCCTCCAATTTATACCGCTAAAAATACGTGACTCGTTACATAGCATGACATTTCTTTCTCATTGGAGTGTCCGTCGACTTCTTAAGAAGTAGTGTATAATTAGTTTTTCTAGGATAATATTTTTATAAATCATTTTTAATTATTGTTTTCTCGTAAAAAAGAAATTTATTTAATACAATATTTCTATAATTAGTATGGAAACTTACATGCACGAATTATCCAATCTGCATTTGGGTGTACAAATGCAAATTTAACTCTACATAGGAAGACTATTTGAGGCTAGATTGCAAATTTCTTTTTTTCAACAAAATCTAGATACAAACCGAGTCATATTTATGCTTTGAGGGCACACTTGTATCTATGTTAGAATAAAGCAATCAAAGCTTCAAATTAAATTTCAGTTTAATTCATTATTCATTTCCCACGGCAATTATTAGCAGAAAAAAAATCATTATAGCGTGAGAGAATTCTCAAAATTATGAGCAATATCTATTATTAATAAATCTTTTATAATTCTCCGGCCGTGTATCTCACCAGGAGAGAGAGAGAGAGAGAGAGAGAGAGAGAGAGAGAGAGAGAGAGAGAGTATCTCCGCCTTACAGCTAAACGATTCAATTTCACTTCGACTCCATTCCTCTCCACTCTATATATAATTCCATGGTCAAGCATCGCTGACTTCCAATCTAACCAGAAACGTCAGAGCAAATGTCAATCGCTTATCATAATCATCGTGTAGCAGCTGCTAATCACGGCTGATCTTGTATTGATATAATGTAACAATTTTTCGGAAAACAATTTCCATAATAAGTAATATGGCATATCAATTGTCGTACTCACGTAGAGTGGTGCGACAACTGATATGCCATATTATTACTACTGTTGACAATCGCTGTGCGATTTCTTCAATTACCTGTGGAAACACTGGTTTCCGTTCTCGGCTACGTTGAACTTCCAAAGATCTTGTTTCTTCAAACTTCTGAATCATCCATCTAACTGCGTTAACTAACAGAGGATCCCTTTATCCAAGTTCTGACTGGTTCTAAACTCATGAAGAGCGGCTGATGCACTGCACATGTTAAGGTAAAATAACTTTACAACCAAAACGCGATAAAATAAAGTGAAGCGCGTCTTAAACACGATTATCAATACGAATGAGTTTGTGGAGCTTTCCATTTACTTTCTAGCTCTTATGATGCCAGCAACATAGGTGTTAAAACCTCGTTTTATGCAATTTTTTCCTTCTTGGGCTACAGTTGCACCATGTTCCTTAATTGACGACTTTTCGAACTAAATTTGTTTTCGGGAATCCTTCTTCCCATTCTTGGTTTCTCTACCAATTTTAGTGGGATTCCAATTGTTAGATCGAGTTACATAAGGCTCTGAATAGGAGTAGTTTAATTATGACCATCCTGTATTTATATTATATAACATAAGGATATAAATAAGTGTAAAAATATCATATTTCAAGTGAAGTATATAACACTATCCGTCTAGTGGGAAAACTTGTTGTGACATTCCTGATTCATGTTGAGTTTTTTGATATATATAACCATGTATTACAAATCTTTAATGCAATAAACAAAGTTCGCTTTTCTATTTAGAAATAAGATTTTTTTTTCATTTAAAATATTCGTCTGAAAGACGTTTTCAAGATACTCGGTTAATACTATTTCTCATACCAGGATAAACAAATGACTGTTCAGTAAATATCAGGTATAGAGTGTATAGTGTGGTATCAGCTATTCAAATAATGTGGATTCAGTTTCTAGTATTCGTCATGATAAATTTTGTTCCCAATCTGACTTACTCAAAGAAATCAGATAAAGAATAAAAAGACAAGTAAATTATAAAATGTACACGGGAAAATAAGAATACTCTCAATATAAACAAAATAACACCCTGCCGACTTTAGAAACATATTTATTATATTTATGAAATATTTTTACAAAATGTAAAGGCATGAAAGCCATTTACTACATAAGCTTCTCAATTTACTATACAGTAAAGGTTACCAATTTCTGTATTTTCTATTTAACTGCTTCCCAGATCATCCCTTGTAATAAATCGTAGTTTAAAAGGCTTTGGTTTAAATGTTAAAACTAATTCCCCTTCAATGATCTTTTCAAAGTCCTTTACTGTCTTTCCTACTGGAAGCTTTATTTCATATCTTTGTATCACTGCAGTCATAAAAAGGAATATTGTCTTCGTTGCAAACAATTCGCCGGGACAGTTTCTTTTACCTGAATCGAACAGAAAAACATATTTTAAAACGTACATAACTTACATTCAAATAGCTTTTATTTCATCACACAATGTTAGATAAAATGCCACAGTTCCTTGAAATGCATTTTATGGTAATTGTTAAATAAATGGAATCCTTTAATTGTATATTTAATGTGTCTATTGTATGTTGTTATAACTATATTTTATGCTAGAGATAGACTAGATTAGATTGTGAACATGTTCACGTGAGGAAAGTTAGTGTTCATAATCTGATCTATCATATTTCTGGTTTGTCATATTCTCTATGCTATACGTTTGCAATATTAATAGCGATAGATGATGCATAGTAACATTACAATATCTATTTTCTGAAAACGAAATCCTAAGTACTTGAATCGGTTTTGATGATGCCCTTCGGATAGAAAGAACTGGGTTCGAATCCTTGTCTAAGATGCGAAGGATCTTTATCATGGCTCTTCATTTGAAGGTCAGTTAACTATTCTAGTACGATTTATAACAACTTACTAGGATAAATCTGGGATCTGGATAAATCAGAAAACATTTTAAGATGCTATGATGAGCTCGAGAGAGGGATTATTGAATCAACAGATTGTCCTCAGTCTGGTTCACGTTAATACAAACCTTATCTATAATCTTTCTAATGGTGTCTTCTCAGTTGGACATGCCCAACAATATTGTGGGATCCAGAACGCCTTCAAATGTCAGCAGTCCAACATTTACTCAATTTATAGCCTGTTGTTCTCTACTGATGTGTATTTTGTATTTCTCTTTTTTGATTTCCATGTTATGAACTAGATGGAATCTTCTAGAAAGACCAAACTAATCGTTCGTTCAAAGTAATATTTTTTTCTGTATTGTTATCCCTCGGTTTTGAATCACGACATATCACAATAATGTGATAGACCTAAGTAATTCTATGCTATAACTTAGAGTCACATGTGTCGGTGGGTATATAAGAGAGGCTACCGTCGTGCTAAGATGTTCACTCACAACAGTCAACATCCAGCAAAGCGGGTTTCTTAGCAAAAGGTGTTTGCTTTGATGCGTCAACCTTAGGTTATGCAAAAAAAAAGAGAAATGCCCGTCTTACAGATAGGCAAGAATAGGTGAAATGTTAATAGTGTTAAAGTTTCATATCGGACTGTGAATGGATACAGAAAAAAAAAAAAAAAACATTTTTCCACTGTTATCAGATACGGGTCACTGGGGCACATGAACGCCATCATTGGAGGAAAAGAAAAGATCGCTTGGTGCAAGAATTTCTGTTTTTCATTTTTTCCACGCTGACAATATGAACACAATATGAATACCCCAACATGCCCTCAACAGACACATTGAGCCAGATGACAACTCTATAATTCAGTTGGTGCGGAACATTTTTGTCCCAGTTCAGGTCTGCTGATATCGGTGAAACAATATCGGGTTTCGAAGACCTATTCGAATGCTGCATATCGTGTGGGAGTGGTCGATGGATATAAGAATGGAGTTACCATACTTTGTCATTCAACGAAAACAGTACCTCTCAACCTAATGAAACATTTGTTAAGATGAATTGCAATGCACAGTTTTAGTAGACATTCCACCAATGCAACTGCAAGATGCATTGGAGCCAGGACGTGTTACCTTCAGATTGCAATCTTTTGCACCTAGTGGAAGCCCATGACACGAAGTGTTGAAGTTCTGCAGAAGACTAAAGTAGTCCTTTAGCAAGTAACAAGATACGTCAAATATTATCATCAGTAAGATGATGACGATAGGTAGATTAATCGGAACAAAGTAAAATATTAATAAATGGAACATTGCATAGTTTTAATTATTCATGTTCGAATAAACTGTAATGTAAACGAGAACTAAAAGATCATACCTGAAGAAAATGGCATGTAGTAAGGTGGTTTCACAATGGACTTTCCATCATCACTTAGATGTCTTTCAGGGATGAATTCTTTTGGGTTTTCCCAGTATTCAGGGTCGTTGTGCACTTTCCATAAATTTAATATCACTAATGAGTTCTTTGGAATGTCAAATCCACCAACTGTAGTGTCAGCTAAAGTACTGTAGTAAAAAAAATAGGGAAATGAAGTGAAAATAAAATTTAAAAAATCCAGTGCCGTGAAGAGTTGTGAGACTGTTTTAGCCCTATCTCTCTTTTTTCATTTATTTATATAGAAGTAAAAATATCCACGATATTAAGCATTAGCATAACATTAATTTTATTCAACAAAATTAAAACTATAATTAACATTAAATTGGATCTGAACTAAACCAGCTAAATATAATGTAAAACTAAAGAATTTTACATTCATATAGTTTGCAAATTTATGCATCGATTAGTTTTATGTCTGTACAACAGTTTTCTTTAGAACTTTGAAGGACTTAACAATGATTATTCTATTATAGTTTATGTAAATTCCAATAACGAAATCGTGTATACCGATGATACGTTTATTATTATGATCGGACTACTGATTATGCAGTCCTAAACCCTACTCAAAGCACTTCAAGTTTCTAATAGGTAGGTAATGATCTTGTATTAGAAAAGATAATTTTCACTCATTACTAGACAAATTTACATAAGATATTTATATTTACTTAATATTTGACACAGTCACTGGCTATTGAGCCTAAGGCGGAAAAAATTGGAAAAATTTAACATTTTTTGTCCCATTGAACATCTTTGTCGTAAAAGAGCTGAGTTACAACAGGTCGAATTCACATTTTGGCACTAATTACTCACCGATTACCTTTTTAGCCGAATCAAAATCCTTTCTGAAAGGGCCAAGTATTTTTTTTTGTTTTAAATTTTAGCTTTTGATGATGAAACATCACACCAAACCGATATAGTAATTATCAAAGACTAATGGATCGTTAAATCACATGATCAATTAGCTATCTGGTTAGTTTCTAGTTATACGCGTGGCCTCTACTGGAACAGAATTTGAATAAAGTGAGTTGTGAAAGATTTTAGGTCACATAAGTAATAAGAGGATGCTAACATGGCCGTATCGTAAGATGTTCGGAGAATTATAGCCCATTTGGAACCCGAAACTATCCAATAGAAATCTTGAACATCAGTGGCCGATGAGATATGAAGAAAAACAGTGCAGTCAGTTGACACTTATCATGAGAAAGTAACTGCTAGGATTACCATCACACAGTTGCATGCATTATAAGATGGAATGGATATCAAGGCTTGTATCTGTGCATCAGATCAGGTTCTTTCTTTCATCTACCCATATCCATTCCACAAACACTGAACGAAAAACTGACACAAAACAGGTTCGTCACAAGTGGAGAATAATTCTGAAAGACTTTAATACTGCCTCTGTATACTCGTAGATCCAATGAAAATTTGACTTATATACTCTTTAAGAATAATTCAAAAGTAGATATATTTGGATATGTGATGAGAATAACTAAACTAAAATTATTTACTTTTGGATCTTTCGTTCATAAATTCTATTGTTCTCGAAAACTATGCGTTGGTAGTTTCTTATTAAACATTTCCCTATAATAAGTAATTTTATATTCAATATGAATACAAAACTACACAACTACAGGGAAATGTTTAATAAACTTTTATTAGCATAGTAATGTGTCTAACTGTTGTATTTAATCTAAAGAAAGATTAAGACATTTAAAAATATGAACTGTTTTTCAAAAACTGTTTGAAACAATGTCCAGAAAATCTTAGAAAGTATTGAAGTACTCACTATCTTATAGTAGCTATGGGTAGTATAGTTTTCAAACGTTGAACTTCCATGAACACAGCTTGACTGTATGGTAGTGATACACGATCTTTCCAGTTAGCTTTCCTTTCTGCTCCAACCACTGCAGCTATTTCTGCATACATTCGTTTTTGTACATCTGGATAAGCAGCTAGGAATAAAAGCATCCAATCCATTGAAGTAATTGTAGTATCTGTTCCACCAAGAATCATGATCTGAGAATTACCTCTAACAATGGAATCTATGAAGATGGGAAAATATAATTAAAGTCAATAAGCACATTATCGTTAGTTTAGAATAAAATATACTCTACAGATTTGGTTAAAAAGAAGAAGAAAGAAAGAAATAGAGTTCGGATATGTAGCGCATACCGACAGCGATAAGTATCGGTCGCGAATTTCGAGGGTTTTAGAAAATTTACTTTTGGTGTCGTTTACGAATTCTAGTTGGTTGAAAAGGTGTCTCAGCACACTGACATTGCATAAAACGAACAAAAAAGGTTGTTGGCATTACAAACAATGGGAGTGATTATGCAAAAGGATTTTCTAAAATGTCTATATTCCCTGAACTTTTCCCATCCACTCAGATTGCTCAGAATGTAAATCAAATCTTTGAGACCCACCTTATCTGAATGCCAGTTCTTCATCTTTTATTGATACTCTCTATACCAAGATAATAATGTTAAGGATATTGATGAGGAGCTTGCTCTTCCTGGACCAACAATCATATATCCGATATGGATATTTCTTCTATCAATCTACAATTCAAGACAATGGCTTCAGTTTGGGATTCCATGATCCGTTAGGATTACCTATCATTTCATTCTATCCCTGCATTGTCTCTTCATTCCATCGGGAAAATATGCAAGTATTCAGAAATGAAGTAAACGATTTTAGAACACGAATAAAGACAGTGAATCATGAAATTAAGACAATTCAGAGTTTAATAGTAGGAGAGAGAGAGAGTACATAATGAGAAAGCAAATGAACTCTTGGCAGAAAAATTATAATGGTAAGACATAAAATGAGAAGGTTCCAAAAAAATGTGACAGCATGTGAAAGAAGGATGAATGTAAGACTTGATGACTTCAGAAATATGAGAGAGTATCAGTATGAGAGAGGGAAGGATGCTGATATTGGGAGAAATAAAAGCAGGGATGGTGTAGTAAATGAAGAGTTAGATGTAATGAGACATAGCTTTCTTACGTGTGGTCTTTCATTCGAAGCGTAAGCTTGATAGACTGAATAAGCTTTGGGAGAGCTGAAAAAAGAATGAAAAAAAAAGATACAAACCAAGAGAAAGGAAGGCATGTCGAAGAATTCTACTGAGAGCACAATCGGAATTTTATATGGAGATTCTCTCATAAAGATAAGTTTTTTGTGAGGGAAAGACGAAATCATGTTTTTCAGGAGCAAAGACGTTAGTGAGGATATTAGTAAGAAGAAAAGTAAAGTGAAAAAGTTTGTTGTTTGGGTAAGTACAAATGATCTGAACAGAAAAAAATGCACGATTAGGGAGGATGTGAAAAAGTTTCTGACAGTAGCCAAGGAGAAGAGTAAGAGTGCAAAGATGGTGAGTCTGTTGCCGCAGTATGATATGCACTGCTTATAAAGAAGTCAATAGACACTCCCATGGGAAAGGTGTCCCGTGCCAGGTAACGAGTCACGTATTTGTAGCTGGTATAAATTGGAAGAATATGAAGCGCCCAAGTCAGTACGACTGTGTCCTGTGAAATGGCTGCAGAAGAGAACTGAGGGAATTGAAAAGAGGCATTGTGTTAGGATGCCATGTTGCGGGCCTATCTCTTCGTCAATTGTTGAAAAATGGGGTTCAACCCAGGTCACCAATTAGTGACACCACCATTCTGATATAGAAACGCACGGCGTCAACTGCAAGTGTTACCCGCAGTGGAAGACCCTCCACAATCACCGAACATGGTAGCAGGGTGCTAGAAAGGGTTAATATGAGAAATCGCTATTCGTCGGCCGAAACGTTGAATGCAGAGTTCCGGGCATCGACTGAAACACAATCTGCACAAAAACATTCAGAACCAATGCTCACAACATGTTTCCATGGTAGAATTGCAATATGCAAGCTCCATATTACCGGAACCAACATGCAGAGTCATCTTCAGTGGTGCAAAGAGAGTCAACAGTGGAATGTGGAGTGTAGATATGGCAGATGCTAGGTTCCCTTACTAGAGTGTATAACCCCAACTATTAAATTCGGATGTGGCGGTGTGAGGTATGGTCTTATTTTTCTTGGCTTGGCTTCGGATTTCTGTTTGTGGTACGTGCCACGAATATTGAACTCTGAGAGGTAACTGAACATTATGGATAATGCAATGCTTCTTACTTTGTGGCGTTTCTACGGAATTGATCATTGTCTCTTTTAGCAAGACAATGCACCGCGTTATAAGGCTTCTGTTGTAAATCCGTGGTTTGTGGACATAAACGTCACTTCACTTGACTGGCCTCCACAGAGCCATGCTCTTATCCTATTGAATATATGTGGGATGAACAGGAGCATTGAATGGGGCCAAGGGACGTTCGCTCCACATCCCACAATAGTCCACGACCTCATTACATGCCGACAGGAAGATTGACCCAAATTTCCCATTGTGGAAAGGATGTACCATAGTTTTTGATGCAGTCATCGCAGCGAAAGTAGATCCTTCGGACCTTTCGATATATAATATAACAATAATAATAATTTGAGTGGAAACTGGAAATGCAGCGAAATCACTAAAATCGATGAAGCCAGTGTTTAAACAGCATGTGTACTTTTGATTGGTATGTCTGTTTTGAGAGATGAAAAACACTCTTCTGTATGAGATCAGCTAAAACATCGTCAAGTGAAAAGTATCTTCAAAAGTAGCTCGCATCTTTGACTTCAACTGGGGATTCAAACCAACTTTCAGTTTCAACAAAATTTCTAAAAATATGTAGATACAGCTTGAATTTTATAATTACTAATAATTAATGATTAGGTGGAGTGCAGGTATGCAAACTACTTGGTGAACTACATAAACAATTTTTTATGCATTAAGTGATTTGGATGATGCAGCCATTATAAAAGTAATAGTGGGTGAGTTGTAAAGACATAATGTGTGATGGTCCGCGCTATCAGCCTAGTGACTGTGCACTTCGCAACCATATGCCTTGGGAAGGAGTGTCGTAGGTTCGATCCCCGTCGGAGACGTGAGTAGCTCAAGGATCTTCCTCAGCCACAGCCAAGTTAGCCGGTCTTCGGCTCGAGCAGTAGGGTTTCCGCCAGTTTATCTGGGATTTTCATCCCAAGCAGGCAAACCGGCTCCGTTAACACACACGAACTACAGTCATGAATACCTCCATTAGGGATGCAACAGAAGTGTGGCGTGCCGGTTGCATTATTTGGCCGTAAGTCCTCATTAGGAGGAGATCCAACCCTTTTGAATCAAATGGAAGGGAGAGATAGATAGACAGAATGTGTGATGGTAAAATCTTAGGAAACTAGTGCACCACACAAACTAAATATGGCTGCTTCTACAATTTCTCCTCTAGGTTGGTAGCAACTCTGAGACCCAGCATTTCTTAAAGAATATACATTAAATGGCATTCGAGAAGAACAATTGTAGAAAACTAAGAGGCAATGAAATCCTGCTTCAAATACGAGTCACCACTTCAAGCTTTCCATCAAGGAGGTGTTGTTCTAACCCAGGTTGATCGACATCATCCAACGACTAGAACTGAATCCGACGACGAGATAAAATAAGAAATAATTATAATTTTAATATCAGTTATTCTAAAGGAAAAAAGAATCTGATCATTTTCAGACTATTCTGTGTTGAGAAAAAAACGTTAGATCGTTATAAAATATTCAACCATTTTACTTTCATTTTTGATAATATTTCTAATAGTTTACTAGTTGGAATTGGCACTGTATTTGAGAGAAAATGCTTGCCTGTAAACATGGAATCCTTTCCTTGGTGTTTGCTACTTTCAATTTTTGCCACGTAAGCTTCAAGAAAACTGCGATGTTTTTCCATAATTCCGTGTTTCCTGATTGCGCTCATCTCTTCACTGTTTTGTACAAAGAATAAAAGAGAAACAATTATTACGTTGAGACTTAAGTGCCGTGAGGACATCGTATTGAAGGTTTAATGGATTGTATGCAGCACTCAGAAAGGATTAAAACAGAATTTAATTTCGTGTAAGTCACTGAGACGCAATATAGGAAGTATTAAATTCTGTTTAAATCCTTTCTAAATTCTGCATACAATCCATTAAGCCTAAACCATGAAGAAACAATTATTATTGGAAAGTTAAAGACTGCCCATATTAATTAAGTTGTATTTTTAAAATAATAATTATCGTTCCTAATTTTAGTGTAGGGACCGAAAGTGCGAATTTCTGCAAAGAAATTGATGAAAGCATAATTTTTTTCATATTTATATTCACTATTTTTGAATGGACTGACTGGACCGACTTCTATTTATTGAATCTTAGACGACTCAAATAAGAAAGGTATAGAATCTATAAAGTTTGGTCATAATTAAACTTTCCCTATTTAGCGCCTATTGTAGCTATATCTAACAACCAGAAGCTCATGGTAATCAAGACATGGGAAGAGAAACTGACGAAAAAGCATTTTAGTTCGGAAAGTCACCGATACTGGAATATGGCGTTGTACAACGTAAACAAAACTTTAAAATGTACAGACAAATGAATAAAAAATATTAAATTGAAATAAAAGATTACCATTATGCGTTGCATTCATGATAACACAGCAATAAAACATTTAATATTAATTTAATTTAGCGCAGTAATTGCGGTGTTACAGTTACTGGAGAGTAAGTGTTGACACAAACCTGTAGCCTAACTCGAGCACATTAAGTTCACCCGTACGAAAGAGGACCTGGTTCCATGTGGTCACCGTTCTCATAGTCCAGAAATTGCATCCTATACACCGCATTCTCAATATCTGAACGTAACATGCCTGATGTAATGTTCGTCGCTGTTCGTGATACGTTGTTCTTCAAGGCTGCTATGTTCGAATCACAGCCAAGATTGACGTTCGCTCTTCAGGTAATCCAGCAAATAAAAATCCCATGGCCAGTTCCGCTTCTTGAGCAACAATAGTTCATATTCTCCTTATCTGCGATTTTTCTAATTTTTTTTTCGCGCAATCTTTTGTTCCATGTCATTAGTCTCATTAATCTACTTTCCAAATTTGGTAATATTTTAGATTAGATCGAGACACATAAAGCTTCGAATATGGGAAGTTTAATTATGGCCACCCTGTGCTTACATATTAAGAGGAAAGTTATGGCATTAAACCTATTACGATATCAGCAAAACATTCAGTATTAGTGGGGTACAAATGACTACATAATACTGTTACCTACTTAATTTTGCACTAACAGAGAAACAAGGAAAACTATTGCTTTATGTCGGTTCTAAGAGAGACTGTGTGCCTGAAACCAACTTTTCTGAAAAGTGTGGAAAACAACTGGTAACTCTCTTCTGTACCGGTTTCTAGGAAGAACAAAGTGGTCATCAATAAACATAAAAATTCAGATAAGCATATGACCTTTTAGCAGGAATGTCCTAATCCTCACATTTTGCAATGTGAGGATTAGGACATTCTTCGAGGGATAGCTAAGTAGATTTCATGATGGTATATAGAACTCAACCTTGAAAGTCTAATCACTTCATGAAACTGATGTTATATCCACGACTGTGTGAAATGCACCACTACGATGAGGTAAAGTAGGTCTCCGTCTGCTAAGTCCTCTGACTACATTTTTCAATTGCCGAGTCAGTAAGTAATCAAGGTAGGTATATTCCGAAGTCAACAGTCAGATGACTAGACCGAACGAAGCTACTCAAAAATCCAAGACAAATCCTTTGTATTACTATGTGCCACTTTAGTGATAAATGAGTACATTGTCACGTGAAATATCACCGTTTTGGTTCCTGGTAGTTGTAGTGGTCACAAATCATGCTTGGATTTCAGAGCAAAGTCCCGTACTATTCCACTCATGTTTACAATAGCTTTGCCTCTAATTATTTCGCAGATTGGCCACTAGATGTCATATATTGGAACGAAAGTCAGCTAGCTAGTATTATTCTGGAAATTGTACGTGATGGTAATCGCTGGTCGTAAATGGAAGGCACTGCTAAGGCCACGTCTTGCAGAGAATTTCAGCAAAATTCTCTATGTGTCAGAATCCATTATTATATATTCCATACAAATCTGAACAAGAATGAATCATGAAAAATCGAACATTGCACTTGGATTCAAAGCCTTTCGAATTCACTGCACAAATATGCATGCCTTAGTTCCGACCTCAAAGATGTTGATATCCATCTTCATTCTGCAAAATCACACATACGTTTCCAAACTGAAACACAAATTTCAACATTTCAAGAATTATTCACTGTTTTTCCACTCTTTGATTCTTTTTTTTTCTGAAAGGCAGAATTTGCTTATATTTGCTCTGATATACCACCGGAGAATTTCCAACTTAAAATATCCTGTTTTTCTTTTTTCATCTTCTTTGGCTAAAAGATCGCCGTCAGTTTCCATGATATCACTCATTTGCTGTTATATCGCTCTCCTACTGCATCCAACCATTCATTGCATCCAAATGGTCTAGATCGTTTTCTAACTAGTGAACGAGCAGAAACCTTGTAACGGCATTTCAACTGAAGGTGAGTTAGCCGATATAATACTGAAGTGTCATATCGGCTGAAGTATCATATCATACTGAAGTTTTTCCTCCCGTTACTTCAGATTTTTCATCCCGAAAATAGGCCAAGGCAATGTTAATTGCAATTCCAATTAACATTCATAGTGCATTGGCCTCATAACTTTAATTGGCTCAGTTGTGATACTAAATAAAGGCAATAACAAATAATGACTCTAAATATACAATGCATGCTGTTTCTTTCCTGGCAATTCAGACAACAATCTAAAGTTGAATTCTTCTTTTATGGGACAGAGTTACACAGTCTCTCTCATCCACTGTCAAGAACATTATCCCATTTGGCGTTATCTATAAAAGCTTACTATATGGGATAATGTTCCAATTCCATTCTATGCCTATTTTCCTTGACTGAATTATTTTATTCATTTATTTGTATTTTAAAGACCTTGTTTTCCAAGAAGTATAACCTTACTGTGTAAGAGAACCTGGCATATTAACAATGGGTTTTCATCGAAATCTCCGTCTTCTTTTCTGTTTATACCAAATACCGAACTAGCTTCAAACAGATTATCCAACACTGATTGTGAAATGACTAAAAGCCTGAAACGTACATCGTGTCCAAATGGTTAAATGGTTATGCTTTCTCGTCTGTTGCCATGGATGTTGTTTATTGGTGGTTATTGCGTCACAACTTTTAGCTGTATTCCCACCTATTTTACACTTGGATAGTTCTATTGCATTGTTATCCGCGGAAAAATCCAATCTCCAGACTTCTTAATTTTCCTTTAATTCTTGCATAGACTATCTTTAGTAAATATCTTCCTTTCCAGCGGGGGGAAAATACTACTAATCCTTCTTTCTTCGTTTATTAATTAATTAATCCATTTCTGTCTGTTGGAACAGTCTACCCTCTTATGTATTTCCTAAAAAGTACATTATATAGGTCATCTTTCTGCTTACTTCTCACTTCTCTACCCTTCTACGGTAACAATATGTTGAGCAACAATTTCTCACGATTAAGATTACCATAAATCTTAAGGAAATCAAGCTGAAAACGATACAAAAACATAATAATAACGTTTAATGATAGAAATGTGGCTGTTCTACTAAGCACGGTACCCAGAACAATATCTAGGTCGTCCACGGACGATTTGGTGCCCGCACTTCACACCTGAATGTGGAAGCAGCCGTCGCATACTTAGTCCCGACGGCTACCATAATGCTTCCGTTCCAGTGGATTAATCACGAGAGAGAGAGAGAGAGATTGCAACGAAATTGAATGAAATGCAACTCCGGCTAGCGCTACCTTTCAAAAGCAGAAGCTACTATCGGTATCAACCACAGTTCAACATTGCACCTTTATCTCATAAAAAATTCGAATACGCATATGATCTCTGATCTCATCTTGACCAACTTTATCCTAACTTGCCACCCTACACGTAACGTAAACTGACTTATCTCTGCATGCGATATTCCGCCACTCTATGCCAAATAGGGATACAGTGGGAACATCGTTAGCGAGTCAGAAAGTAAATGTCTACGAATGCGTGCATAGAAGCACAGAGATCATCATAAAGTGGCCTTAGTTGCTTGTGATGGCACACAGGGAAGAAAGGGGTGGGCAACAAACCTGTCGTTTCTAGGAGAAACTATTCAGGCATTTTACGAGATAATCCAGTTAACGATGCTTGCCGAACCTGCTTTTCAGACATTGGTTTTCATTTGCCTAGCTGATTTGACGAGCAGAACCAGAGAGTCATCCAACATCTCTCTTGCTACGCCTGCCTCAATGAGATTCAAGTTACCCCCCCACACCCAAATATCCACGTCTTTAATTGATATTCTTTCACTTATACATTCATAACAGTGGGCAGCAGCACTTTGTGGCAACACCTCTTAAACATCGCGATGCTTTGCGTTAATCAGACAATCGGATTCCCCTGATCCGTTCTAAGTCAGTTGTTGGTTACAGGCCGAAACGGTGGAGCAATGAGGGCCATTTGGCATCCTGAACAGTTGAAACATTTCATGCGAAGCGTCAGACGCTCTGGCTCTACCGGTCCATCACTAGAGAGTTTCGTCCAATCTCACTGTAGTGCCATAACCCTTTCAGAACGCTCCAACCCGATCGGCCCAGTCCGCGTACCCAATCTGTATCGAATAGAGTCTCTTGAAGACTTGATGTAGATATAAACAGAGCCATAAATCTGAGTTGTCATTGTGGAAAATCATGCTAGCAATAAAATAATAACTTTAAATGAAATGTGTGAAGAATTGCTTATTCACCGCTAACAGTACAGAATAATAATTCAATATGGACAAAATCTAAATCTGTTTTTCTTCTGCCTTATCCGCCAGAATTTACAAATTCTTTTTTTTAATGGAAAAACCGGTAATCAGTTGAAATAAGAATGACAGGACAAACGCACAACAGCCATTTCATTCAGCATAAAACTTGGACATCACTGAACATGCTCAAAACACCACAGAGTATAATCGAAAAACTGAAAAAAATATTGTAAAGAAAGTCTTAAAGAAAGAATACGTTTTTAAAGAGAATGGCGAAACTTAAAACCATCACTATTATTATTCTTGGAAATATAAGCAGTATTATGTGTAAATTTAATCTGATTTGTAAAATGTTTACTAAATGTAACAATAAAAATTCATTTATTGTCACGATCATTTTACAGAGGGTTCTGCCAGTATATTAAGTTATTTATAAAACAGAAATGGGAAGTAAGGATTAACTTACTTAATTCGATGATTGAATCTTTCTATAATGCGAACACCTTTTTGGTGCATTCCAATTTTCAGTAGGTTGCTGATTGACAGTAGTCTGGGTATACAGAACAAAATACCAAATTGGTCAAATAACTGAGACATGGCATATACCGTATCATCAAGGAATGACCTTTTTGAGCTATCATCCAGTCTTTTTCCACTTATCATATACCATATTATGCTGCCAACGGTCAAAGAAACGTATTTTTCGATATCCACCGGTTGTCCATTGAAGTCTTCAAGCTTTTCCAGAAAAAATGAGATCTGCGCCTAGTGGCAAATAAATACATGATTAAAGAAGTATGGTAGCTATTCTCAATAGGCATATCAATAGTTGCTTTCAATATACGACTTTTATATATTAAATTTAATTTAGCCAGAGTCGTACGTTATCACTATGTGTAATTTCGCATTAGTTTGCTACAATAACGGTTTGTATTAATGCTGAATAAAATTTGTCTATCCAAAAGCTGAATTATGAGTACAGATAGACATGAAATATATTCCAGTGGTTCAATGCATGAATGAGATTTCTGCTTTGCTAAAGACATGTATGGTTTACAAACACGAAACGAGCCGAGGATATTTCTAAAAAACAAAAAACTCCTTTGGGGTAAATGTCACCCATCGCAATGATATTCAAAAGATTACAGGAGAAAAACGCATCATGTTTGGTATATATATATATATATATATACTAGATGTCCTACTTTTATTTAATTTAATTCTCTTGTTGAGCTTTAAGTAAGCTCAACAAGAGAATTAAGTTTCCATGTTTTGGCATGCGAGCAATTAAAAGTAATAATCAAGAACAAGAAACATTAGAAATTTTGTCCTAGTTTTAACTTGTACTCTGATGACAGGCGAAACGAAAGGCAGAGGAAAGACCAACATGGGAACTTAATTCTTTTAAGGAACTATGATTTTGACAAAGCGTAGTCCTTCATAACATAAGAAACAACTGTAGTAGTAGTAGTAGTGAGTGAAAACTGCACTGGAAATGATACTTTAATGATGAAGCACAAGTGAAAGTTTGTGTATCAATTAAAGTTCAACTTCCACTATGAGACACCACGAGTGCTTTGGGAGTATGTGTAAACATACTCCCAAAGTATGTTGTAAACGTTGGTTTTGGAATCTGGTCTAGGCATCCCAGGAACATTTAGAAGCACTTAACAAATAAAAGAAAGCAGAGAATAAGAAACCTCATTGGTCTACTATGGAGATGTTTCCTTCCCAGAAAAACAGGTTTTCCATCAAAACAGTCAAAGAGTTGCAATTCCATTTACCTCAGCATCGTAATATGGCCTCGCCTTGGTATTCCTACTCATCATAATCAACAGCCATCTGTTGTTTATTGCTGGACGAAGACCTCCCCAAATTCCTCCTTTCAATCCTATCTTGAGCTTTCCTATGCAACCGAGTTCTAACCATCTTTTTAATTCCATCTTCCTGTCGCCTCTTTTTTATGTGGTTCCCATCCACAAAAGGTTATTAGCAAACCTATAGTACATTTGTGTCGTGGGTGGGTATGTATCTCTTACATATTCCGAAACCCAGCTCTAGAGAATACATATGAAACTTTCTCAAGTCCACTTCAGGCCTCCAATAAGCGTCTTCAAGTAGTTCTATTTCCATCTCCGAGATACCATTTTGATATAAACTTTTCCCTTTGAGTATTACTTCTTACAATATGAATTACGCATTGCATTCGGGTTTTTAATTGCTGTTACAAAGTCTTTCGTCTTAGTCTGAATTTAACTATTACACTTTTTATCTTGAATGGTAATACCAAGCAGTGATTTTTCAATTTACCTCTGGATAGACCGCGACTTCGTGGTCATTATTTAGTCAAAAGCTTACATTTCACTTCGATATATCATGACCGGACGCATGAAACTATGGAAAGTTTTCTTCTAATACGTATGTTGTTTACTTTATATATTTTATTTATTTTATTCGTATGGGGTTCCCCCGTTCCTCCACCGTCCCTTAAGACTGGTTGAGTCCTCCTAATCAGGGATTATGTATGTGTTTTATGATAGATGCGTGGGTGTTCACAGGCCAGTTTTACTTTATATATATATATATATATATATATATATATATGGTATTTGGACAGTACATACCATGCCCATTTCTGATCCTATCCTAAGCAGAGATTCAGAGACTGACAGTCTTCCAAAGTGAAACGATAGTTGGGTGTCACATCAGTGGTCTTTCTGTACATGACGTTGCACCCTTCTCAGTATACCAAACTCCACGGCTGCTTATGTCATTCGTAGATGGAAAGTTGAGAGTGTTACCACAGCAGGAAAATGCCCAACGACAGGCCACCGACAAACTCGCTGACCGAGATCGACGAGCTCTGTCTCGGAATGTTCGAGCAACCCACACGCCATCAAGAGCAGGTCTGGCAGTCAACAGGGAAAATGCTGCTGGTACAGCTGCCAGCATTAGAACTTTCCGCAGGTTACCACGCAGGTTACCAGGCTTAGGTTACCATGGCAGAGCTTCTGCGAACAAACAAAACTTCACCCCTCCCCAACAAGACTTTTGAACTGGTCTTTTTACACAAGCAGGACTGCATCGTTCAAACTGTCAAGTATGATGAAGGGTCTGTAATGGTATTGGGTGTTTCAGTTGGATAAGGCTTGGACTATTGGTGAACGTGTCGAAAGTCATGCTAACTGATGGTTGCCTGGAGATGTTCGACTTCCTGCTTCCGATGCTGTAGAAGTACTTCAGCAGTGGCCAATGCATGTTTCAGCACAACATTGCTTCATGCCATACTAGATTATATATATATATATATATATAATCTAAGCAGCCAACAATAATCAAAAGTAACTTTTATTTAGAACAGTTATTAAAATACATTTAAATATAATTAAAGCTAATTAAAATACCTGCAGTACTCTTAACTGTTTATGATTCGTTCGCAGATTACTTATAGCCAGTATTTAAAGAAATAAAAAAACTCTTCTGTGAAGGATTTATTTTATCTTAGATGCATATGTCAACCTACAAATCGATTGTAATGCATAAAAGGTCTCTGACATAAACATCTATTGTATTTATATGTTTGTTCCATTATGACATCATGGAATCACCTGTTTCAGCGTACAAGAAATCGAAGCCAAATGCTATTAAACAAACACGTGCTGTGCTATTTGTTTCAAATAACCTTGACAAAGAATCATAGTATGTAATATGGGATTTTCTCGGAGCGGTTTTACGAACATTTACGTTTTCCTTTGACATAAATGATAGAGTAACTTTTGTGGAGTCAAGAAGGATGCGTATATGTGCACATTATGGTAAGAAACAACCATATTTTGGGAATGTAACTCACTTTATTGAGTCTGTTTTATTCTCTGATTAAACTGAGTGATTACAGTGAGGGATAAATGACGAAGAAGGAGAGAACATCCGGAGCGTCTAAGTACGTCTAACACATATGACAATGTCTGGCATTTTTGTTATCTTACATTTAAACGTCTCTATATATTTAAAAAGTATCCTTTAACCTTAAATAAAATACAAATATATATGAATATTAAAGAATTAAATGCAATTTCAATCAACTATTAAAACTTGCTACATACACCTTAGAATAGTTACGAATAGTAACTAAATATTGAATTCAATGAAAACGACTTATTACATCTGTTGAGCTGTGGACTCGGATTTACCGATTGAAATGTATGTTTTAGACGCTTGTTCTTATTAAATCTAACTTACCTCAATTTCTTGTTCAGCATTTTCAGACGCTATTGCTGTGCTTTTTAGATTAAAACTGAAAACTCTTCTGTGAAACTGCCATTCTGCACCATTAAGTGAATTAATGCCTGGGAAAGAAAATTGATATATCAGAGGATCTGATAGTAAACAAGAATTTCATAAAATTCATCCAACATCTTAAATGATAATGATGGTTAATTTATTTGCATTTTGCCGAATTAAAGTGTGAATATTCTTCAAGTAACTCTTGCACTCTTCCTTGTTTAAAGTTGTAAATATTTAAAAATGGTTCCTTAAAATTCAAGGATAAGGCCGTTTTATTGTTATCCGGAGAGTTCATCGAAAGACAATTCATCGAATGAACAATTCATCGAACGGCAATTCGTCGAAAATGCAATTCATCGAAAAATCAGTTCACCGAAAATTTTAAATTTTCGAAAATATTTTGAGAAAATTCATCTGTTTAGAACAAAAACTGAACCGTGCAGAGTGAGATAGCAATGCTACTTTAATAGGGAAAAATTATAGAACAATATTGTTAGTTATGGTCTTTCTTGTCCGATGACTCTTTCATGTCTGTTCATGGGACAGATTTGCCTGTTTCCGGGAGGAGAAGCTCAGCCATCTTCGTATTATGCTTGCTGACTTACCTTTAGCTGAACAGAACTGATGGTATTCCAACTACCCAGGTCTTTCTAACTAAAGGCTTCATTTATACCGACTGAAGTACGCAGGCTCCATTATTATTGTTGTTGCTAGTAGTAATATGCGACTTCAATACAGCAATTATTATATGATGAATTTTACTCATATTCGCTATTTGAAACTTTTACAAGAAAATATCGAACCGTTCCAGTTTTCAGTTCAACTATATTCCGAGCAACAAAGAAATAACGTGTCCAAATTATGTACTTATTACAAAAAATGTCTGACTTAGCGGAATTAGTAGAAGTTGCCAGTACAAGAAACTGTCTGCATGGTTCAGTTTTTGTTCTAAATGGATTACTTTTATCATAACATTATCGAAAATTTAAAATTTTCGGTGAATTGTTTTTTTTTTCGATTAATTCCATTTTCGTTGAATTGTCGTTCGATGAATTGTTCATTCGATGAATTGCTTTCGGTCTTTCGATTAATTGCTTTTTCGATGAATTTTCATGGAACCGTTTTATTAATGAACTTCGTTCATGAGCAGCTGCGTAAATCATTGCACACTAGACCAATGAGGGCAACTCATAAACAAGTTCGAGTAATATTAGATAAGCCATAAACGTTTAACAGGTTATCTCAGGAAGTTGAATATTAGTCCACATTGCTGATATACATGAGTAATGAAATAAATATCGTGGTGTTTAACGAGAGAGAGAGACTAATTTTAATGTACATAAAATGAACAGCTTGAAAATAAAGCAAAGAGTTGTATTTTATATAGAAACTCATATTTTTTCCTTTTTTACATGTGTGTGTGTGTGCGTGCGTGCGTGCGTGCGTGTGTGTGTGTGTGTGTGTGTGTGTGTGTGTGTGTGTGTGTGTGTGTGTGTGTGTGTGTGTGTGTGTGTGTGTGTGTGTGTGTGCGTGCGTGCGCGCGCGCGCGCGTGCGTGCGTGCGTGCGTGCGTGCGTGCGTGCGTGCGTGCGTGCGTGTGTGTGTGTGTGTGTGTGTGTGTGTGTGTGTGTGTGTGTGTGTGTGTGTGTGTGTGTGTGTGTGTGTGTGTGTGTGAAAGAGTTGTCGTTATTATTATTATTAAGAGAGATCTCAAGGGAGTCAGAGACTCATCTAGAGAGGCCACATACTACACACACGCTAGCTATCCTACTTATTCTTGAATTCATTCACACTGCTTGCATACACATCCAATGACAATCCATTCCAATCACGCACCACTGTCTGAGAGAAAAATCTAGCCCTCGCACCCTTCTTATGTGTGAGGGCTAGATCTCAGCTTCCAAGGATGAACTTTCGTCCTTTCCCTAACCTTCATAAATTTTTGTTTATTTTTTATCATTCAGGTGACTGAGAACCAAAAACATTATGATGTCTGATTACTAAGAAATTATCCAATGTTGTTGGCGAGCAATGGGCTAGGGCCCTTTAGTAGTTCATAATTAGTAAAGACTGTAACATGGTCAGAAGTTAATTTTGTCTTTTATAACAGTTCCTTATATGAATTGTTTCTTTCTATCTAACTTCGAATACTTATTCTAAATTGAAACATTTATTTCAATTCTGAATTGAGATAAAAAAAAACATGTTTGTATAACATTTTTATGTGGTTCCCACCAATTATATGTTTTATACAGTACATTCGTATCGTTTTTCTCTTTTTATTGATTTTATATTTTTGTGGTATTTTTTTATTTATTTTTACATAGTATGGAACCCTGCTCTAGATACTAAATGTGAAACGTTTTCAAGTCACATCAGTCCTCTAATAAACCGGCGATCACTAACTTGCGATGAAATTTATTTTTCACCTAAAGACAAGCATAAACATCGATGCCTTCTGCGGGATTCGAACACAGAGCCTGTTGGTTGGAGAAAGGATACACAAAGTAGTTTGTCAATCGGACTGGCAGGCGGGCTTTTTTTATGCTATTTTGCCCATTTTGAGAGTTGATAAACACGACCTCTTGGAGAAAATACACCTTCTGTATCCGTATGAGATTGGCTAACTCTTATTCATTTTAAAAGAGTTTTTTTTTGAATATTCTTAGCGTCCTGGATCATTTAGAGTGATCTTTCGGAACGGTATATTCTTCTTAAGGTGAACAAATCGTAAGACGTTCCAATGAGTACACTATTATATTTAGTTCTGATGGGAATACTATATTGGATACGTGTTTAACTCTTCCTGTAACTTACTATAGTAAGAGGATAAGCGGGTAATCGAAGCAGGTTAATAGTGTACCTATTCTACCAGAAGGACAATCCTACGAATGAAGGCCACATTACTATGCCCAGCTAACGCATGCACCATCGAGTAAATAAATGAGCAATGTGTCTCAGATGTAGAATTGTTTTGCTCATGGAAACAATTAAGATTTCAACTGGCCTGGCAACACGGAACAAGGATCGGATAGAGAAATCGAAAAGTCGGAAGTAATGTTATTTCAAAATACCTACTCAACAAGATGAACTAATCAAAATAATTAATGAATAAATATGAAAATAGTTGCATTAGCTGAAAACAAGAAGAAAGAAAAAGGAATGAATAAAAATAAAACTAGGTAATTGCACACAGCGAAGCAAGGAAGAAAGAGCTAAAAAAGACTGGAATAGTAATTATAATAAAGCAGCCATATTAAATATAAAAGCACATCATCTCATAGCCACTAAGTCTCGTTCAAATGTCATAGAAGATGAAAGAGCGTGTAATAAATTTCATGAGTGTTATACAGGACGTAGAGGAGGAAACGAGGAACAGAAATAAATTCCTTTTTGTAAACGAAAGTAACAATAATAATCATTGTAGGCTGATTAAACCCGAATTGGAAACCAGACAATACCTAGAATGTATCAAAGATTTAATGAAGTAGAAATTAAAAATGAGGTAAAATATATCCGTTCTTTACAAACGATGAAGTAAGAATAAATAACACATTCTACCAGCATAAAGAACACAAACCTAACATGGAGAAATTACTTATATCAAAGTTCTAGCATACGCATCAGCTGATATAGGAACTGAATATGTATTTGTTATCGAAAAATTAAGATGCCCATTCCGGGGAAGATAATTCAAAAAAGAAACCCAGTGAGAAATAAGATTAAAGAATTAAAACCTTAAACTTAAACTATTATAGGAATAAAATATTAAAACACTACATCAATGAAGAATAATGATTATTTAACCAAATCAGTTTAATTAAAACAGAACTGAATCAAATCTGGAAAATCTTTTAAAAAAAAATAATAAACAAGCAGTATTCAACGTCTTAGGAGACAAAGAGAACTATTGAAATAAAAGAAAAAGACAGTGTCCTTGGTACCCAGACGAAGTACAGCTCTTGGCACAGAGATTGAGGATAAAATTCTACTATACTCTTTTTTTAATAAAAAAGAAGATAAAAAAATTCCAAATGATTATACAGTGTTTACTCAATTACCAACACCTTCGATAATTCTATAAGAATTACAAATGAACATAAATGAATTATAAATGACTGCATAATATTAAAGTAACGAATATCAAGGTTGTAGATCGAAAATCTTGCAATATTTGCAATGAAAAGTTTAATAGAAAAATCAATAGAATATAGCACTCCAGTTTTTATGCGTTTTATACAATAACATAACGCATTCGATAGTAAACAAATTTACAAGATATTTTAAGTATGATATTTAAAGGGGAAATAAAAACACAAGATAGTAAAGCTATATGTAGATAATAAATGTGTAATAGGGTATGGGATAATAAAACAAATGAAATCTGAAATGAAGAAAGAATTAGATAAGATGATTTACCAAGTCCAATATTCAATATTTTAATGATTGAAACTCAATATAAATCACAAATACGACAAAGAAAGCGAAATTATAATACGAAAAGACAGCCCGTGAAATCCTTCAGCAGTCTGTTCTTTAGCGAAGAAGATCGTACACAAATCGTGCATAATATGCTGAATAAATTCATATAAATAAATTATTTACATCGGAGAGTAAAAAAGTAAAAAAAAACGTAAGCCTCTCTGATATAACTGTATGCTTCTTGGGCATTTCTCGATACGGCAGAGCGGGGTTTAATTTTCGAACTTAAAAGAGTATCGCTCTTTGACAATACTTCATGTTACTTAATTGACCAAAACACTGATTTAATTAAGAAACATCCAGTACAACAAATATAGAGAAAGATAGAGAAAATAAAATGCAGTTTGAAAAAAAAAGCATAAATTCATAACATAATCATCAACAAATCGATATAACATCGACAAAAGAAGCA
This sequence comes from Typopeltis vanoorti, assembly GCF_054136105.1. Classification (NCBI taxonomy): domain Eukaryota; kingdom Metazoa; phylum Arthropoda; class Arachnida; order Uropygi; family Thelyphonidae; genus Typopeltis; species Typopeltis vanoorti. The sequence goes on from NC_143559.1 coordinate 47,912,121, forward strand.
CTACACTGTATTGTAATGGTTCTTTTGTCCATGTATTATATACTTACCAACTTTGTCCGGTACGCTACTGAATATGCTCTGTGGAGGTTTCCCTAAAAATTCCGACTTCTCAACTGCTTCTTTAATTACGTTATAATTTCCTAGGAGTACTGCATACTGCTGTCCAAGATAAAGGCTATAAAAATAGAAACGAAATTATATATACATAAATATAACTATTCTATTTGTATATATTAATACTGAGTTAGCAAAATTACAATTTAGTTTGCACTTGCTCATGCCATGGAACCGCACTTTGAAAGTGAATAGCAGTAAATGATTGCACATGTTCAAATACGTCTGAACCTGTGTTATATCTAGGAATACCATCAAAATAAACTAAATCTGTCAGAGTTTTTATTTCCACTCAGACATCTTTAAATATTTTCTTTCTTTCATTTATTATTATATGATATTTAAAACTATAAAGGCTGTAATACAACGGCGTGCATGTTTTAGTTTTGTTTGTGATTTATTTAAAAGCATAAATCACGCACACATCGACTGCATGCTTTCATACAGAAGTTTAATACATCTTTAAATACATAATTGAAAATGAAACAAAAGATGTATAAATATCGTTATGTTGATAAAATTATGTTAAAACGATATTTTACATTAAAAAGGATAGAGCAGCAGCGCTTGTAGTTTCGCTGTTAGTAGTTGAGTAGCGAAACTGTTAAGCCTAGCCAAGCCTCATGATTCAAGCTCTCGGTGGAAAAAACTATCATTTAGCAGCACGAAAAATCGGCAAGAGGTACATACCTTTCTACGTGGTTCGAATTAAAATAACGGTAGACGTTTTCTATACTGAGTGCAATGAAATAATCATGGAGTGGAAAATAAATTTCATCGCACCACAAATAAACGTATCCAGTCCACCATTAATGTTTGTAATACCCGGCTGTGGTGACGTCATTTCGAGCAGCCGCAATTGAAAGAATACAGAGTATGCTTGACTGTGATATGAAAACGAACAACTGATGCACAAGTTGTTCGTTTTCTTAAAAACAAGATTTCTTAATAACATAAAAACAAGATTTCTTTTTATGTTATTAAAATATATAAAAAGAAAACTTGGTTTTTTTAAGTATGTGGCATAGTGGAACGCCAAATACCTAAACGTGGTGAGAGAACCAGTAAAACGGGGGAAAACTAATTTAAAAAACAACATGTCTCTCTCAATAGATTGCTCTGACAGGCACTTTAATTTGAAACACTCTGTGTATTATTAAATATCATTCATGCGAATCATTCATCTGATTAAATGAAATCTTAAAAACAAGGATTAAGATCAATATTCACTTACCTACATACATTTCCATACTTCTTTGTTAATTTTTCTAAATCAAGATGTGGCATCTTGCCAAGATTGGGCCAATATCCTAGTAGAGGCCATCCTCTAACTCCAGGAGGAAGATTTTTATATTTTTTCTTCTTTATGCGGTCTGAAATCAACTTAGTAAAGAGTAGTACACAACATAGTATGAGAAAACACGAAATTGTGCTAAAGTACCAGGAGTGCTTCCACTCCATTGCAAGTCGAAGTTAAAAAGAGTCTATCACCGATTATACTCTACAAACAAATCGCACTTGTGATTATCAAAATAGAGCTGAGATAATCATTTCTACACGACGACTATTTACGGGCCAATGTTCAGAGATATGGAATCAAGTTTAAAATATGTCGTGACGCTATATGTTCTTCCTATTTATGTAATATTGAAATTATAAAAGCATCATATATGTGTGGCCAAAGAGCAACTCCATGTCTGGGTTATAAGACGTAGATTACTAAATGTCATTCAAATAATTGCATCAAAATAGAAATGAGATATGATACAAAAAAAAAACACGTAAATAAAGAGATTGATAAAAAAAATATACACAAGAATACATCCATCCGCTAACGACCTACATATCAGCTAATTCTCATTCATGGCATCAGTTTATTTCTAAATATGCATGCTTATGCAAACAATGAATATAACTTATACAAATCAAAACTCAAAATGATTCCTACCTGGTTAGGTGTTCTTGATCTTGTTATGTTGGCTTCGTGTGGACCACTATTTCTTTTTTTTTCTTGTTTTCACGATTAAATATTTCTTGACGTCTTAGAGGAGGTGTTTACCTCTTGCAGAGGTAAAGTCCTCCTTTAATGTTTATATAACAGTAGTATCCTGAAGATATTTAATTGTGTATGTAGTAAGATATTTAATGGGGTATATTTGTAAATAACAGTAGAGTTCCTATAAACTCGTGAGCCAAAATATTATGTAATTCCTGTCTTCTGGTAGGGAGACTGTTCTCATGAACTTCGCTAGGGTCGTTTTATTTCCATTGAACACACTCACTAATTCTTATTTCAGGATTTTCGTACCAGGTCTTATGCTACATGATTGCAATGTGTCTCTGTGGATCTAGACTCTTCCAGCATGACAATGTCCAGTGTCACAAGGCTCACATTATGCAAGCATGGTCCGATGAGCATATCCAAGCATCCCATTTTCTCCCCTAGCCACTTAATTCTCCTAATTTGAATCCCACCAAACATTTGTGAAATCATGTGTAAGAACTTATCTGCCAGTAGAGGCCAGTGCCTCGCTCGGTTGCTGACCTCATGGATGTTATTCTATTTAGTTGGTCCAGAATTGCTCAGGATAGCTTCCGTGATCCAGTGGAATCAATGCCAAGACAGGTGCAAGCAGGTCTCGGCCAGAGGAGGCTGAGCACGCTTCCAGATGATCACCATCTTTTGGCTGGAGTGTATGTATTCATAGCTAAAATGCATATTAATTTAGTTTTTAGAGAAATTAGACATATCACCGTGTTTTGAAATATCCTGTCCCTCTATAATATAAAATGATTTATTCTATGCGAAATATGAAGTTCCTAACATTGTCACAAAAAAGATTTAAAAAAAAACTGTAAACGCTAACTTGATACATTCTTCTCTAGGGTGTGATTTTGACTTTTTCCGTTATTATTTTTATTCTTAGTTATAGTATTCACATAATTATTATATACACATTTGAAAATTTAATTACTTTTAAAACTCTATGTATGATGGCGTGGATGATTTTTTTCCTAATGGTTGTATTTCACAACAAAAATTAAAAATTTTGATTTTCCAGGATTTAAGTTCATTACAGTGAAACCAATTTATCATTACTTCCGGATTGCGTTTTAATTAAGCTTTTGATTTACAACATCTACACTGAATGTCAGTGCAGTAACATTTGATATTCATGACCTACAACTGATAACTAGGTCAGAGTATCAGTTTATGTTATAAACAAACTGGCTGAAAGATCTTGTACGGCACAGTGACTTAATTAAAAGAAACTGTTATAATTTATACTTGTCTTTAGGGTTGTTCATCTAAAAGTTAAACATATTTTAAACGAATTCAATTTAGCAAAATAAATCGATTTATTTTTAATACAATCAGCACAATACCGCCAGTTTTTAATTTAAAATAAACTGAAGTTCTCTGCTGAAAGATTTCTGTAGTTATAGGAAAATTTTAAAGTTATGTTGAGCTACGAGGAATAAAGTAACTTTGCACAGGTTAACAATCTTCAGTCTAAATCAGATAATTCTCGGAGATTTGTATTTTTCTAAACGTTTACTAATTTCTGTAATATTTATAGAATTAGATAAGAAGAAAAACTATCTATAATTTTGAGATAGGAGTTTTTGCATTCGTTTTATGAATTGATGTTTTCAGATTTCTTAAACTTTAATTCAAACATGGCAGCAAATCTGATATAAAGTAAAAAGATATGCCAGTGCTAATATTTATATGATCATGCCCGCTGATCATATAACCTGCTGAGCAAGGTTTTTATGTTTCATTAAATATTTTCAACTTCATTCTCGTAAGCAAAGCAAATAGAACTATTTCAGTAAGTACAGCTAATGAGTGATTAGCATTACTGTACCAACTAATGGGCGCACACGATACGCAACATCCAACCATCCGTATCATTTCTGAACTCTCCCGTGCTCGTTATGTTTGGCCTGTTTCCACTAAAGGAGCTCCAGAGTACTCGGTGAGTATTCCCGCTGCAAACTTATACCTTCCTAGTTGGAGAAAATATTACCCAGACCCAACAGTTGGAGAAAATATCACCCAGACCCAATAGTTCATCTCTACGTTCTCATCCTTGAAGCTAGCCGTTCTACATTCCAGCCGTCAGAAGAGTGAATGATCTTCTAAGGTGACCTTAATGTCAACAACTCCAACTGGTTTCCACTTTACCGCCACTGATGACTTAAGCAATACTTTTCTTTTCTATAAGCAATAACCTAATGCAAATAGTATATCTGACGATCTCAATACCTGATATCTCTGTCCACCATGCCAATACCCCCATTCTTTCTTGTACTCTGTCTAGATATACTGTAGAGATCACCTCTCCTCTCGATGACTGAAATGATAATCTTGCACAAGTACAGAAGGCCCTCCCTCCAACTACTTCCAAAATCTGATTCTTTGGTATTAATGAAAGGTACCAAAATGTTCTGCTTATTCTCCATTTCATCCAAACTTATTACCAACTTTCCAAACAATGGTTTCAGATAAGATGTGCAAAAGCAGTTGGGGGGAAAAAAATTCAGTATTTGCAAAGTGACTGGACAACAAGAACCTCAGCTTCACATTCAACATATTCTGAAACAAGAAGCAAATGTCGGACAGCTACGAGCAAAATGAGTGCTAGGTTCAGTGCTGCTTCTTGCATTATATCTGTGCTTGTTTCCTAGCCAGGGCATCATTTAAACACAGCCTATATTTCTTTCGATTTTAAAAATACCGTCAGAATGCGGTGTGCTATCGCGTGCAGATAAAAATTGAAAAGTATCTCCCAAGGTGTTATTTTTGTTACGGTACACACACACACACACACACACACACACACACACACACACACACACACACACACACACACACACACACACACACACACACACACACACACACACACACACACACACACACACACACACACAGATAGTTATACCAGATAACCTTTGCCTAAAAATTGTACCTAAGCAAATGTTTTAGTTCTTTTATTTTCCATTCCGAATGCATTTGATGTTTTCAATGTTTATGCCTATTTTGCCATTGTCTGTTTATGTACCATATTTATTACAACAGTTATTCAATTTAGGGTGAAGAATTCCTACAGACTTGTACTTCATGTATTTAAGATCATAATGTCATCTGCTAACCTAAAGAGCTGAGATAAACGTATCCGGTTTTGATATCAAGTTTAATATCACTTTCCTTCATAATGTGATCGTTATACAGTAGATGACGAATAAAAGTGGAGGTAATCAGCACTCTTGTTTCACACTTGTTTTTAAATCAAACCATTTTCGTATTCCTCCTTCAGTATAGCCAAATACAGTATAGACTCCACATTGCTTGATATAATGGCTCATTTATATCATAGAATTATAAACACTTCCTAACAGCTTTTTTTCAGTTAAATGCCTTTTCAAAATTTAACTATAAATCCTTGTTATATTCGAATAATTTCTCATCTGTTTTTCTTACAACAGTGGCTGCTAAGGCGTGCCAGAGATAGCAGTAGCTAACAACTTCTATTGGACCCGAATCTAGCTTCTTCGCAACAACTTTTCTTGAATATGTTGCATAAACGCCAAATTATACTGAATATTGGACTCAAACAGAAACAAAATATTTTCGCATTTTCATTCTGTTTGATTCTATTCTTGTTTCTTTTTATGTATATTACTGTTTTCTCATATATGCTGTAGAACAGTATGAAATTACATGCGACTATTTTTGTAGTAACTGAAAACGTTGCCATAGTAAAATCGTTTAATCCCCTGAGTTAAATTAACATTAACGAGCAAAATTCTAACGGATCTTAAATAGGGTTAAACTTAGTCCTCTTTTACTTATCCTTATAATCCTTATAAGGACTGGCTTAAAGGGGCGAAGCAAGAATTCTTTTTATCTTCCCCGTTATCTGTAGAGGACAGTGTAAGGATAAGGTGTTAATGAGCTATATAAAGCTCTGATCATGGCAGGAGGGTAACAGCAATAGCCAAGTCTCAGTTAGAACTTCATTGGCTACAGCATTGCCATCCATTACCCTCCCAAGGTACCCATTTTAGTTGCCTCGTACGACATGCATGAGTTACATTGGGGCGATTCTTATCCCGGCTACCACACTGGTATTCGGCTCCTCTTTTACTGGTATCAATTTTCTTATTACTATGAATATCATTCAAATCTGAAGCGGGTGTATTTAATGTCATATCTTAAATTTTGTTTTACTCAAAGAATTACGAAATATCTTTCAATATTTGAAGATAATGTCACAAAATATTTATTATATTGTATTATAAATTACATTCATCATAAGCATGTCACCTTATGAATGCATGAAAATAACAACGTCATAGATGCAACAGTGCACATTAGAAGTTGTTTTGTCTATCGAAAACACATAATTAAGTAAATTAAGTTTGTTTATGTGTATTTAGTACGCCTTCTTCCATTAACTGGGCATCAATTAAAAGGATACACAGATGCCACCAATTACAGCGACTGATTTTCTGACTAAAGGAGGTGTAAGATTGAAAAGATTATGTATACGACTTACATATGTCTTATATATAATAAGTTATATCTCATTAATGACAAATAAATAACAAATAATAAACTGCTTAAATGCGCATAAAAACATGCATTTCGTAACCCCATTTTTGTGCAGTGACATCATCTATTACCACAACAAACTGGACTTGGAAACGCTTTCTTAAATATGCTAAGGAGTGGTTCTTGTCACTCACCCGCTACTAGATATTCCAAAAATCATGCATAATACAAGAGAGAAACATATATACAAGTGGTTAATGAGAAACAAGGATCCTGTTGTGGCACGTTTACGAATTACAAGTATTTCTTGATAAAATAGAGTTCGATGGATGACTGAATGTGAGAACAATATTTTGAAACAATATCTGAGAGAGAATATGTGAGAATAACATTTTGAGTGAAATAATTCACTCAGAATGTTGCAGAATAATTCATTTGCCTAAGAGAGGTTTTACGACTGCAGTAGAAAATTATAGATCAATATGTATTTCAGCAGTGGTGGTAAAATTACTGGAAAAGTTGGTCAAAAAATGCAAGAATCGTGGATGGAGAATAATATGATACTCTATGATAACTTGACTTTGTGAAAGGTCAGTCATGCCTTAGTAATTTACAAACTTTTTATAACAGAGTGACAGCTGAGTTGGATAAAGAAAATGAATCCAGGCGAAAGCTGGTGGAGTTCTGCAATGTTCAGTGCTAGGACTACTACTGTTTAATTTGTGCATAAATGTTATAGCAAATAGCTTGAAAGGAAATATTCAGTTGTTTCCTGATGATGCAAAATTACGTAGATTAATATTGATTCAAGGTAATGTGATGAGCTTGTAGGAAGATTTATATAGGCTGTCAGAATGGGCATAAATTAATGGGTATCAGTTTAATGTCGAGAAGTGTAAAGTTATGCATTATGGGATAAATACGTTGCAAGTTGTATCCACATTAATGGAGCTGTACTCCAGGATATAGATGAAGTTAGGGATTTAGGAATGATCGTAGACAGAGAGTTGAAGTTTAGAGAATATATTTGTATGGTTGCTAGGGTAGCTCAAATATTACGTGGCTATTGAAGGACGCACTACCAAGTAGAGATAAAGAAGTTGTTATTCATCTTTATAAGACCTTGATACTTACATATCTGGATTATTGTGCTCAGATCCCGTTTCTTGGGATGAGGAAGCAGTGAAGGAGATTCAGAGGCGAGCGACCAAGATGGTGAGTGGTCTGTGGAATGAGGACAGTTTGAGAATGTGTGGGCTGCAGAAGTGGGTTGATAGGCGGAAACGAGGGGATATGGTAGAAACAATTAAGTTACTTAAAGGGTTTATAGGAATGATGCAAGGGAAATTTTTCAACACTTGACAAGAGGGAACAGAACCAGAGGTCATTCCTGTAGGTTGCGTAAAGGCGGGGTTAATAGAGTCGTAAGGATTAGATTTTTCGCTTGGAGAGTTGTGAATGAATGTAATGTGTTGCCGGAGTCAGTTGTGAGCGATTTGTCTGTTAAGGTTTTTAAGAGAGGTATGATAGATGGTGTGGATAGTTTAGGTCTCCCGAGATCAGTCTTCAGACTCCTTGGAGGTATCGGAACAACAACAACAACAATAATTAAAATTATACAGTTAGTATAAAGGTAAAAGTTGAGCCTTTGGATGGAAGAAAAATTCATTTATTTAGAAGTTGGGGGAACCATATTTGTAATATGTTAGTGCTAAGACTTGTTAAATATCTAAGTCAGAGTAGAAGCCAAATTTAATCTTGATTAAAGGTTTGACAAGTATCAAGTCAGGCGAAACGGAATGGGATCTATCTCCCGAGCGAGAGCAATGTGAGAACAATGATTTTGATGCACAGAAGTTCTCAAGATTGTTCCAATCGCACTGAAGAATGTTAAAGGGATCAGTGTTTAACACATTAATTATGAGGAATCTTGACGTTTGAGCATCACAAAGTTTAACAAAGGAAGAAGCAGATTTGAGTGAATTGTCATCAGTAAAAATTCAAGAATGTGTAAAAGAAAGAGTTTGAGCGAAAGTGTAGGCTATGAAACGCTCAGGAAATCTCTTTAGAAAGCAGCCATGATGCATAGCATAATATCTTCCTCTAGACTACCATAAAGCAAATCAAAGGCTCAATTGTAAAGGTTAGATGGCAGACCATAACAGAATAGCATGGTAGGAGACATTCATAAGGTCAAGAGCGATTACAAGAGTTTTTAGAATATTTAAATTACTTTTGTCCAAAGTAGAGAGTAAAAGTGGCAAACTGCAGAGCAATATATGAAATCAAAACATATAGAATGTTTAAGAGAAAGATTTGTGCGTATAGTAATCTTGATTGCTCTGACGGAAGTGAATTTCAAATAACCGTGAGGTGGAAGAACAGTTAGTTAGGAGATCTGCTGTGGAACAAGAATGACAGAATCTAACCAAGAGGAACAGAACGTTCTTAGGAGATCTACTGTTGAACAAGAATGGCAGAATCTATACTGGTGATCACTAAATAATTGGTGGCGTTACAGATAGTGAAGACTTTGGCGTTAATATCCTTTTCCATGGCTTTCGAGAGTATTGCTATGACAGCAACGGACGAATATAGTCGTCTTGTATCTGCATACTCGTATGGAAAGAGTTTATGTCTATCCCAACCCAGAAATTAGATTGTGATAGACATAAATTCTTTCCATACGAGTATGCAGATACAAGACGACTATGCCATCTATTGTGGTACGCACATTTTGAGTACGGCTGAGTTGCAGTACCCTGGTAGAGGAGAGTTGTAGTTATTCAAGGCATAAATGTGTTGTAAGCGAAATATATTAGAGGTAAATGCAATGAGTTCGTGTACAATGGCGCATTCTAGATGTGTGAGAGAGAGAGAGATCAAAGCATGGAAAGAAAGAAGATATGAATAATAAACGTCAAATGAAATTGAAATGAAATATACAATAGTATTAAGGTTTGCATTAATTTAAAAACGTACAGAGAGAGGAACGAAACGCTAAGGGGGCGCACGTATTCTCTCCTAAGTGAGCATAAATTACAGCAGTGCCATGTTTCTGTCGGTCGATCTTTGTTATGTTTATCCTGTTTCCATATTCCAGATAAAAACAATAAAATTATTGAAATAATTCCTGGCTCAATGATTGTCGAATTCATAAAAATGATAAGGTAATATCATATTACAACAACTATTTTGGACAGGTGTCGGTCTTGTAGCATGATGCGTACTCCTGTTGAAACTGTCAGTCCTAGCGTGAAACATGATCAACATGAATTAGTATGCTTCGTCGGTTTGATAAACCTTTCTCAATTGGTTTCACTCTTCGCTTACGTTAGACGCGTTTGTTGTTTTTGTTGGACAAGTATTAGTGTCCAATACAAATGGACATCAGTTCATGTTTAATCCTCAGTTACCATCCATTCATGTCTATCAATTGTTTCATTCCACATTTCAGCTGAACTTTTCTACTTTTGACATTGCTCTTCACACATCCCAACCAGTGTGGTACGTTATCTATCAGAGAAATTATTTAGAAAATGTTCTTACTTGTTCACTTGCCCGCATTACACACTTGATTCCGACCGGGAATTGAGGAGTGCATCTACCATTTATTTTAACTGATGATTGCCGTGTATTATCTGTCTACCCATTTTGACTCATGACGATATTATTATTATTATTATTATTATTATTATTATTATTATTATTATTATTATTATGTATCGCTGGTCCCGATTTTTATAGTTTTAATGTGGTTCTAACTCCTGTTTTTAATTTTAAAGAGTCATAAAGTAACTCTATTTGTCACGCTGAAGAGAGTGATATATAATTCATCGAAATCGGCCAAATGGAATCGAAGTGTGCTAAAAATTGAAGCGTACACCGTGGTTGCCAACGAGCATAGAACAAAGGACTTCGCCATCTTTACAGCTGTCCAAAGGAAGAAAGGTGAGTCATGAAGTGCAACAAGTGTCAGAAGGAATTACCGTCCGACGGATGTTATATAACCTGCAGGAAATGCCATAAGAATCTTCACTTTACATGTTTTCATTTTCTTTCAGAAACAACCTGGCAACGCAAATCCAATGCCAAACGAGAAGAATGGAAGTGTCTAAACTGTAGAGAGAGAACAAAGAAACGCCACCACTCACGACGCAACTAAATACGCCGGAGGTAGAATCGGACGATGAACTGAACAGACAACAAAATACCGGTGAGTCTTATAATTTGAGTTCCATAAATTTATTACTAGAAAAAGGTCTAGAAAATATAAACGCCAACTTGGTAGATCTTGTCCAAGAACTATTTGATAAACAGAATAAACAAATAACAAAAAATTAGCGAATATGAAGAGTTTGTTAAATTTAATAATTCAAACGTTGAAGAAGTCATACAAACGGTAAAAGACATTAAAACCAGCATTAATGCATTAACTGACAGGCAGCACAAATTGATAAAAGACACATCGGAACTCAATCAAGAATTTAATTCCCTGAATCTACAATACGAAGTTTTAAACCAACAACAACATAAAGAAGACCTTGTCATAAACGGTCTTCCAGAAACCGAATCCACAGAAAATCTCAGAGACGTAGTATTAAAGTGCAATTCACATCCCCCTAGATCATAATGATATTCAGACCATAAATCGGTTTCCCAGGAAGAACAAAAAACAAGGCTCGCCACGACCGGCACCAGTCATAGTTCGTCTGACAAGCAAGGCTACAAGAGACAATCTCATAAAAGCCAGCAGACTGAAAAAACCAGTAGTCAAGGATTTAAATGCATCGCAAGACAATATGCCAATCTTTCTATCTGAGTATTTAACACATTTCAATCAGAATCTTTTGTACCAAGCAAGAAAAGAAAAAACAGAAAAAAAGTATCAATTTTTATGGATGAAAGACGGCAAAATATTCTTGACAAAGTCACAAACTTCAAAGTCTATACAAATAAATAGCTTGGAAGATATAAACAGGTTGCCAGAGTGAAACAAAAGACTCCAACTTAGTTCAATAAGAAGATCTCAACACAACAAAATTAATGTGAACCATCATATAGATGTAATTACAACAGAATACATCAGTAATTGTACTTTTGAATCGCTTGATGCATGGTAACAAAACACAGTATAAGCGAGAGGTCTCTCCATCTTGCATATTAACATCAGAAGCATCCGAAAACATTGGTTATTGTTACAGGCTTATCTGAGGAATTACACTGATATTACTGATATATTGATTCTTAGAGAAGTATACATAACTAATGATGAAGCGACTGCTTTCCAAATTCCAGGCTTCCAACAACATAGATCATGCCGCCAAACAAAACGAGGGGGTGGAATAATAATATTTATCAAACAAAAATTAATAGCAAAAGAAACGGCCTATCAGTTTGAGCATGCTGAAACCCTTTGCCTCGAAATCACTAATACCACCAATACACAGCATCCCATAATACTAAATGCTATTTACAGGCCACCAAACCTAAACATGATAAAATTCTTGCACGAACTCAATTGCTGGCTTTCAAGCCAAGAAATATGCTCAACCGAATACCTAATGATAATTGGTGACAAACATAAATATTGCAAACGAAAACCAGAACAACACTGTACTATACCTAGACACGCTATCCTTGTATAATCCAATACCAACAATAACATCATGTACAAGAGAAGAAATATTCGGAAATACTATCTCTGCTTCCTGTCTAGATCATATAGACGTCCGAGCACCACCAAACAGTTACACTGCATCAGTCATAAAGTTCAAAGTAGCAGACCATTACTTCTGCTCTAAACCTGCACACCAAGACAATATCCATGCAATGTCCCACAGAAGAAAAGCGACAGAAAACAATAATAGACGAAGAAATAGTCAACCACGAAATAAGAAAAACAGACTGGGAACACCTGGCATCTTATGCGACAACATTAAACTCACACTGAAGGAAATATATAAGAAGGCTACAAAGAAAGTCAGAATTCGTTCAAAAACAACACAAAATCCTAGAGATACACAGAAAGGACGCTTTATGGAAAGAATTAAAGCGATATCCAAATAACACAGCTTTAAAAACTGAATATAAGATAACAAGGAATCGCCTTCAAAACAAATCAGAAGTGTAAAAAGAAGCTGCTACAGAGAGAAACTAACTTCTGCACAAAACAACATGACACAAACCTGGCATCTGATCAATGAGATGCTGGATTTTGTTTCCAACACCACCGCGTCCGAAACCATAAAACACAGCTTCATGAAAGACGCAAAACCTATCCAACAACTAGCAAATGACTTTAACCAATACTTTGCAGACTCCATCCAAGAACCGCACAGAAATATTTCCCAATCACAAAACGAGACCCTCCACTTGGACCACAATCAAAACAGACATTATGGTTCTAACCTTAAGAGAAGCAGAACTTCTCTCTGCAATACATCAAATCAAACCAAACCAAGGCCCAGGAATAGATGGTATCAGACCTAAAGTTATAAAGCAACATGCAACTAGTTTAAGTCCTATCCTACTAAAATTAATAAAGAAAATATTAAAAACAGGAGAGATACCAAGTATGCTAAAGACCGCCATAATCACACCCATATACAAACAAGGAAAAAGAAATTTAATCAGCAATTACAGACCCATAGCAACATTACCAATTATGAATCAAATTATAGAGCGGATGATACTGAAGAAACTCAAAGCATACACTGAGATCTTTCATATTATCCCCAAAACACAATATGGTTTTCAGAAAAATAAGGGAACAACATCTCTCTTGGAAGACTTTACAGACGTAATTAATACCGCCTTAGACAAAAACAAAATTGCCATGGTAGTCTCTATAGATCTAACTAAAGCATTCGATATACTTACACATGAAACCTTGTTAGAAAAGCTGAGGCATGTTGGAATAGACGGGCCTCTTTACAGGTGGTTTACAAACTACCTCCAAAATAGAAAGCATATCACACGTATCGGATCAAACCGAAGCAGAGAGCTACCAGTAACCTGTGGAGTACCACAGGGAGCTGTACTCTCTCCAACTCTATTCAACATTTACACGCACGATATTAATCAGCTACCACTCAAATGTAAGATATTCCAATACGCAGACAATACAGCAATAACATCCACCCATAATAACGCAAGCATAGCCCAAACAAATATGCAGCATGACATAAATCTGATCATAGACTGGCTCACAAAAAACCCCATACACCTAAACTCAGAAAAGACAAAATTAATAATATTCAGAAATCCACTGACTCGACCAGTTGATATCAAATATGTAACCATCCAACATCCACTTTCCAACATAAAAAACACACAGAATAGCAAAACTACTACAATCACTCAGGTTGAAACAATACGATACCTTGGAATGTACTTCGATGCAGATATGAACTGGAATAGCCACATAAACCATCTACACAACAAACTCCGAACAATAAGTGGCAAACTCTTCAGGTTAAAAGACATAGTTCCCATACGCCTAAAAACACTAATATACAAAGCACTATGCCAACATATACTAAGATATGCTATAACAACGTATGCTTTCTGTGCACCCTACAAATTAAATAGATTAATGTCGCTATAGTACAAAACGATAAAACTGATCTTTTGGGAACAAAGAGAAAATAACGACCTTATATACATTGCAATGTCAGAACACAAAATATTAACAGCAAAACATTTATGTCACTATGCAGTTTTGCTAAAACATTATTTCGATGCCAACTACAGGACAGTCAGAAATACATACCGTATAACAAGACCTCAGAGTACTAATTATATCACACATAAATACAATAATCACTATGGAAAGGCCACGCGAAACTTCTACATCCCAGACATGATAAACAAATTACCTTTTGAATACAGAAACACCTTGCAAACTACAGTAGCCTGAAAAGAGCTCTAAGGACATAGTACGAACAAGAAACACGCACCAAAAATACCATACAAACTTAATGAAACACAATATATTCGTTCAGCCTTCCAGTTCAACGGCGCATATCAATACATTCCAAGTTATTTCTGTGTGTGTGTGTGTGTGTGTGTGTGTGTGTGTGTGTGTGTGTGTGTGTGTGTGTGTGTGTGTGTGTGTGTGTGTGTGTGTGTGTGTGTGTGTGTGTGTGTGTGTGTGTGTGTGTGTGTGTGTGTGTGTGTGTGTGTGTGTGTGTGTGTGTGTGTGTGTGTGTGTGTGTGTGTGTGTGTGTGTGTGTGTGTGCGTGCGTGCGTGCGCGAATTTCTCAATCATAGATTTCGTAGCTTGCCAACACAGCAAAAAAAAAAACAATAAATAATTACCAAATGCATGTAATGTACGTATCACATGTAAACCAAAGTATGTAATGTAAGTATCATATGTAAACAAATGTCAGTAATGTATCATATGTAATCAAATGTATGTAATGTATGTAATAACTGTAACCAAAGTATGCAATATAGAGTGATGTGATTATATCCATTGATATTGTATATATAGAGTGTAAAATTGCAAAGAAACATCTGTAATAATCATCATTATGATTATTATAATAATATATGTTGTAAACAGTTATTATTATTATTATTATTTTAAAAAAAACTTTAAGTACGAGAAAGTATTTGTTATGCATAATTGTCTTCATATAATGTATGTAATTTATCTGAGAAATAAAAAAAAATATTATTATTATTATTACAAGCACATGGCAATACACAGAATTCTGAGTATTAAAAACCTGACACACTATATGACATTAACAAGGAATTACTTCAACATCACCTATCGAAACAAAAGAGACACATATCGTATAACACGACCTACAACAACCCTCTACATCCACACACCCTTCAACAACTCATACGGTTCTTTTGTGGGATCACATCAGATAGCCACGCAACTCAACAACCTACCAAGAAGGTTAAAACACATAGATAACTACAGAACATTAAAAAACGAACAGTGGAAAATATACCAATAAAGTTAAGAAACCATTAACACTAATACACACATCACAAATCACTAGCATCCAATGCCAACATCCCATGCATAAAAGTAGCAACAACACAAATATTGAAGGCTAAATCCCACTCTCATCATAAAAGCTAACCCAAGCTTCGAAGTAGGTGGGATTAACTTGCCTCACTCATCTACAAGTAATCCTTATAAGCAAATGCAGAAATTTGTATGCATAATCACTCTTTCTCAAACTTTAAAAAAAATATATAAATAAATAAAAATAAAATAAAAAATTATACAAAAAATTCTGTATAATCTTCATTGTTAATATTAGAAGAACATGTGTTGTTAATACATAATATAGAGGCAAAAAAAAAGAATTTTTAAAAATTTTAATTGAAATCCAATGTAGGAATTGCAGCACTTAGTGCTGAACTCTGTAAAATTATAACGTGCAATGTCACACAAGATGTTTATTGTATGTATAAATATTTTAGCAATCAAAAACAATTATTTATTATTATATTATTATTTTAATACTTTAAGTTGCAAAATAGATTTTTTCCTTGTGAATTAAAATTTAAAGTGTATCAGCGAATTCCGTTCTTCAAGCCGAACATGTTAACGTAAAAACTGTATCTGTTAAGTAATAAGTGAATTCTAAGTATCCAAAGTTCGAAATATAAGTTGGGTAACTTCGCGAGAAGAAAACAAAGGAAGTCGCCATATTAGAAATTACAGCAAGATCGTCAAACAAGAAATATGAAGTGCTACAAATGGCAGGAAGACTTAACAGGGAAGAAAATCACATAACATGCAGGAACTGCCAGAGAAACATACATTCATTTTCTATGTTCGGGACTCTCAGAGGCCACTTGCCAGCAAAAATTGAACGCGAAGTGTGATGAGTGGAAGTGCCCACATTGTTGAGGAAACAAAGGAATGTCATCTTCAACTGCAGGCGGGAAACAGCCAACGCAGTAAACCGCAGGTGGTAAACAGCTAACGCAGCAATCAAGAGCAGAGGGAATGAAAAACAAAGAAAACAACAACGGAAACCCAGGTGAGGCAACTTTGAATGCATTACTTGAAAATAGATTACAAAACCTAAAAGACTGTTTAATCGATTTCGATGGAGAACTATTTGAAACACATACCATACCAATTTACTGACAAATTCAACCAATATGAGGAATTTATTAAATTTAATAATAATAATAACTCGGTAGAAGATGTATTACAGACCTGAGAAAAATTAAAAACTGCTTTAAAGAGCTAACGGAAAGACAGCATAATCAAATTTTAAGAGACAACGGATCTACGACAAGAACTAAACTCTTTAAAGCAACACTACGAACTCTTAAACCAACAGCAGTATAAAAATGATCTCCTCATAGATGGTCTCCCAGAAATTGCTACAGAACATCTAAAAGACACTGTAATACAACTAAGCCAAAAAATGGGCGTTCCCATAGAATCAAAAGATATTCAGTCAGAACATCGGTTACCCCAAAAAAGGAAAAGAGAAAGTAATCCCCATCCTCCTCCCGTTGTGGTGCGACTCACTAACAGCCCAACAAAAATAACATTTATAAAAGCTAGCAGGATTAAAATACCAGTAGAACTGAATGGAGCCCACGAAAATATCAATATACTTGTCCGATTACCTAACGCCATATTACCAGAAACTATTCTACCAAACGAGAAAAGTAAAAACAGAAAAAAATTACAAGTTCATATGGATAAGAGACAACAAAATATTCATTAAAAGACAGACGATGCAAAGCCTATCCAAATAAAATCCCTAGAAGACCTCAACAGGCTGCCACATTAAAACGGTAAAGAAGTGAACAACGTATCAACCCACATGAACGCAGGCCACCAAGCAGATGTAATCACCCCGGAACAGGACAACTGCCACATTCTGAAATCGATATCAGAATGGAAACGAGTGACTATCCCCAAAAAAGGACTGTCTATTCTCCACATCAACATCAGAAGCATTCAAAAATACGGGTTGACCCTGCAAGCTTACCTGAAGGATGATATAGACAACATAGACATTTTAATACTGACTGAAGTATCTACGACAAACGAAGAGACAACCATCTAAGAATTGCCACACTTCCAACAACACAAACACTGCAGACAAACTAAACGAGGCGGTGTTATAATAATATTTACCAAACATAAACTAGAAGTAACAGAAATAAACTATAAATTAGAATATGCAGAAAACATAAACATCAAAATTAAAAACATCAAACAAGAAAACTTCATGATATTAAATGCAATATACAGACCACCCAACTTAAGCACCACAAAATTTCTAGATGAATTAAACAGTTGGCTTTCAGCCACAGAAGAAGGCTCCTTAGAATACTTGATAATAATAGGTGACCTGAATATAAATATTAGGAACATGAATAACAACACAGAACAATAGCTAGACCTCTTAAAAGCATATAACATAATCCCATCCATACAGTCGTATACACGAGAAGAGATAGTCGGAAATACAACAACCTCATCCTGTATTGACCATATAAATAATACGGGCCCCTCCTAACAGCCACACAGCAGCCGTCATAACATGCAAACTGGCAGACCATTATTTCACAGTATTACAGTTACACACTGAACCAGAACCCATAAAACTCACTGAGATTACAAAATAGTATTATAGTATTCTAAACGAAACAATAGTAAACAACGAAATCAGAAAAACAGACTGGATGCAGATAGCATCTTTAGACTCTGCTGAAGCTGAATATAATAATCTTAAACTTGCATTTAATAAAATATATAATAAAGCATTAACAAAAATATAAATACGCTCCCAAACTAGACGGAATCCATGGATAACAGACAACATATTATTAGACATACAAAGAAAATATGTCCTATGGAAACAACTTAAGAAATCGTCAAACAATATCGTTTTACAAGCTGAATACAAAAGAAAACGGAATCTCTTAACAACACAGATTAGAACGGCAAAACGAAACTACTACAAAAACAAATTAACCACAGCTCAGAATGACAAATGAAACATGGCACCTGATTAAAGAAATGCTGGACACTATACGCAGAACAACTGCCTCAGAAACAACAAAACACTGCTTTGCTTGTGGCCCCGAATCTCTCAAATAGTTGGCAAACAACTTTAATCAGCACTTCGTGAACTCTGTTCAAAAACTACAAGAAACCACCTTTCCTCACACAAACGCGCATTCTCCACTAGGCCTAAGAGCAACCCAGTCGCTGTGGTTCCCTACAGTAACAAAAGAAGAACTATCACTTGCATTTCAACAAATTAACCCTAACAAAGGACCAGGTATAGATGGAATCGGACCTAAAGACATCAAGAAACACTGAACCAACCTATGTCCAGTTATACAAAAACTGTTAAATAAAATCTTCGAAACGGGACCCATACCTGAAACACTGAAGACTGCATTCATTACACCCATACACAAATAGGGAAAAAGAAACATAATAAGTAATTACAGACCTATCGCCACGCTGCCTGTAATCAACCAAATCATGGAGCACATCGTGCATCAGAAACTCACCGCATGCGTTGAAAAATTTCAAATCATACCCAAAGCACATTATGGCTTTCAAACGTCCTGGAAGATTTCAGACCTAATAAATGCTGCATTGGATAAAAACAGAATAACAATAATCGTTTTCATTGACCTAACAAAAGCATTTGACACACTAACACACAAAACCTTGTTAACGAAACTTACCCATATCGGAATTGGAGGTCGTCTACTCCAATCGTTTAAAGCATACACGAAAAACAGGAAGCACATCACACGTATAACATCAGCATATAGCAAAGATGTATCGGTAGCCTGTGGAATACCGCAAGGAGCTGTCTTATCTACCATTCTATTTAACACACACACACACACACACACACACACACACACACACACACACACACACACACACACACACACACACACACACACACACACACACACACGACATAAGCCATCTTCCCCTGAAAAGTAAAATCTTCCAGTATTCCGACGACACGGCCATAGTATCCATTCACAACAACGCAAAGATCGCTTACGCAAATACGCAACACGACATCAATCAAATCACTAACTGGTTAACCGAAAACGGCATATATATAAACCCCGGAACAACAAAGCTAACAATATTTAAAAAACACCAAACCCTGCCCATAGAAACAAAATATCTCACTATCCGACATTCATCCTCCTATACACAAAGCGCTGAACCTAAAACCACAACCATCACACAGGAAAAAACAACATGCTATCTTGGACTTCACTTCGATGCTGAATAAAGTTGGAATAGCCATATAAACTACCTACACAACAAACTTAGGATAATAGCAAGCAAACTATACCGATTAGAAGACATTGCCCTAACACACAAAAAAAAAATACTAATCTATAAAGCATTATGTGAAAACAATTTAAGATATGCAATCACATCATACGCATTCTGCGCAGACTGCAGACTTAAAAGGTGACAATGGTTGAAAGATAAAATGGTAAAACTGATATTCTCGGAACAACCCACACTTATGCAGACAGCACGAACAGAACACAAAATATTTAAGATCAAACACTTATGCCACTACACAGTCATGTTAAAACATTACTTTAACCCAACCTATGGAGTAACCAGAACAACATATCAGATAACAAGACTACAAACTACATAACATATGAGTACAACAATCACAACGACAAAGCCATCCGAAACTTCTACGTACCTGACATGATAAACAAACTGCCGTTCGACAACAGAAACCTTGGGACATACAGAGAGCTGAAACAGGCGCTATACAAATATTATAACGAGAATGAAAATTAAAGAAATTCCTACTTCTCTCTCTCTCTCTCTCTCTCTCTCTCTCTCTCTCTCTCTCTCTCTCTCTCTCTCTCTCTCTCTCTCTCTCCCTTACACACACAAAACCTATGACAAACCCTTTTCAGAAAACACCACTACTAGGACACAAACACACCATGTCCAAATCCAAACATACTTACAAAAAAAAAAAAAAGTTAAACTGTGGAAGCCTTCCAAGCACTTACCAACAAACAGTAAAATCAACACCTGGCATGCAACCGGTATAGAATCATAACCACGAAACTAACAGCATCTATTATCTTCCTCAGGTAAGCTCTGCAAGGCTTCGAGGAAGAAATCAGAAATACCTCCCATCTAATTTATCTTAGACATAATGAAATGCTAAAAAAAATTGTAATAGTGCATATGCATATGTAATATAAGTGTATATGGATATATACAGATATTTGTATACAAAAAAAATATTATTATTAAAAAATATGTTATCACATATTGTTATCAAGTACGTATTGTAAGTATTATATGTGAATGATAATAAAGTTATTACAAAAAATTATTATTATTTTTTTTTAATTGTGAAAGAGGAGGTGAACATAGCATTATTGATTAATGTTTGTCATTCTTTACTGACCAGAAGGATTTTGTTTCCATTTTATTCATTTAGTGCATTGTGGTCTGCATACAAAACTCAATACTGCTAATCCAATTGTTTTTAATGATTGTTTTGCCATAAAAATCGTGGTCTGGAATTCAGATTGTTATTTTCTCTCTCTCTCTCTCTCTCTCTCTCTCTCTCTCTCTCTCTCTCTCTCTCTCTCTCTCTCTCTCTCTCTCTCTCTCTCTCTCTCTCTCTCTCTCTCTCTCTTTCTCTTCGTATTTAAATATTTTCAGCTCAGTCCTGTCTAGGAATAAAGCATAATTTGAAAGGTTTTGGCCTATATGTCAAAACTACTTCGCCTTCAATTTTATTAGCATCCGCTCCCGGAGGATGTTTGATTTTATATCTCTGCACCACCGACGCAACGAAAACAAACAGAGTCTTCAAAGCAAATAATTCTCCAGGACAGTTCCTCTTACCTATAAGTAAAATAAAAATTTATATTTTTTGCGTATAAGTTAGTATTTACGTATTTTATATGAATATGAAACTTAATTAAATAACAAAAAAAATCAGTTTTTAAGGATTAATTGATCACTAAGTGTGCTTAATTTTTTTGAAATGTTCAAATATTGATAAAAACGAAAAGCAGTCACATTTCAAAGCCAACGACATTCAAATAAATAATGGAATTTTTAATAATGAGAATGGTTTGGAACAAGCAATATCACCAAGTATTTTCATCGCACATTTAGAAAGAGCAATGGATAAAATGAGGGAAGGTGCAAAAGGAATATCAGTACATCGAATGAGAACTAACAATCTGAGATTTGCAGATGGCATTTTTATTATTCAAGAAGACGAAAGAGAACTATAAAACACACTGAAACTGTTAAATGAGGAAGGGAAGAGATTTGGACTTGTTATGAACTTGGAAAAAATAAAGACAATGGTATTTGGTAAGAAGAATATGAAACAAAAGATACAAGTGGATGGAATTGAGAAAATGTAGAACAATTCACATATTTGGGAAGTAAAATGACATATGATTTGGAACTGTAAAAAAGAAATAAAGATCAGGATTGCAAAAAAATAACTAATCTTAAGGCTATGGATAACATGTCATTTGTTATCAAAAGTAAAGTGATCAGCCTGAAAACAACACGAAAGAGTGCTGGAAACATGCATCTTTTGCAGTGTACTGTATGGATCTGAAACGTGGGTGATAAATAAGGAATCAAGAAAAAGAATTTTGGCATTTGAAAGAACTGGTTATAGGAAGATTCTGAGAAAGGATGGGTATTTGAAAATTACAAATGAAGAGCTTTATCGGAAGATACAATCAAAGAAGAATTTAATGCAGAAGATTATAAAACGGAAGCTGCAATTATTTGGACACATCTGCAGAATAAGTGAGGACCGGAAGATAAAGGCATTCATGTTTCGTATTATGGATGATATAAACAGAAGAGGTAGATCATATAGAGAAGGGATAGACGACATAAAGGACTGGTGTCGAATGGGTGTACAGAAACTATGACATTGCGCACTGGACAAAGAAAGGTGGAAAAAGATAGTGAAGGAGGCATCAGACACCAACGGACAGTGTATCCATGGTTCATGATGATAATGAAGATAGCCACAAAAACCATCTGGAATTGTGTCTCGTGCAAAGTATTTGAATTGTAGCCTATCAAGCAAATATTAAACAACGGAAACATCGGTTTTGTTTCATTTTAAAAACTAACCGTCATACTAAACGGGAATTTTCAGATAGCAATTAAGTTGACCGATAATTCATAAATAGGACGGAGTTTTTAATAATATAGCTGCCAAAGAATGCCTATGTACAGTATTCTCTCGCTATTATAAATGCAGCTAAATTTATACATTTCTTTTTAAAAAGTATAATTAGAATATAAGTAATAAGTGAAATTCATTTTATATTAACTAAATGAAACGCAAAAGTAATAAATGGATTTCGACACTTACCATAAGAAAACGGTAAATAATGTGCAGGCTTCACTACAGATTTACCATCTTTACTAAGAAATCTTTCAGGGATGAAGTCATCAGGTTTTTCCCAGTATTCGGGATCATGATGTATTTTCCACAAGTTTATTAAAACTATTGAATTCTTTGGAATATCATAGCCTCCAACAGTGGTATCAGCTAGAGCACTAAAAATAAAAATAAAAAATAAGACAGAGAGAGAGAGAGCTCTTTATACTGATGAAATAGATTACGATGCCAGAATTTTTAACAAACTATGTTCTTGAAATAATTAAAATATATAAACTGCATATTTCGAATAAAATTATTCAAAACATTTTCAAATCTTTTCCATCCTGTGTATTATTTGTCTAACTACTTTAAAAAATAGTTTTGTTTACGAATTAATTGTTTTCTAGAATGTCATTACTTCATTACTAGTGTCTGTATTGCATGTATTTATAGAAATATCTCTTAACATAACTATAAGATGCTGCTATCCATTGGTGGTATTATATTTTACTGTGATATTATATTTACATTATCTGTTTTTTTTTAATATTAATCCCCTCAGATAGGTAATAAGAGATTGAACTCACTGACATTTTTATGAGGAAATTCTTCTCGTAAACGTTATGTGAAGAATGTTCCCTATGAATCTAGAAAAAAAAAATAATGAAACTGGAGAGAAATTGGTTTGCTATGTTTGAAGCTGAACATAGAATAGTTTTTTTTTATTAGCAAATTGCTATGTTTTTGCAGGTTTATAGGAAACTAGAGGAAAGAAAAAGAGGTAATTCAGTGGAAAAGTTCCCATGAAAATTCTAGAAAATGAGAAAGAAAATGATTGGATTACTTCCTCTCAAAGAATCAACGCGAGGATCATTGCCCTCTTTTGGATAGCCTTAAGCATTTGTAAAAAGATTTTAAGTGCACCACCCCAAATTTATGATCAGTAATGCAGATTAGGAGC
Organism: Typopeltis vanoorti; assembly: GCF_054136105.1. Taxonomy (NCBI): domain Eukaryota; kingdom Metazoa; phylum Arthropoda; class Arachnida; order Uropygi; family Thelyphonidae; genus Typopeltis; species Typopeltis vanoorti. The sequence continues at coordinate 47,936,185 of NC_143559.1, forward strand.
TGACTTGGGGACGGTATAAAGTTTGCAGGCGAGCATCTTGACGGACAAACACTACTTCTCAACCCCCATGTCCTTTGGAGACTAAGAAGGCTATAAAGCGTATTCTAAAAATAAAGTATACTAATCATAGTAAAATGGAATGTGTGTTTTCTCAAGAAAGATGCAATTAGAATACTCACTATCTCATAGCCGACAATGGTAATATTGTCTTCAGTCTTTGCGTTTCCATGATAACAGCTTGAGTGTATGGAAAAACTGCACGGCCACTCCATTTAATAGTTCTTTCTGTGCCCAACACATCGACTATTTCTGAGTACATTCGTTTCTGTATATCAGAATGGGAAGCCAACAACAGAAGCGTCCAATCCATGGAGCTAATAGTCGTGTCTGTTCCTCCAAGAATCATGATTTGCGTATTTCCTCTTAAAAGAGAATCTAGAAGTACATACAAATGCGCAAAATAATAATTTTCTACTAAATAATTACGAAAAATAATTTTACATATAAAATATTGATAATTTCGGTGAAAATAACTGCAGTGCACCACTCTCTCTCTCTCTCTCTCTCTCTCTCTCCCTCTCATACACATTCACTTCTACTTAATAAAATGCATTTTATTTAAACAAAAAAAAAGATCTTTATAACTTATTATGAAAAACAGCAATTGCCTGAAAATTGCGTTTAATATTCAAGCAATCTGTTCTAATGAATCTATATTCATGCTTCGATCACAATAGCTTGTTTGGAAGGAATAAACAAAAGTTTAAAAAAATTAGATTTATTTATTTATTTTATAAATAGCGTCTTTAGAAATATTGTAAATTTAAAAATAATGTCTAAAAACAATACGAGATAAAAAATATTAACTTTAGTTAAATTCATATGTACATAAGTAATATAACCCATACACATTTACGAAAAAGACAGGTATTATTTGTCTGTTAAGCCAAACCCCACAAGGATGGCTGCTCGGATGCAGTCTACTTTCACTCAGTAATGAAACATCATTTCTATTGTTTACCGTGTTTCTTTATTGCTTGTATACTTCACATAGAGGTTAGTGTATTTGTTTAACTGATCTTTTAATTGATCAGTCAAACAAACATGGACTTTAAGAATATTTTAAAATTTATATCATTTATGCAACTAAATATCGTAGATGAGGTGGTTAGCCCTATGCCTCGCGGTGTGTCCTATGTCTGTGGATGTATGTGTTCACGGGACAGTTTTCCTGTTCTGGGGGGGGGCGAAAAACCCGAGTTACGGAGGTAAGAGGGTGACCCTACCTCCGTATGAGACCGGTAAATACTATACGCGTCTATACTGACTGAGCTACTAAGGCTCTTTAGCATACATATTGAAAGTTCTAAATATTGACGTTTTAAAATGTAATTCTTTAAAATTTGAGTTGTTTTTTAATTATTTTTCCAACGCCATAAACAAATTTACAAAAAAAATACATTGAATATACATAGTGTTTTGCTCAAATTAGTAGACAAGGTCAAAAAATTGTTTTTTATTTAATACATTTCACATTTTTTCTGTAATAAGTGTATTCCATAATATCATTTAGCAGCTTCCAATAAATTAATTTAAAGTAAAAATATACATCTAAAGAATAAATAGACAACATTGAATACAGTTAATATAAATTAAAATAATTTGCATAAATTATATAAGTATAAACTAAAAGAATTTGCTTAAAATATGTAAGTATATACTGTATATAGTCAGAACATGCTATGGATATTGATAGTGTACCTATGTTAACCGTTTACTTTCATTTTATCTTATTTATTTATTTATTTTTGTTAACGATATTTTCGCGTACTCCTGAAAACGTAAGATGTCACGTAGTTTAGAGTATTTTTCTTTCAAGAAGTTCCGAAGTAATTAATTAAAGCAAAGACTTCCTGCTTCCAATATAAATAAATGATTTTTTATACCTAATATTATCAAGTTAATCTATAAGTTTAGAATATTAATCTCACCTGTAAATAACGAAGCCTTTCCCTCATGGTTACTGTTTTCAGTTTTTTCGAGGTGGGCTTCAATTAAACTGTGGTGGATATCATAAGAATCATTCTTTTTGACCGCGAGAACCTCTTCACTTTAGGGGTAAAGGAAATGCAAAGAAAATATATTTGGATACAAATCAGCACAGTCTGTATATAAAATATTTGAAACACAAAAGAACATTTAAACAAAGACTTTTAGAATTATTAAAGTGAAATGATCATTGAGAAATACTATTCTTCTACTCGAGTTAAATATTCATGTTAAAACTTTGATTCGATGCAAGAAGAATTTAAATCAATATATAGTACTCTCGTCCTCAAATCCGACACGACTCAGTCGTGTCGGATTTCTGGACGCCTCCTCTTTCTCTGACAATCTCATCTTCTCTTTTAGTTAACTGAGATTATCAAGGAACGGTAAATAACATAAGAAACATCCATGTGCCAAATATCGTCACAAATGACTGAACGATGTGTGTACTAGTTTGAGAAGAATATGATTCCCTTTTAATATTTGTTCATTTTTGCCGATTAGGCTAACTTTATCAGGACATATTTATGAACACACAATGCAACTCTATTCTGGATTTGATCATAACTGGTTAGAAAGGTTTCATTATTGAATGGAATATCACAAAGTATGCAGTATCTAAAACTTCAGGTTGACTTAAAGCGAACTTGAACAGAAAAAAAAATTAGTTTTTGTCCTTATTTTTTTTTAAATTCAACATGTTTGCTAGTGTGATTAATCGCAATGAAAGGAAAATGAAATTCGCGTTACTTACTTAATTCGCGTATTAAATCGTTCCACAATGCGAATGCCTTCATGATGACGTCCAATCTTCAATAGGTTTGAAATGGAGTGCATCCATGGCATGCTGAAAATAATACCAACTTGGTTAAATAATTTAGCCATTGCCATAATGACGTCATCCAGGAAAGCCCTTTTTGCACGGCTGTTATCCAACCGATTGCCACTTATTATACGCCAAATTATATTTCCAATAGACAAAGTAAAATGTTTTTCAACGTCCAATGGATGACCATTACTTTCTTCAATTTTTTCCACAAAAGAAGATAATTCTGTCTGTGAGAGAAAAAAAAATGATAATAATATTAAGAGTAATAATAACACTACTAATAACACAAATCATATTAAAATCAGGAACATCGTTTGCGAAGAATGATTTTAAAAATGTTTTAAGTCGACTATTTGTCCACTCGGAGGTTGTATAAATCTTATAAGAAAACTGAGCGGTATAAGTGGCCAAAGAAACCCAGTGACACAGAATTTCGTGCCAATAATGCTTTCTTTGTGTTAATTTCATCTAATTGAAGAGTATTAAATTTCATTGATAAAATTAATTAGTTAATATTAAAATTCACTTTCTTTTTTGAATAGTGCCTACACAGTATATAAGAAATATGTTTTATTTTATCTATATCTTAACGTATAGTGATTCAATAAAAATATTTTATTTAGGCCCCACCTTCCCGTGGTGTGGTGTGGTCTATTTCTACAATAGGGCTCTGGTAAATCCATCGAGTTCCCGCAGCAAAAGGATATGTTCCTAGCTAGATGAAATACTAATTATACCTCCATTCAATGATAGATACACTTCATTGCCAGGTAAATTACTACCATCCAGTTTACTGGAGGCCTGAACTGTCATTTGGTCTTTGTTTGGTAACACCCTTCAAGGGTATGCCGAACATAACTAGAGACTCATAACCCCCCCCCCTTGCCATTTTGAGGCCACATCAATAATAGAAGGCGATAGAAGGCTCGATAGTACACGAGCCCGAAGCTTTCAGTAATGAGTCAGCACGCTTTTCAGTCACCTGTCACATAATAACCCCTTCCACATACTCTGCCAGGTCGTGCCTGGTGAAGGACTCTGAATAGTGGTATATTACGTGCTCTCAAGGCAATTATGTCATACAGACTGGTAGATCTCTGTATGGATATCATATGCAAGAGGATATCCTATCATGGATGTCTTATCACTGTAGCCCTCCACCTAACCATAAATGCATCAACAATTAAAAGTATAAACATTTGTAGTATGTCAAACCAATTAGAACACACAGAACATGTCAGAATTCCCATAAATTTCACATTCGCTCGCTTTAAAATGCACTTTACCAACATCCACAGCATAAACACAAGGTCATTCAGACCAGACCATCTACTCTAGGCAGAAACCGAAATTGCAGCTACATCAAGTACTATCTACTTTCAATGTCCAAAGTATACACATTCCAATTCTTTGTGCCACAAGGGTGGCGTCTTTTTCCTTTTGAAGCTCTGATGTTGTTTTTGCCATAATGTCTAATTTAGAATTCTCTGGTTTTGACATCGCTCCATTTAGTAACCTTCATCTACTGTATTTACCCTTCTCCAATCTCCGAAAGCTACTATCACCTCTTCACCTGCCGAATCGACTATTGTAGATAGATTAGCAACAATCCATTTATTCTAATAGTGAGATCATCATGATGATCTTAATGACCCCAACTCCAGCTGGCTCCTGGTTTCCTTACTGACAAAGTTGGAAGTTTTTGCTATAATGCAAATCGTACATCTACGTAACGGAATTCATGATGTCTTCATCCTCTCAGTATTTTTACCGTTTTAACCAGTTTTTCTTCCAGATACTTTGATGTGGTCAGCTCTCCTCTCGGAAACTCAGATCATAAGCTAGTGCACGTCTCTCTCACACAGAACACCCTTCCTCCAAACGCCCCAACCTCTACTCCATTCTCACTAGAAAGGTAGAAAGTTCGATGCCGTCTGGAATTTCTATTCTTGGTCTGACTGTAGCTTCTCTTCTTCTGACCTAAATATGTGCTCCGAGCGAGTCAATGATCTAATCGAAACGAAGGCTTTCATTCCCTATTATATCCAAAATTTGCATCGATTTTTTCAACAAAAAATATTCAAAGCAGTTAAAGGAAAAACCTCAGCCTCATTGATGACTTGAGAAATTGTCTCTGTACATATGCTTTTATATTCAGAATAATGTGTAAAACGTTTTTTCTAGTATGATGTAATTAACTGTCTCAATATATATGATATGCAATTTATCCATATTTAGTGAAAGAACCAAAATCTAAACATTAATTTAGCACACCAACCATAATATATCAGATGGCATCCATTAGTACTGTATATCGCAAGTAATTTAGGATGTTAATCTTTCTAACTTACTACATTGGTTTTTAGTAAACTTACTTCAATTTCATGTTCGGCATCATTCGAGACTATTGCTGTATTCTTTAGATTAAACGCGAAAATTCTTCGTTGAAACTGCCATTCAGCACCGTTTAGTGAATTAAAACCTGGAAGAATGAAAGGGCAATCCTGATAAACTAACAAGAAACTGCGCGTTTAAAAGCAAATCCTACAGTACTGAATGAAAACACTTAAATATTCCTGTGACCTGAAGCCGAATCTAAGTGATTTTATTCATTAAATATTATAATGATAATCCACTTTACTTTACTTTACTTATGGCATCTAAGGCATACATCCTGAACAGATTGTCTTTCTTAATGTAGGATAGGGTGGGTGGTCTTATCCCTAAACATATATTTTTGTGTGTAATTTGCGTGTGTCTTCCTGTCCGGTTTGGAGGATGAAAATAACCCACGTTTTCAGGTGTTTAATCATGCTCCTCATATGAGATCGGCAAACTCATAGTAAAGCATCTCATCATTTTTAGTGCGTTTAGTGAATCTCAGAATAGCCTCAGATTTAAAACAAAAATAATATGGAGAGAGAGAGAGAGAGAGAGAGAGAGAGAGAGATTGCTAATTATTGTTCTCTCTAAAACTCCTTTACAATCCATTCTATGCAATACGTATGCTGAAATAGTCATCGATAGTTAGGCTGTATGTAAGAAGGTCATCAGTTTATCGCTATAATATACACATTGACAAATGTCAGATAATCCTATCCGGAGCTCCACGTGCATTTTCTAGGACAACTTAGCTGGATTACGAATGACCAGACGTCACATACATTTCATAGATATAAGAGATTTTATGACCTAATATTGCTATGAAATATGTTCGAAGCACTCTGCAATTTTTATAGATAAAAACGGAATATAATATTATAGCATTTAATTTATAGTTATACTGTATAATGGTAGAATGTTTTATTTTGTTTTACAATAAAATTGTTAGAACTACGTGTATATTTAGAATGCATAAATATAAACAAAAGACATTTCAATACGCAAGCCGTTTCTACACTCACCAACTTTATCAGGTACGCTGCTAAATATACCATTTGTGGGCTTTCCTAATAATTCTTGCTTTTCTAACGCTTCTTTTACTACATCATAACTTCCAAGGAGTGTAATATATCGCTGACCGAGATAAAAGCTGCAAGAAGAAATTCAAACATTAGTTCTCTCCTAATACTTATAAAACGTGCACAAATTACAGCTCTTCAGAATAACCAGTTTTCGATCCTATTTAACTAATATTTCATCTTAAACTGGTACCAAAATGCATTAGGGGATGCATGAAGAAATGCCCTAAACATCTGTGTTGTTATGGTTATTAACCGAGTTCTTCCATCTTCATTAAAAAATGAAAGAAAAAAATGATTAGTCTGGAACCATTCCATCAGACCTTTGTCTAGTGCACAACCGATATTTCTTCGTTCACTTTAGTTGTAGTCATTCAGGGATGTACCAAGTCTACTGTGATTCCATCAATCCATTTACCTCTGGCATCGATTACATGCTTTTGACCATAAACAAAATCATTCTATCAGGGTAATAGAGACAATCTTACCAATCATTTCTCCTTTTCAAGTAATTCGAGTTACAACCTTTTCATATGCTTCTAAAGGTATAATATGAAAAGGTCGAAAAAGGCCATAAATGGCTTGTTTGTAGTTGGTACTTAATCTGTCTATGCCGCGTATTAGCAGATATTTCAAATTGATTAATAAATATTAATATGTCTAATACTTTGGCTACTTAGTATAAATTATCTGAATATTTTAGTTAAGGCAATGATAGCCTTAATTTGAATAAATTTTTATTGTGATGATGATGTATAAAAATTACTAACATAATTTAAAGAAAATGCGTTTTAATTAAAGAAAATTAACAACATTAAATATTTTAATTAAATATAAAAATCTCCCAAAATTTTAAAGAAAGCAGAAATATAAATATAAATAAATATAAATATAAATAATTCCATTTTCTTAATCAAGCTAGTTGATTAAGAAAATGGAAAGTGTTTACTTACCTACAGACGTTTCCGTATTTCTTTGTTAACTTTTCAAGATCAAGATGTGGTAACTTGCTAATATAAGGTAAATATCCTAAGAAAGGCCATCCTCGAACTAATGGTGGAAGATTTGCATATTTCTTCTTCTGCACCTGGTTGGAAATCAGCTTCACGCAGAGCGTCACAACACATATTATAATAATATAAACAAGGATATTCCTGAACCATGCTCCTACTTCTAGATGCATATTAAATTCCTATTAACCACAGAAAGTATTAACACAGAGAAATATAATGAGATTCAAAGTAACGTAGTTGTTTATTATGCAATATCAGTGTTCCACTTAGCCTACCTATAAGATCAAAGTTTATATGTAACCTAAATCAATGATGAGTTTTGATTTGTTGTACTTCATGCGTTCTACTACCCACGACTAGATTTCAAACAACGATATTCGCTCTCTTTTAAATCTTTACAGTAAGGTTGATTATGATGAAGTTCAAAGTCTTGTTTGAGCAACGCTTAAAAATCAAAAGTCGTAACTGATAAGAAGCATCGTCTTAAAAACAAGTTGAAAAAATATAACCTTAGGAAGAATGAAAAAATAGTTAATGTAATCACCGGTAGGGGCTGACATTTGATTGAAATGAACAAGAGTGCTGTATGAAACATCCCAGTTAAATTTCAAAAATATGGATCAATTATATATATCTAATTATCATAATAAAATTGTCATTTAAATTAAGACAACAGTTGTTCCAAGCAAATTACATTTAATTCACATATCTGTGCTACAATTCACAAAATTCCGATAAAATTAAGGAAAGAATATATAAATACCTAGATATTTTTATCGTTAAAATTCCAAGATCGATTTATTTATATTTTACAAACATTCAATAATTACAAATAATATTCACACCACTAGATTTATGGCAGCTCTACCTATCGGAAGTAAAAACCGGTAGTACAGGGTGGTTTAGTGCCATTTCTTACATAGTCCAGACAGCTGCTCGAAGACCTTATATGGGATTTTTACACCTGATACTTTCATTAAGCAGTGTGACACTCGCACACAGTGCGACAAAACTCATGCACAAATAACCATGCAAAAGTGAGATTAGAACAAATTACATTTTTGTAGTTGAAGAAACATCATCCAACCAATACTAAAACCTATTATACACCTCGAAATCAAAACATTAGATTAATCAAAGTAAATAAAATAAAACAAAATAACTAAAATAAAAGTAAATTAAATAATTCTTCACTTGGATAAGTTTATGGTTAACAAACAGATATGAAAACGTTGTATACAGTGGATGTGAATCCGCCAGATTTAATGCGACCAGTGGTGTCCTTGGGACATCATTGTTCAATCTATATATTAAAGACATCAGGTAGGATCTAACATCAGATATGCATAGGCAGGGCATTCAGGGATGCTACTGATATCCAGCACTTACAAAATGATTTGAACAGACTGGAAATTTGGGCAAACGAAAATGGCTTTCCGGTCAATGTTAGTAAGTGTAAAGTTATGCACTTTAAGCACACACATAGATTGCCAGCGGCATTTTATATTAGCGGGATTAGGCTACACGGAACTGAGGAGGCAAGGGATATTGGCGTATTCGTGGGTAAGAATTTGAAATTCAAAGGTCATATAGCAAACGTTGAAAATACAACTCAGAAGATGATTGCGATGTTGAAGCGAACCTTGAATTATAAGAATAAGAAGTCATTTTGGCTCTTTATAAGGCTGGGTACCAAGATGATAAAGAAATTGTGGAAAGGGATAAAACACTATATATATATACTGTATATATATATATATATATATATATATATATATATATATATATATATATATATATATATATATATATATATATATATATATATATATATATATATATATATATATATATAAGCTCTGTATTATTATTAATATTATTGACAATTGACAATTGACATTTATGTCTTTAAGGGTGAAGCAAGATGCTTTTCATATTCCCCGCTATCTGTCGTGGTTACAGTGAGGGTAAAATTTACGAGCAGTTTGCTCGCCCTGAATGGGCATGGAGATTATGCATCGTTATAGGAGGCTAATATAGTTTTTGGTCTTCTATATTTGAATATGTCCGTTGGCTCATATGCTGCAGCTTGTTGAATCAAATCATTGGGGTGTGTGGACGTCTTTAGAAAAAACTTGGAAGCTAAGGATTGTAGATAAGAGAGAATATATGGAATATTTGTGTCTCTATGGAGCTGGCTGTTTCTAACATACCACGGGGCGTTCAGAATCATTCTCAAGCACTTGTTCTGCACACGCTGAATCTTGATAATGTTAGCGTTAGAGGTGTGGCTCCAGGCTGGAGAGGCATAGGTGATTATGGGACGAATCGTCATCTGGTAAAGTTGCAATTTGATTCTGTTGCTGAGCTTGCTATTTCTATTAATTAGCGGGTAAATCTGAGCTATGGCTTTAGATGCTTTTGCACATGCAGACTTGATATGTTGGTTGAAAGATAGCTTTTTGTCGAGAATTACACCCAGGTAATTTGTTTCTGTCTGCCAGGGAATTTTAGTATTGAATAGTAACACATCTCCTGCAGGAGACATTGGCCTTTTTGAGAAAAGAACCGCTGAGCTTTTCAGGGGGTTGACTTCCAATCTCCACCTAGAGAACCAACCCTCCAGCTTTAGAATGTTTTCTTGAAGCTTTCTAGTAACGAAGTGGGGTCTGAGGGATCTGGTTAGTATTGCCGTATCGTCCGCATACAGCGCTAAAATGGAAGTCATCGGATTGTGAGGGATGTCTGACATGTATACAGAAAACAGCAATGGAGCCAGTAGAGATCCCTGTGGCACTCCAGCAAAGATATGGCGCTGGGACGATATAGAACCGTTAATTTTAACTTGCATTGTTCTATTCTGAAGATATGAACGGATTAGATGAACCATTTTTAGTGAGATGCCGGCTGAGATAAGTTTGTGCAGGAGTCCAAAATGCCAGATTTTATCAAATGCTTTAGATAGGTCTAGGAAAACAGCTCCTGTGTACTGGCGCCAGTTGTAGCTGGTGATGATATATTCCACAATTCTATGGATTTGCTGGGTAGTACTATGGTGTTGCCGAAAACCAAACTGTTCTTTAGGGAGGATGTTTAGGTCATTTATTGAGGTTTGGAGTCGTGAGAGGATGACCTTCTCTGCAATCTTACCCAGGTTGGAGATGAGACTGATTGGACGATAATTCTGCGGTAAGTGTGGGTCTTTGCCTGGCTTATGTATAGGAATCACATCAGCCAGTTTCCAGGTGGAAGGATTTTTATTAATATTAATAATAATATAGAACTTTATCAACTTTACCTATAGAAGTTGCTGCAAGGTGTTTTTATTTTTTTAATAAGAATCTCTGGAGGAGATATAGATGTAATTATATATATATATATATATATATATATATATATATATATATATATATATATATATATATATATATATATATATATATAAGCTCTGTATTATTATTAATATTAGTCCTTATAGTCCTTATAAGGACTGGCTTAAAGGGGCGAAGCAAGAATGCTTTTCATATTCCCCGTTATCTGTAGAGGACAGTGTATGGATAAGGTGTTAATGAGCTATTAAAGCTCTGATCATGGCAGGAGGGTAACAGCAATAGCGGAGCCTCAGTTAGAACTTCATTAGCTACAGTATTGCCATCCATTACCCTCCAAGGGTATTGGATTGAATGAATCAATCACCGCATCTCACGGTCGATTGATCATCCTTCTCTATTATTAATATTAATAATAATATAGAACTTTATCAACTTTACCTATAGAAGTTGCTGCAAGATGTTTTTATTTTTTTAATAAGAATCTCTGGAGGAGATATAGATGTAATTAATTTTTTAACTTGGGTATACTGTATATTAGAGTTACCAAGTAATTTTATAAGTTTAGTTATTTAACTCCTAATCCCAAGTATCCAAACAATTAGGTTTGCGTCTGAAACATAGTTCAAGTCTAAATATGGTACAACACCAGGGCAAAATTAGGAGTTAAATAACCAAGCTTATAAACTTATTTGGTAACCCTAATATACAGTATTCCCAAGTTAAAAAAATTGATTACATCTATATCTCCTCCAGAGATTCTTATTAAAAATAAAAACACCTTGCAGGAACTTCTATAGGTAAAGTTGATAAGGCTCTGTATTAATAAAACCGTAGTATTTAGGGTCTAGCTGCTGACTGAGGAGACCTCAAGAAAGGTTGAAACCGGTATGGGTAGTGACCCCACCCATAATGTATTGCAGAATACAAGTGAGATGTGCTTTACATTATGGAAAATACTAAGAATAGTGATCAGAACTTTACTCACCTTTACAATGAGTTGCCCTGGTGTTGCACCATCTTTAGACTTGAACTATGTTTCAGGCGCAAACTTAATCGTTTGCATACTTGGGATTAGGAGTTAAATAACCAAGCTTATAAAATTGCTTGGTAACCCTAATATACAGTATCCCCAAGTTAAAAAATTAATTACATATATATAAGATACTTCGTTCTTAGTTCTGTAAGGCATTTACAAGAGTAGGGATCCTATCATATTGTCGAGATTTGGAATTTTTCGTGTTCTTAAATATGTGGAGCTGGGATTTTGGTTGATTTTATTTTTGTATTTGATATTTTGTTATCTTTCATGTTTGCCACGGCCAGTTTGCAACCTAATCTTAGATTATGGCTAAACGCATCTTTATTTCTGCTGGAGACATTCATAATCGTTTCTGTTCGGAACGATCTTAGTGTTTGATGTCAAAGAATGTGTCCTTTGGTGAAGTGGTTTCATTTTTCATATATTTGTGTACGAAAGCAATGTTGAAGTGAGAATGGGGAAGGCATTAGCAACATTCGCGTATGAAAAAACAATTCCTTATTCAGTAATTCTACAGTTCCGGTTGAAATCTGATAATTGAGAGAAGCCGTAATTGAAAGGGAGGATATGACATCATTCCTTCTTTTTATAAAGATGCACACCAGAGTGACTGATTATATCGATTTATCAGTCATTTCTAAGAAAATAATAATACTTTTATTTGCTCACGAGAGAACCAATTATTTAATTTAAAAAAGCAGTTTAACGCGTCCCAACAGGAAACGCTTCTTATAGTTTAACACGTATGTGCGTAATGTGTTTTCCTAATAAAATCTCTTCCCTCATCTAGTGCTGGTCAGTCTGGTCAAGGTAAAACTATTGATTGCATTAACGACTTAGCAGAGCAGGTTACATCAAATTCTACCATGTGATGTAAGATAAATAACCTTGTGATGTGATCTTATCAAGAAACGTTTAATTCTGCGATTCTTATGTTGTGGCATCAATTCACTTGACTTTCTGAGAAGAATCTCTCAAAAATATGGCGGTATCTGTAGTTATTGCTGCGTGTTTAGTGCTTTTACTCTGCGTTCTTTCTCTCTTAAAACGAAAAGTTTACAAAAATCTTCCACCGGGACCACGTGGATTGCCAATTGTGGGTTACTTACCTTTTCTTGGCGAATTTATACACCTAGATTTTCAAGAGATTGCCAAGGAATATGGGAATATATTTTCGTAAGTAGAGTAATTTTGATTCCCCTTGTGTAATATTCAAACCAGTAATTCACATAGACATATTTATTTCATCATCAGTGATTGCAAATGACATATAAATAATTTTGCAACAATTCTTCTTTGAGCGCCATCTCCTCTCGGAGGTTGGTGACACTACCTTCACAAATTTTGAGCGATCCTCATCCACTGAACAGTCTCTCAGAGCTCATGCCAGTCCACTGTCTAATATCTGCCAGCCAAGATTTTCTTCGTCTTCCTTCTCCACTTCTTCCACTTATCCTCCTTTTTATAATCAATTGAAGTATCTTATATTTTTCACTACGAATTAGGTGACCCAGATGTGAAGTTTTTCTTTTTATGGTATCTAAAAGTTCACGTGATTTCCCCATTTGTTCCGGTACTTCTTGATTGGACGTTTTTGCTGACCATGGGAATTTTAACATCCATCTGTATAACCACATCTCAAAGGCTTCGAGTTTTTTTTTTTTTTTTTTAATCGATGTTGTCTTCAAGGTCCAATTTTCTGCACCATACAACAGTACACCCCATGCATAGCATTTAACCAGGCGTACTCTAAGCTCTAAATTTAAATTGTGGTTACACGGTGTTAATTTCTTCAGGAGAAATTTTTCTTGCTATTTCAATTCCAACTTTTATTTCCATTTTAGGATTGCATTCTTCATTTAATCAGCATCCGAGATATTTAAATTTGTCACTCTTTCTATTTGTTTCCTGTTCAAAGAAAGTGTGAATTAAGGATTGGTTCTTGCTTATGACCATGAATTTAGTTATGGTGATATTTATTCTTAATCCCATTTTTTCACTCTCTTCGTTCATTAGTTCCAGAAGATTTTGAAGATACTGAATATTGTCAGCCGTGTCATCAGCATATCAGATGTTACTGATGACTTCACCATGTACATTAATCCCTTCCTCTCTTCCTTTTAAATTTGTTTGAAATATGGCTTCTGAGTATATGTTAAAAAGAAGAGGCGACAACACACATACTTGTCTTACTCCTCGTTAGATGCTAATGGAGTCTGTAATAATGTCATTAACTTGAACAGATGTCTTTCGGTTCTAATATAATTTTTCAATGATCCTGATGTCTTTACCATCTAAATCAATTCTTTTTAATAATTCAATAATTTTAAGCCGGATTAACTTAGCACAGATCTAAAAGCATACGTTTTGCTTATCGGTACCGCTGTGATCTGAAAAAAATCGAGGCGTAACACGAGTTTCTTCCGTATGTTTCCAAGATCAGATATGATCTTGGAAACATATCAGCTGAATACAATATAAGAATACAGAACAGATTCGATACACTCAATTTTTGTGAAAGAGAACCAGATGAATTATGGGAAGAGATTAAAGATATAATAAAACAGAAGCAAAGACGAATATTCCAGCAGTTTGTAAGAAGAAGAAGTCCAAATGGCTGTCAGAAGATGCCATCAAAAAATCATTTTCCTCCTTTCCTGCTCAGGAAAGGAGGAAAATGAAGGCCACAGAAAATTTGCAGGAAGTACGACATTTGAATGCAGAGTTTCAACGACAAGCCAGTAGAGGCATGGAAAAATACTTTAACCAGGAATGCCAACAAACAAAAGACCAAAACAAGAAAGAAAAAGCAAGAGATCTTTTCAAAAATATCAGAGAACTAACAGGGAAGTTTAGTGCCAAGGTGACAATATTGAAACGTAAACACAAACTACAGAAGCTGCAGACATCAAAGAAAAATGGAAAGAGTATACAGAAACCCTTTACAGAATAGACTCCAAAATTACTGAGAAATTTGAAGAGCAGGATTATACACAGGAGAACAGTACCACTGGAGAGTGAAGTGAGGCGGGCACTGCAACAGCTATCCAGTAAGAAAGCACCAGGAGGAGATGGAATACCCATTGAGCTGCTCAAAGCCCAGGGAGAAGATGCATGCAGTTAAATTTTTAACAATTCTATGTCAGCGAATTTGGATCACAACTACATGGCCTACGAAATGGAAAATATCAGGTTTATATACCTTTATTGAAGAAAGGCGATGCAAGAGAGTGCGAAAATTACAGACCTATAGCACTGATTTCTCATGCAAGTAAAGTTTTACTTAAGATCATTCAGAAAAGACTGGAACCATACATGAAGAGAAAAATGCCAGATGAACAGGCAGGATTTCTAAAAGGCAGAGGAAAAAGAGATCAATGTGAGATGGATAATAAAAAGAGCACAGGAATATCACAAGAATGTTTACTTTTGTTTCCTTGACTATAGCAACGCTTTTGACTCTGTAGATCATGTGAAACTGTGGAATGTGTTAAGAACAATGGGAATCCTAGAGCATTTCATTATCCTTCTGAGGAATCTTTATAACAAGAAGCTACTGTCCGAACAGATCTTGGAGAAACAGAGTATTTCATTATAGGTAAAGGGGTGCGACAAGGATGGATTTTATCTCCATATCGTTGTTTAACTTTTACAGCGAATATATTTTAAAAATAGCAGGGCTGGAGGAGTCTTTAGTTGGAATTAAAATAGGTGGAAAAAATATTATTAATTTGAGGTATGCAGATGATAGCACCTTGCTAGCAGAATGCAAAGAATAATTGGATGAACTTATGAAAGTTAAAGAAGAAAGTGCTAAATATGGTCTTAAACTTAATTTCAAGAAGACAAAAGTTATGGCAACGTGAACTTAATGATTTTGAAGTAGATGGGGAGAAAATGGAAGCAGTTAATAATTTTATGCTCCTAGGATCCCGAATTGATAAAGATGGTTATTGTGCTGAAGAAATGAAATTAGAAGAAGATTATTACTAGATAAGAAAGAATATATGACAAATTTAAGCAAGATCTTTAAAGTTAAAGATATTAGCCTTGCAACAAAAATCAGAATCGTGAAAGCAATGGTTCTCCCTGTGGTGTTGTATGAATGTGAAAGTTGGACTCTGAGAAAGAATGAAAGAAGGAAGATAGATGGATTTGAATTATGGGTTTGGAGACGCTTACTAAGAATACCATCGACTCCAAAGAAAACCAATAAATCAGTGATAGATAGAATAAAGCCAGATTGCTCCCTAGAAGCTATGATCATCAAGCAAGCAAATGACAGTCTAGAGAAGATGATGATGCTTGCTAAAATTGATGAAAGCAGGAGAAGAGGAAGATCAAGAATTAGATGGGTGGATGGAGTTAAAGAAGCAACTGGAGTGCGCTTAGAGGTTCTGAAAGACATGGTCAGGGTCAGATCGGATTGGAGAGTGTATGTTCGTGGAATCGCCAGGAGTCGGAAACGATTCGATGGAACATAACACACACACACACACAACAACAACACGAGTTTTTTTTCCGTCTGTCAAAAAAGTACGAGCTCTTCCTTCATTCCCGTGTAAACAAGTTTAAAATCATTTAAATTGTTCCTGCAGAATAAAAATTATATCACTAAATTTTTACTATTGTGTACAATAGTTTAATTTAAAATTTCGTATTTTTGCTATTTTCATACAAGAATTTTAATTAATGAACAAGTAAGACTTCTGCTGGGACATCTCAAGCATGTTCAGCCATTTGGAAAACCATTTGGAGCAGGCAAGTGGAATATTTTTCCTCTCCAGAAACTCGGCTGTTTAATCCCGGAAAATATTCATTTTAGTGATTAGGATCACGCGATCCCAGAAATTATAAACTGTTCCGCCATGATACCTTCAGAAATCATCGGTACCTCATGAACTGAGAGATTGGTGAGCAAAGTGTGCAGGCTGATTTTTAAAAGTTTGTTATAAACTAGTTCCATCTACTCCATTTGGAGTATAAGTGGAATTTAGACGATTTTTTAATTTTTAAATACGTACATCATTTTAGTTTTAAATAGATGTATACAGATATAACAATTTATTTTAGGCTCCAGCTTGGAGAAATGTATACAGTGGTGATTGGAGAACACGAGTTGGTAAAGGAGGCGCTCTACAATAATGATTTGTTAAATAGACCGATGGCTATGGGTGTGAAAAGGATTCCAGGTAAAGTTGGTAAGTGAAATAAAAATATTTTGATTCAATTAGCAATGTGCATTTGAAAATGGTTTGCGTACTTATCTGTTTCTAAATACCAGAAACTCTGTTTATTCTATTGAAATTTATACAATCAGATTTATCAAGAGAAGGAGAGAATTTGATTCTGATACCAGAGAAAGGGTCATTTAGATTTAGGCAATTTTTTACTTTTTGTAGGAGTCGTTTCCGAAAATGGTCCGCAGTGGAAAGAAAGCAGAAGGATGTTTAATTACAGTTTGAAGAATGGAACAGCAATAGATGAAAGTCACATGCAGGTTTGTTATATGCTTTTCTACGAAACAGATGTTTAAGTCTAGATATAAGAGAACTGAATATTTAAGCCTATTCCATGTATTAGTTTACTTGGAATTGATACTGACCAGAAGGATTTTAATGGTAATCTCAGAAACAACTATTACAATTAAACTTCAGATTACTTCTCTGTTAATAATAAACTCTTGAGCCAAACTTTATAGACTATTGGGCCTCAAAAATTGCTTGTATTCATCTTGTCATTAACTCTGATAGTTCATGAAAAGCATCTTATAGTATTTGTACCAATCAGACAGACAAACTTCTCGGAGTTCCGCGACTTGACTGTCATCAATTGCTGCGTCCACGTGATTCCATAAATGTTAGGTTGGATTTAGAGCATTAGAATTAGACGATCTAGGGAGGATACGGAAAGTTTGGATATCTCATTCCAACTGGCAACATTGTTAGCATATAGGGCAACACTTGGTCCGAAAAATCTACAGGTAAGAATTAACGGTCATTATGCGTTCATTGGAAGGGAGAGGACTCAGCGATGGCAATGAGAACAATCCACATAACAGGATACCACCACTACCGGTTGTATGTTTCCGGCCAACCATGTACCTTACTTGGCCGAAAAAAAGGCTGGGTTGATTATAATGTTTTGGCTCAGGAGTGTATTTTTTGATTCTTCTGTGCATAATTTCTTTAAGATGTATGTACGTCTTGTTTCCATGGCAACAACGTTCCAGCGAATATAAAACCAGTGTATTATATCCAAGTATCGCAAAATCTGTGCACTCAGTTATTATCCACGAACTGAATGCAGATCACTCCTTGGTCGATCTCTAACCGATCAGGACACGGAGTTATTAGCAGTTATTGTCTTTGATCCACCTATAAATATTCCTCCACAGTCCTAATGCAATAACAGGAAATTAGCCATTTCATAAACCAGTATTTTTTTTACAGAAATCAACATTGTTTACTGTAAATCAAACCCCAGCCTTCATGATACATTTATTTATTTTAATAATTGTTTTACAGGAGGAAATATGCTCATTCCTGAAGGAAATTGATGAAACCAACGCCAAGCCATTCGACGTTGAAAACTCTCTTTCTACAATTATGAATAATATCACCTGGTATGCTGTTTCTGGAGAGAAAATTGATTCGGCAAGAAAAAGAATAATGATTGATGAAGCCGTCATTGCAATCAGAAAACTTTCTTTACAGGGAGGCAACTCTGATTTCTTACCTACATTAACGAATCTGTTGAATATATTCAAAGTTGGAGCAGTTGCGAAATTAGGTCCATATGTCATACGCTTCAATGAAAAGATTAGGTAAGCAACTCCCGTTCCATATGTTATATAAAAATACTTCAATAAATCTAACTTTGTGTAGTTTACAACATTTATGTACCCCAATCATCGACAAATTTTTGAAAAGGAACAAGGCTAGAAATAATTATTCTGTCTATCAATGAACGTATCTTCGCGTACGTTCTGGACTTCAACGTTAAAATGTGACTAAAGAAATTCTTAGAATTGGTTTCGATATTTAAATTGCTTCTCGAAATTTATAGCATGAGACATACTGCCATCTCTAATTTGTTTGAGGGAGGGATGTGTATTAATTAACAAAAAAACGTATCCTTCATTTTTTACTCAACTCATCAACAGAAGACAACACTACGTTTAAGATCAAATTACGTAACAAATATGTGAACTGTGATTTTCTGAACAAAATCGGTAAAACGTTTGGCTTGTCTGTGAATATTCATGATGTATTTGATTATGATTTAAAAATCTGAAGATATTAAAAATTAGAATTCTGCATTTATATCGCGTTATATTAATACATTTATAAAAAAAAATAAAAATAAAAAAAATCAGCTAACGCCTATGTTGTTCCCGTATAGGGAGTAGGCGGGGCGTTTACCTTTTCTAACTTTTGGAGACTGAGTGGGCAGTTCAATCTCCACTGGTAGCCAATCAGAGAGATAGCTGACCCAAGGCTATCACTGATTCATCGGTACGCAGTGAAGAAGGCGGCAAGCTAGTGCCGCCATCTCGTGGTCTCTAACCCTAACACAATATTGTTAATGTCTAAAAATAGTGTGGGTTCTATGGTCGATTTTCTTGAGTTTCCGGGAGAAAAAACCCGCTAGCCCGTGCCAGAGATCGACTAACTCGGGACCCGGCCGAAAAAAGGCTTAGAAAAATTTCCTCTAGTCGGCGACTAGATTTCAACCACTAAATCCTTTCTTCGTGCGGTCAAGCGCTGTAGAGTGCAAACGTCACTTCTACTGGCTACACAGGCTCTAATATATTTATTTGATTTTATATTTTTTCCGGCGATTATTCTTTCACTAAAGTTTATTAGCCTGATTTAGGAAGGATGCATTCCTTCAAACAATATTAGCAGCATTTCGAGCATTTTCTTCCGAATAGCATTTCTGGTAATAATTGATTTTTATTATTTTTCTAGAGAAATGATCGAGCTCTGTAATGATAAACCTGGTTCGGGAAATAAGAAATTCCTGGAAGAACTGCTGATAGAAACAAAAACTAAGACGAAGATACACGAAAATTTAGAAGGTAAGTTTTAAATTGTAATAATATTTAAGTATTGGATTCAAACGATGGAGAGATTTTAAGAAACTCACAGAGATGATTTTGACATTTCCATTGATCTAGTCTGACAAATAAGCATAAGTACACTGGTATCCAAAAGCTAAGGACGAAGTACATTTTGACCTATATGTGAAAAAAGTTTCATGACAACAGCCAAATGTGGACATAAATTTATTAACAGCATACTAATAAATATATTACACAAAAATGTTTCAAATGAAATTGAAATACAGTTTAGGCAAACGTTACGATTTTCGTAAGGACGGTAAGGAATTAAAATTACTTTCTTATAGAAAACTATGCGGAGGGACATTTCTGTATAGAATATATTCACCCAGAAGTGCGATGCTGCTCTCACGATGTCATACCATGCTTAGCACCAAGTAATTCAGGAGTTCTTGAGGCAAACTGGTTAATTTCTCCTTCATAGCAAGGATAAGGCCGTCTTCCTATTGCTGCGCAAATGTCTTCTATAGGGTTATCTGGGAAGCGTGCTGGCCACTAGATTCAATTTATATCCTGGATCTCCAGAAGTATTTCCGCTGCTCGTGTACGATGTGGTGGAGGACTATCGTCCATAAGAATGAATTCTTCGCCTACAGAACCACAGAACAACCTGACATGAAGTTCAAAAACTTCATTTCAACATGTCACAGTCTCTTTTCCAGCACTTGTAGCTCGGTTCATCAATTAAACATAATGCCTACCTATACCATCACCCTAACACTGCTGTATCTATTCCTTTCAAGAACATTCTCGCGATGGTAAGCAGCTCCACTTTCACTCCAGATCAAGTGTCGTATAGAATAGGAGGCAAGACTAAAACGACTCTCATCTGTAAAGAGTACATAGTCCCTGGGTACCTTGTCCCCTTTTTATCGATATAAAAAGGGGACAATCTATCTTAGTGGACATTTTACGACTGAAAATGTCCACTAAGATAGATTGTCGATATAGTGATAGAATATAGGCCTTCGGGTGTAGACTTACTTGTCGCAGAAATCTTGCCAAAGTATGTCGAGATATCCGAGTACTCGTGCTTGAATGGAGTCGACTTTCAAGCTGACCTGCCGTGGTGCGTCGATTACGTTTTGCTCTTATCACTAAAAATATTTCTTCATGCTCCGAGTTAAAACGAGTGCGACCTCTTATCAAACGTCTGTGACACATTGCATTGATTTGAAATGCTACCCATAGCCGGGATACATCGTTATGTAAGATTCCAACCTCTCTGGCAATATCAATAAATCTCCAGCCTTCCACAAGCTTTCCAATAATGCTGCCTCTCGTAAAATCATTTAGATAATGTCTTTGATACATTAGAAGGCATTGAGATTTGCAATCTTTATTCCTTCACGTAAAATGCTTCCTTCAAACACAATTCTCTTAGCTCAACCTTTTGTCTTTTATCCTGTTCAGTGCTACCACGTAACCCTTTTGGGCGCGATTCGAGATTTTGAGTGTGTACCCCAGCTTTCTTCTCGAAATCGTTATACAAATTACCAAGCTAACTCGTCTGGATTTGCGATTGTAATCTTCAGAAATGGTGTTCGTCCTTAGCGTTTGTACACCAGCGTCTTTACAGTAGATAATTACAGCATGCCTTATTAACATTAATACTTAGTACAAATGCAAGACACCCAATACATGGCGAGATAAAATTATAATATGGGATGATATAAATACATGACAAAATTTACACTATATGATGACCCAAAGGACAAAATTTACAGTACAGGAATATACAGTTTACAAGACAAGATTTACAAAAATAAACGTAAAATACGTTTCAGAAATCAGTGGATTTCTGAAACGTATTCCGGTTCTTCACAGAAATCAGCGGATTTCTGTCTTAGGACCACGATAACTCTTCTTAGACAAGCAATGTGGGTTATTTTTCACTTATTAAACACCTGGGATATCTCACGTTTTGATAACTCTGTCAGCTCTTTCTCGAAGTATATTTCGCCTTAAAGACGAACTAACTGTATTGAAAAGTCTCAGCTCAGCAGTTGTTGATTCCAGTTGCCACTAAAGTGGTAATCTCGAACATGATGGCGATATTCTCTGGTGAAACGAAAATTAATTTGTTTTTCTAAAAATCTGCCAAGAATTCTTAGATTAAGAATGAAGAACAGCACAATCGTTTTGCATCAAAACTAAGCAGTTTTCGTATTATGAGACAATTAGCAATGACACAACGAATCTCTCTTCCATATTAGTTACTAACAAACTCAAATTATTTTCTTTTGAGTTGCAAAAATACTTAAAGAGAAACTGAAGGCTAATCGCATGGCCTGTCTCCAACTCCTGTACTCTAATTAGAGCGAGATTCAATGTCACGTGAAATTTTAGTTTTAGGAGCTAAGTGTCTTTTCGACCTTGTATTGTAATTAATCTTCTTAACTGTTAAAACATTTCCTTCTGTCCCGAATATTTTGGATAATAAGCAGAATTAGTCATAATCTTCAGAGTTGAGTTTTATTATTTATGTGTTGCTTTCAGATTTCATCGTTGGCCCTGGTGTACGCGTGTTTTTCTTGGGTGGAACCGACACCACTCTCTCATCTATTTCCTGGGCAATTCAAATACTATCTGCTTTTCCTGATATTCAAAATCGAGTAGCGGAAGAAATAGAGAATGTTGTAGGAATGGACAGACCGGTTACTACAGAGGATCGCAAAAATCTCGTCTACACTCAAGCATTCCTTTTGGAAGCACAGAGGTTTATAACTATAGCACCAGTAGGAGGATTTAGAAGGTAAAGTGTAATTAAAGAATTGTAACAGAATATTCAGTATGCAATGGTTAAAATGATAAAAGGAGTATTTATTATTAATTTCCATATGCCTCAATGAAGTTCGATTTATATTAAAACTAGAGTTTGGTGCGGACAATGTTGTTGATTAAAGCTATTTTATATCCCACAGTTATGATACAAATGTAATATTAGCATGTAAAAAATTCAAAAAGTGTATAACACACAATGAGCGGTAAGAATAGCATGTCCCCTATTTAATTTCTTTCGATTTGTGGGGTTCAGAATGCTTTCCATGTCACTGAGTGGATAACAACAGTAGCCTCTCATTTCATCTTATAACGATGAATCTGTAACAGCTGTTCGGTAGAAATTCATACACATGTGAAAATGAGTATGGAGAAGATACTTGATGAAGAACAAACAAGCTGTTCGTAAAGAACTCCCTTGGAGTAAATACTTTCACCAGGAAGAATCACAGTGTCTTACTCAGATGGTAAAACCCTATAGAGAATATGTACCTTTAGCTTTCTGATCGTTTCTCGTAAGTTTGTGGTATTTAAGTAAATGTTCTGATCTATTTAAAACATTTAAATGTGTTGTGAAATACGTACTGTCATACCTCAATACCTATGTACTGACAATGCGAAAACTAAGATATAGGATATTTAAGCAGTTTAATAGTGCGTTTCTCTTCAATTGTGTTAATCATTTACTTAGCCGTATGAGAGAGATATAAGCTGCAGTTATTTTAAATGTGCTCTTGTCTAACCCCCTCTTTCCATAGAATTCCAAGTTGGTTTTTCAGTTATTGAACTTACTGCAGCAGGCTTCAAATAGATAAAATACAATAAAATACATAGGTAAAATATAGTACATATAAATACATGATACAAACAAATGTAGAAAACAAGGGAAATTTGAAATGATAATAAAAATACGTCATTGGTAGAACATTTGGTTCTACGTGCCAAGCACCAGCTGGACAATGTCATTAACAATTATCGACAATCACCTGCACAAGAGGCAAACTCTCATCACATCACACCCTGTCATTTCCTGATGTGAAAACCAGTTTACTTCATTTATAGTGAAAATAATTGCAGTGAATCGCTCTTTTCAATAAGGTAGTTGAGTTCGTTTTGAACCATCTCTCATTTCACCATTTTAAAGCATTAAGCAGTAAAACTTAAAACCTAATCTAAGCGTTTTTAAGTCGTATTAAAACATATAATATATTCATTACTATATGCATTTGTACTATACGGTGCCATCCTTAAATGTCTAAAGCTAGTATAACTGGGAAAGCAAATTATTTAACCTAGTCCATAGTGAAAAAGTTGAAAATACTATCGACTTTTTTGTAGTCCCTAATGAAAAAAGAGTAGTGAAAAAAAAATACTTAATTATTGAGGCATTGTCTCAGTTACCTCCCTTTCAGTCTACGTTGGAATACGTTGGTTTCAATAAATTAAAGAACAAGAGAAAAATCGCATTACTTTTGGGGATAAGAAAAAACATATGAAAGTCAGATACATTATGTAAAACGTGAGTTTGTCAGGTTACCGAATACAAATAAGTGGCGCTGTCAGTCAACGAAATATGCAGATGAGCCAAGGCATTAAAAGTGGGTGTTTTGGAGTTGTTGTTTTTTTTATTTCATGTCTCCAGTGAGGAAAAGACATTTCGTGATAGCAAAATTCTTAGATATGGCTGCAAGACATCATTTAACTGATGAATTCAAGTGGTCAACAATCGTAAGACTAGAAACTGCTCAACCTCATCTGGGGATGGCCAGATGGTTGTATATGAGTCGTTCCGTGATTAACCCACTTGAAAAACCAATTCCAACAAACATAAACAAAGTGGAGAGCTAGTCTGAATCAGATACGATCTGACTTGCGTCGGCTACAGGAACATTTGGTCTTTGTTTTTCACTCTGCACAGAAGGCTAGACCCGAGATCAATCTGGGTCGGTATTGTTTACAAACGAATCTCCATTTGCTCTACTAAGTGACATTACATAGGCTCTGATCTGTAAAGAACATGGAACACGTTACCTTCCAACTAATATTCAATTTATGGTGAAGGTAGTGTGATGGTTTATGGGGAAACATCTCGCTGAGTGGATGCTTCCTAGCGGAACAATGAATGCTGCAACTTATAGAGACGAGGTCCTGAACTGTACGTTCATCCGTATGCTGGTGCCATTGTGATGACGTATCCTACAAGACAATAATTCTCGTACTCATTGAGCGAAGCCCGTGAACGAATATCTTCAAAATAATTAAATATGGATCATACAATCATCTTAGATTCTCAACAATCTTTCTAGAACATTTTATAAAACAGATTTTGTGTTAAACCATTATGCCTCTTACATTAATGTGAAACATAAAATATTCTACTAATAGATAATAACAATTATGCTGCTTTAATATTTTCAGTGCTGCAAAAGATACTACTGTTGGTGATTTTGACATTCCCAAAGACTCAATTGTAATAATGAACCTTTGGCAAGTGCATCATGACCCTAATTATTGGGAGAAACCCGAAGAATTCATACCGGAGAGATTTTTGACTAAAGATGGAAATAAAATAAAATTGCCCCCATATTATTTGCCTTTTTCCACAGGTAAGTTATCTTCTGCTGTCTTGTTATCAATCACTTTAAAACTAATTTTAAAAAAATTATAGAAGCAAAGTGAAAATCCTGCTGAAACTAGATTCATGATATACAGTATTCCTAATTCCCAGTCAAATGATGAATTTCAAAATTAAGTTTGAAATGCGAGTTTCAACCTTTCGAATCTCAGTTGTCTTGGTACTAAACTGTTATATTTTCGTTATTTTAATTAAAACGTCTTATTAAAATCTTTTATTATGTCTCATTTTCTCTTATTAGAATCTCCCTTTAAATCCTACTTTATCTCACTTAAACTTTCCTTCTTTACCTGGTTATACATCTGACTTATGGCCGCAAATAATAAAGCTCACGTGTGCAAAACGTACAGAACAAAGTAATAGCCTCAGGACAGAGCCAGTCCCTTTGTCTGACCTACTGGTGTTTATTCTCAACTGAAATTGGAAAATTTATTTAATTTCTAGCTGCAACACCGATTTCGTGGGTGTCAGTTGAATTTCCCTCCGAAAAAAACACAGTAAAACGTACGGAACTTTCCTCTCTTATCACTACATCTATCAACGTATATTTACTAATCTACAGTCGTGGCAATCTAACTTTAGGACACACAGATTCGAATTAATGAGTAGTGAATTGGAAATAGAAATCACGCAAGTTATCTAAACATGAAAACAATTTATTTATCATCGAAGAAATGTACAAAAGGTCAATACTAAATTCCAAGTAAATCGGGTTCTATGCTTCAATGACAATTCTCAATACCAATTACAATTACTATTAAATAATCTACGATAATTATGAAGACAATTCTTCTAAGACCACGTGTCTATAATATTTCCTTGGTTAACACCTTATCACACTTAGAGCAATCTCACTTAAACAAACTTAGGCATAGCTACTAGAAATAATATTAAACACGCGATATTTCACCTTAAAATTAGCTGCGTTTTCTCTCACATATAATTTAACAAGACCATTCAAAGGTTAGTATAAAGCCTAAAGTCCTCAAGTATCATAACAAACAAACTCTCCACAAGTCACCGTCACAATTCTGTCTATAGCTAAAACAATAGAAAGATCTAACTTTAAACAGTTATCTGGTCCTCTATGATTGCTCCTTTGAATCACTTCCTTCTATTATCTTCCGACCTTAAGGAACGAACACGGGTACTTTCTCCGGGATTTTTGAGATCTCCTCTTACTTTTTTCGAGCGTCAGGAACTTGGCGGCATTGAACTCCGCTATCTACTTTCTTCTAGGAACAACTTAAATTAGTTGTTTCGCACTTCTGGCTGGAACGCAGGTCCTGTTGGCGATTGCGAATCATCTTCTACGATAATTAGCAAAACGCCGTCGCCGTAACGTACATCTTATGCCGATAACAGCTCGACCCTCGTTGACTTCGTCGCCTTCTCCAGCTAGTAACTTCTCGCTGAGCAAGGAACCATTAAAAAGCCCCTTATCGCCGTAGCAAACCCCCTCTTATATCTCTCCGATGACCTTGAGTTCTGCTACTTATTAATCCCCTGGGTATTACGTTGTTCTGCACCCGCCACCTTTTTTTTCGGTCGTTGCATTAAGGTGGGAAACCCCCTTGCAATGTTTACCGTCAAGGTTGCAGTTGCCCCCAGGTCATTAGTTAATACCTTAATCCGTTTAGAATTACTGGTGACTAAGAGGTTTCTTTAGACAATTTATCTTACACTTATATTCCTTTGTTGTTTTACAAAAACCCTTTGAGGTGATAATATTCAGTAATATAAAAAAAAAAAAAGTAATATACAAAAGTAATATATTCAGTAATATACAAAAAATATTATTTCCAATTAAAAAATATGAAAATTTCTCTATTAACCCACAAGTATTTTTAGTGAATTTAGTTTACCAGTGAAATCGGTATATAAGGTATTTTTGTATAAAAATCCTTCTATACATGATTTTAAAATACTACTTAAAAGACAGGGATCTTCCCAGTAGTCCGTATATTGTATATTTCCTTTGTTTAAGGTTTTGCTTAATATAAAGAGAAATATTTTGTAATTATGGTTTTAGTGACATCGCACTCTTCCTAACAGTTGATTTTATTCTAATCAAAATTGTGCAGAATTCATTTTTCCTTTTTTCTTACCAAAGCTACTCAAAAGAGAGAGAGAGAGAGAGAGATGGTTTTTCTTTGGATAAAAAACTGGACCTTATCATAAGAATACCAAATCCAATTTTGAAACGTTTAGTATTCGAAATTTTCAAATCCAGTTGTGTAAGAAATTATACTGAATTTATAATAAGGATAATCTTTGATTCTGTAATTTACTATGTCAAAATTGTGCAAATTCATGTTTCCTTTTTTCTTAAGTACCAAAGCTACTTTGCCGCTAATGGAAAATTCATATCTTTCATCTTTTACTTTTAGCATTTGAAATTAAAAAGAAATTAAAGAAATAATCTTACATAGCTGATATTTACCAATAATTAAATCGATATAAAATATTACCTAATAGGAATTTAAAAGACAGTCATGAAAACATTACTAAGAAATAAAATTTTATATAGGTGCAATTCCAATATATATTTGAATCCGACAGAATGGTGGAAGTAAGATGTTGACCATTTGGTACTTTGCAGATAATGTATTCATGAAAGTCCACAGGTATCAAATAAAATCTATTTCGCTTAATGAATGTGTCGAAAACAAAACAAACAGTGCTACTTTTCGACTTCGACAACGGTGTCAAAAACTTAACACAAATTAAGCACACTACTTGGAAATAAATCAAAAGATACTCCATGAGAAGGTGCGTCATACATTGTAACGGATCACGTGTTTGTAGCCGGTATAAATTGGAGGAAGATGATGCTCCCAAGTCTGTGCAACTGTATTCGGATGAAATATCTGAGATAAGGGAAACCGACGGTGTTTGAAAGAAAAGCTGTGAGTGGATGCCATGTTGCAGGCCTATGTGTTCAGCAAGTTGTTGGTAAATTAAGCAAACCCAGGACAACAATCAATCATCCGATGCTGAGGTGAAAGCGCAGAGAGTCAACTGCAGGTACTACTCGCAGTGGACGACCCACCATACTCATTGAATAACTGTTGGGAAGGTGCTACGAAGGATAATACGTAACATTAGCCATTCGTCTGCCTACACTTTGAATGCGAGGTTCCAGAAATCGACTAGAACAAGAATCTGCACTAAACTTTCAGAATCGAGGCTCAAAGCTTACAACAATGGTTTTCTTGGTAGGACGCATTATGCAAGCCCCACATTACCCACACCAATATGAAGCGTGGTCTTCAGTGATGCAAAGCGCATGTACAATAGCAATTGGAAAGTTGGAAAACTCAGTTATGGAGCGATTAATCACGCTGCTATACCATCTATCGAGCAGATGGGTATGGGTATGTTGGATGCCCGACGAACGTCTCTTACCAGAGTGCGTAATCCCGACTATGAAATTCGGAAGTCGCGGGTGAAGGTATGGTATGGTTTAACTTCGGACATCTGTTTGTGGTGCCACGAACACTGAGAGATAACTGAACTTTCTGAACCTACTCTATGGCGTTTCTCTGAACTGAGCACTGTACCGTTTTGCAAGATAATAAACCGTGAATACGGCTATGATCTTAACTCTATTGAACATCTGTGGAATGTAGTACAGCGCCGAGTGAGGCCAAGGGATCCACAACAATCCAAGACTTCATTACATGCCTGTAGGCATGTAATGAAGTCTTCGTCAAAAATTTCCATTTGTCCAAAATTTCCATTGGTCGCTATTGTACACTTGTGAAAAGAATCCCCGCAGGATTTCTGCATTCATCGGATCAAAAGGAGATCCTAAATTGTATTAAGGTCGGCGCTGTGGGTATTTCTTCCTCACACTATGGTGTGCGTTAACTTCTTTCAGCGAGTGTAGATTGAAAAGTATTTCTTATGGCAGAATAATTTCATCGGCTGTTGTAGTCATGTCGGAATTACTGTGAAACCTGTGACAGTTCTTATTAAGTGATTTATTATCTGAGACCTAAATATTATTATTATTTTTCTTTGTATGGCTTTCAAAAAAATAAAGGAACAGCAACACTCCTGGAAGATTTCACAGATCTAATAAATGCTGCATTGGATAAAAACAGAATAACATTAGTGGTATTCATTGACCTAACAAAAGCATTTGACACACTAACACACAAAACGTTGTTAACGAAACTAACCCATATCGGAATTGGAAGTCGTCTACTCCAGTGGTTTAAAACATACACGAAAAACAGAAAGCACACCACACATATAGGATCAGCATATAGCAAAGAGGTACAGGTAGCCTGTGGAGTACTGCAAGGAGCTGTCCTATCTCCCATTCTATTTAACATATACACACACGACATAAGCCAACTTCCCCTAAAAAGTAAACTCTTCCAGTACGCAGATGACAAGGCCATAGTATCCATTCAAAATGCAAATATCGCTTACACAAATATGCAACACGACATCAATCAAATCACTAACTGGCTAATCGAAAACGGCATATATATAAACCCTGGAAAAACAAAGCTAATGGTATTCAAAAACCCCCAAAGTCTGCCCATAGAAACTAAATATCTCACTATCCGACATTCATCCTCCTATACACAAAGCGCAGAACCTAAAATCACAACCATCACACAGGTGAAAACAACACGCTATCTCGGACTTCACTTTGATGCTGATCAAAGTTGAAATAGCCATACAAATTACCTACATACCAAGCTTAAGATAATAGCAAGCAAACTATGCGAATTAAAAGACATTGCCCCAACCCACATAAAAATACTAATCTATAAAGCATTATGTGAAAACATTTTAAGATATGCAATCACATCATACACATTCTGTGCAGACTACAGACTTAACAGGCTACAATGGTTGCAAGATAAAATGATAAAACTGATATTCTGGGAACAACCCACTCTTATGCAGGAAGCATGGACAAAACACAAAATATTTAAGGTGAAACACTTACGCCACTACACAGTCATGTTAAAACACTACTACAGCCCAACATATAGAGTAACCAGAACAACATATCAAATAACAAGACCACAGTCAACAAACTACATAACATATAAGTACAACAATCACACGGCAAAGCAACCCGAAACTTCTACGTACCTGACATGATAAACAAACTGCCGTTCGACAACAGAAACCTAGGAACATACAGAGAGCTGAAACAGGCACTATATAAATATTATAGCGAGAATGAAAATTAGAGCAATTCCTGTTTCTCTCTCCCCCACCACACATACACACACACACAAACCTACGACAACGCCCCCTCCCAAAAAACTATCACTACAAGAACACAAAGAAACAAACACACCATGTCTAAATCCAACCCTATTTGCACAAAAAAAAGAAAAAAAAAAGTTAAACTGTAATATCAGTCGAAGTCTTCCAAGCACGTACCAACAAATAGCTGGCTTGTGACCAGTATAGGAACATAACCATGAAACCACCACCCTCTATCATCTATTATCTTTCTCAGATAAGCTCTGCTAAGCTTCGAGGAAGAAAATTATTAACTTGCAAGTATCTGTTATACACAATTGTAATGCGTTATAAATATTATATATATATATAATTACTACAGGAACTATGTATGCAATTCATCTGAGATATAAAAAAATAATAATAATAAATAAATAAATAAAAAGAAATAAATTATTATTATTATTATAATTATGTATATTATAAATTCAAAAATTCTGTATAATCCTTATTGTAAATATTGTATATATTATTATTGTATGTAATTTATACTGAGACATAATAAATGTTTTTTTTTTAAAAAAAAAAAAATTATGTATATTCTATATTCAAAAATTCTGTATAATCTTTATTGTAAATATTAGAAGAACATGTGTTGTAAATACATAATACAGAGGCAAAAATATCTTTAAAAATTTTAATTGAAATCCAATGTAGAAAATGTAGCACTCTGTGCTGAATTCTGTAAAACTATAAGTTGCAATGTCACTCAAGATGTTTATTGTACGTGTAAATATTTTAACAGATCAATAAAAAAATAATAAATAAATAAATAAATAAATAATAAAAAAATTATTATTATTATTATTATTAACCACCTCCAGAGAGTCATGAAGGTATTGAGGAAGACCATAAATCATCCACATCAGCCATCATTCCTTCTCCTCAACTTATTCACATTGCAATATATTGAACTATCCATTAATTATAAAAGGACTATTACAGAGAACAGATTCCTGGAATTATGAAAATAATAATGAAATAACTATTAAGTCTCTGTTAAGATCCCCAAACTACTGATGATCAAGAATGCATCAAACTGGACATTTTGCAAAAAGGCTTGCAAATAGGGCCGAATCAAAAAAAGCGCTCTTATAATTTCCAACTCAGTTTTAAAGGTGGTTTGAAATTAATAGTCACCTTGCCGTTAAAAAAAAATCAAGACGCATAATCCCAAAATAATTGTGATTGTCTAGTTAAACAGTTAGCCCAAAAGCATATGTTTATATATTAAACATTTCTAGTTGCACAGCGCAAAACTTGGTATTTAGTGGTGGTAAAAAGCTGCTTGCTAACCTGATTGGTGAATGGAAAGCAACTATGCATTTCAGCCTATAGGCTGTATATTAAACTCACTGAAAGATGGATATTTATGAATGTGCTTGGGTTAGTTTGAATTTTGTTATTGAATGTGCGACCGATTCTCTACTTATTAGGGAAAAGTAACAGCTTGAAAATGTTCCAAGTCTGGTCGTTCATTAGAACAAATCGAGTTGCTATATTATCCGATCCCTTATTACATTAAACAAATCCAAGGTGAGAACAATTTTTTCGTTTTGTTGGAGTTCGAATCCTGTATATGAATTTTTCAAAATAAGGTGCTTTACCTAGGAGAACATAGAATTAACAGACAGATTTCATTAAGTTAATTGACATTAATTAACTTAATGAAATTTTAGTTGTTACGATCATAAGTCAAAACAAACATATCAAGCAAATCGGTTGAATGGTATTATTATTATTATTATTATTATTATTATTATTATTATTATTATTATTATTATTATTATTATTATTATTAAGATATTAATATTGTTATTATTAAGATTGTTATTTTAAAAGATAGCATAAAAACTATGTTATCATCATAGATTATCATCATATGTTATCATCATTATTATTGAAATTTCATTATATGCAGCACTTAGTGCTGAAACTTGTAAAATAATATACTGAATGTTACTCAAGATGATAATTGTATATATGTAAATATTTGAGAGATCGATAAAAAATAAATAAATAAACAATAATAATCATGTGTTTCCTTCTTATTGTATTTCAGGTAAACGGAAGTGTCCTGGAGAGATCCTTGCCAAGACTGTGATATTTTGTTTTATCACTGCAATTCTGCAGAAGTACGAATTAAAACCACCTGAGAACTGCGTGCCCACGTTTGAAGGCGAACTGGTTGCCACTTATAAACCAAAGTCATTCAAAACGCGTTTTCTTCCAAGGGTCTCACAAATTAAACGCTAATGAAAGATAATTTTTTAAACTCTGACTCAAACATTTTATAAATGATTTATAAACTGTCTTAAAAGGTTGTGAACTTATTTTTATTCAACTGATTTTCATTTTAATATGAACCTGTATTGTACAAAAAGAGGAAAACGATCAGATTCATTTTAAATACATGTTTGTTGAAAAGTTTGGTTGTCATAAATATTCAGTGCTAATAGTTGAAGAAAAACAAGATATATTCTCTGATAAACATTCAGCATTCTGCTAATAGAATGAAGAGTAATAAAAATTTATTTCAAGATGCATACGTTACTTCAAAGCGATGCGATATGACAAATTCAGTTTAGTATTCAAACCCTACTCCAGAATGATCGATTTCATTATCTCATTAGATGGGTTGATATTCTACAGAAATGTCTATACGTTATTCCACTGTCTTGGATAGTTTCAATAAAAGGTGCTGCGCTGTATTTTAATATACAGAAAAGGGAAAATATGGAAATACATAGATATGTTATCCATAAAATTACCAAAGGGATTTCTTTCTATTTTACTGACCACACATAATTACAAATAATATTCAAAATATTAGATTTATGATAGTTTCCCCTCATTTATGAGAATAAACCTGTAGGATAGTCAGCTCTATAGACAATTCTTTTACACAGTGCGAACAGTTGCTCATAGATCTAATCTGGTACTTCTTAAAGTCACCTCAGGCCACACAACTATGAAATTCATAGGTGGCAGTGTGATGGTATGATCTTGTTTTTCCTGTTTTGGCGTCGGATCTCTTTTTGTGGTACCACGAACTTTGAACTCCAAGAGATATCTAAACATTTTGGACCATGCTTACTATTTTGTGGCATTTCTACGGAAATGACCATTGTCTCTTTCAGCAAGACAATGCAACGTTTTATAAAGCTGCTGCTGTAACTACGTGGTTTGTGGACATGATCGTCACTGCACTTAATTGGCCTTCGCCAAGCCCTTACTTCAACCCTATTGAACATCTGTGGGATGAAGTGGAGCGTCGGGTGAGATCAAGGGACTTCCACCCCATAACAGTCCAGGGCCTCATGACATGCCTACTGGAAAATGGTCCAAACTTTCCTCTGATCAATTGTACTCTTATGGTAAGTATGCCCAGTAGGATTACTGCATTACATAAAATACAGTGAAGAAATGGTTTAATGAAAATGTGAAGTGATAGTAAAGAAAAAGAAAAAGATACAAGAAATTGACCTTAATAACCCATTTGATATTCATGTTACTCAGTGATACAAAGAGTAACAAGGAAGCCAGTGAAGTAATAAGACAACTGAAGAGAAAATATTTACACTAAGAAATTGAAGAAATTCCAACCTTCTCTCGTCGAAATAGAGAAAATATAAACTGACATAAACACATCGAGTTACAATATTATTCATCCCCTTATTAGACTAAACAAATCCAAGGTGAGAACGAAGAAATTGTTTCGTTTTGTTGGAGTTCGAATCCTGTATATGAATTTTTCAAAAGTTGGTGCATTACTTAGGAGAACATACAATTAATGCCAATTTATAAAAAATGATGCCAATTTATAAAAAATGATGCCAATTTATAAAATTGGCATTATTTTTGATGCCAATTCTAATCATGCCAATTAATAAAATCGAGAAACAAAAATGAATGTGAAAATTGCAGATCGATATCACTTCAGTCTAGAGGATACACAATTTATCTAATATTATTCTAAAGAAGAATAATCTGACAATATACTAAAGAAACTTTAAGTGAACATCATGCAAGATTTCAAAGAAATGGGTACATGGTCGACTACATTTTTACTCTAAGATGATTATTAGAGGGTAAAAAATGGAATGTACACAGTTTGTCAATTTTGAGATGTCAACATTGAGATAAGAATGGATAAACACATATTTGGTCATATGAGGACTGATAGTATGTGACCTATATAGGATTACCAAAACGTTGGGATGATAGCATCCAGAAAGTCTTAGCTGAGGTGGTAATCCTAGATTGGAGTAGAGGAACTTAACACAGAAAAGAGTGGGAAAAGATAGTGCATGCATAAAAGAAATTTAGAAGACAGAACGTTAGAAGAATAACTATGCAATTTAAATATATATATATATTATATAAGTAAAGTGTAAATTAAATCCAGCATCATTTCAAAGCCGATTATATTAGGAAAGTTCCAAAACTATGAAACCTTATCAAAATGGACTAATAAAAGGCGAATATATAAGCTCTTGGGAGGCACCTATATCTTCTGTTAGTCCGCGCTAAGGCAACCTCGCGAATGCTGTTCAGCGTATTCCCGTAAGCTCTCTGTTCAACTTACGAAACAGTCATAGTTTCAAATATATATATATATATATAAAAGATGTTTCATCGTCGTATTAGAAACGATTATGTAAGTTTGAAAAATTTACAGTGATTTCATTTTCCATAATACCATTCAAAGTAAAATAAGGTTTCTTGTGTCAAGAAAACAAGTAATTGATTTCATAATTGTTAATTTTTAAAAATGTATTTGTTACGAAATTTAGAAAGGAATTTATAGCAAAAATTTTAAAAATAGTAATAAGTAAATGGAGAAAATTATCCAATCTGAGAATCAAATATCAATACAATCTTGAAATAAGTCTTTCGAACATGGTGGAGAGAAGTCTCAGATATTTTGGACACAAGAAGAAAGAAAGAACATTGAAAAATTCTTCGTGCAGGGCACAATACCAGGAGCCAGAAGTAGAATCCAGTTGGATGATGCGCTTAAAATGGAGACGATTAAGATAAATGGAGAAGACTAATGCATCGGGTCATGAAAGATTGATTGAGATATTGTTTCTAGAATTATGCATACTTCAGCGACAGCTCCGTTTTTATTGCATATTTTAGCATAGACCTGTATTAAGTAATAAGAATACAGTTGTTGTGATGACAATTGTTTTTATCTTGTAGACAAATTTCTTAAGATGGGATACATCCGAATTATCATATATCATTCCCGAACAAGAGATACAGAGGAACCTACAGAAAATAAATGAAGTATGTGCGGACAACAGTACGCAAGCAATCCCTAGCCGGAATTACTTTCGTACGCGAAGCAGGAACGTTATCTTTGCAGTCCCAAGTAGTCGTAATCCCAAGGATAAGGACCTGAAGGGATTCATTTGTATCTACCAGCGGTAGCTTTTGACACATGAACTGCACCTATTTCTGATTGTTTGATCAAGCAAATGAATTCTTAGCCTACATTAATCTATCATAAGATCTAAAGTGTACGTAGCTTACACTATCTTAATTCTTCTCGGAATACCAAATATTACAGGATTTAATCAAGTTAACTTTAATGGAAGATCTTCTCTCAGAAAGACATCTGTAAAATTGATAGTATCGTGCCATCGAAAGCATCAACATACCGTTTAACAAGCCGAACATTTTTTTAAATAAACCAATTGCCTACTGATATCCGTGGATGTACAGTGTGGACGATTAACTCCAAATTTCTGTGTCCAAGTCTGTCTCACAAGTAACTCTCTCTCTATCAGGATTTTCCATCAATTCTAGAAGAATAAATCGTCTAGCTTTCAACATTAGAAACCAAATATCCAAATCGTCGTCGACCTTTAAGACACTCACAGTTACTTCCGCCGATTACCCTCTTCTTGACAAATATTCTTTAACCCTAGGCACTGCAATTGCCTTTAAGTGAGAGTCACATTGTATCATTCCCTACTTAAGGAAATTGCTGTGCTGTCTTTTAATTAGGCTGTCGGATTATACTGGTAGATGTTATTTCTTATTCGGCTCTTGGTTCTGGGCCCAAACAGTCACTCAAGCCCGACCATCGACACTCCTTGCAGCTAAGATCTACCAGGAGAAGGTTCAGACGTTGATTGGAGGCAAGCATTCTATCACTGGATAGCTTTGCCTAATCCCTGTCAAAGTTCCACGTACGTTTCGGATCCCAGTCCTCGGAGTCAGTCCTTGTTCCAAAGTTATGGATCCGTCTTCCCGACTTCTCTTATCTATATTACTCTAACGATTAGGGGATGTTCATCTTGGAGACATACTGAGCAAATGAGTAAGGTCAGACAGAAATCTCTCTTTATCTGGGATTTTCATGGACATGTGAAGACAGTAGCGCTCCAGTTCGAATTCTGTTGTGGTCATGGATATTTGTAATTATAAACTTATAGAACATTAGTACTGTTGGTTAGATACACATAAAAATGATAAGATACCTATTTTTGTTACCACTTTTGTGTTAAGAAATATTTAAGATCTTAAAAACATAGTGATACGTGATCTTTTGTTAGGTAGGAACACTTTACCACGGACGACATCTTATAAAAACCGAAAACGAAAATCTAGAACTCATTAATAACCTACGCATTCATTCTATATTTTATTACTTCTGTTTTTTTTTTCAGATTTTCTAATAAAGAAAATTACATGTATACACATTGACGATTGCGTTGATGGATACTTTCAACAGTAGCGACTGGCATATCACAGACCCATAGTAGTCATATAATTTTAATGGATCGTACTTCCCCATCAGTCAGAAAATTCGAATTCTATTGGAGAGTCTTGAGAAGTGGTGGAAGGAGATGCTTTTAACAGAAAACTGCAGCAATGAAATAGAACAAGTACAAGAATTCGTATAATATCCCAAGTGATATCCGTAAAATGCTTCCAAATTCTCATCGTGCCGAGGTATTTCGTTCGAAGGCCCACTGGGGTTCTTAATGCAAAGCATTGTAAGTATATTTTCAAGATCTACTTGATACCCTCTTATCCTCCAGAATAATTCTTCTATATCTTCGCAGTTCAAAAACTTTATTTATTCCCAAGCAAATCACAGCCACTAGAGCAGCAGACTGCAGACCAATTACAGTTTCCCCAGTGATTCTCCGTTTGTTCCATAAAGTTTTGGTTAAGAGACTACTACAAGAACAACAGGTTAAGCATGACTTCCGTCAAAGAGCCTTTTTATACCTTCGGATAGCTGTGCGAAAACATATATGTCCTTTTCTCCCTTATTTTTGATTCGCTACGCCGCC
The DNA here is from genome assembly GCF_054136105.1 of Typopeltis vanoorti. NCBI lineage: Eukaryota > Metazoa > Arthropoda > Arachnida > Uropygi > Thelyphonidae > Typopeltis > Typopeltis vanoorti. The sequence goes on from NC_143559.1 coordinate 47,974,045, forward strand.
TTACTCCTCTCTACATGGCGTCCCTGGACCTCCAAAATGCCTTTGATAGCGTCTCCATTCCTGCTATTCTTAGAGCGCTATCTATTGCCGGATGGTCAGACCCCTTTCTTTCATAGCTATTGGAGCTTTATTCTAATAGCTCCCTTTCTATCACTACAGGATCCCGTTTGATCTCGATTCACGCTGTTTGAGGAGTTCGCCAGGGTAATCTCTATCTTTTCTTTAATTGCATCATAGATAAGTTTCTTCGTTTTCTTGGTGCATTAAAAGATTTTCTTGGTACATTGAAAGGTTTTCTTGATGCATTAAAAGAGTGTGCACTCTTGGTGCACACTCTTTTAATGCATCAAGAAAATTAATGCAAAAAGAAAATTTAATGCAACTCTTTTAATCTATAGTTCTATTAGATGCACTAGGGGGTTGGACCCAGGGATCCCAGATAGGGATAGCATCGACAGAAGATAAGAGATGGGCATCTTTACTTCATGGCTCGATAGCGCTCCTGTTTCTGAATCTTACTAGGTTCCCCTCAACATCAGTGGATTAAGGATGGTACCAGATTACTACCAGGATATGAGTATGTCCTTATTAGGACTAGAATTAATGCCCTGCCCAAGAGGGTCCGTACAGCTCGCTGGGATAGAGATGATATTACCTGTAGAGCTGGCTGCCGCTACAGTAAAACTCCAACTCACATCTCTGTGAGTTGGAGTTTTACTTACATAACCTTTTAGGAAATGAAGTTTGGGAGACCATGGCAGAACCTCACTGCTGTACAGAGGTAGGGATAAGGAAAGCAGATTTGATAATAAAGAAAGAAAAAGAAGTATGGTTATTGATACCCAGGTAGTGGGTACTCACCTCTAGCCATCTTATCGAGGTGCAATACTACAAGCAGAACCAAGACCTTGTAAGATAATACAAGAGGAGTTTGGGGCAACTCCTTACTTTACCGGTGCTACTATTTTTTTTGCGGGGTTTGGTGCTCCACTAGTTATAAAGACCTCTCTTTATTAGGACTGCCATAGGGAAACTTTAAAATTCTGTCTCTGCATGCTCTACAAGGCACTAGTGGCTTGCCGTTGCCATCAGCGTATGACCGTTAGGATGGCTCGTGCCGGAATTGGGTAAGCTCTAGGCTTCGGCCTAGTAAGATTTGTAAGTGTAATACTGTACTCTCAGTACGAAGTTTAATAAATGAAAAAAATATATATTTGAGTATCCGTTTTAGATAAATAAATTTCTTGTACAATATATTTATTGCACAACAAATGGATACATTATTCCAGTATTTAATGAACAGATTGATTGAACGAATCCTTGGTTTTAAGAAAAACCTATAATTACAGATAAAGCAGTCCTTACGTATTAATATTCCACTACTTCAAATACGTGTGTTGCAACAGATCACGTGACGATGATTGCGTGACGAAACGACTTGCAATTCTTCGTCATGTGATCCAACTAACTACAAGCTATACTTTAAATAACTCAAAGTCTCAAAGTTTTATTTCCCAGCTACTGAAATTCTTCATAACACGTAATACAAGAAACGCGTTTTAGTTAAAAGATTTGTGACCGCACTGAACTCACGTTTCACTAAACATGATGATGGAAATGCAATTAAAAACAGTTTTACTACAGCCCACAATCCAGGATAATGTATGGGCATCTGCTTTTGTAACCAGAACTGTTGGTACACATATTGGAATTTTAATTTCAATTGTTCATTTGTTGTTATTTCTATCAGTTCTTCTTGTAATTGTAAAGATTCTTCTGTGTTTGTAGTTGAAAACGGATCCAAAACCCAATCAGGTACTTTCGTTTCAAGAATATCTTTAAATCGTTGGTTGAAATCACAATGGAGAGTTCCCAAGTTCTGACAATAGCTGAGCACGTCTTCATCACATTTTTCCACTGTTGATAAATTTGGAAACTGGCTGAATTCTCCTCGTCCTAAGTTGCGTTTGTACAAGACAAGTTTTGACATAAATGCAGAAAAAATAGCTTTTGTTTTTATTACCTTCAGCTCATCTCCTTGGATCTGTTGATTCGTTTCATTAAATTTGTTAAACAAGTCAGTCAATAAGCTGTCACTTTTGAAATGAATCAAGTTGACTCGTAAAGAATCATCTCTGTTTTCTAAAAACTGTAGCACTGAGTCAAAGAGTTTATAAACTCGATTCAACAGGCATCCTTTGATAGCCAACGAACTTCTGTATAGTGCAGCAAGCGATTGAATTCTTTATTGTTTTCAATTTAAAGTTGTTCAAACAATCTGTCATTCAATGAATGACTTTTGATTTTGTTGACGGCTGTAATTACATAATGTAAAACCTGTGTAGGTGATTACTCAGGTATTTGCAACTAAATGTTGACGACGAATCACACAGTGTACAGTGAATACATTTGGCACAGCCTCTTTGAAATATGCAATAAAACTGCGATAGCGCGCTACCATCGCTGGAGCACCATCAGTAGCAACCGAAGGATATTATTCAGAGGGATTTCTTTTTCTTTAAAACAAATTCTTCCAATGCATGAAATATCGATTCTCCTTTAGTGTCAGCAAATTTTTCTTCTTTTATGTATCGTACATATGCTAAACGTAAGGCTTCATTTCCTGGTAAAAGTAGACTCGTTAAGCTGTATAGAGAGCTGAGTTGTTTTTAAATGCTCACATAATGAGTCTTCGTCATCCTGGGGCATTTCATCAATTTTTCGTTGCACGGTATTATTTCTCAAAGGAATTTTCTTGATAATATCAGAGGCTGGCTTGTTCAGTACAGTGCGTATAACCTGAGTAACAGCTAATATGATTAATTCTTCAACAAGGAAATGTAAGCGGCACGCAACCCAACATTACCTAGTTTGGATGCTGAAAACACACGTGCAGGTGTTGGTTGTTTCAAAAAGGTTTCTTTAAGTGCTTGAAAATACAATAAATCCTTATCATTTTTATCAGCATGAACTTTTATCAAATGTTCTTCTAATCTTGAAATTTTAGATTCATTTGAAAAAACCCTTTTGGCAATCAGGCACATCGGTAATGTTTGTTTGTAGACGACTCAATAAAGCGTATTTCAAATATTCGATATTATATTGTCTACATTTCTTCTGTAAAAATGAAGTTAAATTTACAATATTGCTAGAATGCAATTTCTCACGTAAAACCATATGATTTTTTTTACAAGAAACGATATAAAAATACAGACGTGAAATCTGCTGAATTATTGGAATAGCAATAATTTGCTTGGCGTATAATCCGTGTAATTAAGGTACCAACTAGGTATCGAATATGCACTAAAATTTATGCACTACATTGAACTGTTAACTGCTTGTCACACAATTCAGAAACAATCTGAAACTGTTTTCATACGTCTCACGTATTTATAGCATTATTCAGTAAACAAATCATAACATGTACATGTTCCTGCCGATGTGTACTGGACTTGTAAAATCCCGATCACTTGAAAGTGCTCGCCCGCCAACACTTTGCTAGTTAAGACCTGTTGTAAGAACTTCAACGCCAATCGGCTGTAATACGTTTCCTTGGAAAATAAAGCACCCCTTACAACCTTTACTTAAGTTACACCACAGTTATATCAGCAAAATTTTGGATGATAAATTTTTTCACCACCTAATTTTTGTCCTTTATGCTTTACCGCCCTCTTACTTCAATTAAACTCTTCCTTTTGCTCATTAGGTCCCGCCCCCCCCCCGCCCAGGATCGCTCCACCCTTGGGCGCGCTGTTAGATATTCGATTCTTGATTATAGATATTAATGTGTTTAAAGAATTTTTATTCTAGGCTGAATTTTTTTTTCCATATTATTTAAGCGAGAATAATTTCATACGTTACATTTATGTTATAAAAGGAAATAGATGTTCAAGGATAAACACTAATAAATTTTTCAGAGTAAACACATACGCACATATAGATTCTATTAGTATCTGATATTCTAGCCTCCTAACTTATTAAATTATAATTATAATATGGCGATTAGGATACTAATATTCTAACAACAAATGGACTTCTTACAAACAACGATCCCAAGGGTTAAAGATTATCTACAATTACAGTTTAACCAGGTTTTTTTTACGTATTTTTATTCCACTATTTTAATCGCGTGTTGCAACCGATCACGTGACGATTATTACTTGAGACTAAATGACTCGCAATTCTTTGTCATGTGATCCAATCTACTCATGATCTATTTCTTTAGATAACTCAAGATTTTATTTTCCAGCTACTGCAGTTCTTCATAACACGTACTAGAGCAAAGATGACTGCTTTCCTGAAAACTGATCTCAAAGATATTAGTATATCCATCTTAACTACTGCAAGTCTAGCAGTTTTTATTTATCTCCTTTTAAATATTTTAAAATTCAAGAGGTACAAAAAACTTCCGTCAGGACCAAGAGGGTTGCCTGTCGTGGGTTATTTACCTTTTTTAAGCTCACATCTGCATAATGACTTTAAGGAGATCTCCACGAAATATGGGAATATTTTTTCGTAAGTACAGTGTTTCATTTAATGCATATATCAGTTAGAATTGAGTTATAATTGACCCATTTATATACTTGAAATTATAGCCAAATACCTAAGATGTTTAATAATTATTAATTGCGTTAGAGATTCGTGTGTTTAATTATTGTGGTTTGGAGAAATGGATAATAGTAAGACAAATCGAAGTCGATAGCAGTATAATAATAACCGTTTTAATTAATATATTTTTGATAATTTCATTAATTTTAAAATTTGTATGGTTTATAAATATTAAGTCTCTCTCTCTCTCTCTCTCTCTCTCTCTCTCTCTCTCTCTCTCTCCCATAGAAGGCAGGCCCTTCAAAGACTGAAAATGAAGAACAGAATTGTACATGAAAGATAGCCTTCATCCGATATAAAAAGAATACTACAACAAAAACAAAATGAAATCGCGTCCCGAACTTTCTTTTTCTAGTAACCAAGATCACATTGCTTTAATTAAATCATTTTTCAGAGAGAAAAAAATTCACTTAGAATAAATTCTTTAATAGGATAATTTATCTTTTGATAACTTCAATATAAAACCCATGTTGCACTTTGTGCACTGCTTTCAAGATGGCGAAGTCGAATAGAAGTGTCCTTCATGAAGGAGCAAACTACAGTTTTATAAAAAAAGATAGTAGCATGCTATCGGTTTTTCTGTGAGCTATCAGTACAGCACAACCAGTAAAAATAATACATGAATGAAGCATATTTTGGGATGTGTTTAGCATCAGATATTTAGCTATAACATAAATGCTCTGTTTCAGATAACGTACAGTTGGTTTCATGGATGACTGAAACCCAAATATGTAACTTTTTTTTCTCGTCATCAGGAGCAGCTAAGAATTAGTGACATGAATAATTATTCAGCTAGAAACAGGATTATAATGTCTGACTAAGCTAGGAAAAGCTGGTTTTAAATATAACCATTTAATAACTTAAATAAATTAAACTACTCGGTAATTTTTCTTCTCTCTTTCTCTCTCTCTCTATCAACACCCCCCCCCCCTTCACATACCCCACCTCACCATAAGCTAACCACACTGTATCGCATATGTGAGTAGTAGCCATTCCTGACAGGTTATTACTTGCGTGTGTAATGTAGGGGGGAAAAATATGATTACTAACCAAATATTAATATAAAAATTACACCAATAACAGGTCATTAAATGTGGAGGTTTAAACCAATTTCCGATATAAATCGTAACATGCCAATTTCCCAGTTCTAGTAAAATTTAATTCTGTATTCACAAACGACTATTCACAAAAAGTCATAAACGCGAAGGTATAACGTACGGTGACGATTCACAAACAAAAAAAATTGAATATTAGTATAAATAACAAAACACTTTGTGTATAACTTTTCATAATAATATTCACTTTCATTCTTAGTATATTATGAATTATTCTACTTTTATTTTCCAGCCTTTCACTCGGACAAACATATGCAATTGTAATTAACGATTATGAACTCGCTAAAGAAGTTTATAGCAAAACTGAATTGCTAGACAAACCACCAGGTCAAATTTTTAATTACATTCCTGGTAAATTAGGTAAGTCAAACATATTTTTCATAATAGACATTTTAATTTAAAACAATATATGTGGTGAATTTGAAGCTTCATTATTTGTAAAACACTTTGATTTTTGCATGTTATAAGATTTCGGTAATGCGCGATTCAAAACGCGCAGATAAAGAATATTAAACTCTTTCTATACAACATAATTATTACTATCCACATTGCTGTACTATGCAATCCCATTAAAGTTTATCCATTTGTTCCAATCATATGTATTGCATGTAACCGAAAATTATGTTCTAATGTATTATGTATACAAAAACTAAAAATGTGTCCAATACATTTTACTTCTGAAAACATTAAAAGTTATTTGCATTTGACAGTTGTTCATATTTGTTTTTCCTGTAGGGGTTGCATCTGTAAATGGCAAAGTGTGGAGAGAAGAAAGAAGCACCTTCAATTCCACTATGAAGAATGCTACTGTAGTAGATGAAGGCAATATTCAGGTGTGTACTTCCATTTTGGAAGTAAAAAATAAATATTTAAGTAAAACTTAAGAAATACAAATTCTGCAACTGTAATATACCTTTTTTAACTTTCTCATTCATTCTTATATTCTCTAGGAAGAACGTTATGCGATATTAACTGAAACTGCAATATTTCTCTTTCTTTTCCTAATCGAAAGGAACAGTGCACTGCGATATTAAACTCTGAATGTTTTAAATATTTCGTTCGTACGTTGAACTAATTTAATAACGAATTTATATGGGATTAAGAACATTTTGAATCAAACATTCAGTGAATTCCATTTCTGTCATCTTTAATCAAGTCATCCCTCGACTTACGTCCGTTCGAGTTACGTCCGTTCGAAGATACGTCCGCGATCCCATAAGGGAATAAATAACATTTTCGACTATGCTTTCGAACAAGACGCAAGCGAGCGTAAAGTAAAGTAAAAAGGTTTTCATTTAACAACAATGCAGTGGCAACAGCGCATTCAGCGGCAATCTCACTCGGCAGTCGGCATGTGGCTTCAACAGTTCCTTTGTTGATTTTGTGTTTAAAAAATACATTATTTGTGTATTTATCGTTAAATATTTTGCGATATTTTTGTGAAACATGGATCCCCTACATGCCCAATTAAAAATCCTAGTGATGAATCACAGAAAACGAGACGAGCAATTGATGTTGAAACGAAGTTGCAAGTTGAACGATAGTGACGAAGCAACTACAAGGTCCTATCGGTAGATGGAAAAGCTCCTTCCATCTTGCATAAAGGACCTGAATCAAAAGCGCTTACCTCTTACCACTATGACCATCACCGTTAAGGCACTAAGTCTCTTCAACATGTCGAAGGAGAAAGCAGGGCCCGATTACGACTATGAATTCAACGCTTCTTCCGGCTGGTTCATGAGATTCAAGATTGTTGCGCTGGATAATGTGAAAATGTATGGTGAATCTGCATGTTCCGATGAGAAGACTGCCAAGGAATTTGTGGAGAAATTGAATAAAATTATTACGGAGGAAAATTATTTGCCACGGAAAATATTTAATATGGATGAGACCTCCTTGTTTTGGAAACAAAATGCCCCAGCGGACAATTCATCCACAAAAAGCTAAAATCTATGCCTGGTTTCATCTATGCCCGGATGCCTTAATATACTCTTAAAGAACGTGTTAATTCTGTTAGGGGATAATGTGGCTGGATATAAACTGAAACCATTTGTGATATGGCAATCCACGAGCCTTCAAAAACATTAGGAAGCGTACACTTCCAGTTCATTACCGGAGATATGAGAAGTCGTGGATAACTCAGAAATTGTTTGCGGGTGCCTTAATCAACTGTAATGCGAGTTAAATTAAAAGCTATGTGTGTAAGAAAATGTAGAATTTAAAATTTTATTAATTCTAGAAAATGCTCCAAGTCATCCGTCTTATATCGGTGATCTTCATCAAGTTCAAAGTCATGTTTCTCCCTTCAAACACTACTTCATTGTTCCAACCGATGGATCAGAGAGTTCTTGCAGTGCTTAAGGCTTATTATCTACGGAGAACTTTTTCACAAGCCATTGCTACCGAAGGAAACTACCAGACTCTCATGCAATTCTGGAAAGCATTCAATATTTATCATGCTGTTAAAAATATTGTTGTGGTTTGGGACGAAGTAACCTCTCAATGTATGAGTGAGTGGCATATGGAAAAAGACATTGAAAATGTTTGTGAACGATTTTCAAAGTTTTGAAAACATTGAAGACCTTTGTAAATTGAGTGAAGAAATAGTGGACCTAGCAAACAATCTCAATCTCGAAGTGAATGATGCGACATAATTCAACTCACAGAAAGTTCCCCTCCACAGTTGACCAACGAAGAATTGGTCGAACTGCAGGAACAACGTGTTGCAGAAGAGGAAGAACGAGAAAATGAAGAGGAAAAAGAGAAAGAAGGACCTTTCCTTATTTCTCTTTTTCCTCTTCATTAGTTAAACAATTCCACAGTGAAGGGTCTTGCAGAAATGTTCTCTGCAGTTAGCAACGTTCTCAAATTCGTGTTGAACGCTACTTATTAGTAGAAAGGAAAGTAAATGATGCCTTTGCTTGCTGCAAACAAATTTATGATGAAACGAAGAAGAGCAATAAGCAAAGCACATTGGGCATTTTCATCAAAACCACAAAGGTTACACCAGAAGAACCGCAGCCTGGTTGTTCTGGTGTAATTCAGATTTTAAGTGGGATAATTGATGATATTAAACTATGTTAGAAAGTAACCTGCGAAATTTGATTTATATATATCTTCACACAGGGAAGCTAATGAAGATGTCATTGCGGATGAAGATTTGGGTGATTATACTCCCGTTTTATAGTGGTAGTAATGCACAGTGCAGTTTTATAATAAGGCTTAAAAATTAAAATGACTGTATATTTATTACGGTTAAGTCCATAACTCCTAATTTAATGTATCCACTTTGATTTAATGTATCCACTTATGTCCAGCCGGATGGAACATATATAAATATATATATATATATTATTGTCAGCAAATTATATTCTTGTTTTAATCCTTGCTTTATTATACTGGTGTAATTCAGATTCTTTTAAATTATGATACTTACTTTTTAATCGTCACAAAACATGCACCATACATTAATTTTTTACAGGACGAAATCTCCATTTTCCTGAAAGAAATTGAAAAACACTTAGGGAAACCTTTTGATTTTAGTGATAATCTCGCTAAAGCCATAAACAATATAATGTGGTATGCCATATGTGGAGAGACATTTAGTTACACAGACCCAGAAAGGAAAATATTGGATGATGGAGTCACAGCAATGAGACAAATGGCTACCCAAGGAACTGCCTACACTTTTATACCATCATTGCTGAAGTTGTCACTGCTTCTGAATATTGGCTCATTTGCACAACATTCTTCAATTGTTATGAAGTTAAATCGGAAAATCAGGTAAGATTATATGGTAAGATCTTTTTATCATATTTTTGTGACTCTAACTCTTTTTTCGTTCCCAGCACTGGTTGATGATATTAAACTATGTTAGAAAGAAACCTGCGAAATTTGCTTTATATATATCTATCTCTCTCTATCTCTCCCTTTCATCTGATTCAGACGGGTTGGCTCTCCTCCTAATGAGGAGTCACGGCAAAATAATGCAGCCGGTACACTCCTCCTCTGCTGCATCCCTATTGGAGACATGACTGTAGTCCGTGTGTGTTAACGGGGCCGGTTTGCCTGCTTGCGGGATGAAAAACCCCCACATAAACTGGAGAAAAAATCCCTGCTGTCCACGCCAAAGACCGGCTAACTTGGTAATCAGCTCCTCACGTCTCCGACGAGAATAGAACCCAGTACACTCATTCCCCAGGCATATGGTTGCGATGCGCATAAGCCACTAGGCTAACCGCGCGGAAGCTTTATTTATATATATGTCTGCGTCCGCGCGGTTAGCCTAGTGGCTATGCGCTTCACAACCATATGTCTGGGGAATGAGTGTACTAGGTTCGATTCTCGTCGGAGACGTGAGGAGCTGAAGGATCTTCCTCAGCCATTACCAAGTTAGCTAGTCTTGGGCGTGGATAGCAGGGTTTTTTCTCCAGTTTATGTGGGTTTTTTCATCCCGCAAACAAGGAAGCCCTTCCCGTGAACACACAGGCTACAGTAATAGGACATAGTACGGCAAGGAAGGCATCTCGAAACCACTTTGCTCAGTCATTTCCCTAGATAGTGGTGTGTATATATATATATATAAATTTTTCGTGCATGTAAAAACATCATTTGCCTGAGGAACCGTTGAGAGAAAACGTATTATAATGATAATCATAACCTAACTCTGTGCGAATCACATATTGTGACCAGAGAGGACCCGACCTGATTTTAACATAAGTCCTTGATTTCTGTTGTATTAACTAGGGGATATGTAACATTACAGAAGTTCTTTAAATTTCCTGATGTAACTATTATAATCAATAGAGGACATATTTGTTGGCTGCGAGATCTTCGTGATCTCCTTCTGTGCGAAAAGCAACGCTAAAGTTATATTTTCTTTGCTTCACAATATTTTTCACGACATTAGCCATTATAATTTCTCCAGCGAAGCCTGCTTTCCGCATGTAGTGGATACCACATACATAGTTGCTTTTATAAATTTCTGGTACTTTTAACCGAGATTGTGGTGGTTTAGGTAGATGTTAAAATACGGAGACATTGCATTTAGACGGGGAATGCTATCTATATTCGCTAGTGATTGAATACCGTCGTCATTTCTATACATCAGATTCTGAATATATGATAATTAGAGTCTTCCGCAGCCCTGGGTTTTTAATCTTCCCAGGGAGACTGAAGTTGGATGTTCTTTCATTGCTTTATGTTTTATAGTCATTTTGTGATACGATTACACTGAGCAGTTCAAGTTCCCAGTTAGTCTAGACAGATGTTTTTTTTTTATTTAAAATATATGAAAAAGGGATGATGTCACAACTATTTCTGTTCCTCATGGAGAAAAGCGTTTAAATATTAAAATGTTAGTGAAATTATGAAAATGGATACACAGTACGCATTTGAACAGCCGATATTTTAAATTGAGTTTACCTAATTCCCACAAAAAGGGAATTCAGGTGTGGAAAGAATTAAATGTATTACTTAGGCAAAGTGAATACTAGATCCATCATTATTTCAAATCGAATGTTAGTAGAAACTATGAAAGTTTCGTACATTGACCTGAAAGCTTACGAGAATACAATCCTCGGTATCCTGAGTTTTCTTGCCTTGCACTGCTGTTATTAATGTATTTTACTAATAAAAGGCTAACATATGGAACGCTTGGGCATCGCTCATATTTTAAGTGGGGTAAGCTTACGAAATAGTTTTATAGTTTCTAGACACATTCGGCTTTGAAATAATGATGGATCATCTAGAATCCACTTTCCCTGTGTAATTTTCCATCCGAACTGAAGCCTTTTGTTTCTTCATTTAGCAATTAAAGGCTATTATTTAATTCAACTGACGAAACAAGCATCAACCAAATTGTGTTTGCTGCTACCGTTATTTATCCATCTGGCTACGTTAGCGTGCAAAATATATGCACAACGTTGAAATATATTTCAAATCCACGCAGACAAAATAATGAAAGCGCAAGCCTCCGTTTTGGCACTGAACAAACTTTATAAAGTTATAGGCTTATTCTCCAAAAAGTTTTGTTTCATTAGGTATTTTAATCTATCCTTTTTTCAACACAACCACTAGTTCATATGCTCTTGTTGAATGTGCTGGGCATCGCTCAGTACATCTGGTAAGTAATACATGCTCCTTTTCTACCTACAGGTCTCTGCTAAGTTGAGATCAATAATATGCAGAATAATCAAGTGCTTCACATTCTTTTGCTCAAAGCACATTGCAATAGCACTAAAGTATGACATGGTACATTATTGTCGTGTTGAAAGGAATATGGATGTGTTTACCAATACTCCAGCAATGTATGAAGTACTGCATTAATAAGAATGGGTGTATGTTTGTCTGCATTGATACTTCCAGAAGTTATAACCAAACACCGATTCCATACCAACAGAAAAAGACTCCCAGATGACAAGTATAATACCTCGACGTTCCACTCGGATGATTGACTGAGGCGTAAAGGGGAGAATACTCAAAACCTATACTCGCCCATTGGTATATTAAATGGCTTAGCGTGATTCTTTGCGCTACAACAGACCTTCAACATTCAATGAATAAGTCACGATGGTTTTGACACATGTGGGATCTGTAACATTGACTGCTGTGGACGATGTTTGGGCTGATGCGCAGTTTTTTCGTAGAAACCAACCTGTACAATATCCTACCACTAACCTTAATCTCTGTAGTCTTTGTGTATTTTTAGTTAATTACGCATCACCCTTCCGATACCCTTCGTGTTATGTGCTCACGGGTGATCCTCTTTAGTAAGGTGCTATTAGCATTTCCATTGGATGATAATGTGTATTGCTTATCGATATTTGGAAGTTTCAATCTTTTTTCTAAGGTCAAGAACATAAAGCTACTGAGATAACATCTCTTTCAAATTTTCAAGTTTTCCACTGGCTATTTACGTAGACGCAATAGGGGTATATCATTATATCGAAGTATGTACCACGTGTGATTTAAGGGATCACATCAGTATATTTATTATAAAATAACAATTGCCAGATAGCTTATCAAAGTCAGTGTATTGATGACAATTATTCTTTATACATCAAACAGATGCAAAAATTGTTCCACTAATATATGCATAAACATAGTAACATTTTCTTTAGCCAATATATCAAACATTGTATGTTATATGGAATACTTTAGTAACAGGCGACCGACTTTTAAATGCCGGCTAGTAATAGGAATTCAATTGCCTCTTGGACGTAGCTGCGTTTATATGTATATGATAAATGGCACAGGTACATCTGCTGATCGGACGGGAGATAACAGTAAAAGCCACACAGTTAATCGGAAATTAATGTCGGTATACGATTAATACGTGTAATAGTGTCTCATGTATACAGAGAATGATGTGAAACAGAGACATCAGAGCAACCAAGAGCATGCGACATGAAACAGCTGATCAAGGAGAAACAACCCAAAGAAAGGATCGAAAAATGCAACAGATATGTTTCAATTTATCACGTGACCAATCGTGATTAGTTGCAACAATAGCAAGCAATAGGATGTCTTATGGGAAATGTATATAGCTTAACGTCCTTATACAAGTACTTCCTTCAAAGGTGAACAGTAATTTTTCAGATGGTAGAAATACTGCGCTTCGTCTCATAGGGAATGTCGTAACCAATAATGGTTAATGAAATATGTGCTGTTAGTCATGCTGTCTTAATGTTGATTTGGGTTTTCTATCAAGCATTTTGGACAGTGTAGGATATAATAGACAGATGTTCGTTCTATTGACTCGGCTCTAGAAAATCTGAGGGACTCGAAGAAAATCACCACCTCTATATGAGGGATATCTGTGGAGTATTTCTTCATGTCGATGACGTAACATATTGAGATGGGTCTCAACAAATTCCAAAACTCTGTCTAAAGGTTGTCTGTAATAAGCTGGTCATTTGGTGTATGTTATACATCAAATGAACAACATTACTACAATATATAATCTTCTATGATTGCTATAAATGAAAGGTGAAGCTTACATATAATTCGTTTGTGTTTCATTCTTGTCACATTCAATTACTGAATTTTTACAAGAGACAATATACGGGATGCTAACGACATATAACTAGCTATTACGGAGCGCAGGCATGACTTCGAAGTATGACTTCTCGACACTAAATATTGTTGTATTCTGTTGTTATGAGTAAAGTTATGTATCATTATTATAGCTTACATTGTAAATCAATACAAAAACATTGCAAGTCATCACCATCTTCAAGCCATCCTCGATGGTCAAGTTAATCTCACCATCGGCATGAATGCTTTGTAAATGTACTTAGGTAGACGTTGAATTCCAATAGTGTTACACCACCACCCTAACTACTGGAGGACTGAAGTGGTATTAAAAGTTCCATGTTCGTTTCTAGAGCAGGGTTTCCAAATTATCCTCTTAGCCTACCCACTACACGACTTAATAAGTTCGGATTATCCTTCGTCAGTGAGATTCGCGTTATATCTGTATATATGTTCCAGGCAGGACTTGATATAGGTCTCTTTCCAATCACGTAAGATATTTTCAGAAGAAATATCACAAAAGGAAAAATGTCATTATCATGCAGAGGAGTTGATTCAATAATTTTTCGCTAACAGCAACATGGCTGTCGTCCTGGACTCTGGTCTCTTTAATCCTCAAATTTAAGACTTCCTAATCTGTTACTGACGAAGTATGGGGAGGGGGGTCCAGGGATACCAAAGCGACGAATTCGTTGTAAAATGCATAGTGTGAACAATTTTTTCTTGTATATAAAATACGCGCGCACTCATTCACAAAAGATCAGCAAGTAATTAATCACAATCAACAATGCTATGGTATGACATATAGAAGTTGAGCACTACAGAACTATAGTATTTCTTGTAATATGAACTTTGTGCTTCCATCCCTTCACCTTTCCCTCCACAAAATTGCTAATAACAAACGATGGTTACCTCTATCCTGTCCCACATATCTAAAATATTGTGTGATGTAATTAAATATAAATATATTTCTGAATTGCAATGATATAGTTAGAAGCATAAATAGTATAAACAGGATGTAAAAATGATTTCTTCGCTGTTTTCTGAAACTGTAATTTTCTTAGAGAAAAGATCCAGTTTTTGAAGAAAGTAGGAGGATCTGGAGGTGGCAAACTCATTGACGAATTGCAAACGATGGTAGAAAATAAGAAATTGAAGGACAAAAATGAAGAAGGTGATATTATTAGTGTTTACTTTCACTAATCTCCCCTGTACTATCTAATTTTACTGTACATCTATTATTTCCACTCTTTCATTTGACATGTGAACGATAATATATTATTATTATAAGTTTGTTTTATTAATAATATATGGCATATATTTCTAAAAGATCAGTTCATAACAGCTAACCTATCTTAGCGTTCAGAAAATAATTTTTGGATTCATACTTTTGTGTGATAAAAATAACATTACACTTTCTATGTATTTCAGAAGTCGTCATTGGTCCGTATGTGCGAGTTTTTATAATAGGTGGAACTGACACTACTCATTCATCCACCTGCTGGGCCATGATATTATTGGCTGCACATCCGGAAGTTCAAAATCGAATAATGGAAGAAATAATAAGAGTTGTAGGTACAAATAGAAGAGTTACTTTGGCAGATCGTAAATTTCTAGTGTACACACAAGCCTTTATCCTAGAGGCACAGAGATTTGTAACAATAACGCCAACTGGTGGATTTCGACAGTAAGTATTAAAAACAATCAGGCAAATAATTTCAAATTAAAGCTGGTTTTTCGCAATTCTGCGTAACATTTTAAACAATATTGTAAATACTCTACTTGCAGCGATTTTAATTTATTTAATATTATAATGAGAAAATGTTTTCTCTTTTCTATTTTAAATGATATTTAGCACGTCTACAGACATCACTGTTGGCGGTTTTGATATTCCAAAACAAACGTATGTGATAATGAATACATGGCATATGCATCGGGATCCCAAATATTGGGACAGACCTGACGAATTCTTACCAGAGCGTTTTCTCAGTGAAGATGGAAAATCAACGATATCACCTCCATCATACATGCCGTTTTCTTTAGGTAAAGTGTATACACTTTTTTATTTTCTTTGAGTTTAATGTAAATATACAGAAATGATTTGAAGTCATATAAGCAAGGGATGTCTACATCTTTCATATTTATTGTCAAGTAATAGTGGACCACAGTACAAATAGATTTTTTAACAGGAATTTAAAACTTCTAACCATTGTAAAATTAGAATCACAAAAGAAAAGACATAAACCAAGTATATATGAGGTAAATAACGGAAAAGATAAGTATAAAGCTACCTATAATCGCAAATATGATGATTTGCTATACATGAAGTTGAAGAGGATGATTATAACCCTTTACTATATATTTTGTTTTATTCATCGTATATGCAGCTTTACTCTTACAACTTTCCATTATTTTACCCATACCTACTTATATTTGTATTTCTTTTTTATTAATCTGTATTCACTTTCTACCAAAAAATTAATTTAAATGATTACTTTTTTGTTTCACTGATTTTAATCTTATTTTATTTTAGGTAAACGAAAGTGTCCTGGAGAAGTATTTGCTAAAACAATAGTATTTTGTTTTATCACCTCAATACTTCAGAAGTACGAAATAAGAATGACTGAAAACACAAAGCTCAGTTTGGACGGTGATATGTTCCTTAGTTATGTACCAAAACCTTTTAAATTATGTTTCTTTCCAAGACATCAATAAATGTATAAAATAAAAAAGTCAGAGAATCAGTTTGTATTATATGTTACACATACACAGTCACTAGATTCGACTAAATTATCTGGGACAGAATTACTTAACACTTTTACTAAAATTCAGTCCCGATATTTTACATCGGTCCACTGAATTAGATTCAGTAACTTCAAATTCTTTTTCGCCGTGCTCATTTCATCTTTAATATTTTATCGCTGCTCTAATTGTGCTACAGATAAACTGCTGGTAATTAATATGTAGAATCCGATGGATATTTACTCAGTATAACAAGATTGCTAGCATTTAACTATAGTATGTCATAATTCTTTTTTCTTCTTTTCTGTTTTTTAGAAGTAGTACATAGCAGTAAGTTGATAGCAATGACCGTGATAGTTGGTAGGATATTGCAAAGCTCACTTAGTAATTAATTCAATTTTTATTGATTGCTGAGAATAAATTCTTCAATATCTTCTCTAGGTGGATAAGCAGACGTGAAGTAAAAAGTCAGAGAAGTGTTTATTAAATCTTATTATATCGCCAAAGGGTAATGTTGTTTTTGTTATTGAGGAAATTGAAGTTAGGAGTTAAGAGACCATAAAAGAATCCAAATATGCTGACTTATTTTTAATTAGATAATTGATATAATCATTGATTAAATTGAATCAAATCCAGCAGACGGGAAGTAAAAAGTATGAGATGAAAGAATGAGAACCTTATCAGTTATCAATATTTGCTAAACGCATTCGAAATAAATGTGTACCTTTGGAAGTAATTAGAACTGCTATTTAGCTTTCGATTAGAACATTTAGATGTTCTAAATGTTCTAATTTTCGATTCTAATAAAAGCTTCACTATTCCATGGAGAACTGAGAGTGTTTCCATAAAAACATTGCCCCCAATTTCTCCATTGAAATCTGAAACGTTTCATCTTAGAAATGGATTTTCTTGGATTTTGGATGAAAGGTAGATCTCATAAAAAAAATTCCAGTTACGTGCTTTTTTTACTCCCTTCATTAATTGCATTTCTCCCCACTTCCATTATGAAATGTAACATTAGTAATAACTCTAAAGTAAGAATAATTAATACAAATGCGTAATTATTCTCAATAGAGAAATGATTTTTGTGCATGCGATTTATTCAAATTCACACGCTTTTTCCAAATTTTATGATTAAGTAAAATTGTATTCATACTTTTTTATCTCCAATCTGTGGGCACATTTGAATTTAAATTTAAATTCAATTGTGTCCACACAATATTTAAATTTTCTACCTGACATTTCCAGTAAATTCACCTTAAATTTTATACAGAATATACAGAAATACAAAAATAAAAATTATTTCTTTTTATTTATAAATAAAATAGAAATTTAAAATCAATATCTTAATATGAAAAAGCATTTTACAAAATTAAAAGAAGCATTTTTTATTTAACATATTAAATCAAAGAAAAATACCAAATAATATCCTAAAAGCTATCACAAGTATATATGAAAATAATCAAATACAAATAAGATTAAATCATGAGCTATCATATACGAGACAGATAAACCAAGGGGTCTGACAGGGATGTCCCCTCTCAGCAACTCTTTTTTAATATTTACCTAAATGAAATAATAATAAAATGGAATAAAAATTTCCATCAAGGTATTAAACTTTCTCCTACAGTTAACTTAAACACTCTCCTTTTTGCCGACGACCAAATAATAATTAAAAATTCTGAAGATAAATTACAGAAAGATATTTTAGATCTAAATGAGATTGCCAAATATTATGATATCATAATATCAACAGAACAATCAAAAATTATGGCCTTTAAAAGACAACATCCAGAAAGAACTAAGATAGTAATAGATAACAAGATCTTAGAACAGGTGAATTCATTCAACTACCTAAGATGTATGATCACATATGAAAATGAAAAATGTATAAACCTAAAAATTGAAAAATATTTAAAAATAACAAGTGTAATTAGCTCTATATTTAAACCAAACCTAGTTCAAAAACAAACCAGAGTAAAAGTATACAATACATTAGCCCTACCGGTCTTAATGTATGGAAGCGAAATCTGGACAATAAAACAAAAGACAAATAAAGATTAACAACAGCAGAAATGAAGTTTATGAGAAAAGCTGCAAAGTATTCTCTATTTGATTACGAAAGAAACGAAGAAATTATGAAAGAATTAAACCAAGAACCAGTAATTGAAAAAATTAAAAAATATAAACATAAATGGAGGGAACACGTTCAAAGAATGAAAACAGAAAGATTACCAAAATAAGCCTTAAATTACAAGTCATTAGGAAAACGAAAACCAGGACGTCCTCTTAAACGATTCAGCGATGACTTCTAAGGCCGGAACAGGCCACGTTAGGCCTAAATCCTTGATATGCATGATGATGATGATGATGATATCTTAATATAACATGATTTTTTAAAAAAAACTTTTTACTATTTTTTACAAAACACGTGATATTCCATTTGATAAAAATATTTGTTTTTTTTAGAAATAAATCATACAATATTATGAGAAAACTTAATATTGACAATTTGATATTACTGATTTTAAAGTAAAAATTTGAAATTTAAAAACTTCATAAATAAATATTAAAAAAATAGAAATATTACGTTCGATTTTTATTATAACCACTAATGTCATAAACAAAGATTTATTGTACGAGTTTTTGTCATTTTTTTTTATTTTATTTAAGCGACAATGATTCAACAGATCACATTTAATTTTATAAATGAATACAGAATTTTTAAGATTAATAATTATAATTCTTCATAAATCTTCAACACTGTGTGTGTGTGTGTGTGTGTGTGTGTGTGTGTGTGTGTGTGTGTGTTGGTGGTGGTGGTGGTGGTGTTGTTTTCCTCCCTATAATAACCATACCCACAAGATAATTTATTTCTTGCATGCCCAATTGCATACATGGCATATAATTGTTGATCAGATTATTTAGATGTTACATGTAATGTAGCATGTAAATAATCTGATCAAAAATTATTTAGATTTTTACAGCTAAAAGCAATGAAACCGAAAATATTGGAGTGAATGGAGTACCGAGTTTATAGGGTGGTGAAAGAAATGTGACTGAAAGTAGCCGTTAGATGGCGTATGCGAAAGTTACACCTACTGACTGTAAATAAAAATAAAGCGTGCTAGCAAGCGAGGATGAAAGTAAAAGAGGTGAAGAATTTATACCCTTGGAGGGTAATGGATAGCAATACTGTAGCAAATGAAGTTCCAACTGAGGCTTGGTTATTGCTGTTACCCTCTTGCCATGATCAGAGCTTTAATAGTTCTATAAGGATGAAAGTGAAATTGAGCAGAGATAGCAATAAGCAGCGAGAAAATGACTCAGGATATGAAAGCGGAATTGACGAAGATGATGCAAAAGATGAGGAAATTAAAAGATATTTATGGAAAGGAGAGAAATACTAAAATACAAAAGTTGAAAATGTGAAAGAGGTGTTCAATGATTAGATAGTGACCATGTATAGGGATTCGTTTATTGGAGGTATCGTACACGAGAAGCCGCATAATGTTTGCTTTTAGATTGATCAGAGTACTTGAGTCACTTGTTATGATGGAGGAGCGATCAAGAAAAGTTGGTAGTGGTAGTGGGCACAAATGATCTTGTGGCAACAAGGAGAATGTAAGGATGCATGTGAGGAAGCTGCTAAGGAGATTCTCAAAAGGTGACATATCCTGGGTGTTTAATCAGTGAGAAACATCCCACTTTGCTTGTCTATGAGATGCAGCCGTAGTCCTAAGCCAGGCTGTCAGGAACGAGATTGCCTTCATCTGAGAAGGTTTGTACGCTAAAGCAGAACTTCCTGTGTGCAGCAATTGACCGAAGCATTTAAGAAACGCTGTACCCGACCGATTTCTTACCGATCTATGCGCAGGGAAATGAAGAGGATCGGTATTAGTAATGCCTCTGATAGATTGCGACATGACAAGCTGGTAATTAAACCGGAACAGATGGAGTTGGACAATAGATTAGGTCATTGGAATTGGGATTGGCGGTCTGATATTTTGTACTGCCGAGCGATATTCCAGTGAAGGAAGCTCACCAATGTTGTTCACCATAGGTCTCTTTTGGTTCATTGCTGTTGAATTTGCATGTAAATATACTGAGAAAGCTAGAGTGGTAATATACAGTTAGCAGATGATGCAAAGTTAGGAAGAAGTATGAGACAATGGACGTTGTATCCTTGCAAGGAGAATTGTACAGACCTTTTCTGACTGCGCAAATGGAGCTCTCAGTTCAACATAGCAAAGTGTAAGATTTTATAGTTTCGAAAGCGCAGATGGGATGCAGAGTATAGGATTGATGGGAATATCTTAGAGGAGGCAGAGAATACGAGGGATTTGGGTTGAAGATGGATATGGACAAATTTCGGCAAAGATTTGGTCAGCAGATTTTCCAAAGGGTGAAGAGATATTGGAACCAATTCAGAGACCATTGAACTCTGGTCTATATACTTTAAAGTATGAAAGAAGATTGAGATGCAAATTGCAAAGATTAGCAGATAGAAGAAATGGGGGACATATAAGTTGGTAAGGTGTTATTACCGGATTAGTGCGTATTAGCTGTATCACAGAATGGGTGGAGACAGGGGAAGAACAAGAGGACATCTTTGGAAGCTACATAAGGTGAATATGAGCAAGGCATGGATGAGTACGTTTCTGTGTGAAGGTTTGTGGGCGGTTGGAATACTTTGCCTGGAAATGTGGTGAGTGTGGCGACAGTGAATGTATACAATCATATACGATGATCTGTGCTGTGTGTGTGTGTGGGTGATGCAGAACCTCTCGCGATGAGTCAGTCTATGGAGGTCAAATTCTACGACTACTGCTAACACTGTCACCACCACCACTACTACTACTACTAATAATAATAATACTAATAATTTTTAACATTTTATTATTTTTCAGATAAATTACATACACACATACAATAATAATTGATATTAATGTTCATATTTACTCGGTAGAACAGTATATAAAAAAGGAATTAAATGACTTTATACCGAGAATGACAAATTTATCGTAAAGATACAACTAGTTTCGTTGATATACAACTTCTTCAGGTATCATTGGCAAAGAATAAAATAAAAAATAACAGACACATGAAACAATACATTAACAGATCTAGTATAAAACAAGTACATTTAAAAGGAATGCGTGCTAGAGTTCCAACTGAAGTTGATTACGTGCTTGAGCTGGTATTAGTGCGCCATTATTGGACAGTGGCAATGTGTGCATCAGAAATATTGTAGCTAAGGCTGTTATTAATATGAGATGAATCAAGTGATATTTCTTTAGATTCAGGACCAACAATTTACTGAAAACTACCTCAGAGTTACCAAGAAACATCCGTCTTTCCCTTAGGTCGTTTCATCCTCTAATCCCTAGGTTATACAGACTCCCTAAGATCCATAAATTAAACTCTCCTCTTAGACCTATTGTTGAAGGCATAAACTCCCCTACTTACAACCTATCTAAATACCTCGCATCCTTTTTAAAAACCTATCTGGAATTTCCTTGTCTCATATAAAAAATTCAGCTGATTTTGTCTCAAAAATTAAAGACATCAAGCTCAACACATCAGATTTAATGGCAAGTTTCGATATTGTTTCCCTCTTCACGAATGTCCCTACTCAAGAAGTTCTATACCTTCTCCAGAGGAAACTATCCAAGAAATTTTTCTCCTTACTTTCTCACTGTGTGAACTCAGGATACTTCAAATATGATAACAATATTTATAAACAAAACTCAGGTTTAGCTATGGACAGCCCGCTCTCCCCTATTCTTGCTGACATATTTCTTAAAGATTTTGAAGAAAAATCTATTAATTCCTCACCTCTTAAACCTAAAGTTTGGTATCGTTACATTGACGATGTATTTCTCATCTGGAAACACGGTATCAACAACCTCAACATTTTTCTGGACCACCTCAACAAATTTCATCAGAAAATCAACTTTACCTGTGAACTAAAATCCGATGAATGTCTTCCCTTTCTGGACTTAAAACTCATGAGATGCGCTGAAAACATCAAAATCTCCATTTTCAGAAAACCCACTCACACGGACCTTCATGCTTCTTCCCATCACAACCCTCCACAAAAGTTTGGTATTATTTCAACCCTGGCATATCGTGCCAGATCTTTATTAACAGATGAAGTGGAAATTGAATATGAACTCAATTTTCTTAAAACGTCTTTCATTAACAATGGATTCTCTCTTAAAATGATTAATAAATTTCTCTCTGCCCAAAACTCAACTGCTCTTGAAGATTCTTCTCCACCAAGAGGTTTTATTTCGTTACCATACATCAGCTCTCTCTCCCCGAAACTGGCAAAAATGCTTCAGAAATTCAACATTAGAACTTGCTTCACTACGTTCCCTAAACTTCGCTCCATACTAAGCAGACCGAAAATAAAACATCTTCCTACTTAATATCCAGGAGTCTATAAAATTTTGTGTGATTGTGGCACGCCATATTACGGCCAAACTGCAATATCCACCCTTTTACGCATGGAGGAACATCAAAGAGACATTTCTTAGAACAGAACCAGAGCCAGCGCTCTCTCTAGCCACGTTCTCTTCTCCATCAACGCAGATGATGGCCGCCAACACGTCGTTGATTGGCTAAAAACCTCTAATATCCATGTGTGCTATGATGAATTAGAAAGAAGAATAATTGAATCTAAAAAAATATCACTTGATTCTTCTAATATTAATAACAGCCTTAGCTATAATATTTTTGATGCGCACATTGCCACTGCCCAATACTGGCGCACTAATACCAGCTCACGCACGTAGTCAACTTCAGTTGGAACTCTAGCACGCATTCCTTTTAAATGTACTTGTTTTATACTAGATCTGTTAATGTATTTTTTCATGTGTCTGTTATTTTTTATTTTATTCTTTCCCAATGATACCTGAAGAAGTTGTATATCAACGAAACTAGTTGTATCTTTACGATACATTTGTCATTCTCGGTATAAAGTCATTTAATTCCTTTTTTATTTACAATAATAATTATATATATATATATATATATATATATATATATATATATATATATATATATATATATATATATATATATATATATATATATATATATATATATATATATATATATATATATATATATATATATATATATATGACAGAATGATCATTGACTCGGTTAACATACAGAGTTTTATGAAGAATTAAATGACAAGAACCGAGATTTAAGTAAAAAGGTTTTAATATAAACACACTACTAGTTTCGGCCTGTAACAGCCTTCTTCAGGTGACATTATAAAATAAAAAACACTAAACATTGAGTGTTAAAAGACTATGAACAACACACAGACAGTCTTTATACATAATTAGCATGAAAACGTTGTAGTTGTATTTGAAGCTGTTCTTTCGTTTGTTGCATTGTTGGGATAGTGCGTGTTTGCTGCATCACGTGAACGCAAGTACATGATTACAGCTGAATGACTATCTGGGAGGTTGTAGCTTAAGTTGTTATTTAGATGAACAGGATTGAAGATGATTTCTCTCGATTCCACAATTTTTCTCTCTATTTCGTCACTGCAACGGAAGATGTTAGTAGATTTTTCCCAGCAGACTTTGTGAATGGTTATCATCATTAGGATTAGCCGAGAAAAGGATATGACTTGATAATGCACTCGCTCGCTGTCTCTTGTAAGTAATGTCTCTCATGTGTTCTTCCATACGCATTTCGACAGATTTGTCTGTCTGCCTGAAATAAGGAATATCGCAGTCACATAATATTTTATATACACAAGGGTCGAAATGCGTATGGAAGAACACATGAGAGACATTACTTACAAGAGACAGCGAGCGAGTGCATTATCAAGTCATATCCTTTTCTCGGCTAATCCTAATGATGATAACCAAAGTCACAAAGTCTGCTGGGAAAAATTTACTAACATCTTCCGTTGCAGTGACGAAATAGAGAGAAAAATTGTGGAATCGAGAGAAATCATCTTCAATCCTGTTCATGTAAATAACAACTTAAGCTACAACCTCCCGGATAGTCATTCAGCTGTAATCATGTATTGGCGTTCACGTGATGCAGCAAACACGCACTCTCCCAACAATGCAACAAACGAAAGAACAGCTTCAAATACAACTACAACGTTTTCATGCTAATTATGTATAAAGACTGTCTGTGTTGTTCATAGTCCTTTAACCCCTGAATGTGTAGTGTTTATTCTTTTATAATGTCACCTGAAGAAGGCTGTTACAGGCCAAAACTAGTAGTGTGTTTATATTAAAACCTTTTTACTTAAATCTCGGTTCTAGTCATTTAATTCTTCATAAAACTATATATATATATATATATATTTTTTTTTTCATTTTTCTAAATTAACTGACTTAAAACCCAAGAATTATAACACAGTGACATTTATTTGAAAAAAACGCAACATATTTCGTCAAGAATGACTTCATCAGGCGATAAGAACATAGAAAGATATTAAAAGACACTTAAATTAACATTGACACACTCTAAAGCTATACAATTAAAAAGCCGTAATATTCGACTGTAAATTACGTTTATTATGAGCTTGAACTACAGTCCGAGTTAAAGTTCTATTGTTGTACACCTGTGCGTGTGTGGAATCACGCGATCTCCAGTATCTGATAGTAGAGCTGAAAGAGTCAGGCAAATTATAGCTAAGATTATTGCTCATATGAAAAGGGTCCAAGGTGATTTCTTTTGACTCGACAATGCGGTGCTCTACCTCATCATGGCAAATATGTAGGTTTGAAGTTGAAGTCCAATTTATTTCATGTTGGTGGCTTTCGTTGTTCGTGTTTATTGAAAGCAGGACATGGCTTGACAGAGCAGTTGCTCTGGTTCTTTTATAAACAATGTCGCGCTAGTGCTCTTCGAGTGGTAGTAAGATAGATTTCTCTGTCTGCGCCCATAGTAAGGCTTTCCGCATTCACAAGTGACCTTGTATACACCTGGGAATTGTAGAGGTTGTGAGGTTGTTTATAGTTGTTGAAGCGTGATCTTATTTTTGGCATAGTCGAGAAGCACGTTTTTATGTTAAACTTCTTTAGAATTCTACTCAGCTTTTTGGATAGTGTGCTGATATATGGCAAGACGATATGACCTTTGGAGTCGTTCTGTGTCTCTACGTTGCTACGTTGACGGTGGGATAATTGGTTGTTAATATTTTTTAGAGAGTAGCCATTGTTTTTAAAGGTCCATTTAAGATGTTGTAGTTCCTTTTTCAGTTCTTCTTCATCTGATAGTACAGATCTTGCACGATTCGCTAGAGTTGATATAATACCCAACTTTTGTGCTGGATGGTGATGGGAGGACGCATGCAAATATCTGTCTGTGTGTGTTGACTTCCTAAATATAGAGACTTTTATTGATTCAGGCGTCTTGGTGAGTTTAACATCTAGGAAACATATGGAACTATTTTCTTCAATCTCCATAGTCAAATTTATATCTTGATGGCGGTTGTTTAAGTGGTCGAGAAACTTGTGAAGATTCTCAGTGCCATGCTCCCATATGAGGAATATATCATCTACATATCTAAGCCAAATTTTTGGTTTTAAAGTAAAAGAGGAGATTGCCTTTTTTTTCAAAGTCCTCGAAAAAAAAAAAAAAATATATATATATATATATATATTTTTTTTTATAATAATAATAATAATAATATATATATATATATATATATTAGTATTATTATAGTTCTTTACAACGTATATTATTATAATATTGACAATGATGATTATTACAGATGTTTTTGCATTTTTACACTCTATATATACAATAACAATGGATATAATTACTCTATATAATAATATATTTTTATAATAATTTTTTCTATTATCATCATACAGAGTATTTGTATATGTACAATTAATGCATATTACATTTTCTGCTCTGTACAAAATTCTGTACGCAGTTTAAAATACCTTATTTCTTTTTAAATATTTTTCTTTAAATATAAAAACACTTTTTTTCATCTCAGTATCATCAATTATTATTATACGCAGCATTGACATATATATATATATATATATATATATATATATATATATATATATATATATATATATATATATATATATATATATATATATATATATATATATATATATATATATATATGTCAATGCTGCCGTTGGATGCTGGTGATTTGTCATGTGTATATAAGTGTTAATACTATATTAACTTTGTTGGTATAGTTTCCAGAGTTCGTATTTTAATGTTCTGTAGTTGTCTATGCGTTTCAAATTTCTTGGTAGGTTGTTGGGTAGCGTGGGTATCTCATGTAATCTCACAAAAGAACCGTATGAGTTGTTGAAGGGTCTAGGGATGTAAAGAGTTGTTGTGGATCGTGTTATGCGGTATGTGTGTCTGTTGTTACGATAGCGATGTTGAAGTAATTTCTTAGTAGCATTATGTAGTGTTTCAGATTTTTAACGCTCAGGATTCTGTGTGTCGCCATAAGTGTATTCGGATGTTGGCTGTTGTGTATAAGGCCTCCAAATCACTGTTGACAAGATTTTCCTGGGTAATATTTCTAATTTTGTTAGGTGGCTGTTTCATGTGTTTGCATAGACTGTTATATCGTATCTGAGTAGGGATTCGTAGATACCGTGATATAGTTTTTTTTTTTTTTTTTTATGTTAGATGGAATAATGTCTTTTACTTGGAAGAGTTTTGCTGCGATGATGCGAAGTTAAGTGTGTAGGTATATGTTTTGTCCATTTAAGGTCGCAATCTATGTAAAGGCCAAGGTATTTTGCATATGTTACGGGTTTGATTTCAGGATATTGGCAGGTTTTTTTTTGTTGTTGTTAACGCAATGGTATATGTGACAGTGTAGAGATAAAGGTGCGGAGCACGAAATTCTCGGATTATGTATTATTAACATCTGTGTCTTGGTGCCGTTGATTACAATTGTAACATACTTCTACTGAAAGGTAGAAGTATGTTACAATTTCATTTAGGTCTTGTTGTGCTTTGGAGAGCCGTGTTAATGTCTGTGTGAATCACTAGTAGCGGGTTTTATGTCATCTTCGTACTGAAATATTTGACTTCGTGTGCTGTATGTTATGAACATCATTAATGTATATGTTGAATAGAGTAGGTGATAATATGGCACCTTGTGGGACATCGGTTTTTAATTGTACATCCCGGCTGTAACATGAGCCTATTTTTGATACTTGTATTCTTTGAGAGGTAGTTCCTGAACCATGTATGCAGTGTTCCTCTTATACCTACTGAGTATAGTTTGGTGAGTAGTATGTCATGTTCAAGTGTGTCAAATGCTTTGGTTAGGTCCAGCAGTATAAGGACGGCGAACTTGTTTTTTGTCGAGAGCTTTGTTTATTGTGTCGGCGATGTCTTCTAATAAAGTGATGGTGCTTTTTGTTTTCTGAAAGCCGTATTGGTTTTGTGAGATAATGTTGTACTTCTATAAATAGTCTGGTGTGTAATTTTTTTTCTAGACGTTTTGAAATGACAGGTGGTTTAGTTATCGGTTTGTAGTTCTGTGTATAATTTCTTTTACCATTTAAGTTAAGGGATATTATTTCCCATATTGTTTCATAGCCGAATAAGAAACTCAAAGAGTTTCATGCCGAATATAGAAACTATATAAAGTTCGGCAAGTCCAAGCGTAAGCAAATACCTGGATAGTGCAATACATAACCCATTTGTTAGTGCAACACTGAGGCAACTCATAGTAAGGGTGGAGCAAGCTCCGATCACTAATCCTGGTATTTGCCGATAATGTGAAACCCAGCTCATAGGAGCTGTATTACTGTTCTACATTATGAGAGAAGGTCTACATTATGAGAGAAACTCTTTGGTTGAAAATAGGCGAATAAGGTTGAAACCCGGTCTGGGTTTCAACCTTATTCGCCTATTTTCTCTCATAATGTAGAACTGTAATACAGTTGCTATGAGCTGGGTTTCACATTATGGGCAAATACCAAGAATAGTGATCGGAGCTTGCTCCACCCTTACTATGAGTTGCCTCAGTGTTGCACTAACAAATGGGTTATGTGTTGCACTAGCCAAATATTTGCTTACGCTTGGACTCGCCGAACTTTATATAGTTTCTATATTCGGCATGAAACTCTTTGAGTTTCTTATTCGGCTATGAAACAATATGGGATGTAATATCCCTTAATTTAAATAATTTCACGTCGCCGAATTGAAGCCTTTGGCTCTTCATATAATTAACTCTTTTACCATGTTTGTAAATGGGCGTATTTAAATTGCGTTCTTTAATCAACTAACAATATGGAGTGAGTGATCGACAAGTTGTTTGAAGAGTACGTAAAACAAATACGTAATGGTGATTCCATAATATGGAATCTATGAAGATAGTGGCTCAATTTTTCCATCTTTTTTATGCCGTCAATAGAGCTTCTAACCTCAGTGTAAATTATTGTTGATGAGCGGTGTTGAATTCTCAGAGATATGTTACCGAATAAACTATAGAAAGTTGTTCTGCTTGGTTTTTGAACAGAGAAGGATGCAGTCTAAACCAGCGTTCTTGTATAATGGATTTCTTTCATATACTATGAAGGAATAACCGACGTTTCCTTCTGCTTTACTCGAGTCAGTGACTATTTGGTATTTATCACTTTCAGAGCTTTCCTTCTATGTTTTCGTTGATGGGTGAGCACACCTGCCGTAGTGAAGCGAAACTTTGTAGCTGCTTGACTTAAAGTTCGCATTTCCGTTGTATTTTTGGAAGTGGCTTCATATATAAGACAGAATTCTTGCATTCATTTTCAGGCAGATTGGTGGTGACAGAACGGCAACGACGTAAGCTACCTCGCAAAGTATTGTCCTGTATCCTTTAATTATTTTTATGGCTATAAGGTGTTGAAATTTCGTTGGTTTTTCTTAGATTTCAAAGCATCTGTCCAAGCGAGTACAGCATAAGATATAAGTGGTATTATTATTATCCCGGTATATATTGTTCCAAAGCTCGTTAGCCAAATATACAGCTTATCCATGCCGACAAAGCTCGGTTTATTTTTGTATAATTTTGTAGCTGGCATAAAATATGTGTTTGTTGAAGTTAAGTTTGTTGTCTGCTGTTGCTCGTAGGCATTTTTACTCAATAGATACCTCTAGAACTGCCCCATTTCCGAAGAGACCATTATTGGTTGTTTCAATATCTTGGTGACTATTAAATGTAGCTTTTCTCTCGGGCACCCATTCAACAATTTTAAAAAAGTCTTCGTTGAACATTGTTGCTTCTAACTATGAGCAGTTGTGTTCTCGAATCATTATAATAGCATTATTGTCAAAAGCTCTAATTTTTGTTCCAGAAGAGAATGAGTCTTAATAACGAGTCGTACGGGATGTTCTTGCTGTGTGCCAGAAACCAGGCACACAGCAAGAACACTGTGGACACACTCGATTGAATCTTTCGCTAGAGTTATGGTTTTCAATGTCTTGTTGCTCTTCTTTCTGTAAAATATTTTGTAGGATTTTGGGATATTTGAAATCTCTTAATTCAGTAATTGTGGCTGGCCACCATGCAGTATGGAGGGTTCCTTGCATATTCAGTGAGATCAGAAGTGCCTCAATTTGTTGTTGTTGTTGTTGTTGTTGTTGTTGTTGTTGTAATGTTCTTATTTGAACTTTTTTTTAATGTATATGGGTTTATGTACAGTGCTTGATTGATATCTAAGTGTGCACATTCATTGCCACGTAATAAATCTCTTGAATAAAAAAATGCAATATTGGTTTATCTGAAGTTTTTTAGCATCTTTTCAGCGACATTTCTGACCCTAATTGGTCGGTATTTACGAATTTCTTCCAATGCTTCTTTTCCAGGTTTCATTATCGGCACACTTTTGAAGCATTTCTAATAAAAGAATTTCTTATTTATTTCTTGAGGTATTCGTTGTGAATTGTTGTAATAAATTTGGGAAATTCAAGAAACGTTATTGAGGAGTACGTCGCTAGTAATTGCGTCCTCTCCAGCGGTTTTTCTTGATCCATTTATCTTATTATTGATTCGATTTCATTAGACGTAATTTCATCTTCGTTAAGCGATAAGCGAGTCTATTCTGTTGGCATTTCATGTCTGTGTGTGTGTTGTGAATTTCTACAACAGTTGATTCGTCGTCCTGAGAAGTCACTTGTTTACCATAAGAACTATGCATTCTGCTAATGTTTTTTTTTGTGAGTGTATAAACTTTAAACTTTTTTTTAATAGTTTATAATGTAGGTTTTGTTTCATTGCTTCTTTTTGCTAATTCATACAGTGACAAGGATTCTATGCAGTAAAAACATTACAGAATATTTTCCGTGATTTTGTTTTAGTTTTTGTAATTTCGGATTGACAGCAGAGCCTCAGTAGCTCAGTCAGTACATACAAAGCCAATTGGTCGGAAAGGCCAGGGATCGATTCCCGTCAGTGACGTGCAGAACCTTTATCTGGTCATCTTTCGACTAAAGATGAGTTAGCCTGTCTCACACGGAGGTAGGTTTTTTTTTTTCGCCCGGAAACTCGGGTTTTTCGTCCCTCCGAACAAGCAAACCGGCCCCGTGAACATACATGGATTACAGTCATGAATACATCCCAGCCATATGCCGGTCTCGACCCGGGATAAAATTGGGGTGGGCTGGGGAAAGCAATGGTGACCTACCCTCTAAACATCTCACCAGGAATACTTTGTGGGCAATGCCTACAAAGTCACCTACGGTCGGAAATGAGTGAAAGTGAAAAACTCAGATCAGGTTGACAGCATTATTCTACTTAATTACTATAAGGCAACAAGCGCGTTGGATAAAAGGGAAACATTATTAATTTTTCCTGTAATTTGCCTTAAATCTTAGTTGTTACAGGTTCTTTGATATAGTGGCTTGAGTGCATCATCTCGTTTCTTGAGACCGTTAGTTTATTATTGAACCGAGGTACTAATTGTCAGCCTTCGCTATTTAGCTTCTTAGGTATTCTGAGTGTTTGGTCGCAGGATTTCTTTTTCAAACATGATGAAAACCCAGAAAGAAGGCAGCCATATATATGTATCAGCTTGTGCTGATGCTCGGATGTCGAACTTGTTGTTCAGGTTAAGTTGTTGTTCGCTGGTGGCAGTACAGTGCAGTGATGTTCTGAGATTTAGTATGGAATTCTCCTTTCAATGCTTTTGTGAATGTATCTTGGTTGGTTTTCTTAGTGATGTACTTAAATTACTACAGTAGTTTGTCTCGTGTATTCCGTTTAAATGTTTGTCTCTGATGATGAAACTTAATTATGCGATGATCAGAACAACTTTCTCGCATCTCCATTCAGAAAGCAGGTAAAAATAGGGTCGTTCGCTATGGTCAGTTGCTTTTCCTGGTATATTCAGAAGATGGTGTATTAATGTCGTTGTTTAGTTCGTGTAGGGAATTTGAAGCGAAAAGCTCTTCCACGTTTTTACTTCTATTATTTGTGCTCTCGTTAAACCATAAAACACAATGGGCATTTGTATCCATTCATATTCATATTCATCAACCCAGACATGAAAGACATCATACCATTATCATAGACTACATACCTCTAGCAAACGTTTTGATTTTGCGGTACGTAATTTTAATAATACCGACTCCTCTTTGCTGTGCTGGAAAATTACTATTACCTCGACTCTAGTGTTTATCATGATTATTACAGCTCTCTTTCTTTCTGTGCCTTTAAAAAATATTCTATAATTACTTGGAAAGCCATTTTGTTCTTAATGTTGTAAGGTTCTTGCCTTACTGCTAATCCTATATTTCTCCTATTTATGAATTGAATTCTGTTCAGGTATTTACAGCCCTGATACCATTAAAGATTTATTTGAAGGCAAGTCTTGGAAGTATTTCAGTTTGTACTAACTTTTTTATTGCTTTCCATAATCTACGTTTTAAATTTTGAGCTATCTGTAGTAGTTCAATGTTGGACAGTCTTTGTTGAGTGGCATGTGAATCCAGTCTATTTGTTTTTTAAATTTTGTTTGAAATGCTTATTATAAATCTAGTTTGGATATTTTGGACACACAAAGAAGGAAAGAACATTGAAAAATTCTTCACAAAGGGCAAGATACCAGGATCTAAAAGTAGAATTCGATTGGATGATGTACTTGAAATGGAGAAGACAGAGATAAATTGGGAAGACTAATGCATCGCGTCACAAGTCCTCAGCCATGAGAGATTGACTAAGAGATATTGTTTCTAGAATTATGCAGACTTCAGTGACAGCTCCGTTTTCATTGTATATTTAAGCATAGACTTATATACAGTTGTCCTGATGCCGTTGAGATTTTGTAGACAAATTTGCTAAGATGGGATACATCCAAACGATCATATATTATTCCCGCACAAGAGAAACCTGTAGCAAATAAATGCCGTAAATGCCGTATATATGGACAATTAATAACGGATACACTATGCAAGCACATAAGCGCTATATGAAGAAGTATGAAATTATAAAATCCAAACCCTGCTGACACGTGAAGAATCTATAGCAGGTCTCTGCAACTAAAGGGGAGTCATCCAGTCTTATACGGATGTGGAAGGGTTCTTACTCAGTATATATAACACGGATGTTTCTTTCTTTAAAAAAAACTTTTTTGCGCGTTGAACAAATATTTACCGCGTTTAGTGGGTTACTGACTGATGTCAGAAGTATACGTAAGAATTGTTCAAGAATTGAATTGTTTCCTATACGAGTACCTTCAAATGTTTCCTTGAAAGGGAAGAGAGGTTCTGATATACGTTTCTGAAAGTTCTCAAAAATTTTAACATCATAAAAGACAGGATTTCACCAATCTTATTATAAGCTTAATATTTTATTTAATACTTCTCTTTACTCTTCCATTTATTTAAATAATTAAATCTATAGGAAGAGTCTTCATAGGCTGTAGTATGAGGCTGCCTTTCTAAGTACGACAAGTAGGCCACTTAGGAAGCAATATCGGCATCACAGTCGCATCTACGCTTCCTTTCAAGAAGCTTCATCGCCAGAACTCTCGTAACAATAACAGTACGAAAGCAATCCCTAGCTGGGATTGCTTTCGTATACTCAAAGCACGAACGTTATCTTTGCAGTGGCAAGTAGTCGTGATCCCAAGGACCTGAAAGGTTTCGCTGGCCACTACCAGCGGTAGCTTTTGCCACTAGAACTGAACCTGTTTCTGATTGTTTGATCAAGAAAATGAAAAGAATTAAGATAGCTTACACCATCTTAATTCTTCTCTGAATACCAAATATTACACGACGAAATCAATCTAACTTTAGTGGGAGATCTTCTCCTGGTAAGGCATCTGCAGAGCAGATAGTATCGTCCCATCGACAGCATCAACATATCGTTTAACAAGCACAACATTTTTTAAAATAAACCAATTGCCTACTGATATCCGTGGATGTACAGTGTGGACGATTAACTCCAAATTTCTGTGTCCAAGTCTGGGTCTCCCTGTCTCACAAGGGAATCATATGCAGGAACTCTCTCTCTCTCTCTCTCTCTCTCTCTCTCTCTCTCTCTCTCTCTCTCTCTCTCTCTCTCTCTCTCTCTCTATCAGGGAATTCCATCACTTCTAGAAGAATAAATCGTCCAGCTTTCAACATTAAAGACCAAATATCCAAATCATCCTCGACCCCTTAAGACACTCACAGTTACTTCAGCCGATTACCCTCTTCTTGACAAATATTCTTTAACCCTAGGCACTACAATTGCCTTTAAGTGAGAATTACATTGTGTCATTCCCTCTTAAAAAAACAATTGCTGTACTGTCTTTTAATTATACAGTCGGATTATAGTGGTCTATGTTATTTCTGATTCGGCTCTCGGTTGTGTGCCTAAACAGACGGGCGGGCCATCGACACTCCTTGAAGTGCAACCATTCCATCACTGGATAGTTTTGCCTAATCCACGCAAAGTTTCATATACGTTTCGGATCCCATCCCTACCATCCCCGGTCCTCAGAGTGAGCCCTTGTTATGGATTCGTCTTCCCGACTTCTCTGATCTATATTACTCTGTCGATTAGGTGATGATCGTCATGGAGACATACTGAACATATGAGTTCGGTCAGCCACAAATCTTTTTTTCTCTCTGATTTTCATGGACATGTGCTGACAGTAGTTCTCCAGTTCGAATCTGACTGGGGTCATTCACGATTGTAATTATAAAATTATAGAATATTAGTACTATGGATGGACTACACATAAAAATTAGAATATATCCATGTTTTTTAACAAGTTGGTGTTAAGAAATATTTAAGACCTTAAAGATATAGTGATACGCGATCTTCTGTTCGAAAACGAAAATCTAGAACTCATTAATAACTTTACCGATTCCTCATGGGCTCACTTTAGTGAGTACTGGCATGACAAACCCGAGGTACCTGATGCTGGACCATGCCTTACTTCATGTAATATATATCTGTTATATTATTCTGTAGACTGGTCCCTCCTCTTATTTCTTTGCTTCTTTATCCTCTCCTTGCTCCTTCCCCCTGATGCTATTAGAGTATTCAAGGGCTAGGGGTGAGTCTTTCCTATCTTGCTAAGTCATTTCGTCTTATGCAGCCACCGAAGGAGGCAAGCTAGCCTCAATAGGTGCCGGTCCCAAGCCCGGATAAATGCGAGGGTTGATGTCAGGAAGGGCATCCGGTCGGAAAACTTCAGTGCCAACTCAAACTATGATTATGAGTCGAAGAGTAACTTTTAAAAAAAAACAAAAAAACTGCGCGGTTAGCCTAGTGGCTTTGCGCTTCGCAACCATATGCCTGGGTAAGGAGTGTCCCAGGTTCGATTCCCGTTGTAGACGTGAGTAATTTGAGGATCTTCCTCAGGCATAGCCAAGTTAGCCGGTCTTGGGCACGGTCAGTAGGGTTTTTTCCGCCAGTTTATCTGGCGTTTTTCATCCCGCAAACAGGCAAATCGGCCCCGTGAACATACGCCTCTACAGTCAAAAATATATCCCCACCAGCGGCAGACCAGGCGACGGGTCGGTTGGGAGTAGTGCTAACAAGAAGTCGCATCTAAAAGTAACACGCGGACCCTGCATAGGAAGCGGGAATAACGCGTAGAAGAAGAAGAAGAAGATTAATAACCTTACCGAGTCATTCTGTATTTTACTTTGCATGAAAAGTTCTGGTTTTTTGGTAAATAAAATTATTCCAAAAATTAAATAAAATTGGGCTGACCCTAAGCTTGTTTAGTTACGAAGTTAAAAGTAAGTCGTGACGTTATGACCTAAGTTTTGTTAGCCTTTTACGCGTATACACATTGACGATTGTGTGTGGTAGCGCACTCAGGATTTAATCTTGGGGAGGATCTGAGTTGAGTAGACGATTTTAGAATACACACATCATAGATCGTACGCACCGCATACGATCTATGATGATCGCTAATTCATCAGTAGTATAGAAATAGAGGACACGACACAACATAAATAAAAAATAATAATTTTAATTTGGAAAAGATTTTTGGAAAATTTTCTAGCGTTTTTTTTTTTAATTTTTTCTTTGGGGGGGTAGGGCCTCTTGTCTCCTCCTGGGTGAGCCACTGATATCTGATGGACACTTCCAATAGTGGCGACTAGCGTATCACATTACCATGAGAGTGATATAATCTTAACGGATAAGTCTTCTCCATCAGTCAGTGGATTTGAATCCTATTGAGAAGTCTCGAGAAGTGGTAGAATGAGATGCACTGAAAACTGCAGGAATGAAACGGAAGTATTACAAGACTTCATACCTTATCCCACGTGTGATATCCTTAAAATCCTTTCAAATTCTCGTCATGCTGAGATGTTTCGTTCGAAGTCCCCATGGTGTTCTTAATGCAAAGCATTGTAAGTATATTTGAGTATCCACTATTAATATCTGTTTTAGGTAAATAAATTCTTGTGCAATATATTTATTGCACAACAAATGGGTAATTATTCAACTATTTAATGAACAGTGATTGAAAGAACGCTTCGGTTAAAGAAAAATCTACAATTGCAGTTTAACTAGATTTTTATGCATTTATATTCCACTACTTCAATCGGGTGTTGCAATAGATCACGTGACGATGATTACTTGACTAAATGACTTGCAATTCTGTGTCATGTGATCCAATCTACCCGTAATCTATTTCTTTAGATAACTCAAGGTTTTATCTTCCAGCTACAGGAGTTCTTCATAACACGTAATAGAGCAAAGATGACTGCTTTCCCGAAAACTGATCTCAAAGATATTAGTATATCCATCTTAACTACTGCAAGTCTAGCAGTTTTTATTTATCTCCTTTTAAATATTTTAAAATTCAAGAAGTACAAAAAACTTCCGCCAGGACCAACGGGGTTGCCTATCGTAGGTTATTTGCCTTTTTTTAGTTCGCATCTGCATAATGAATTTAAGGAGATCTCCAAGAAATATGGAAATATTTTTTCGTAAGTACAGTGTTTCATTTAATGCATATATCAGTTAGAATTGACACATTTATATACTTGAAATTATAGCCAAATACCTAAAATGTTTAATAATTATTAATTGTTATTATTGTTTGGAAAAATAGATAATGGTAGACATTTGAAGTCGATATCAGTATAATAATAAAACCTTTAATTAATTTATTTTTTATAATTTCATTAATTAAAAAAATATTTCATTCTCAAAGTGTTATGGTTTATAACTACTAAGTTTTTCTCTCTCTTTTTCTCTCTCTCTATCTGTCCCCCAGAAGGGGCCCCTTCCAAGACTGAAAAACAAGTACAGAATTGTACATTAAAGACAGTCTTCATACGATATAAAAATAATACTGCAACAAAATGAATTCACATCCCCAACATTCTTTTTCTAGAAGCCATTCGATCAAAGGCCAAGATTGCATTGCTTTAATTAAAACATTTTTCAGAGGGAAAAAAGTGCACTTAGCATACATTCTTCAAAAGGGCAATTTATCTTTTGATAACTTAAATATAAAACCCATTCTGCACTTCGCACATCGCTTTCATCAGATGACAAAGTCGAATAGAATGGTGACCTTCATAAAGGGAAAACTACTGTTTTATAAAAACTGATAGTAACATGCTATCGGTTTTTCTGTGCTATCAGTAGAGGGCAACCAGGATAACGTACAGGTAATTTCATGGAGGATTGAGACTAAAGATAACGTCAATTTTTTTCTTTTTTTTTTTTTCTTGTATTCACAAAGAAAAAAAAAGTGAATATTAGTATAAATAACAAAAAAAAAAAATTTCATACTAATTCACTGTCGTTCTTAGGAAAATGTAAATTATTCTACTTTTATTTTCCAGTCTTTCACTCGGACAAACATATGCAGTTGTAATTAACGATTATGAACTCGCTAAAGAAGTTTATAGCAAAACTGAATTGCTAGACAAACCACCAGATCAGAATTTTAATTATATTCCTGGTAAATTAGGTAAGTGAAACAGATTATCATAATAGACATTTTAATTAAAAACAATATTTGAGATCCATTTGAAGCCTCATTATTTATACAATACTTTGATATTTGCATGTTAAAAGATTTCGGCAATAGTTATTCCCCTTATTGTGATTCAAAACGTGCTTGAGCGTTCCGCGTGTAAAGAATATTAAACTCTATCTGCACAACATAATTATTAATATCCAAATTGCTGTACTGTGCAGAGAAATCCTGGTGCAATCTCACTAGAGTTGAAACATTTGTATCCCTCGTTGTATTGTGTGTAACCGAAAATGTTGATCTAATGTATTATGTATACAAACACTAAAATGTATCTAATACATTTTACTATTGAAAAAATTAACACGAGTACTTATTTGCATTTAACAGTTATTCAGATTTTTTCTGTAGGTGTTACATCTGTAAATGGCAAAGAGTGGAGAGAACAAAGGAGCATCTTCAATTACACCATGAAGAATGGGACTGTAATAGATGAATGCAATTTTCAAGTAGGTAATTGTTTTGGAAAGAAAAAATAGCATTTAAGTTAAACTTAAGATATACAAATTCTGCAAATATAATGTAGTTTTTTTAACTTTCTCATTCCTTCTTAAATCCTCTGGGAAGAGTGCTATGCAATAGTAATTGAAGCTGTGACATTTCTCTTTCTTCCTAACCAAAAGGAACAGTGCACTGCAATATTAAACTCTAAATGTTTTAAATATTTTCTTCGTACGTGAAACTAATATAATAACTAATTTTATAAGGGCTCAAGAACATTTTGAATCAAATATTTAGCGAATTCCATTTTTATAATTTTTAATGAAATACGAGTATATACTTTTATCCAGCAATCGGTCCATAACGAAAAGATAAAATTTTAAACCAAAACAATTTGCGAAAAACCTCAAGACTAAAACACAAATTGCACACTAGTCACTTTCCTGCTTATTTAACCGAGTAAATTGCATATCTATACTTCAACAGGGCTCTGGGTTCGTAACCCAGCTTTCGCATGAATGTATGTGAACACAGTAAGGTCACAGATGATTTTCTTTGTCCAGTGTGAGATCACTATTCCTATGGAAGCTTGAGGTGACTTTCGTCGAAGGCCAAGTGACTTGGTCTCTAGTCTAAGACGTACTGGTTTTTATTTAAACCTTAAGCATCTCTTTGTGTGTGTGTGTGTGTGTGTGTGTGTGTGTTAGATTTCATACTTCGGTTCAAAAGAAATCAGTTAACGCACCTTTTATTCACTTTTAGGATGTAGGTGAGGCCGTTTTGGTCCTCTAAAACTTTTGGAGAGTTAGTGGACAGTTCAATCTCTACTGGTAGCCAATCAGAGTTAGCTGGCCTAAGGTTATCACTAATTAAGCGTCAAGCACTGAAGCGACGACTGACAAGTGGTTCCATCTTGTGGGACCTGACGCTAACAATATTTTTCATGTCTATGTCTGACTATGTATGGGTTCTACGGCCGATTCTCTTGAGTTTAAGGGAAGAAAAAACTCGAGTTTCCAGGAGAAAAAACCCGCGTGTGCCCGTGTTACAGATCGACTCACTCTAAAACCGGTCGAAAAAAGTCTTTAGTCTTCTATTCGGCAACTAGAATCGAACTCGTGACGCACTTCCTTCGGTCGATTTAACGCAGAAGAGTGCAAATACCACTTCCACTGAGATACACAGTTTTTTTTTTTTTTATCATACTTAAATATTTTTAAAGCAAGGACTTATCTTCAGATTCTTCTACAGTACAAGCTGTGAAAGTGCTTTAAACATGTAACCGATCTAGCCTAGCTGTATAAGTTGATACCGAACTTATGTACAAGATAATCCAGCCAATTAGATTTAGCTGGGATGGAGTTGAGCGCTTCTTTCTCAAGACATAAATGAGTTAGCAAAAGAAGAAAATGATGTACACGATGTTGTCACATATTCTATTGTCCCATCTGAATTAACATGATGGTAATAATAGTTTCTGTGTGAGGTTCAGATGGGAGTAATAAATTATAAGTATGATTTTAATTTCTCTTTTGAAGGTGTTGTAGAGAATTGAACTCATAATATATGATAGAGTGTGAATTAATTATTTTAGTTAAATGATGTGAAGTATTATCTTCATAATCACTTACAATTTTGGTATATATTGCCCAACCTACACATGTGAAAGGATGAGTAGATGGTCTCCAAATGATTTCTATATTACTTCTGAAGGCCAAGTTGTTTTCTAAATAATACAACGGCTAAAAATAAATATTCTTTATTATTATAACAGATATTTATACAAAAGAAAGCCCAGTTGTTAGACAAATCGCATTCCAAACTGCAGAGGTTTTTACATGGCTAAAAGTGTACAATTTTTTTTTAATTTCTCAGTCATCATATTTAATACACTCAATTTATTATTCTCATTGCATCAAAAGAAATTTTTCAGACCATCGCCAGTATGATTACCACTCTCTCATTTAGCACATGATTTGTTGTTTGTCATTTCATCTTTGTTATTCTTCTTATACGCAACTTCTCATACGCAGCTTAAACTAACCAAATATTGAATTATAAATATTTATTTACTATTTGTTTTGTTCTGCAAGGAAGAAACATCCTGTGTAATAAATACGATCGAACACAGACCTATTTTTTACTGTATACAAAACGAATAGAAGTTATAAAAATTACAAATAAATATTTCGAATGATTTACTATGTGCAAGTATGTTACGCTGATTTCGAAATTAATGTTCATAATTAATTAAATGAATGTTCATAATTAATTAAATGAAGCATTCCATAACAGCTGCAGCTATGCAACATGAGGCATGTCGTCTTTATAGTACTACCAGGGGTTCGTTCCATAAAAACTCTACATTGTAGGTAGCACTACCTGATTATCCAGAATATCAAGGTACGAGCTGCATTCATGGAACCACGGACAACAACGATCAATGGTCGCTCTGCAAACCAGTTGAATGCATCCCACGCGATTACTTCTCCACCAACAAACTTTACTGTGGATACAACACGCTGTGGTAACAAACGTTCACCAAGCTGCCTCCACACCCACATCCTGCCATCAGACTGGAAACAGGTGAACCTTGATTCATCGTTGCAGAGTACCGTTTTTCCACTCACCAATTGTCCAGTTCACAAGCTCTTCGCACCAGGCCAGACAAACCGCCTTGTTTGTTTTTGTTATATTCGGCTTGCGTGCGTCGCTGCTCTTCCATGGGAACCCAGTAAATTGAGTTATTTTCGTACAGTATTCGTGCTCGCCATGGTGTTCTAGAACTCATCAATGATAATCTGTGCCGACTGTAGCTGGTCTGTGCCACGCTTCATTTTAACACCCTCCTGTCCTGTCAGTCATTTCCATTGGCCGCCGTGGATTTTTTTCCCGCAACAGAGATGCCAAAACATCTCCATTTCTTTATCGCTTCGCCAACCGTTCATTTTGGATGCTCCAGTTTAGAGACAATGGTACGTATGCGCATGCAACCAATGTCATAGCCCACGATAACACCTCTCTAGAAGTCACTGAGTTCACGTCTTGATGCCATACCACCTGTGTTCAACTGCTATGATGAAATACTGTTTCTCTGCACCGGTTTCTATGTTATTAATAAACCTAAAATGTTCTATAACTTCAAATAACAAGGGTGTCTGGATCTATCAATAATTGTCCGGACATCCCTGTTATTTGAAGTTATTGAACATTTTACGTATATTTATTAATAGATTAATATTAATTAATTAATTAATTAATTAATTATAGAGCACGCGCACACGCGCACACACACACACACACACACACACACACACACACACACACACACACACACACACACACACATATATATATATATTTATTTATTTATTTAGAATTAATAATTATACTGACTAGAACCCGAGGAGTATAAAAAAAACTCTAATGAATCACAACTAGTTTCATCGGAGTTCCGACTTCTTCAGGTGAGTAAGAAATAACTAAAAACTTACAAAAACTAATACGGTAAAAAAAATGGGCTTTTCAGTTTAACATAAAAGAGTTAGAAGAATAGCAACAGTCACATTTGAATTGGAGACCGCGTGGCATTATTAGCGTGAGTTGATGTTGAGTGATAGGATAGTTGATTTTAGAGCGCCCAGTATTTAATTACTGCGCTATGGGAATCAGACAAACCGTAACTTAGATTGCTGTTCATGTGTGAAGGACTATTTCTTTAGATTCTACAATTCGTCTTTCAAACTCATCATTGCATATATACAAATTGGTCGTGTGATCCCAATCGATTTGGTGTTAACGCTCTTCAAGATTAGAGTTGGCGGAGTAAAGCACATGACTGGAGAGGGTGCTCGATCGGGTTCTTTGGTAGGAGATGTCACGTCTGTGTTCCTCAAGACGTAGCGAAATAGATTTATCTGTCTGACCGAAATAAGGTCTACCACAGTCGCACACAACTTTATAAACACCTGGAAAATTCAGCTGGTTGTGTTTTGGTTTTGGGCGACTCAGAAAGGAACGAAGCTTTGGTAGAGTGGTATAGTTGGTTGTTATCACTATCACTCAACATCAACTCACGCTAATAATGCAACGCGGTCTCTAATCCAAATATGACTGTTGCTATTCTACTAACTCTTTTGTGTTAAACTGAAAAGCCAATTTTTTTTACCGTATTAGTTTTTGTAAGTTTTTAGTTATTTCTTATTCACCTGAAGAAGTCGGAACTCCGATGAAACTAGTTGTGATTCATTAAAGTTTTTTATTATACTCGTCGGGTTCTAGTCAGTATAATTATTAATTCTAAATGTATACATCCCGAGTCAACTCTAGTAACAACACACACACACACACACACACACACACACACACACACACACACACACACACACACACACACACACACACACACACACACACACACACACACACACACACACACATATTTTTTGCTGACAAAATATATATATTATTGCCAGCAAATGATATTATTATCTTACTCCTTGCTTTTGTATATGTTTGCAATTCAAATTCTTTGAAATTAGGACAATTTTTAATCGTCACAAAACATGAACCATACGTTAATTTTTTACAGGACGAAATCTCCCTATTCCTGAAAGAAATTGAAAAAAACTTAGGGAAACCTTTTGATCTTAGAAATCATCTTTTTAAAGCCATTAACAATATGATGTGGTATGCCACATGTGGAGAAAGATTTAGTTACACAGATCCAGAAAGGAAAATATTGGATGATGGAGTCACGGCAATGAGAGAAATGTCTGTCCAAGGAACTGTCTACAGTTTTATACCATCGTTGCTGAAGTTGTCACTGCTTCTGAAAATTGGCTCATTTGCACGACACGCTTCAACTGTTATGAAGTTAAATCGGATAATTAGGTAAGATGTTTACAATTCTTTATGCACTGGAGATCGGATATAACCTCTGGAATTTCTTGCATCCCGTTATCATATTTTTAACTCTCTTTTTGTTTTCAACACTAACTGATGATATTAAACTCTGTTAAAGGTAAGCTGTGCAAAATGCTACACAAATATATATATATATATTAAAATTATAATTTTACTAACTAGGAACACCGAGATAAAATAAAAGCTTCAATTAAACACAACTAGTTTCGTCGGAACG
This sequence comes from Typopeltis vanoorti, assembly GCF_054136105.1. NCBI lineage: Eukaryota > Metazoa > Arthropoda > Arachnida > Uropygi > Thelyphonidae > Typopeltis > Typopeltis vanoorti. Next base: position 48,017,598 of record NC_143559.1, read on the forward strand.
CCAACTTCTTCAGGTGTATAAATTATCACAAAAACTGAAAAAATAGAAAGATAAAACATAGACTTCTCATATAAACAAGTTAGGAGTAACAATAGCCAAATTTGAACTGGCGTCGCGTGGTGGCAGGTCTACGTGAGGCGTTAATTAGTGGCAACTAACTCGAGAGTGCCAGAACTGGATCACTGCGCTGTGTGAGTCAGGTAAGCTATAGCTTAGATTACTGTTCATGCGTGAGAGGGGTCCAGAACTATTTATTTTGATTCTAAGATACGTCTTTCTAGTTCGTCAGTGCATTTATGGATATATTAGTAGTACGATTCCAGTCTATCTGGTGTTGGCACTCTTCTAAATTAGAGTTGACAGAGAAAAGGACATGACTGGAGAGGGCGCTTGCACTGGTTCTTTTGTAAGATATACCACGCTGATGCTCTTCGAGACGTAGTGAGACCGACTTACCGGTTTGCACATAATATAATATTTCCGCAACTAAGTTGGTTATGTTTTGGCTTGGGATGACTCATGTAAGAACGAAGTTTTGGTAGGGTAGTGAAGTAAGTTCTAATGTTAAATTTCTTCATAATTTTCGCCAATTTTGGTGATAGAGAACTTACGAACGGTAATTGAATGTGTGCAATAGGATTGAAGTTATCATATTGCCGAGGTTGGCGACGTGGGTATAGACGTTACTAACCGTCTTAGTTGTTAAGTGAGTTAGTTGCCACTGACTAACGCCTCACGCTAGACCTGCCACGGGACGCCAGTTCAAATTTGACTGTTGTTATTCCTAACTTGTTTATATGAGAAATCTATGTGTTATCTTACTATTTTTACCAGTTTTTGTGATAATTTATACACCTGAAGAAGTCGGCATTCCGACGAAACTGGTTGTGTTTAATTAAAGCTTTTATTTTACCTTATCTTGGCGTTCTTAGTCAGTAAAATTATGATTTTAAAATGTCTACAATCCGAATAAATACAAGTTATAATATATTTTTTTATTATTATTATTATTAAGTGATATCTCTAGAGTGTCCAAGAACACATTCAGGGGGAACACCTGCTCTACAGCTCTGTCTCCACCACTGAAATAATCCACCAACTACAATTAACCGCAACTACACCAACACCATCTACCACCCATCACTACCACTAGTATTTCCACAGACCATCACAGACATCCATGTCCAAGGCGGGATTCGAACCCACAGCGTTTTGGTTTTTATACATATGTTATTATTATTATTATTATTAATTAATTAAAATATTCCTTAGAAAGACACAAGACCCAAAACCAATCGAAATAAAATCCGTAGATAACCTCAACAGGCTGTCACATTGAAAGGAATATTGACAACTCGTAAAGAAGAACCAGCACCCCAACCAACATGAATGCACACCATCAAGTAGACGTAATCACCCCGGAACATGATAATTGCCACATTCTGAAATCAATATCAGAATGGAAACAACTGACAATCCCCAAAAAAGACTATCTATTCTCCACATCAACATCAGAAGCATTCAAAAATACTGGCTGACCCTGCAAGCTTATCTGAAGGAAGATACAGACGAAATAGACATTTTAATACTGACTGAAGTATCTACGACAAACGAAGAGGCATCCTCCTACCAAATGCCACACTTCCAACAACACAAATACTACAGACAAACAAAACGAGGCGGTGGTATAATAATATTTACCAAACATAAACTAGAAGTAACAGAAATAAACTATAAATTGGAATACGCAGAAAACATATGCATCGAAATTAAAAACATCAAATAAGAAAACTCCCTGATATTAAACGCAATATACAGACCACCCAACTTAAGCACCACAAAATTCCTAGAAGAACTAAACAGATGGCTTTCAGCCACGAAAGTAGGCACCTCAAAATGCTTGATGATAATAGGAGACATTAATATAAACATTAGGAACATAAATAACAACACAGAACAATACCTAGACCTATTATCGGCATATAACATAACCCCATCCATACAGTCGTATACACGAGAAGAGATAATCGGAAACACAACAACCTCAACCTGCATTGATCATATAAATATAAGGGTCCCTCCAAACAGCCACACAGCAGCCGTCATAACATGCAAACTAGCAGACCATTATTTCACAGCATTGCAGTTACACACTGAACCAGAACCCATAAAAATCATTGAGACTACAAAACAGCATCATAGCATTGTAAACGAAGCAATAGTGAACGATGAAATCAGAAAAACAGACTGGATGCAGATAGCATCTTTAGACTCTGCTGAAGCTGTATATAATAATCTTAAACTTGCATTTAACAAAATATACAACAAAGCATTAACAAAAATAAAAATACGCCCCCAAACGAAACAAAATCCATGGATAACAGACAACATACTAACAGACATACAAAGAAAAGATGCCCTATGGAAACAACTTAAGAAGTCACCGAACAATATCGCTTTAAAAGCTGAATACAAAAGAAAGCGGAATCTCCTAACAACCCAGATTCGAACGGCAAAAAGAAACTATTACAGCAACAAATTAACAACAGCACAGAATGACATAAAGGAAACCTGGCACCTGATTAATGAAATGCTGGACAGTATACACAGAACCACTGCCACAGAAACAATAAAACACAGCTTTGCCTGCGACCCCAAATCCCTTAAACAGTTGGCAAACAACTTTAATCAGCACTTCGTGAACTCTGTCCAAAAGCTACAAGAAACAACCTTTCCTCACACATACGAACATTCTCCACTAGGTCCACGAGCAACCCAGTCGATGTGGTTCCCCACAGTAACAAAAGAAGAACTATCACTAGCAATTCAACAAATTAATCCTAACAAAGGACTGGGGATAGACGGAATCAGACCAAAAGACATCAAGAAACACTCAACCGACCTACTTCCAGTTATACAAAAACTGTTAAATAAAATCTTCGAAACGGGACACATACCTGAAACACTGAAGACTGCACTAATCACACCCATACACAAACAGGGAAAAAGAAACATAATAAGTAATTACAGACCTATCGCCACGCTGCCTGTAATCAACCAAATCATGGAGCGCATTGTACATCATAAACTCTCCACATACGTTGAAAAATTTCAAATCATACCCAAAACACAATATGGCTTTCAAAAAAACAAAGGAACAGCAACTCTCCTGGAAGACTTCACAGATCTAATAAATGCTGCATTGGATAAAAACAGAATAACATTAGTGGTATTCATTGACCTAACAAAAGCATTTGACACACTAACACATAAAACCTTGTTAACTAAACTTACCCATATCGGAATTGGAGGTCGTCTACTCCAGTGGTTTAAAGCATACACGAAAAACAGAAAGCACATCACACATATAGGATCAGCACACAGCAAAGAGGTACATGTAACCTGTGGAGTACCACAAGGAGCTGTCCTATCTCCCATTCTATTTAACATATACACACACACGACATAAGCCAACTCCCCCTAAAAAGTAAAATCTTCCAGTATGCAGACGACACTGCCATAGTATCCATTCACAACACTGCAAAATTCGCTTACAAAAATATGCAACACGACATCAATCAAAACACTAACTGGCTAACCGAAAACGGCATATATATAAACCCAGGAAAAACAAAGCTAATGATATTCAAAAACCCCCAAACTCTGCCCATAGAAACTAAATATCTCACTATCAAACATTCATCCTCCTATACACAAAGTGCAGAACCTAAAATCACAACCATCACACAGGTGAAAACAACACGCTACCTTGGACTTCACTTCGATGTAGATCAAAGTTGGAATAGCCATACAAACTACCTACATACCAAGCTTAGGATAATAGCAAGCAAACTATACCGATTAAAAGACATTGCCCCAACCCACATAAAAATACTAATCTATAAAGCATTATGTGAAAACATTTTAAGATATGCAATCACATCATACGCATTCTGCGCAGACTACAGACTTAACAGGCTACAATGGTTGCAAGATAAAATGATAAAACTGATATTCTGGGAACAACCTACTCTTATGCAGGAAGCATGGACAAAACACAAAATATTTAAGGTGAAACACTTACGCCACTACACAGTCATGTTAAAACACTACTACAGCCCAACATATAGAGTAACCAGAACAACATATCAAATAACAAGACCACAGTCAACAAACTACAAAACATATAAGTACAACAATCAGCACGGCAAAGCCACCCGAAACTTCTACGTACCTGACATGATAAACAAATTGCCGTTCGACAACAGAAATCTAGGAACATACAGGGAGCTGAAACAGGCACTATATAAATATTATTGCGAGAATGAAAATTAGAGCAATTCCTGTTTCTCTCTCCCCCACCACACATACACACACACACACAAACCACGACAAACCCCCCCCCTCTCAAAAAACTACCACTACAAGAACACAAAGAAACAAACACACCATGTCTAAATCCAACCCTATTTGCACAAAAAAAAAAGTTAAACTGTAATAGCAGTCTAAGTCTTTCAAACACGTACCAACAAACAGTAAAATCAACACCTGGCTTGTGACCACTATAGGAACACAAGCATGAAACCACCACCCTCTGTCATCTATTATCTTCCTCAGATAAGCTCTGCTAAGCTTCGAGGAAGAAAATTACTAACTTTCAAGTATCTGTTATACACACTTGTAATCCGTTATAAATATTATATACATATAACTACTACAGCAACTATGTATGAAATTCATCTGAGACATAAAAAAAAAAAAAAAAAAAAAAAAAATTTGTATAATCCTTATTGTAAATACTGTAAATATTATTATTGTATGTAACTTATACTGAGACATAATAAAAAAATAAAAATGAAAAATAAAAAAAATTATTATTATTATTATTATTATTATTATTATTATTACGTGACATCTGCAGGGGGCCCAAGAACTCATTCGGGGGGAGCACCTGCACTACAACAAAACGTATTATAATGATCATCATATCCTACCTCTGTGCGAATCACATATTGTGACCAGAGAGGATCCGACCTGATTTTAACATACGTCCTTGATTTCTGTTGTATTAAGTAGGAGATATGCAACATTACAGAAGTTCCTTAAATTTCTTGATGTAACTATTAGAAGCAATATAGGACATCTGTGTTGGCTGCGAGATCTTCGTGATTTCCTTCTGCGTGAAAGTGATATTTTCTCTGCTTTGCAGTACGTTTGACGTCATCAGTCATTACAATTTCTCCAGCGAAGCCTGGTTGCCTCATATTGTAGATACCACATACACACTTGATTTTGTAAATTTGTGGTATTTTTAGATGGATTTTAAGTTAAAATACGGAGACATTACACTTTAGACAGGAAAGCGTACTTGTATTCGCTAGTGCTTGAATATCGTCGTCATTTCTATACATCAGGTGCTGAATATATGATAATTAGAGGCTTCCGTAGCTCTGGTTTTTGAAACGTCCCTGGGTGACTGGAGCTGGCTGTTCTTTCATGGCTTTATGTGTTATAGTCATTTTCTAATATGGTTACACTGAGCAATTCAAGTTTCCAGGTACTCTTTAGCAACAGATTTTTTTAATATATTAAAACTAGATGATGTCACACTTGGTTCTGTTTCTCATGGAGAAAGGCGTTTAAATATTAAAAATTTAGTAAAATTATGCAAATAAATACAGAGTACACATTTGTACAGTCGATATTTTAAATTGAGTTTACCTATTTCCCACAAAAAGGGAATTCAGATGTGAAAAGAATTAAATGTATTACATAGGCAAAGTGAATACTAGATCTATCATTATGTCAAATCGAATGTTTGTAGAAACTGTGAAAGTTTCGTAAGTCGACCTAAGAGCATATGAGAATACAAGGCTTGGCATCCCTGAGTTGCCTTAGCTTGCACTACTTAAAAGACATCAGCGTTTCCCAAGAAGCCATATGTTCATGTATTTTACTAATAAAAGAGGAATATATGGAAGCTTGGGCAAGTCACGATGGTCTTGACACCTGTGGAATCTGTAATATTGACAACAGTAGCTGGTGTTTGGAGCTGATCAGCAGTTGTTCCGTAGAAACCTGTAGAATGTCCTACAACTGTTGGTTTCCTTACTAAGGCGCGATTAGTAAATAAACTAAGGTTCTATTAGCATTTTCATTGGATGATAATGTATATTGCTAATCGGTATTTGAAGGTTCACTCTTTTCCCTAAGGTCAAGAAAATATGGATACTAATATATCATCCTAAGATAGCATCTCTTTCAAAATTTCATGCTTTCCACTTGCCATTTATGGTAGCCACTCTAGGAGTATAACTATTTTCATTATATCGCAGTATGTACCACGTGTAATTTAAGGAATCACATCAATATATTCATTATAAAATAATAATTGCCAGATAGCTTATTGAAGTTCAGTGTAATGATGACAATTATTCTTTATACCTCATCAAACAGATCCAAAAATTCGTTCTGCATAAACATAGTAACATTTTCTTTAGCCAATATATCAAAGATACCATGATAAATGGAATACTTTAGTAACAGGCGACCGACTTTTAATAGTACAGGTAAATCTGCTGACTTCGGACGGGAGATGGCAGTAAAAGTCACACAGTTAATCGAAAATTATTGTCGGTATACGATTAATACGTGTAATAGTATTTCAGGTATACGGAGAATGATGTGAAACAGAGGCATCAGAGCAACCAAGAGCATGCGACATGAAATAGCTGATCAAGGAGAAACAACCCAAAGACAGGATCGAAAAATGCAACAGATATGTTTCAATTTATCACGTGACCAATGGTGATTAATTGCAACAATAGCAAGCAATAGAATATCATATGGGAGATGTATTTGGCTTAATTTCCTTATACATGTACCTCGTTCAATGGAGAGAAGTAATTTTTCAGATGACAGACACTTCCAAAACGCGAGACTTCGACTCATAGGGTATGTCCTAACCAAGAATGATTAATGAAACATGTTCTTTTAGTGATGCTCTCTTAATGTTGATTTAGGCTTTCAATCAAGCATTTTTGGACAGTTTGTGATATAATATTTTAGGATATAATAGACAGATGTTCGTTCTATTGACCAGGTTCTAGAAAATCTGATGGGCTCGAAGAAAATCACACCTCTATATGAGGTATATCTGTGGAGTATTTCTTCAAGTCAATGTCCTGGCATATTGAGGTGGGTCTCAACAAATTCCAGTAGGTTGTCTAAAGGATATCTCTAATAAACTGGTCATGTGGTGTGTGTTATAAATCAAATGAACAATATTAGTACACTATATAATCTTCTATGACTAATATAACTGAAATTCGGTTATCGTGCAGTACGAGCAACACTAAATACTGTATTGTTATATTCCTTTGCTATGAGGTATGTTACTTGTCATCATTATAGCTTGCACTGTAACTCAGAATGAAAACATTACCAGTCATCACCATCATCAAGAGATTCTCGATGGTCAAGTGAATCCGCATTATATCTGTATACATGGCTATATATCATATCCCATGCAGGACTCGATCAAAGTCTTTACAACCACGTAAGAGCTTTTCACAAAAAATAACAAAAGAGGATACTTTCATCCCCATGCAGATGAGATGATGAATAATTTTAGCAACAGTAAAATGGCTATCATCCTGCACTGTGGTCTCTATATTCCGCAAATTTAGCATTTCCTAAACTATTGCTGACGAAAGAGAGGGGAAGTTTCTAGGAGTGTCAAGAGCTACGTAATCGCTGTAAAACTCACAGTGTGAATAATACCTTCTTGTATATAAAATACTCTCGGAAGCATTCGCATAAGAGAAATAATTAGATATGTAGAAGATGAGCACTACAGTACTATAGTATTTCTTATAATATGCCTCCATCCCTTCACGCTTACTCCCAAAAAAATTCTAATAAAAAACGATGGTTAACTATCCTGTCACCGATCTCTACAAATATTGTATGATATAAACTATTTCTGAATTACAATGATATAGCCAGAAGTATAAATAATATAAAGATGATATGAAAATTATTACTTCGCAGTTTTGTAAAACTGTAATTTTCTTAGAGAAAAGATCCAGTTTTTGAAGAAAGTAGGAGGATCTGGAGGTGGCAAACTCATTGACGAATTGCAAACGGTGGTAGAAAAGAGACAACTGTTGGACAAATATGAAGAAGGTGATATTATGTGTGTTTACTTCCACAAATTTCCACTATATTATCTAATTCTTCTGTACAGTCATTATTTCCACTCTTTCATTTGATATATGAACTATAATTTATTATTATTATTATTATTATTTTATTATGACATCGTTATATTAATAATATATGACATAATTTTGTAAAAAATCAGTTCGTACCAGCTACTTTAGCCTTCAGAAAATAATTTTTAGATTCATACTTTTTTTGTTTTTTCCGATAAAAATAACATGACATATTTCTTTGTATTTCAGACGTCTTCATTAGTCCGTATATCCGAGTTTTTATGATAGGTGGAACTGACACTACACATTCATCCATCTGCTGGGCCATGATATTATTGGCTGCACATCCAGAGGTTCAAAATCGATTAGTGGAAGAAATATTAAGCGTTGTAGGCACAAATAGAAGAGTTACTTTGGCAGATCGTAAATCTCTAGTGTACACCCAGGCCTTCATCCTAGAGGCGCAGAGATTTGTAACAATAACGCCAACTGGTGGATTTCGACAGTAAGTATGAAAAACAACAGTGAGATAAATTTCAAATGAAAGCTGATTCTCTGTAACTCACCATAATTATTTCAAAACAATATTGTAAATATTCACTTTACAGTAATTTTACTTTATTTCTATTATAATGAGTTCATTATTTTCTCATTTCTATTTTTAATGGTTTTTGCAGCTCTTCGACCGACACCACTATTGGAGGATTTGATATTCCAAAAGGCTCATTTCTGATAATGAATCTATGGCATATGCATCGGGATCCCAAATATTATGAAAAACCTGACGAATTCTTACCAGAGCGTTTTCTCAGTGAAGATGGAAAATCGACGATATCACCGCCATCATACTTGCCGTTTGCCTTAGGTAAAGTGCTTACGCTCTTTCATTTTCTTTTAGTTTAATGTAAAGATACAGAAATGATCTGAGGTCATATCTGACTCTCAAATTTGGAAGTGAAACTAGGATTCTAAAATAAAGAAACAGACAAAGATTGGAAGCAGCACAAATGAAGTTTCTAAGACTCTGTGACCAGGGTTGGCTTAACACGGCGATGCGTTGAATCGAGGCGCACTCTTCAAGAGGAGCGAGCTGAAGTGAGTAGAAAAAGTAAAATAAAAACAGGTTTTAATATTAGCACTTCTTAAATGTCGATATTCACTAAATATATTGTAATAAATACTGCGAGTTTTAATAACATTTAGCCAAAACTGCACGTTGTTTTTCGCTACGTGCGTTAGAGAGCTGTTCAGAAGCATTAAACGAGCTAGGCGCCCGTCTGGGGCGTCATTTTACAGGAGGCGCCTTACATTACCAACTTTCCTTTTTACATTTGTCAGTTAGGACGTGAGGCGCGCAAGGGTACCCGGCTTAACGTCTGTTACGAAGTGACATTGGGACATTTTGTGTGGAACAGACCTCACACGTTGTTTGTAAAGAAATCATTGAACTGTTGATTGCTGAACACACAGTGAATGTGTAGCTGATTCATACTGAGCTAAGTAGATTCGAAATTTAACCAACGCTTTTAGAAGTCAGCAAAAAATGTATGTATTCCTTTAAGCATTTATTTTCATTTTTTTTACATTTAGTTTTTGTCTTACTGAATTTTTTGTTCGATAGAGTTTTTACTTTAGAATAAATTTAGGCATAAAGGAGACGATAAGAAAATTATCCGGAGCTCCAAATAAAAAAATTAAAAAAAGCGACAAACGAACTCGAAAAAGCGATACAGAAAGGGCAGCTAACTAAATTTATCAAAAAAAAAAGTCTGAAGGTACCACGTACCTCTTAGTTAAATTAAAAGATCTTAATTTAGATATTAAAGATTTTTGCGGAGACAAGGATACGATAACGGGGAGAACATGCGAAGAAAACAACGGCGTTCGGAGAAACGTATCGAATATTAACTCTCGAGCATTCTTTGACCCGTGCGCAGCATACACATTCAATTTCGTGATCGCTGATGCCGCTCAATTTAGTACTAAAATAGTGAGTTTTTTTAGCACACTATACAAGAAAAATATATAATTTCTTTAGTGCTTTGACAAACCGATAGGATGTAGTGAAAAAGTACGCCAAAATTGCACTTAACATTTTATTAGATGGGAAGCGAGGATTGATGCTCTTTCGTTCGCTTAGATATAATACTGGAGAAGTTTTAGATTATTTTGTGGAAATTTCTGATAATATTCAAATTGACAATAGTTCAAAATATAAAGCGGAAAATTAATAATTAATTATTAATTTGAAAATTAATAAATTTACATCGGGGCGCCAGGACTCCTAAAGCCGGCACTGCCTGGGACTCACTAGATTAGATAAAAAGAAAAACACAGAAATAAGAGAACGATTAGATACAAAAAATATCATACAGGAAATAGAAAAATATCAGCAAAATTTGCTACACCACATAAAAAGGATGAATAACAATAGGACTCCCAAACTAGCATATAAATATAAACCTTCTGCTTTGGTAATACCTGAAAGGGTAAGACAAACTCCAGTGTTTCAACAAAAATTATATATTTACATTCGCACAGTACGGTTACGAACATGTCATATAAACACGCGATGATACGTACAGCACATTGTTCTTTCAGAAAAATTAGAACGCCATATTGATACCTGTTTAAAGATTCTGTATCATGTACAGATAAACTTCATTGGCTACAGCATTGCCATCCATTACCCTCCAAGGGTATTGGATTGAATGAATCAATCACCGCATCTCATGGTCCATATTTACTTACTTTCTGGACAAGAGTTTTTGGAACCATGTAAAAAATATAATATATATATATACAGTATATATATACGAAGTTAATAAAAACTGAAAAAAAATCCTTATCCCATACACGGAACTAATATACAATAGGTTTACATAAAAACTATTCATGGTTAAGAATCACATAAACATAGTATCGTGAATGGATTAAGGTTGTGACCCCACCCGAAAATACCGAAGATGGAACTTTTCCAAGATACTTCAATGCTTTTAACAGTGTCTATCGTCAAGCTGTACTTCGAGCAGTCTGTTAAGGATATCCAGAAGTTTTTTCTCACCTACATATCAGAGATTTAATCTTCAAATTCTCTTACCGTCACCCTGTTCTCCAAATTGACGTTCATCTTATCACTTGGGGAGGGGCGGAGCTCTCTCTCTGTTCGAAGCCATATTGGTTCTCTCTTGATACAACTGCTGTTAATGCTATGGCATTCGATGGTGACCTTATACTCATAGGGTCACCAGCATGGATAATACTGAAAAATATTATTATTTTAATAAGAATGTTCTCTTTTTCTAGGTAATCAGCGAAGTTGAAAGAAGTCGACTGCTTGGACGAAGAATTCCTTCAAGCAGTCGACTTCTTTCATGTTCGATGCTTATCAATGTGACAAAATCGAATACCCTTTTTTCTTGTCCCCTAAGGTAAAGACAAGAATTTGAAGGTTGAGAACTTTGAAGTTTTCCTGCACCCATTTCTTTGCATTCCATCTCGGTTCTGGAGGAGTGGAGATACCTTGGTGTACATTTCTCCGTAAAGCAACTCCACTAAACCACAACAGAGGCGCTTAATTCTGAATTGTTTCCTTCTTCCAAGAATCTACCTTAAGTGAGTCCTAGGAAACGTCTCTCTCTCGGGATTATCCCGAATACTGAAAAACAAAAAATTATTTTAATAGGAAAGATATTTTTCTAAGAAAAAACTATCACAATTTACTTAAAACCACCATGAATTCTTTGTTATCTTTATTCTTCTTCTTTTTTTTTCTTGTTTTAATTGGATCTTTTGTCTAATCTTATCAATACTCGCCGAATTTCTAAATTATATGACTATGCATATTTAAAAAATAAGACAAAAAAGTCGTTTGCTATGCTACTTTGCAAGTTTTCCGATTGATTTTAGTGAAGATCGCTGGGAAATGGTATACATCAAGTATAAAGCATCATTTGACTCTGTTTGTTTCATCAGAATAATATGAAACTGAAGAACTAAATGATTAAAAGTTCCAATACTAGAATTAGCCAGGGATATCCACATCTTTCACATTTATAGTCAAGTAATAGTGGACTATATGGCAGGTATTGTCTATTAACATGAATTTAAAAAATATATATATATATCGCAAATATGACGATTTTTATATACAAAGTTGAATTGGGTGATTATAGCTCTTTGCTATATATTTTCTTTATTATTCATCGGATATACAGCTTTAATCTTGCAGCTTTAATCTTGAAGATTCCATTATAAACCATAGCTACTTATATTTGTATTTCTTTTATCAGTATGTATTCACTTTCTACCAAAACGTTAATTTAAACGATTGCTTTTTTGTTTCACTGATTTTACTTTTATTTTATTTTAGGTAAACGAAAGTGTCCTGGAGAAGTATTTGTTAAAACAGTAATATTTTGTTTTATCACCTCAATACTTCAGAAGTACGAAATAAAAATGCCTGAAAACACAGTATTCAGTTTGGACGGTGATATGGTCCTTAATTATGAACCAAAACCTTTTAAATTATGTTTCTTTCCAAGACATCAATAAATTTACAAATAAAAAAGTCACAGAATCTGTTTATATTGTATGTTACCCATACACAGTTACTCGTACAGGATCACACATCCTGCCATTATATATTTTTCTCCAAATAGACCAATAAATATGTGCAACATTTAGCTTTCGATTGTAATAAAAGCTTCACTATTCCATGGAGAACTGAGGGCGTTTCCATACGAAACTTGCTCCGATGTCTCCAATCGCAGAAATGGTTTTTCCTCCAGGAAGAAATGGTTCAGGGAGGAAAAGCCCATCTCATAATATATACTAAAGAACATTCACTTGTGAAGTCTTTATTGTAAAGATTTCTTGCATTCCTAAAATAGGATTCCAATACACGTTTTAAAGCAAAGGGGAGATTGTAGCGTAGTACTGGCAACTGAGTTACGAAGGTATTAATCAGCCATTAAAATTCCAAATCGAAAACAGCGACGAAGAGATTAATGCAACTTTTCTTCTGAGAACTGCACCTAAATAGAAGAAAATTCCCACTTACTGCGTTTTTCACCCCTTCTTTTCTTGCATTTCTCCCCCACCTCCATTATGAAACGTAACATTAATAACTCTAATGTAACAGCAATTGATGCAAATACATAATTTTTCTCAATGGAGAAATGATTTCTGTACCTACACTTTATTCAAATTCACACGCTTTTTTCAAAGTTTATGACTTGGAAAAACGTGTATTCATACTTTCTTTTTTTCTCTCTAATCTTTACATACATCTAAATTTTCTACTCGACATTTTCTGTAAATTCACCTTACGTTTTATACAGAAATATACAGAAATAAAAATATTATTTAGTTTTATTTATAAATAATATATAAATTTAAAATTAATATGTTAATATATCATGATTTATTAACATATTTATTAACATACAAAAAACAGAGTTGACTATTGCAGCTGTGGTCGTAAGACAGGCTGGAATAAAAAGGATGACAGTCTGGAAGAGGTGTTCAACGATTAGATAATGACCATGTATAGGGATTCGATTATTAGAGGTGTGGCAAAATCGAGAAGCCGCCATTTGCTTTCCCAGGTTAGATTGAGCAGAGTAATTGAAGCACTAGATATGATGAAGAAGCGATCAAGAAAGAAAGGTGGTAGTGGGTACAAATAATCTTGTGGAAAACAAGGAGAATGTAAGGATGGATGTCAGGAGGCTGCTAAGGAGATTGAAATATAACAGTGTGGTGAGTAAGAAAATCAGCGTCTTTATCAAGTGTTATAGTAATGAAATGAGACGGTGAGCGATGATTATGAATGGGATGCTAGATGAGATCTATGACGAGAAAGGAAATCATTTCGGAATTCATTGGATATGTAGGATGAATTTGAGAGACGGATCGAGCTGCATAAAAGAGGTGCGATGCATTTGAATGGATTTAGTGTGAGTCAGCTGAAGAAACTGTTGCTGCAAGACAAAGTAATGACTGAAATGAAAGACAGATGATAGACTGAGGTCGTGTTTTACCAACTTACTTAATTACTATAAACAAGGCGACAATCGCTTTGGATAAAATGGGGACATACACTTTGGTACACATACTGGCCACTGCATTAGAAGCCTTTATTCAGATGTACGTGAACGTCACTTACGCATCGTATAGGCAATGTACATTTCATGTGCGTCAGCACGTGTTTTAGACAACTATTTAAGAATGCTACTGATCAGTAATCGTCAATAGTGTCAATCACAATAGGGGAAAACAATGGATATTTCAGAGTTCGATAGAGAGATCACTGTGGGTGCCCGTCTGGCTGGAGCCACCATTTTGAAAACAGCAAAAGCTGACCAGATTCTCGAAAGGTGACATATCCTGAGTGTTCAATCAGTGTAAAACTAACCGATATTGCTTGTCTAAGAAATGAAGCTGTGGTTCTAAGACAGTCTGACAGGAACAAGATTGCCTCTGTCTGAGAACGCTTGTACGGAAAAACAGAACTTCCTGTGTGCAGCAACTGACCAGAGCATTTAATGATCGCTGTACTCGACCGATAGCTTACCGATCTATGCGTAGGGAATAGATTGCGACATCACAAGCTGGTAATTAAAATAGCAGTGCTGGAGTTAGACAATAGACTAGGACAATGGAATTGGGAGTGGCTGTCTGATAGGTATCAGTAAATTTTGTACAGGTGAAGCGATATCCCAGTGGAGGATCGCACCAGTGATGTTCATCAAAGGTCTGTTTTGGTCCATTGCTGTTTAATTTTCATGTAAATATATTGAGAAGGGATACAATGGTGACATACTATTTGCAGATAATGCAAAGTTGGGAAGAACTATGAGACAATGGATGTTGTATCCTTGCAAGGGGAATTGTATATACTTTTCTGACTGGGCAAATGGAATTACTAGATCAACGTAGCAAAGTGTAAGAGTTTATAGTTTGGAAATTACAGATGGGTTGCAGAGTATAGAATTGGTGGGAATATCTTTCAGAAGACAGAGAATACGAGAGATTTTGGGTGATGATCGGTAAGGATGTGAAATCTCGACACAGATTTGGTCACTAGATTTTCAAAAGAGTGAAGAGATATTCGAATGAGTTCAGAGACCATTGATGTGTGAATTGCAAGATTTAGTGGACAGAAGAAAGCGAGAACATGATCGGGACATATAAGTTGGTAAAGTATTACCGGATTAGTGTGGATTAGATTTTTCGCAGAATGGGTGGAGACAGGGGAAGAACAAGAGGATATCTTTGAAAGCTATATGTGATTGTGGAGGTAATGAATGCATTCAATCATGGTATGATGATGATGATGATTGTGTGTGTGTGTGTGTGCGTGCGTGCGTGCGTGCGTGCAGTATTCTGAGATGCGTATAGTAGTATGCACGTCTACATTTTTTTACGTATACATTATTTTTTCCCATCATGAGTGTTAAAAAAAACATACAACGATTCGTGTATTCAATATAGATTCCATGTGCGGTTTGTAGCAAAGCTTTGTCAAATGATTGTATGAAACCAAAATAGTTGAAGCACATTTTCAAAATGTTCATGCTCAACACAAGAACAAGGTAAAGCTTTTTGAACGTGATGGGAATGCTTTCAGAGAAAGGAAGCTTGATTCAACAAGGGTATTCCGAGAAATGAACCAGAGTTATTGCAGCTTCCTATATCGTTGCACTGGAGATAGCAAAGTAGAAAAAACACGAACAAATCAAGTGATACTGATCACATGAGGATTATCGAGATGGCCAATGAGATTGAGATTAAGAATGGATTATCAAGTATCAATTAATCAAGGATCAAGTTGTTCAGAAGATCGAGTCTGTAGCATTTGGCTTATTAGCAATTCAACTTGATGAATCGATTGAAGTGGCATCGTGTTCCCAGTTGCTTGTATTCGCAAGATATGTTCACCCAGGTTTCTTTCAAGAAGAGTTTCTCTTTTGTTCTCCTCTTGAAATAACTAGACCTCAGATATTTTAGAAAAAGTTCTACCTTGCTTTAAATTTGAAATTCGTTTTTGTGGGATAATATCCCTGGGTGCTGTACAGATGGAGCACCAGTCATGTTGGGGAGTAACTCTGGATTTCAATTTGTGTGAAAGAGGGAGTTCCAAAAGTGAAAGGCATTCATTGTATGATCCATCCAAGCACTGGGCTCAAAAACACTTCCAACGTCGTTGGAAAAGGTTTTGGATCAACAATTCAAATTGTGAATTTTATCAAAGGATGAGCGCTTAACTAACGACTTTTCAAGCAGTTATATATTCAAATGGATTCATGCCATCATTAGCTTCTTTTCTACCCAAATCTTCAAGCGGAAATGTAATTCGACAAGCTCAAATGTATTTGAGCTTAGAGATGAACTCAAATTATTTTTCGAAGTTCAAGGTAAAACGAATTTTTTTGGTTGGGTAATCAGGAATGGATCATGCGTCTTGCCTATTTTGTTGACATTTTTGAGCAGCTAAATAAACCGAATCTTCAGATGGAAGGAAGGAATACAAACATCATATTATTTATTGATTCCTTGAAAGCTTTCATGAGTAAGTTGAAAACTTGGAAGAGAAAAGTTTAGATAGAAAATGTTGCAATGTGTGAAAAACTGTCATCAGTTGGTATTGCCGGTGGTGAAGACAAGATGCTTCCAGAATTTATGAAAAATTAAAATTTTGCAGCATTTGACTGCACTGTAAAATGAATTTTCCAGTAACAAGTTTAGCGATGAAGAGTTTGATTTACTGTGAAATTCATTCAAGCTGTAAGTGGAAAAAGTTCCTGAAGCCAAGATGAATTTCTGGAGCTGAAGACTGAGTTGGGAGCAAGGGATATATTCAAAGAGAAATCAAACACAGAATTTTGGCTCTTGATGTGTGATTGCTTCCCAAAAGTGGCAGGAAAAAACTATTCATAGATTGTTCCTGTGTTTACAGGCATATCTTTGTGAGTCAGACTTTTCAACTTTGTTAAAAGCGAAAACGAAAACACGAAGTAGGTTGTAGGTTGAAAAGGACCTGCGTTGTGCCCTTTCAACCACTCATCTTAGTATCCAAGAATTGGTGAAGGAGAAACAATCACTGGTTTCTCATTCACTCCAATCTTCGTCTGAATAAAATGAGTTACAAATCCTAGTATTTTTTGAACTTTTTTAAAATGACATTTAGATATAATGGAACTTGTTCTACGTAACTTTGCAAGGAGAGAAGACCAGATGGAGAAACCAGAAGAATGGTTTACCTCAAGGCAGCGTATTGGCCCCAATGCTCTACAATATTTATACTAATGATCAGCCAATCCACCCACAAGTGAGGAGGTTTATCTATGCCGACAACACAGCTGTATACAGTAAAGCAAGGAGTTTTAAAGAAGTTGAGAAGAGGTTGACAGAAGCTTAGAAATACTCTCCAATTACTATGAGACCATAGACATACTCTCCAATTACTATGAGACCAATTGCCTAAAGCCTAACCCAAACAAGACTCAGGTTTGCGCTTTCCATCTGCGCAACAGGGAAGCAAACGCCAGTTAAATATTGTCTGGAGAGGAAAACGCCTCGAACACTGCAACAACCCCAAATATTTTGGAGTTAACCTGGATCGTATCTTGTCGTATAAGGTACATTGCCAGGAACTAAAAGGAAAAATCTATGCAAGAAATAACATCATAAAAAAATGACTGGCAAGACGTGGGGAACTCAACCAGACGTACTTCGCTCGACGGATAATGTGAATTAAATTTAAGCCTTACTTAAGCTATGTAAAATGTATTATGAGTCATCATAAAGCTGTTAAGTATTAATTTCAGGAAGGCCTAACGCTACACGCCTACAGCGTAACGCTGGCGGGTATAGCTTATTCGGAAAATCACGTAACCATGTATTCCATGAATCCGAGTATATCAGCGTCGTAGAAACGAAGGATAAGCCAAAGAGTGAAGTTAGTAAGGATCGTGTACAAAAAGGGGCTGAAAAAGAGGGCGCTCTATAGGAGTATAAAAGGGGGTTGCGCCTGGATCACAGGGCATTCTCTTGATCTCTTGGTCTCTTGTCGTATCGTTTTCCTGTTGGGTGGTTCGGAAGTTGGCGGGCAGTTTCGCGTGGAGGGGAGGAGGGGGTGAAGTCTGTATTGTCGGGCAGCGAGCGTTCGTAAAGAAATGAAGCTGGATTTTATGCAAAGCTGAAGGTAAAACTTCCAGTCCTAGCAGAATCAAGCCGTCGCTGAAAATCCCCATCGAGTTGTTCCTGAAATGCAAAGATTTTGAGTCCGTTTCCGGCAGAAAGAATGAAGATAGCATAACCCCTACGTTGGCATATAGACAGCCAAAATAGATGAGAAATATCCAGACAAACACGTGGTGCAGAACGACGCGGGAAAAGTCGGTAAAGTGTGATTGCTCTAATTTTGTGGGAATGTTCATTAGAAGAAAGAAGATTGTTTACGATTGTGAAATTTAGAACTTTATTCTAAGGAACTCTGTGAACAGTCTCTCATCAGAAAGTTAACCTCGTTTGTGAGTAAGAAGAATTGTTTAGATGAGATCTTTTTGTAATTTTGTATGTGATAGGATTAACTTGATGCGATAAGAAAAGTAGAATTTAGTATCTCAGTAACATTTGAATGGTTGTTAGTTTTGTTCTTACGAATAATACCACTGAAAGGAATATGCTTAACTTAACATCGTTTACTTTATATCCCAATGTGTAATTACTGTGTTTAGCTTACCTTATAATGTGTAATCTCTTAGTTCGAATTTTATTTAGTATTGAGCATAATTGAGTGTATGAATTTTGTATTGTGTTTTAGATATTCCAATAAACATGTCATACCTACCTGAACCTGAGTCATGCCTGATTACGATTCCAAATTACCACTTATAAAAATAGAACCTATTTTGGCGCGACGGATTTAGAGAGTGAATATAGATTGAGGTCACGACTGCAATAATTTGAATCTATACGCCAGTAAAAATAAGATATTGTGTAGGTAATCTTCAGACTCTAGTATTGTATCTTTGAGCAAGGATCTTTTCTGCTATAGGATATTTGCTGGGGGAGCAAAATATAAATTTGCCAGTATCCGAAGAGGAAACAATCCTAGATATAAAAATAAGAGTAAAGTAAGAGAAGAAAGAATAAATAACGAAATATAAATGCAGTACTTACAATAGATTACATCTGTAATCTATTGTAAGTACTGCATTTAGGTTCTTCTGTCTCTCGTGTGTGGTAGATATATAAAAACAAAACAAAATAAAATAAATAACATCAACCCAAACAGGACATCTGATCTTATTCCTATCTTCTCTTCTATTTCGCTATGAAATTGTTTTGCAGAATAAACAACTTTTCAGCCTTTCATACTAGACAAGTTGTTCTTAATCTTTAAACTTACAAAACCGACTTCTATTCTCTCATCTTTTATCCGTTTTCGTTTCTACATCGGTTCTTTGGATCAGTTTCCCAGTCTCGTGTGCAATCGTTCTTCGTTAATGTCTACAATATTCAACTGGTTATGGAATACGTCAACAGATTTTTCTTTTCTCTTGCTTTCAAGCCCAAACATTACATTATGTCTCATTACACGCAGTAATTCATGCGTGTCCGAATTACACACTTATATACAAAAAAAGTGAATAAAGATTGAACAGTATTATGTCTATCAGTTGCGCATGTTCTGATGCCTATTTGTCTCTTTCGCACGAGACTAGGGAGATCGAAATCACGTTCCAGTAAGAGAAAACCTCTATCTTCAAGCTAGCCCAATTGCAGGTGAAATTATGAAAACGAAACAGTTAACTAACTTTAACGTCAAAAAAAAAAAAAAAAAAAAAAAAAAATGATAGCCAATAAACGCAATGGTTTTAGATACAAAAAGCGCTACGCTTCGCTATTTCTAAAGCTACATCGCATGTAACGGAGATGAAACTATCTCCGTTCATTGTAATGTAAAAAAATATTTATACTTAAATTTACAAAAGGTAAGCATTAAAATGATGTACAGTGTGATTTCATATTTCCGTTTGCATCCAACATCATAGCTAGTCAAAGATCAGTTTACACTCGATAGACTTTGTGCAGAAGGTACTTAGGAATGTCTTACGTGCTTGGAGTAATGTATCTGAAGAATAAAACTGAGGTATTAGCAACTACTGTATGTTTACCGGTTCTTGTATATATCCTACTCCAGTTTTTTAAACTAAAAAGATACAAAAATCTTCCACCTGGCCCAAATGGTTTACCTCTAGTGGGATATTTGCCTTTTCTTTCCAGATTTGAACATAATGATTTTCAAAAGCTTGCCAAGAAATATTGAAACGTATTTTCGTAAGTCTAACAGTTGATTTGTATTCTTGTATAGCTACAGTCTTAGAATTGCCGTCTAGTTAGGAAAGAGATTAAAAAAGAGACCGTAAATTATGCAAGAAAACCTGAAACACTATAATCTTATTAAAGTGTAGTCATAACATCAACTTATTTCATTAAACAATAACAAATACAGCATTACCGTATTTACATAACTTTTTAATCTTATAACTTTACTTTGTATTCAGAAATGTATAATTTATATAACGGGTACTTAAAAAAAATTACGAGGGTGATCTAACAAGTTCTCGGCCTAACAATGAAAACACAAATTTATACTTTCAAAATTATTTTTATTTTTCAACATAATCTCCCTCACAACTAATACATTTATTCCAGCGCCATCATTTCGATCCTGTAGTGGTTCTCAGTAAGATCTGCAAAATACTCCTCTACAGCTGCAATCACCTCTTGATTTGAAGAAAAATGCTGACCAGCGAGGAAGAGTTTTAGTTTTTGGAAGAGATAGAAGTCAGAGGGAGCCAAATCTTGGGAATAGGGTGGACGTTCCAACAATTCATAGTGCAGATCCCTTAATTTTCCCATTGCCAAAACACATTTCTGGGCAGGTGCATTGTCCTGATGAAAGATGATTTTTTTTTCTACAAAGATTTTTTCTCACGAATGTTTTCATCTTGTCTGATTAAAAAATCAGAATAATATTCCCCGGTTATTGTTTTATTCTTTTAAAGATAATTAATAAACAAAATGCCTTTATCATACCAAAACACCGATGCCATGATGGAAACGACTTCGTCTTCTTTGGCACTAAACACCCGGCTTCTGTCCACTGTTTTGACTGCTGTTTGGATTCTAGTGTGTAATGGTGAATCCAATGTCATCCATAGTAATAAATCGATACCCAATATCAGTTTTATTCATTGAAGCACTTTGGGTGCTAACACTACATACACATAACTACGAGTGGTGTGGATTAATTATTTGGCATAATTACAGTTATATAGATATAGTTTTTACCCATGGAGTTGTGACTGCCAGTGACAAAAACTGAACTTTTCCCGGATAATAAATTTTGAAGTTTACTTCATAATTTATGAAGTAACAATGAACACGGTGAGTATATTGAAGATTGAAGAACAGGTTGGTTGCTTATTTAGATTACAACAAGCAATTGATGCTATGAGGAGTGCATTATGCCGATAGATTCCTTTATTTTCCTTGTAGGTGCGAAAGTTCTAAAACTTATTTCAACTTTATTTGAAGTTTACAAATGTTTCTACTGTTACAAGAATAAATTTGAGGTTCTATCCAGCGAAAGGATACTATCGCTATATCCACAAGTATAACAGTTGGGCAACCTGAGTTCGAGTCGGTGAAGACTCATTTTAGGGCACTCCACGACCCATTAAATTTTCAAAGTATTTGGCCTACAATAACCTACGATTTCAGAGAGAAAGAGAGAGAGAGAGAGATGAGCAATGGATATGATAAGGCCTATGTCTACTCATATTTTTAATTTGTAAAATGTTAACCACCACAAGAAATGTTGTTACTAATCGGTATTTTTTTAAAAAAAAATCGGGGAATCCAAGGAAGTTACAGATGTTGATTGTTTTAATTGATGAACAGACTAATTACAAAAAAATGGAGTGAAATTTTTCAATCTAATAGTTTATTTATAAAATTAGTAGGAATTTCTACACGCAGTTATGAAATCTTCATGACATCTCGGATTGACGTAAATGATTTTTTCTCAACTAGCTTCAACAGTATCGCTCTAAAACTTTCTGTTTTATGTCGAACAGATCCAAAACATTTTACCATCTTTAAATAATGATGCTACTTTTTTTTCAAAATCATTAAACGATGATTCTAAGATATGAAGATTCTGTTAGGTTCAGGTTTCTGTTATTTAATATCCTCTCTTTTAATTTATGCTTTGAATTACACGAAATTCGGCATTTATTCATTCGTCATATCGGAAAATAGCAAAGAGGAAATCGGCATTTATAAAACGGCTATTGACATTATACAGCGCGTCGTAAAATACTCAAAACACTGCACACCGGTCTAAACTGTGTCAGTTTGTGACGTAGTGTTATACCACCTTGTTTGGGCGGTTTGATAATCCTCGTTATTACGTTACAAATCTCACAGCGTGCTACCCACAACCAGTGCAGTGTGTACCGTGAAAATGTTCTCCGTGCTGCTCAAAGAGAAGGAACTCCGCAGTGCAATGATGTTAGTATTAAATACTGCGCTTTTGGCGTTTATTATTTACCTTCTTCTACACGTTTTGAAAAGAAAAAAATACAAAAATCTTCCTCCTGGACCAAGAGGTTTACCTGTTTTGGGTTATTTGCCATATCTCAGTAAATTTCAACACTCGGATTTTCAGAAGATTTCCAAGAAATACGGAGACATATTCTCGTAAGTTAAGCCTGTTCTTTGGGTTATTTTATTCATTTAACTTTGAGCTATCTAATCCTTTTTGATAGATGTGATATTAATCCAAAAGTCAATTATTATCTTATATTCAAACGAAATTAAGAAAGAAGCGATGCTTGCTCATTAATCTTGTTGTTAATTGTTCCGTAGTTAAAACTGCTTTCTTGTAGTGTCATCGTTATGAAACTAGATACCAAAAGTCTGTTTTCAACATTATACAACAAACAATTTACAACTTCGAACCTTATGTTTCTAATATAGATTAATTAATTTCAACTTTAATTATATATTAAACGTATAAATGCTTATATCAGTATATAATACATAATTTTGAAAAGCACTAGAAATATTTACTTTAATACCATTAATTAGATTTTGTCTCGTCAGTACCCAAAAATCTAGAAAACTAGGATACTTTCTAATACAGCATTCTCCTTCTGTATCTTATACACGTCCTGAATTAACTTATAAATTTCAGTTATAATTCCCTTCTCTTTCAAGCTCTTCCTAAATTCAGCACATCTAAGTTTCATATATTTCATATAATGTTTCATATAAGCCTAACGTTAAACAGTCCATTCACATACTTCCTGAATCTTTCCTAAATACTCACACTTTTTCTGGAATCCCTTAAAACTTTGATGAGTGAAGTTTGGAGTCATACTCAAATATTGCAATCATTCACTGCTCTCATAGTCCCCTTAAGACGGATTGAGTTCCCCCCCCCGCCACTAATAAGGAGGGGTTTTTCAACAAATTAATGCAGCCGGCTCGTCACTCTTCTGCTGCATCCCCTGAGGGCAATTATTTATGGTTGTAGTCAGTGTGTGTGTGTGTGTGTGTGTGTGTGTGTGTGTGTGTGTGTGTGTGTGTGTGTGTGTGTGTGTGTGTGTGTTCACGGGGCCCGTTTGCCTGTTCTGAGGGACGAAAAACCCTCTTTTCTGTGTGAAAAAACCTTCCATACTCGTATGAGACCGGCTAACTCACCTTTAGTGGAAAGAGACCAGAAAAAGGTTCCTCACGAAAAACATTCCCATGTTCTTCACGTTAGTGATGTGAG
This sequence comes from Typopeltis vanoorti, assembly GCF_054136105.1. Taxonomy (NCBI): domain Eukaryota; kingdom Metazoa; phylum Arthropoda; class Arachnida; order Uropygi; family Thelyphonidae; genus Typopeltis; species Typopeltis vanoorti. The sequence continues at coordinate 48,041,673 of NC_143559.1, forward strand.
GAATATGGGAATCGAACCCAGGTCTTTCTGACTAAAGGGTACCAACTGAGCTACGGAGGCTCTTCGCAATCATTACAAACTTGTATAATGCTATGATAACTTCCTCTCTCCTACAAATTAGGCTTTTATTTAGACTTACAATCTGCTTTTCATTTCTTGTTTTAGCAATACGATTCATGAGCTTAATTTCACTCAACTAAAATATCCAAATCTTCGTATTTATGAACTTTCTTAAAGCCACTATTATTCAACTTATCTATCTATATTCTTATCGAATTAAATATTCTTGCATTTGTTCACATTAGATTTTAAACCCCATTTCCATTTCACCTTCTAATATTTTAAGATCAACTATAAAGAAATTAGGTTAGTCGAACAACTGATTCCTCTCATCAAGCTTTACGTCATCTGAAAAGAAAGTTCTTTTGAAGAACAAGGCGTTAATACTAAACTTTGGACTGTAACCTATTTCGCTTTTAGAAGACTAAAGAGTACTTCATTTTTCTTCAGTTAAGAATTTCCTTACTCATCTCACTAGGTGATATTCAGGAATAGCTGATTATAATGATTAAAATTACATTAAATAATAAATAAATTACATTAAATTACATAAAATTATAGCTGATTAAAATGACATTTGTTGTCATTTTAATCAGCTGCTTCATAAGTGAAATCTTATTAACACCACCTCTGTAAATTCAGTAGGTCACTAGCCATTTACCTTGGTCTATTTCCCTGGATCTCTCTCTCTCTCTCTCTCTCTCTCTCTCTCTCTCTCTCTCTCTTTGTAAACTATATAAAAAAAGGAGATATGGGGGAAAACCGGTTTGTGCTAAATATTTTTCTCATTACGAACCTAGCTGTGGCCTGCTTCACAAATGATCCTGTGAAGCATATTTTGGACACAATTAATTTTTCTATTACTTTTTCGCTAACACTAATACGGATAACTAGAATATAATGTAACATGCATTTATAAGTGGTTCCCGCCCACGAAAGCTTACTAGTAAACCTATAGTACATATGCACAGTAGGTGGGCTAGGGATTTTATATATATATATATATATATATATATATATATATATATATATATATATATATATATATATATATATATATATATATATATATATATATATATATATATATATATAGTTTTATGAAAAAACTGAATGACTAGAACCGAGATTTAAGTGAAAAGGTTTTAATATAAAAACACTACTAGTTTCGGCCTGTAACAGCCTTCTTCAGGTGACATTATAAAAGAAAAATCACTAAACATTGAGGGCTAAAAGATTATGAACAACACAGATAGTCTTTATACATAATTAGCATGAAAATGTTGCAGTTGTATTTGAAGCTGTTCTTTCGTTTGTTGCATTGTTGGGAGAGTGCGTGCTTGCTGCATCACGTGAACGCCAGTACATGATTACAGCTGAATGACTATCTGGGAGGTTGTAGCTCAAGTTGTTATCAAAGTTACAAATATATATATATATATATATATATATATATAAAATTTATTTTCCATTGCCAACACAGTTAAATGTGACCTTTAACCCCTGCGTATGTTTTCGTAGTTGCGCTAGCCTTGTCAGAAACTAGGAAAATAGTTCGCCAGTGGAATTAAAGTTGACAATGTTTACCGTGATAACAATTCTGTCCACAGTTAACAAGCGTCATGAACAATGCGATAATTTTAACAATTAAGGTACATTTCTGCATCGATACATATGAGAACAGTTTCATGGATTTTATTTTAATCATATATATGAAAAACGAATAATATCCAAGAATGATGAAAAACAAAAACGGCGTGTGATTTAATTTCCAGATAGCTTAATTGTAGTTGATCATTTTTAACATGTTGCTGATAACACGTTGCATTACATTTCTGAATTTCATAAATGGTGCCACAGTAGCTTCCAAAAATGAAATCTGCAAATTAAGGTAATAAAATTCTTAATTTATTCTTTGAATAGCTTATCTATTTATGTGTGAACAGCACAGTTTATCGACAGTGTGGACTATTGACACGATTCCTGAGAAATGCCCTTCTAATGAACGTTTCTTGTCAGATTGAATAGACAGCTAATTTAATGGAATCCTAAGAGGCAATTGAAATTTCCTGGATCTTCTGGAAGAGGGAGTACGCAGTAAAGTGTTCCTGTATTCAAAATGCGAGGGGAACCTTTCTATATCGTCAAAATAACCTTACTTTTTTTTTAAAATCCTCTGTAATTTACCAATGACGAATAATTAGTCTAGATATTGGAAAGGAAAGGACCGTGATACATCCTCCATGGTTTGATACCTTCTCGACTTCATACACGTGCCAAATAGGGGGGGGGGGGGGGAGGAGCAAAGAATGAAATCCTGAGTTTGACATTCATTTCTAGATTTTTGTGACTTCAATAATTACAAACATCGATAAGGAATACTATATTTTGAAATATTAATTGATAAAGATTAGTTAACGATATAGAGAACCATCGATGCTGTCTTACTTCGGTCGTGATATTTATGTCATATACGTTTGGGAAGTCTCATTGTGCTTTTGGCTCACGTCTACTGTAAAGTACTGTATGTTGTTTTACACTAATTTGCTGTTTTTTTATTGGTATTCAGTATGGTAATTATTCATATTTTTATTAGGATTTGAAAGAATTCTACGAATTAACACTTTTTTTCCTTTTTTTCCTTTTCTTTCAAATAAATTAATTTTATTTCACTTAATTCAATTTTGCGAAGTTCAAAATAAGAGAAAAAATGTTATGCAACAATTTTAGGTGATAAAACGCAATCTCATTTAAGCTGGTTCTCTTGTTTGATCTGTTACATGCTTGATCTAACGATTTCGAACATAGACGGCAAGATATCTTTAAGATATCTTACCGTCTTAACCCTCCATAGGTCCCGCGCGGAATGGGAGTCGGCAGGTTTGCTTTTTTGCGTATATTTTTAAAGCGGCTGGTTAAATCCTGTGAGTTTATGTAGCTTCGTATATAGGCAGAACATATGTTAGTGTAGAATATTACGTTGATGCGATGACAACTGTTTCCACTGAGACATTGCGCACTCACAGATCCCACTCGACCCTTAGTGTCATAAGAATAAGCAGTCATCAAAATTTTTAAAATTGGTAAGTACTTGTAAATTATTTATATTTCTTATACAGGCTTATATATTTACACAGAAAATATATATTTTATATACATATATATTTATTTTATATATGTTTATATATAATTGCAATATGGTAAATTATATTCTCTTGAGGTAAAATAAAATGGGTGACTATGAGAAGAAGCAAGAACTGGTGAATGAATGCTTCGCTAATGACGAGGATGAAGATGTTTCAGACAATGATGTTAGTTCAGAGGAGGAACAATGTGGAAGGAATGAGTGCATCGAAACCGAGCAAGAAGCCAAAGAGGTGTCATTGGAAGTAGCTGAAGATAAGCCGGAGAGTTTGGAGGATAGATTCTATCAGGGAAAAAACGGAACTTTATGGAGAGGAGTACGACGAACTAACAAACGTATTAGGACTGAGAGATACAATATAATCAAAGAATCATCTGACCCTAAAAACAACACTCAAAATTTGCAGTCACTCACCTCTTAATATTTGGAATTATTTTATAGGCGATTCTATTTTATCGATTATTCTATTTTATTTTATTCTATTTTATCGATTTTTGGAAAACACGAACAAGTATATTGAAAGTTTAGCTAGTAATTACACTTGAGAACGAGACGCCAAGTTTACAACTCTGAATGAAATACGGGCTTTAGTTGGACTTCTATATATTTGCTGGTACATATAAAGCAAACCGTTTGAATTTAGAAGATCTTTTTGGAAGTAATGGTAAAGGCATTGAAATATTTCGACTAACAATGTCGGTGAAGCGATTCAAATTCCTTTTGAGGTGTTTGAGATTTGATGATAAGAGTATACCTGAAGAAAGAAAAAAGGTAGACAAATTGGCAGCTATTCGTGAAGTTTTTGATCTATTTGTTACAAAGTGCAAAAATAGATACAATCTAGATGCATTCGCTACAATCGATGAAAAGTTGGAAGCTTTTCGAGGAAAATGTTCATTTCGCCAATACATACCAAGCAAACCGAATAAATACGGTATTAACATTTTTGCATTATGTGAAGCTAGAATGTACTATATACGGTTAATTTTGAGGTATATGTTGGACGACAACCGGAAGGGCCGTACTTCATGAGCAATTCGCCAGGTGACGTTGTTGAGAGACTAGTAGAACTATTCAAAAATTCTGGGAAAAATATTACTTTAGATAATTGGTTTACTTCTTTTCCTTTGATTGAAAACTTGCTAAAGAAATATAGACTTACTCTAATAAGAACAGTTCGAAAAAATAAAAGAGAACTACCTCCTGAATTGCTGCAAGCAAATCGTCTTATAAAATCGAGTATATTTGCTTTCAAAGATAAATGCGCACTTGTATCATACCGTCCCAAAAAAAAGAAACTTTTGTTAGCATCAAGTTTGCATGATGATGATGGCATCGATACAGAGAGTGGAGCTTTATACAAACCTAAAAGTCTAACTACCTATAACCATACAAAAGGAGAAGTAGATGTTGTGGATCAATTGTGTTCAACATACAATTGTGCTAGATCAACAAGAAGATGGCCTATGGTAGTTTTTTACTCTTGCATCAACATTGCTGAAATTAATTCTCAAGTTATTTACCATGCAAATAACAATGACAAAAAAATATTGTGACGTAAATTTCTGCAAGATCTTGGATTCTCTCTACTACAAGCACATTTGCAAGAAAGGGTGTCCATTCAAAGTTTGCCAAGAAAAATAAAACTAAGACTCACAGAAATTTGTGGATCACTCGAGAACAGAATTGAGAACGAAACTGCAGTTGCACATCCTGGAAAAGGAAGATGCTCTTATTGTGATAGAAAAAAAAAAACGTGCATCTAAATATTATTGTAAGAGATGTTACAAATATATGTGTCTTGAACATGCTAGAATCATGTGCAATGAATGTGTAGAACCTAAGTAAAAGAATGTTAATCCAAGTTCTGCACATTTACTGCACATATAGCATGTAGCATATGCAGTTCTATTTCTAAAACATTTACTTTTTTTTTATTTTCTTTTAAAAAGATGTTGTAATTTGAATAATTAACCTTTCTTCTACAATATGCTTATTTATTATTATTCAAAACACCTTCCATTTTGTTAACAATGAGTGCGGAATGACAGTCCGCGCGCGACCCTTGATGCCAAAAATTTTCACGCGACCTCTGAAGGGTTAAAGATATCTTTAAAAAAAGTATAGAATTTGAAGTTTAGCTTCCTTCAAAAGACTTAGATGGTAGAAGATTTTTATTACATAGTTTAAGACCCTGGTTACTAGAAGAAACTGGTGGGAAGCGGCTTAAAATAGTTTGGTATTTCGAGATCAGACCATCCACGATAACAACGCACTGTGGAGTTTCAAATATTTCTTCAGTGGAAAGTCAAGAAAGTCACCATTTGCAGCAGCATATTGTGTCCGTCCGAGGCTTTGGTCTATGATGTAAATATCAAAATTCGTTTTCTGCAATTTGTATCGAATTTAAGGATAAAATCCGTGAGCTTACAAATTGTCTAGAGCCTTTTGAACGAACAAGTCATAGGAGCCAATACATCGGATTTTCTTTTCAAGTTCTTGACATCAATATTTTATACAGTACAAGGTCCAGAGATGTAGAAAGACAACTTCGGAGCATAGACTTCTTTAAATAGTTAAGTCCAAGCAAGGGTTACGCTAAAAACCTGTAGTATGTCATGTTAAGGTAGAAGCTAAGAACATAGATTTATATTTATATACTAAGTTAAAATCTTTGCAAAATGATTGGGGATGAAGATGTGTTCAAAGAATAGGAATGAAAGAGAGAGAGAGAGAGAACAGCTTAGTGAGTTTGAATGCACAAAGAACAGCGATAATGACTAGAGCTTTCGTGCGATGTGAAGAAATATGGAGGGATTATGGATGTCGCAGTTGACCATGATAATACTACTTGCACTAAAGGATAAAAAACACAGGAATCCGCTATGTAATAGAAAATGATGAGAACCGTAAGAAAGGAGATCAACTTTTGGTTGAAATGGCCTCTTCAAAAAAAAGCAGATATTTGTGAAAATGTTTTATAGACCAATGCAATACTTTTTTTCGTAAAGTGTGTGAGATTTATACAAAGTATGAGTAAGGGTTTTATAGAAGAGACATAACGCCGAGAGCAACAAGCTGTGTTTTTAATACAGAGTGAGACAGCTGCGCATATCAGGTGTTTATACTAACAAAGACTACAGGGGGAACACACACTTGAACGATGAAATAATCGAGTATTTTAGTAGCGGTCAGAATAAGTGGATATTTTCGAAGAAAAACTAAATCAATGCCTAATTAACCGCAACTTCTTTTGCCTCTTTCAATTTGGGTTAAACTGCGAAATTATAATGAGAATTATAGTCATTGTGTTGCTCCTCAACCTGATGGCTGATGAAGTACCGATGGTACTTATTAGGGAACTGTAGAACAAAGTAGTGTTTTCTATTCTCTTTCATACATTATAATTTTCTATGAGCTAGATGATAGAATGAATTTAGAAAGGAGCATTTACTTTTGAGTCAATAGTTGAAGAGAGGGAAGAAAATTTTGTGAAATGGTGCAAAGCCCAATTAGGGAAACAAGTTACCTTTAATAAACTTGCTTTTTGTTAGTATATGACAATGCACCCTCTCTACATAATTCATTTGTCAACTACGTATGCTCAATGGTATGTTTGTAGAAAGAAATTTCCCCCAACTAAAACACCCTAAATTGATCCAACCCGAAGGTTTAATTATGCCAAGTTTCTTTTGGAAACCCGGACATTCTTAATTTCCCTTCAAAATTGGGATAATTAATTACATATTGAACAAAATCTTCAGCAATGATCAGTCAAAAATACAAAACGAAAGAATAACAACAAAAAAAAAATGAAGTGAGTATTTTGTTAATAGAGTATCTGAATAAAGAGTTTTCTGCCTTGTGCTTTCAAAATTTTAATTACGTTAGTAAAGTTATAATTATAAAAGCAATACGACAACTCAGTTTTATGCTTATTTATATCACCCTATAATCGAACAAGCAATAACGAAATATTTGGATGCGTCACAAAAAAAGGAAGTAAATTCAGTGAAAAATTGCAGTCTCCGGTTCAGTGTGATCAGGAAGGATATCACCTATTGCGACACTTCATTTCAAAATATTTCGCAGATAGAAACACTGATCAGAAATATCTGGGTTACAGTTATTATTAGTCAGAAACAGATCTACCAGAAACAACAGAATGATCGATGAGCACAGTCAGGAGATTTGACTGAAATAACTCAAAATAACTGATTCGTATTGTTGGGTTTAAATATCCTTCAAATTCTGCACATTCGATAAGTTATCTGTACATTCCACTAACAGCCAATATCCAAAGCGATAAATTAGTCGCTACAGTTGCCGAACAATAAAATAAATTCATGATTAAAGAGAAAAACAAACCAGAAACTATTTTTATCGAATAACAAGCTAAAGTAAGATCCCGCATGCCGGGGAACACTTCTTTCCAGATATCCATCTACGTAGATTAAGCCAGTATCTAATTCAGTATGTACACTGGCAAATCAGCGATTCAGGAAAAGTATTTTCACTGTCTATTTAAAGATATGTGCTCAGCGTAGCAGAAATTGTTTCAGTACAGCAGTTAAAGAAAGTTGTTACTATTGCATAGCAAGTTAACAACCGATGCACTTTGTGTTGTTTCGCTTGGCCGAGTATAATTTTCAGACACTTTGTCTGTTTTGCTTTTTAAAAGCAGGAAAGAAACTTCGATTTGCCTGGAAGAGTCTATTACTACTTTTATCGTGATCATGATAAAAGTAGTAGTAGACTACTTTTATCATGATCCAGGAAATATTGCCAACATTTTCTTTTACGTAACACAGAAGAACTCTGAAATTCTGATTTTTAAATCAGTTTTAAAAGATTATTGAATTATTGTAAACTGTTGTGATAAAATACTTTTCTGATCAAAACACTGCACATAAAAATGAAAGATTAAGAATAGTTTAAAATATTAAAAGCTTCTTTTAAGCTCGTATTACAAATATTGTCTAATTAGACGTTTTTATATTCTTTTGTAAATTACTCATTGGTAGTGAAACCTTGAAATGAACTTCATTTTATATTTCATAATTCACAATATCTATTAAGTAGATTATTGTTTTAATCAATTATTGTAAACCATTTTTATTAAATGTTTATTAAATGCATCTTTATGATTTTTAGGATTTATATTGGACAAATGTATACGGTAGTGATTGGAGATGCTAAATTAGCTCGGGACGCTTTCTATAGTATTGAGCTATTAGATAAACCATCCATTCAAAGTTTTGATTTGATTCCGGGCAAAATTGGTAAGTTTGGAAAATAATTATGTTTGATTGATATAACTAATTGCAGTTGTAAAATGCGAGTCGATTTATGTTTTGAAACTTGTATTTTCAATTTCTAGTACTAATATAGAAATCTGCACTATGCAACTTATTCATTGTGCAACACATTCGTGTAACTCATATGTTGCATGAATCAATTTGACACTGAAAATCATCGATGTTACTTCTAATAAACTTCACGCCTCTAATAAGCAGGAAGGCGGTTTCACCATTCATCTCGTCGTCGTCCGGTAGCATCCTCTAGCAAGAGGGTTGCAGGAGATGAGCAGCTCTTCTCCATTTCTCTCTGTCTGTCGCCTCCGTCATTTTTAAACCAGTCCATTTCACGATGTCATTGGCCCACTCTCTAGTTGGTCTTCCAGGTCTTCTCTTCCCCTTTCATTACCATTCATCTAGCACCAAAAAAAAAGTCACAGAATGTGTTTCGGTGCTCGATGAATGTCCCTACAAGATTCCAACTTCTGTTATGATTGTCTTTAGGGATTTCATCGTCATATGTGATGTGCCGTTTGATGGAGGCCTGCAGTGGATTGGACATTTTCAGTTTTTCATTACAAGGTTTTAAGGCTATATAAATGAAAAAAGAATTCCCTAGATCGATAACTGGATGTTTGGTAGAAGAATCGAGTCACAAGGTATTTCAGAGGAATTTCAGAGAACTTGCTCGAGCTTCCCATAAGCAGTATAAAGAATGCGGTACATTCTCTTTGGTAATAGTAAGATTAAATGTACTATAAAATATGGTAGATTGACTTACAAAGTGTTATTATAATATCACCTAGTAAAGTTTCTAAGTAAAGTACTGATACTTTCAGTTGAAAATCGTGAAAAATGTCCTTGTTATCAATTCTCAGAATTTGATATTTCTTTATTTTTATTTATTTGCTTCTTCATATCATTGTTTACAGGGGTAACTACCGAAAGTGGCAATACATGGAGGGAACGCAGACGAATGTTTAATTATAGCCTAAAGAATGGAAGTGTGATGGATGAAGGCCACATCCAGGTATGTTAAAAACTTTCTATTTTCGAAAACGAACAATTTAAAGTTGACCACTTTTATTATAAATAAACTGAATATATGCTTCACAGTGGGTGAAGATTACTGTTTATTATCTATGATATTTCCTATTATCCTATTATATTATTATCTATATTTTCCTATTATATTATCCGATTATCTATGATATTTCCCGATATTTTCTAACGATTTAAAAGATGAAATATCGATTCCTGAAGTATTTCGTATTAGGTGTACTACAGCTGATAGTTTCAACAATAATATTAAATGCTACATGCGTAACGCGAGTCTTAGGTTTTGTAAAACGTTTTTACACTTGCAGAAATCTTGAATTTCTGCAAGTGTAATCGTGATCGAAACCATGATCGAATAATACGTATTCTCTGCTTCGAAATAAGTGGACTTATTTTGAAAGTTATCGTTCACTCCGGCTATGATGTCTTTCAAATAACAGCCGCATTCGAAGAAAACCGGTTTGTTTCTCTTATAGCATTTTCTTGGTCAGAGCCTTTAAGGGCAACAAAGTATGCGCCTATACCTGCTATGATCGCGCTGTCCCATGTTTAAAGCAGTATCAATTATACAGGAATGTTTGAGAAGAGTATGGAGAAGTCATGTTCCATTATTTATGCAGTATCTGTGTACTTTTTGAAAAAAAAAAATTAATGATATGAACTAGTGAAAATATTTTTATTAAAATATATTTTGAATCCTTTTTTGCATTCTAAAATTAGCATTCTTAACAGGAGGAAATATCTTCTTTCATGAAGAAAGTCGACGAAACTGATGGTAAACCATTTGATTTCGAACCATACTTACTTAAAAGTATTCATAATCTCGTGTGGTTTGCTATTTGTGGAGAGAAGTTCAGTTTCACAGACCCTGACAGAGTACTTTTGGATGAAGGTACGATAGCGATGGGTAAAATGGCTTTTCAGGGAGGCATGTTTACGTTTATACCGGCCTTGTACAAACTCGCAAAGCTGTTCCGCATTGGGATGTTTCCGAAATTGAGTCCTGTTGTCCAAAAGCTCAATGAAAAAATCAGGTATGAAACAAAGAATTATTTCTTTTTGATTCTCAAATTAAAATATTTTGCATATTGCATTTAAACGAAAACTGATATTAATTAAAAAAATGAAATTTTTGCATTTCTATTAAAAATTCTAAACAATAAATGGTCTTTTTTTTCCTTTAAGCGAAAAGATCCAGATTTTCAGAAATACAACTAGCGAAGCAAGCGGAAAATTCCTCGAGGAATTGTTACAATTACTGGAAAGAAAAACAGTCGAAAGAAATGCCCAAGGTAAACTCGGACGTTAAGAATGCAATAGCTTTATTTTATATAAGATATTCATGCATCTTTTCAACAGCAAATGTATTGAATGTTTGAATTGTCTGATATGAAATAGCTAACTGTCGTTTGGATTCAAGAATAAATAGACGAAAACGACAATATAAAACTTGAATAATCCAAAACTATTGTTAGAAAATTTTAATTTTCGTAACTAATACTTAATTCATTGATAACGGATATAAAACAATATATTCTGTTATTTTATTTTCAGAATCCATTGCTGCCCCAATCACACGTTCTTTTTTATTAGGAGCAACTGAAACCACAATAACCTCAGTTTCTTGGGCGATAATATTATTAGCTGCATATCCAGATATTCAGAAGAAAGTAATAGCAGAAATAAAAAGCGTCATCGGCACAGACAGGAAACTTAGTGGAGCAGATCGCCAATATCTTCCCTACACACAAGCATTCTTTATGGAAGCTCAGAGATTTATAACTATCATACCAACCGGCGCATTCAGATAGTAAGAAAAACTTCTAAGATATTAAACTCCTTTAAAAAATGACAATACTTAAGATTATGTAACTAGATTATCTTCACCTTTAGTCAAAACAGACTGTATTTTACTGATAAACGCTGTGCGCAGATCTTAAATGGTACTAGTGGAGCCAGTTCTGATCAAACAACTACAACTTTCTTTCAATACACAAATCAATAATTCTTCGGTTGGTAGATCAGACTGGTCTGGCCTCATTCTACTCATGTCGTGGGAAGAATGGTCAAATACTTGACTTGATATTACAAGCTAGCGGAGATTATACTAGAAGAATGCTAAGCATTATAGTAATGTTAAAAAAAAAAGGCCCGCATGCTCTTGATTCGAGTGTAGTGTACTTTTTTTTCAAAAATACGACGCCCGTGACTATTTCAATAGTGTATCTTTATCAATGATATTAAAATTACTAATATCATTATGGTAGAGATTATCGCGTGATGGTATGAGGAATCGTCTTAGCCAGCTAAGTACAGAACTCAAACTATTGCTATGCACGATGCTGATCAGGCCATTCCTGATGTATGACTCACCCGCGTGGAGTCACACAGCAGATTCAAACTTTAGACGAACTACTAACTAAAGAAATGTTTATGAATAGCGTTTAGCGCATCATGGTTCGTAAGAAACATACTGCTTCATCGAGAAGCTGATATCCCTGAGATCAAAACTTTACTACGCGAAAAGGATGCAAAATTCTTTGAAAATGCTGTTATCAACACTAAGCCACTAATCCGCCAAGTGGTTGTGGTAGACTACAGTGAGCGTGATCCTTCAAAACACAAACCACCCAAAACCATATTGAACAGCTACGCTCTTTTAAAACCCACTGCCAGAAGCTCAAAATGGGCGAGCCAAAAGCTCAATAATATTCCAAGCCCGTTTACGGTCCGTCATCTAGCGGTATACTAAAACAGATATCTCAGGAGAAATATCCGAAAAACAATACCAAACAAGTAGGGTTTTTTTTTTTTTTTTTTTCATTTTTAGGAGGAAAGGAAAAAAACTCACTGGTGGTCAATAGCCCATAATGGGCGAGTCAAATTATCATTAATATTATTCCTTAACCCAGATATTTCGTTTCGATTCCCACAAAGAGATAAAGGACCATAGGTTCAATGAATGTATCTTGCCAGAACACGTAACAACAATGGAATTTTTTCATTAAGGTAGAAATACATCAAAATCTGTCATATGAAATAAAACAAATGGTAATTTGGATCTCGAACGTGTTCAGTAAATAATTTTGCTGTAAAAATGATCGATATATATAAATCTTACCTCTAAAGTCTTTTTCTCCTCATTAAACTGTGTAGAAGGAAATCTTTCTGTCTAACTTTTGGAAATCGGTAAGTAGCTGGACTCTTCCTTACTTGAACCTATACATTAGTTTATAGCTACGGATGATTTCTGTACTTACGGGTTATGACAATGTGACACAGCGTTGATCCAGTATTCATAACCCAGATTAATATTATTATCTGAAATATCGTGAGTTCTATAGGCGATTTTACTGACTTTTAGTTATACGCTTCTAAGGAGGAAAAGCTTACGTGTCTATTCACTAACTGGTATATGCTAATAAAATGCTTACAATAAGTTTCTCTAGACAGCAACTTGAATTGCATAATGTTAATTCTATTAATTAGTGTTGTAGAAGTTAGGACAGCGATACAGAGGTAACTGTCTGGGATATTCAATGTTCTAAATAAATATAGGATACTAAACAATAATATAAGGAATGTATATTTAAAAATAACTGTTGTATATCTCATTTATTTCAGCACTTCGAGTGACCTTACAATAGGCGGGTTTGATATTCCAAAAACATCGTTTGTGATAGTGAATGTGTGGCAAATACATCACGATCCTAAGTACTGGGAGAGACCCGATGAGTTCCTACCAGACAGGTTTCTCAGTGCAGATGGATCTGGAGTAATCTCTCCTCCATATTACATGCCATTTGTTTTAGGTAAACTTCCTTTCATGATATTTTATTCGGGTATTTTTTCATACTATGAAAACTGAGTACGTATTCTGAGGAATATATATTATAATATCACAGTGATCATCAATAAATGTTGTTGTGTTACATATAAAATCAAAATTTCATTGTTATCGTAATAAATCTACAGTGTGTGTGTGTGTGTGTGCGTGTGCACGTGCGGGTGTGCGGGATTTCAAATTTTTCAGCAACTTTGGTTTGTATTTTGGTTTCGTGATATGGTCTAAACCATAGTAATGTGACACCAGTATAAATACTATGATTTAAATTACTGAGCCACCAGCAAGCGCGCAGTACCTGCACGCAGTATATAATTATAATCATATAATCAATATTAATACCATTTTTGTCATACTTTTATTGATATAATGTTACTAAAATTGTAAAAGTACGTATGGACTAATTTTTTTTTTAAATTTTATAAAATACATCGTGTGATTTAAAGTTTTGAATTATATTTTAAGTAATATAATTTTAATTATTTTATGCATATTTTGATTTTTATGTATTGCAAAGTACAACAATTCAAAAAAGGGTAGATGAGATAATGTATTACTATAATTAGCATTATTCATAAAGACATCATTTCCGCATAGTGTTGTGAGTTCGAGGATATATTGTAAAAGGCGGGCTTGTTTAATGGTGTCCTGCAAAATAGGTGGCTTTTATCTGTTTTCTTGTGTTTCTTTTTAGAATGATTAGTATTTTATAATACATCAGCTCCACAATGGGATCCTTAGGAGGGTCTCATGCCAGTCCCAAGCCTGGATAAAGGAGGAGGGTAAGTCAGATGAGTGTTGATGCTCTGACCGTAAAGAAAAACACGATTGTTATCTGATGCCCATACGATCAACAGATAAAATATGCCGACTGGGACGTCGCTTGGATGAAGTAGGTAAGCGATACCAAACGAGCGATCGGGGTTGGATCGAAAAGTGGGATACCGAAAGGAAACAGAAAACTGAAACTAACAGAACTGTTATCAGTAGGAACATGTAATGTACGGACATCTTGGATATCAGGAAAACTGGAATTACTTCGAGAGGAAATGAAGAGATATTGGTTTGATATACTAGGACTGGCGGAAATGCGATGGACATCATCAGGAGAGATAAACGGATGCAAAGTCATATGGTCATGGCATGACACCAACCATGAAGCAGGAGTTGGTTTCCTTCTTAACAAAAGAACTAGAGAGGTACTGTTAGGAGACAAACCAGTCAACGAACGAATCATAGTAGCAAGATTTCAAGCAAAACCATTTAATATTACAATAGTCCAGATATATGCATCGAAATCTGACAGCACAGATGAGGATATTGACTTATCCTACAGAGATCTGCAATACCAAAGCAAGATATACTAATTATTGAAGGAGATTGTGCCAAAGTCGGAATACATATTGATGGTTGGGAAAGTGTCATTGGAAAATATCGTTTTGGAGAAAGAAATGAACGAGGTGAAAAAAATGTTAGAATTATTTGTGGGCCACGAGATAATGATCTGTAACATACAATTCCAGCGAAAGGAGGGAGTGTAGAAAATGGACATGGCGATCAAATGATGGGAAAAGAAAACTAAGAACATGTTTGATATGATTAGGATTAAAAGAAGATGGATAACATCAGTACAGCAGTGTCGAACTTTTCAAGAGCGGATATAGACTCGGATCATAGTTTAGTGATTGCAAACATCAAGTTGAAATTAAAAAGAAAATATAAACCGCATCATCAGAAACGAAGCGACACAGTACGAATAAGTGAAGCAGAAATAGGAAGAAGCTATATCACAGTGTTAGAGGAGAAACTTAGAAGTGTGGACAAAGATCAAAATTCGAATCTAAGAGTGAAAGGAGTAATGAAGGCGATAGACGCCGTAGTTGAAGAAAGAGAAGAACAAGAAGAAGTGGATTAGACAAGAAACACTGAAGTTAGTACAGGAGGAAAGAATGTCGAAGATAAGAAGGGATGCATCAGTACAAACATTGGAGCAATATAGAAGAAAGTGTAATGAGGTAACAAAAGCAGTCAGAATGGATAAGATGAAATGGTTAGAAGCCCAGTGCAATAATATAGAACAGTACTATGGAGAGCATAAAACTAGGGAGGTGTACAAAATGATTATAATCATTAACAGAAGGTGGAAACCAACAGAGACCACAATTAAAGATGAAAAAGGCAAAGTATTGATGAATAAAGAAAAAATTGTATAGCGGTGGACAAGATACCGTAGTGAGTAATATGATGAAAAACTAGATTTAGATAGCGTTGGGAAACTGATTGAAGAATTGAAGCAGATATCACCACCAGGCAATGAGCACGATATGGACATTTTAAGAGGAGAGTTAGAAAAAGCAATAGGACGGCTAAAATACAACAAGTAATGATAACATTACTGTAGGAATGATTAAATATGGTGGAGAAAGTATGGTTACAGAAATGCACTAACTATGTAATATGGTATGGAAAGAAGGGAAAATGCCAGAGGAGTGGGTGAAATCGAAATTTGTGACATTATACAAGAAAGGAAATAAGCTAAAATGTAAAAATTAGATAACAATTGCCTTGACAAGTCACCTTGGTAAATTGATGATGATGATATTGACAGAAAACTTGAGAACACAATTCGAAGCATACCTTGCAGACGAGCAAGCAGGATTTTTGTTGATTTTCAGAAGACATTTGACAGTATCTACCAGAAAGTGACATTTTTAGTGCTAGAATCCTAGGGAATTGATAGAACACTAATACCTATATTAAGAAATGTTTACAAGAATGCAGTCCCAGCAGTTAGAATAGGGATGATTTGTGGAAATGGTTTAGAACAAGCAGAGATACTAGACAGGTGGACCCAATATCACCAAGTATTTTTATCGCACATTTAGAAAGAGCAATGGATAAAATGAAGGAAATTGAAAAAGGAATATCAGTAAATGGGATGAGAATTAACAATCGGAGATTTGCAGATGAGAATTATGGAATAATTGAATAAATTAGGAAGGAAAGAGATTTTGACTTGTTATGAACTTGGAAAAAAAAAGAACCATGGTATCTCGCGAGAAGAACATGAAACAAAAGATACAAGTGGATGGAATTGATATAGAAAATGTAGAGCAATTCACATATTTGGGAAGTAAAATGACGTATGATTTGGACTGTATAAAAGAAATAAAGATCTGGATTGCAAAGGGAAGACGAAATCTGAAGGCTATGGATAACATCTGGAAAAGTAAAGTGATAAGCCTGCAAACGAAACTAAGAGTGCTGAAAACATTCATCTTTAGCGGTGTACTGTATGGATCTGATACGTGGGTGATAAATAAGGAATCAATAAAAATAATTTAGCATTTGAAAGAACTTGTTACAGGAAGATTCTAAGTATAGGCCGGATACAGAAAATCGCAAATGAAGAGCTCTATCGGAAGATACAACCAAAGGAGAATCTAATGCAGAAGATTATAAAATGGAAGCTGCAAATATTTGGACACTCTGCAGAATGAGTGAGGACCAAAAGATAAAGACATTCATATTTGGTATTATGGATGGTGTAAACAGAAGAGGTAGACCATACAGAGAATGGATAGACGATATAAAAGACTGGTCTGAAATGGACGTACAGAAACTGCGACACTGTGCACTAGACAAAGAAAGGTGGAAGAAGATAGTGAAGGAGGCATCGAATACCAATGGGAAGTGAGCCCATGGTTCGTGGTGATGGTGAATAAATATACCTACCACTGAATCAGAGACCTTTACGAAAAGTATATGCAAAATACTTGCTGACGTGTGTCACCACCTGTTCTCGGCAGCTATTTAAGAATGCAGAATGCTGATGAGTAATCGTCAATACTGTTGATTCAAATGAGAAAAAAACAGGATCTTTCAGAGTTCGATAAAGGGCTTATTGCAGGCGCCTATCCGACTGCAGCCGATTTTGCGAGCTGGCTGGTTTCTGAAACAGTTAGATATCTCGAATGTTTTCAGTGTAATCAATGGGGAAAATAACCTACATTGCATGCCTGAAAGGGGAAACACTGGTCCTAAGACAACCTGTCAAGAACGAAATAGCGATCGTCTGAGAAAGCTTGCAAACAGAATTTCCTGTGTGCAGTAATTGACCAAAGTGTTTAATGAAGGGTGGTCACGACCCATATCTCACTGAATTATGCGTAGGGAATCGAAGAGGATCAGTATTGGCATTGATATGTTGCCTATACGGAAACCATTGATTTCTGCGAAGAACCGGAAATTTCGTCTATAGTAGTGTCAGGAATACCGTAACTGGTCAATGGAAGACTGCAAAAATGTCATGTAGATTCACGAGCCACGGTATACCTTGTTCTGAACCGACTATAGCCACGAAGTTTGGCGAGAGCCTCATGAATCAATGAACACAGCTTGCCATGTAAACAACGCAAGGTTCTGGAGCTGGTGGTGGTGTAATTGTGTGGGGTAGATCCCCTGATATTGCTCGAATGTTGGATGTTCTCCAAGGAATATCTGAACATTGTTGCCAATGAAGTCCATCCTGCAATGTCGACTTTTTTATCTATCAGGTAACGAGTGTTTCATGCAGACAATGCCACAGTCCATCGCAGAAGAATTGTTCAGCAGTGGTTCAGAGAATATAACACCGACTTCCACAATCATCCCTGGCAACCACAAAGCCCGGATCTGAACCCATTGAGAGGGACATGTTAGAAAGACAGATCCGGAAGCAAATTCCTCTTCCGTCAAATCTGAGCCAGTGAAGGAAGTGTGTGCTGAACGCCTGATATGTTGTACACGTGAATACATTCAAATGCCTTGTGGAATCTCTGCCAAACTGCATATGCGCTGTGATTCGGGCTAAAGAAAGTCCAACACGGTATTAAATAAAATTTATAATTTAGCAGCTGGTATGTGTGCAGAAGTTTTCTACTCTGGCAGTGAAAATCAAACTCGTTTATTTGTTGCATTTGAAATATTTCGTACATTGGAATATTATTATGGTAGTAACGTAAAATATCACAGATCAGAATGATTTCTGGAGCAGTAGAGGCTGCAGATGACTAATTCATGATAAAGCAAGGAAATGTTAAACCACATAATGAGATTTACGATGTGAAATCACTTTACAAGGAAAGTGGGTAGTGTAATGTAGTGTAGTGTAGTGTACTAGTTAAGATGGACTTCGATGTTGTGGCCATAATGTGATGTTAGCCAAAAATAGAGAATCAGCTTTCGATATCCGTAGATCATGTTACATTCATTTCAGTTGGCATTTATGCCACGAAGGTTAAAGGAAAAATGCACAATAACTATAAAGCAGCAATAGAAAAAGAACGCTAAGAACGCTGACCTGAATAGCAAAAGTTAGAATGAACTGAGGCCTGTGTATCTCAGTGGAAGTGACGCTTGCTTCCTCTCAGCTAGGACGAACGACGATAAACATAAAAGTTCAAGTCCAGTCGCAGAATGGAGGAACTTTTTGTAAACTTTTCTTCTAGCGGTTCCCGAGTTAGTCGATCTCTGGCATGTGCAAGCGATTTTTATTTTTTTCCCCCCGGAAACTCGGGTTTTCCGTTCCGTAAACTTAAGAAAATTCACGCCTACTCCCTATACGGAAACAAATAGGCGTTAGCTGATTTTTTTTTTTATTCACATAATTGATACATCAAAACAAGATATCATATAATAAAAACTTGACTGGTGATTCAGAACAATTCAGATTCTACCCAAGAATCTAAGAATAGTCTGTCAGGGAGCTTTGTAAAATATGGACTGTTCCAAGTAATGCTGTTTTTGTAGGTCATATGGGGTCATTTCATTGATTTTTAATTGGTGTAAATAGTTGGACAGCTTCTTTGAAGTTGCAGCAAGAGCACCGATAATTATTGGGTGGACTTTGGTGTGTTTAAGCCACAGTCGCCCAACGTCGATTGCCACATCTCGATATTTAGTAATTTTTTCCAGTTCTTTGTTGTTAAAGTTGTTGTCACTGAGTACTGCAATATTGATAATTCAAACCTGTCCGTGTTCGATAATCGTAATGTCAGGTCTATTGTGTTCCAAATGCCGATCAGTTTGTATTCTAAAGTCCCAGAGAATGTTTGCTGTTTCGTTTTCCAATACAGTCTCTGTTTTATGCTTCCACCAATTATCAGAAGTAGGAAAGCCATATTTTTTGCATTCATGCCAATGAACTATTTTGGCCACTTGATCATGGCGGTATTTATATTCAGTTTGAGCTATTTTGCTGCACGCACTGATTAGATGTTCTACAGTCTCATCTTTCTAATCGCATAATCTGCATTTGCTGTTATTATTGATGTTGAATTTTTTTTGCTTTGATTGCATTATTTTGTAATGCCTGTTCTTGAGCTGCTAGAATAAATCCTTCTGTTTCTTTTTTAATGTATTCGTGTTGTAGCCATTGCCATGTCTTGTTAACGTCAATTTTGTACTCATTATCTCTAAGAAATTGGCCATGCAAGGGTTTATTTTTCCAGCGCACATATCGGATGTTTTGTTGTTCCTTTTTGTAATCGGTTTTGTTCCTGTTGCTTTTAGAAGACCTTCTTGAAGCATTGGCTCAGAGCTATTGTCGATATAATTTCTTAAACCAATTTCTTCTTCTTCCACAGTCTGTCTCACTTGCAGCAGACCCCCTCCACCTACTCTCCTCGGTAGGTACAACCGGTCAACTTCACTTCGTGGATGTAATGCTTGATGCATAGTCATTAGTTTTCTAGTTTTGCGGTCTAGTTTTTCCAGGTCTTCTTTTGTCCAATTTATTATGCCAGCTGTGTATCGGATCACTAGTATATCCTAAGAATTCATTGCTCTAATTGTGTTTAATCCATTTAGTTTTGTTTTCAGAATATTTCTAACTCTTTTAATGTATTCTGATGCTGCCTGTTGTTTAACTTTCGAGTGGAGAATATCATTGGCTTCTAATATTCCTAGGTATTTATAGTGTTCGTCAGATGAAATTGCTTTTATATATTTCTCTTGATCAAAATTAAAATTGCTACTGTCATTAATTTTTCCTCGTTTAATAGATAAAATTGCGCATTTATCTAAACCAAATTCCATTTTGATGTCCTGACTCAAAATACGAACTGTGTTCAATAAAGAATCTATTTGCTGGGCCGATTTTCCATACAGCTTCAAGTGATCCATATACAACAGATGGGAAATTTTAATATTGCATTTAGGAATTTCATATCCAAGTTTTGTTTTCTTCAGAATCATAGACAAAGGTAGCAAAGAAATCTTGAAGAGCAATAGTGACGAGGAATCACCTTGGAAAATTCCACGTTTAATGCTGATATCTCCAAATCGTTTATTATTCACTATTAATGTTGTTTTCCATGATTTCATAGCAGTAGCCAGAAACGAACATACAGTATGTTTTTGCTAATTCCAAATATTTTTAGTGATTTTAGGATCCAGGAGTGTGGGAGGGAATCGAATGCTTTCTTGTAGTCTATCAATGCCATGTTTAAATTAGTTTTTCGTCTTTTTGAGTTTCTGAGAATCATTTTATTATTAATGATCTGGTCATTTGTTCCTCTAGATTTTTGAAAATTGCCTTTTTTGTTCAATCGGATAAATCTGATTATCTGATAAGTAATGGTATATGGAATCTGCTATGATTGCAGCGAACAGCTTAATATTAGTTGGGTAGGCATGTTATTGGATTAATTATTATTAATTACTTGGGTCTACACCCTTATCCTTATCATTCATGAAGAGAAAAAGTGCGCCCAGATATCATCCAGTCTTCCACTGGGCCTGACTGCAATAAATAATTAAATTGTTCTGCCATTCGATCATGTAGACTGGTTAGAGGTTTTAACCAACATCTATGTAGTTCGTCTTTGCCAGGTGCACTCCAGTTTTTTTTTAATTTTCTAGCTTGAGCACTGACCATTTCTTTAGTGATAATGACATTTTGCATTTGTTTTTGTTTAATTTCTGATTCTATTTCATTACGAAGCATCTTTATTGTGTTCAATAGGATGATCCCAGATTGACTTCCAAAATTTGAGTGTTTCTTCTTTTCCGGGTGAATGATGGTTTGCATTTGTATTTCTATGGAGAGACTTTGGTTGTGTCGAAATTGCTTATTTTGAACATATTGGTTTATTCTTCATATCTTTTAATTTTCTGTGCAGTCGCTGTAATTCTTTGTTTTAGCTCTTCGGTAACTTCAGCAATTGTTTTGTTGGCCAAATTATATGTGTTAATCAGTTTGTTTTTTTTTTTATGATATTATTTTTCAACTGTCCTTCTTTAAAACTCTTTAAGTTGCTTAGATCAGCTCGAAGCCTGTTGACCTTGCGTTCTAATCGGATTTTCCATGGTGCAGATTGTTTCATCCTCGGCTTTTGGTCTTTCGGTTTGCAACCAAGCTTCACTGAAATGATATAGGCTGTGCTATATAGGAGCTGATTTGTTTCCTTTATACTGTTGGTTGCGACGGTTTCAATTACATTTGCGTCTAAGAGGAGCTGTTTTAGCTTAGATTGTTGTAAACCTTTTAATGGTGGTAGTCTTATACGGTCATTTATGGAGTTCATATGTTCCAATATCCCTGACTTCATTTTATACTGCCCTTCTATCAAAACATTCTGAGGTATGTCGTCAGCTTGATGTTTACTGAGTTAAATTCCGAAGTTTGATATAGCTACCTCCTGATGATTTTCTGTTACTGGAGTTGTTCGTTTATTACGTAACTCTTGCAGCTCAAGTTCAGTAAATATCTTGTTACGGAAAATAAAATTCTTTTGGTCCATAAGTCTTTGTTCTATTATTGCAGATTCTGGGAATTTTTATTTCCAAATTAAATGCATACGCTTTCTGAAACCTCGTTTTTCTGGTGTTGATCTGTAAAAACATTTCATAATTTCTCTGTTTTCTTCTACAGTCCATTTTTTACGTTTGATTTCTTCCAGTCGCTTTACAGCTTCCTGTCCTGATTGTCCAACAAGGAGAACTGGGTCCTCTAGCCCACTTGTCGCCTGATGCCCAGGATCCCCAAAACATCTGACGCAGTCCTTGATGACCCAGGCGTCGACTGATCCGCTATGGATTTCTTCTTCCTTTTCACCATTAAGATGGAGGATGGAACACTGTTAGTCTGACTCCTCAGTTGAGACCTGCCTGACAAGGGTGGCCCTGCTGGCAGCTATGCAACCGCCAGAATAGCTCTCAACATCACTGAAGCACGCAAGCCCCACCGCCACGGCAAGGCCGTGTTCCTTCGTGAGGATTATTATTATTTTTTTAAGACATTTTATTATGTCTCAGTATAAATTACATATAATAATAATATTTACAATATTTACAATAAGGATTATACAGAATTTTTGAATTTAGAATATATATAATTATAATAATAATAATAATGATAATAATAACAATTTATTTATTTTATTTATTTATTTATTATTATTTGTTTATGTCTCAGATGAATTGCATACATAGTTGCTGTAGTAATTATATATATATATAATATTTATAACGCATTACAAGTGTGTATAACAGATACTTGCAAGTTAGTAATTTTCTTCCTCAAAGCTTAGCTGAGCTTATCTGAGGAAGATAATAGATGACAGAGGGTGGTGGTTTCATGCTTGTGTTCCTATGCTGGTCACAAGCCAGGTGTTGATTTTACTGTTTGTTGGTACATGCTTGGAAGACTTTGACTGCTATTGCAGTTTAACTTTTTTTTTCTTTTTTTCTTTTTTTTTGTGCAAATAGGGTTGGATTTAGACATGGTGTGTTTGTTTCTTTGTGTTCTTGTAGTGATAGTTTATGAGAGGGGGCGGGGATTTGTCATAGGTTTGTGTGTGTGTGTGCATGTGTGGTGGGGAGAGAGAAACAGGAATTGCTCTAATTTTCATTCTCGCTATAATATTTATATATGCCTGTTTCAGCTCTCTGTATGTTCCTAGGTTTCTGTTGTCGAACAGCAGTTTGTTTATCATGTCAGGTACGTAGAACTTTCGGGTGGCTTTGCCGTGGTGATTGTTGTACTTATATGTTATGTAGTTTGTTGACTGTGGTCTTGTTATTTGATATGTTGTTCTGGTTACTATATATGTTGGGCTGTAGTAGTAGTGTTTTAACATGACTGTGTAGTGGCATAAGTGTTTCACCTTAAATATGTCGTGTTTTTTCTGTGCTTCCTGCATAAGAGTGGGTTGTTCCCAGAATATCAGTTCTGGGAACAACCGTTTTCGCCGTTTTCGGCTAACCAGTTAGTGATTTGATTGATGTTCGTGTTGCATATTTTTGTAAGCGATATTTGCATTGTTGTGAATGGATACTATGGCCGTGTCGTCTGCATACTGGAAGATTTTACTTTTTAGGGGGAGTTGGCTTATGTCGTGTGTGTATATGTTAAATAGAATGGGAGATAGGACAGCTCCTTGCGGTACTCCATAGGTTACATGTACCTCTTTGCTGTATGCTGATCCTATACGTGTGATGTGCTTTCTGTTTTTCGTGTATGCTTTAAACCACTGGAGTAGACGACATCCAATTCCGATATGGGTAAGTTTCGTTAACAAGGTTTTATGTGTAAGTGTGTCAAATGCTTTTGTTAGGTCAATTAATATCACTAATGTGAATCTGTTTTTATCCAATGCAGCGTTTATTAGATCTGTGAAATCTTCCAGGAGTGTTGCTGTTCCTTTATTTTTTTGAAAGCCATATTGTGTTTTGGGTATGATTTGAAATTGTTTAACGTATGTGGAGAGTTTCTGATGTACAATGCGCTCCATGATTTGGTTAATTACAGGCAGTGTGGCGATAGGTCTGTAATTACTTATTATGTTTCTTTTTTCCTGTTTGTGTATGGGTGTAATTAATGCATTCTTCAGTGTTTCAGGTATGTGTCCCGTTTCGAAGATTTTATTTAACAGTTTTTGTATAACTGGAAGTAGGTCGGTTGAGTGTTTCTTGATGTCTTTTGGTCTGATTCCGTCTATCCCCGGTCCTTTGTTAGGATTAATTTGTTGAATTGCCAGTGATAATTCTTCTTTTGTTACTGTGGGGAACCACATCGACTGGGTTGCTCGTGGACCTAGTGGAGAATGTTCGTTTGTGTGAGTAAAGGTTGTTTCTTGTAACTTTTGGACAGCGTTCACGAAGTACTGATTAAAAGTTGTTTGCCAACTGTTTGAGGGATTTGGGATCGCAGGCAAAGCTGTGTTTTATTGTTTCTGAGGCAGTGGTTCTGCGTATATTGTCCAGCATTTCATTAATCAGGTGCAAGGTTTCCTTTATGTAATTCTGAGCTGTTGTTAATTTGTTGCTGTAATAGTTTCTTTTTGCCGTTCGAATCTGGGTTGTTAGGAGAATCCGTTTTCTTTTGTATTCAGCTTTTAAAGCGATATTGTTCGGCGACTTCTTAAGTTGTTTCCATAGGGCATCTTTTCTTTGTATGTCTGTTAGTATGTTGTCTGTTATCCATGGATTTTGTTTCGTTTGGTGGCGTATTTTTATTTTTGTTAATGCTTTGTTATATATTTTGTTAAATGCAAGTTTAAGATTATTATATACAGCTTCAGCAGAGTCTAAAGATGCTATCTGCATCCAGTCTGTTTTTCTGATTTCATCGTTCACTATTGCTTCGTTTACAATGCTATGATGCTGTTTTGTAGTCTCAGTGATTTTTATGGGTTCTGGTTCAGTGTGTAACTGCAATGCTGTGAAATAATGGTCTGCTAGTTTGCATGTTATGACGGCTGCTGTGTGGCTGTTTGGAGGGGCCCCTTATATTTATATGATCAATGCAGGTTGAGGTTGTTGTGTTTCCGACTATCTCTTCTCGTGTATACGACTGTATGGATGGGGTTATGTTATGCCGATAATAGGTCTAGGTATTGTTCTGTGTTGTTATTTATGTTCCTAATGTTTATATTAATATCTCCTATTATCATCAAGTATTTTGAGGTGCCTACTTTCGTGGCTGAAAGCCATCTGTTTAGTTCTTCTAGGAATTTTGTGGTGCTTAAGTTGGGTGGTCTGTATATTGCGTTTAATATCAGGGAGTTTTCTTGTTTGATGTTTTTAATTTCGATGCATATGTTTTCTGCGTATTCTAATTTATAGTTTATTTCGGTTACTTCTAGTTTATGTTTGGTAAATATTATTATACCACCGCCTCGTTTTGTTTGTCTGCAGTGTTTGTGTTGTTGGAAGTGTGGCATTTGACAGGAGGATGCCTCTTCGTTTGTCGTAGATACTTCAGTCAGTGTTAAAATGTCTATTTCGTCTATATCTTCCTTCAGATAACCTTGCAGGGTCAGCCAGTATTTTTGAATGCTTCTGATGTTGATGTGGAGAATAGTAGTCCTTTTTTGGGGATTGTCAGTTGTTTACATTCTGTTATTGATTTCAGAATGTGGCAATTATCATGTTCCGGGGTGATTACGTCTGCTTGATGGTGTGCATTCATGTTGGTTGGTGTGCTGTTCCTTCTTTACGAGTTGTCAATATTCCTTTCAATGTGACAGCCTGTTGAGGTCATCTACGGATTTTATTTCGATTGGTTTTGCGTCTTGTGTCTTTCTAAGGAATATTTTGCTGTCTCTTATCCATATAAACTGTAATTGTTTTCTGTTTTTACTTTCCTTGCTTGGTAGAATATTTTCTGATAATATGGCGTAAGGTATTCAGACAAGTATATTTTGGTATTGTCGTGGTCTCCTTTCAGATCCTTTACTACTGGATTTTTAATCCTGCTAGCTTTTATAAGTGTAGTTTTTGTTAGGCTGTTGGTGAGTCGCACTACGACGGGAGAAGGACGGGTATTATTTTCTCTTTTCCTTTTTTGTGGTAACCGATGCACTGACTGGATGTCTCTTGATTCAATGGGAGAGCCGATTTTTTGGCTTAGTTGTATTACAGTGTCTCTTAGATGTTCCGTAGCTATTTCTGGGAGACCATTTATGAGGAGGTCATTTTTGTGCTGCTGTTGGTTTGAGAGCTCGTACTGTTGCTTTAAAGAATTTAGTTCTTGCCGTAGGTCCGTTGTCTCTTTAATTAAATTATGCTGTCTTTCAGTTAGCTCTTTGACGCAGTTTTTAATTTCTCTAACGGTCTGTAACATACCTTCTACCGAGTTATTATTAAATTTAATAAATTCCTCATATTGGTTGAATTTTTCTGTAATTTGTGCTGTATGTTTTGAAATAGTTCTCCAACAAAATCGATTAAACAGTCTTTTAGGTTTTGTAATCTATTTTCAAGTAATGCATTTAAAGTTGGCTCACCTGGGTTTCCGTTGTTGTTTTCTTTGTTTTTAATTCCCCTCTGTTGTTGATAGCTGTTTACTGCCTGTGGTTGTTTTCTGCATTGGCTGTTTTCCGCCTGCGGTCGAAGGCGACATTCCTTTGTTGTCTCTGCAGTGGGGACACTTCCACTCGTCACGATTCTTGTTTGATTTTCGCTGCCAAGTAGTCTCAGACAATCCTGAACATAAAAAATGCATGTTTCTTTGGCAGTTCCTACATGTTACGTGATTTTCTTCCCCCCGTTAGGTCTTCTTGGCATTTGTAGCACCTCATATTTCTTGTTTGACGATCTTGCTGTAATTTCTAATATGGCGTCTTCCTTTGTTCTCTTCTCCCGTAGTTGACCAACGTATACTTCGAACTTATTACTTAACAGATACTTACAGTTTTTACATCTATATGTTCGTCTTGAAGAACGGAGTTCACTGATCTACTTTAAATTTTAATTCACAAGAAAAGATCTACTTTGCAACTTAAAATATGGGAGCATCGAAAAAAAAAATTATTATTATTATTAGAACGAACCGATCAGAAACATGCCAGCATTTTAAACAAAGTAGGATACCGAAAATGAACTCTAGAAAATCGGCCATAAAACCTACATTATTTCTGCCAGTAACATATCCTGTTAGGGTTAGTTACCAAGAGATGGCAACACTTGTTTGCGGATCTCTTCATAACTTTTAAAATCTCAAGACTAAAACAAGTTTTATGATTCTACAGATGACAGGAATTACAGACATTCTATGGGTATTTAGAGAAGCATAGAAAAGAGAAATAAAAGAATGTTACGCAGCAAAAGGAGGGACAGTAGAGCACTGAAGTGATAAAGCTTTTATTACATAATGATAATCAGTTAAGAAAAGTGGAATATATAAAGAAGAATTTTGTATTGCATGGTGATTCTCTTATGAAACATGCCATTTCTGACACTGTTTTCCTGCTTTAAGTTTTCCTGAAGCGAAAATCAAAAATTTAATCATTGTAGCTGAAACCATGTATGGTAGACAAAGTAACTGATTACACTGCCTACCATAACTGAAACATTAAAAATCTATGAATAATAAATATTATATATGATGAACACTTCACGTAATAAACCCATTATACATAAGTAATTGTCTTTCATTAATATATGTAATTGAGTTTTCCTTTTTCAGGTAAACGAAAATGTCCTGGAGAAATGTTTGGCAAGATCATAATATTTTGTTTCGTCACATCTCTGCTGCAGAATTATGAATTAAGGATGTCCGAAAATACTTCTAAAGAATTCGATGCGGAAATGGATCTCGCGTACAAACCAAAACCTTTGAAGATATGTTTTATTCCCAGAAAAGAATAAATTGATAGCAAACAAACGTCAGATAATTGTGTATCAATAACTGTCTCCTGTACTCGTCATATTCTGTGTAATAGTTACGAGTTCATAATTATTTCAATATGACTTACATCCAAAAAATGCCACTCACCAAAGAATGAATTAGTGACAAATGTTCATTTGTTTATATTTTTAGAACTGTTATATACGGCAATAAATAAAAACGTTCGCAATATTTTTAGTGAAATAGAAACTACTTCCTGTAAATGATATTAGCTTGATGAAGA
This sequence comes from Typopeltis vanoorti, assembly GCF_054136105.1. Taxonomy (NCBI): domain Eukaryota; kingdom Metazoa; phylum Arthropoda; class Arachnida; order Uropygi; family Thelyphonidae; genus Typopeltis; species Typopeltis vanoorti. The sequence continues at coordinate 48,069,975 of NC_143559.1, forward strand.
TGTATTTTTCCATTGGCGAAAGGAAATGATTGTTACATTATTAAACATAAAACAGATATTTATTGATTTTTTAAATAATTTAGCTGAATATTTGGCCATAGTAGGTATATATCGTCCGTATTAATTGGGATATGATTTTCATTGCCCTGCGTATCCCTATCCATTTATTGTATCATGAAGTGATAAAAAAGAGTAGCGTCTACAGTAGTTTTTAGATTATGTAAAAGTCTACTTCTTCCCTTCACGTATTAGGCCTAGTGGTCTTTTACAGGGCTATTATTAGCCCTTCTAAACCGTACCCTTACCGAGGATAAGGTGATTGGCCTTATGCCTCCCGGTGTGTCCTATGTGTGTAGATACGTGTGTTCATGAGGCCGGTTTGCCGGCTTGCGGGAGGAAACACCTCAAATAAACCGGGGAGAAAAACTCTGCAGTCCACCCCGATGACCGACTAACTTGGCTATGTCTGAGAAAGATCCTTAAGCTCCTCAAGTCAGCAACGGGAATCGAACCCAGGACACTCCTATGTAAAAGTAAAATACCAAAATAAATAAAAAAGTAACTTTTTACCCCAACCAAGCTATCGATGTGCTACAATTTTACAACCGTTTGGGGGGAAGGAGTTTCGTTAAATAATGGATTATTTCAGTGTAATGTTCATATTTTTGTCTTGAAGCATTTTACTCACAGGCTTTATTCTGTTAAGTAAATCATGCCAAGTTATAAGAGATCAAATAAATTTGCAGTCTTTTATTTTAGGCACATAATGTTTGTGCTTCATGCTGAGTTCCTTTATTAAAATTTTCATTATTTAAATTTCGAAAAGTGCATCGTAAATTTCTGCTAACTGATATCGTAGAGGGCGGATTGCATTAATTTTACTTTCCCATCGCGTTTCTGTTGGCTGTTTCAATGTTAAATTTTTACCAACTTTAAAAGGATTGTCCAACGTTTGTAAGAGAATGGAAATAAATTGTGTATTTCTTGAATAATTGCAAGGAAACTAATTGTATCTGCATTCACTTTGGCTGCATCGTTAACATGTTCATTGCCAATCACGCGATATCGCGCGATGCGAGCCCTCGCCAAACGGCCGATCACGCGTTATCGCGTGGACGTCGCTAACTAAATAAAAAAATTAAAAAAATTTGGCCACCACACGAAATTCCAATTTTCAGCTTGGCAATGAAAGCGTTAAAGATTAAATTTAGAGTATGTGAAGCACATCGCACGTAAAAATCTTGAGGATGTTTGTTCAAAAGCAAATTTAGGAGCCCATATTTTTTCCCTTTCATATTTCCCCCATTGTCATACCCTTGACCTCGCATGTCTTCAATGGGAATGTTCAATTTTTTCAGTTGTTCCATTATTGTTGCACATAAAATTGTCACAGGAAATAAAGCAAATAATATTGGTCATTTGTTCTGTTTTACTTGCATCAGGTGTGCAATCTAAAATTATGGAATAATATTTAGATTTTCGAATTGATAATAAAATTGTATCCCTGATTGCGTTACTTTAAGTTTCCAATATTTCATTTTGACTGTCTTTACTCAAATAGTGTACTCTATTGTTTCGTTGTAGGGCCCTTTCAACATGATTTTCCATAACGGGATCAAACTTCGAAAAAAGTTCGACTAATTTTAAAAAATTGCCATTATTCCTTTAATATAATTTATCACATGATCCGCGAAAAAAGCTAAATTTTGGCTACCAAGAACTTTTATAATTTCAATCAAGCGTTCTAAAACGCTTGTCCAATGTTTCTTTTCCATTTCATACATGCTTTGAGTCTGGCAATCAATAGTAGTTTTGTGTTTTACATTTCTATCACGTTCCTTCCATTTTAAGAAATTTTTCATGTGAGTTAAACTAGTCTCATGTCTATGCAACGTTGTACTTACATTTCTCCAATCGTTATAACCTTCTACAAGACTACTTAATTCAGTAGGTGCAAACATTTGCAACAAAAGCAAAAAACAGAATTTAAAGTTTCGGAATAAATGAGCAATGTTCTTGGCACGAGCTCCCCGTTATCCATTTTTCTATTATAATATGTCGCCAAATTTACGACCATATGTATCTCTGGGATATATTATATTTTTCCTTTTAACAGGCCCCATTTTAATTAAAACAACTTGTAAATTTTCATCAATATTTCCCCATTCACCTGGATCTTCTAAATTTACAGAGACTAACAATATGTTAGTTTCGTGGTCGACTACAACTAAATCTTCTGTTTTTCACTTAAATCATGCGTCTTGTTATCTTGTTCAATAGTTGCAATAGTACTTTCATGCAAACTGGATGATGTGCACGGTTCTTTAACTCTAATTTCTAATGTATCGAGTTAGTTACAATCTGCATCAGAATATTTTAATATTTTATCAAATTTATTAAGAGTCCCAGTTTGTTTCTTAATATGTGCTTCTTTCGCAGCATGACGCAAACGATTTTGAGCACCGGATAACTTTTTTTTAAATTTTTGATGCTATTTCTATTTTATACCCACAAGAAATTATTGCACAACACTACACAAAGACGAAATAATAGTCCGCACTGCGCTACTGTCGGTAGCCTACTGAGATGCATACCATATGATTGGTACGCATAAAATCCTTTCACCGTTTCACTTTAGATAGACTGCAGTAAAGACACAACATTCTGTAGGCAAGCATTTAGCCTGCTCTCGATGCAAAATTGTAAACAGCCGGCTGATCAAAGAGGCGGCAATATACAATTTTTTTTATTTTTATTCGGTGTATCGGTGCATTTAATAAGATGTATCCGGCCTTATTTATTTTAACATTGATCACTCTAAAAAGTTTTTGTTTCTATAATAAAAATTTTGTTTCTTAAAAATGAACTTATGAACCGTGCTCCGGTGGCGGTGCCCGCATGCACTGCATGCTCTGCATGCCCACTTCAGCCCTGATACAATATATTAACCCTACCAGTCTTAATGTATGGAAGCGAAATCTGGACAATAAAACAAAAAGACAAACAAAGATTAACAACAGCAGAAATGAAATTTATGAGAAAAACTGCAAAGTATACTCTATTTGATCACAAAAGAAACGAAGATATTATGAAAGAATTAAACCAAGAAACAGTAATAGAAAAAATTAAAAAATATAAACATAAATAGATGGGACACGTTCAAAGAATGAAAACAGAAAGATTACCAAAACAAGTCTTAAAATACAAGCCATTAGGGAAAAGAAAACCAGGACGTCTTCTTAAACGATTCAACGATGACTTCTAAGGCCAGAAGAGGCCATGCTAGGCCTAAATCCTTGATACACATGATGATGATGTTGTTACCTATATGTGAAAATGTAAATATCCGTCAGGATGTTTATCGCCTGGCTGACCGCTTTTAGTGAAAAATTATAAAACTAAGGCTATTTACACCAATTAATATTTAACAAGAAATTCAAAGGAATTGAACTTACTTAATTTTCTTATTCAACTGTATTACAAGTGGGCTTAATTTGGAATCGCCAATTAATATTTAACAAGAAATTCAAAGGAATTGTGCTTACTTAATTTTCTTATTCAACTGCAATACAAGTGGGCTTAATTTTGGAATCACACCGATATTGAAAATATCGAATATCTTTTGGAGAATCGGTATGAAAATTCCAGATCCTGTCTGGAATGACATTTTATCTACTGCGTGAAGTGGATAAAATGTTTGGAATACACAATTTTCCAGACATTTTAATCTTTACCATCTAATACCATCCTTTCAGGATCAGTGTAACTAAATCTCTCACCACAAACAGCATACTAAACGATGTTATTAATAGTTTTACAGATATAATCTCTAAAATTAAAGGCTTTTCCATTGGTTTTGCCAACTACTTTCAGAAATAACGATATTTCCTCCTGTAAAATAAACAGTATATATTTCACGAAAGAACGAAGGATTTATGTGAAATCTAAAATCAAGAAACGAATCATATTAATATGGCTCACTTACTTGGTGTTTCAGTATTATTATTTCTAAAGATAAACAATATTTAAGGAAACTAATGTCCACAGTTAGGGATGATTGTCTGTGCTTGTTTGAGAAGTAAAACTTAATCCAAATAACAGTATTTATTCCAATGTCATTATCGGATCAGAAACTATTTAAATTGTATGCTACGACTGATTTTTCTGGTTTATTAAGATAAAAAGCGTCAACTATATTATAACTTTAACACATTGACTGCAGTAAGGTTAAAGAATGCATAAAAATGGAAGCATATTTATATGGCGGTAGGATACATTTGTACTTTTTTACGAAGTACAAAATAATGTATTTCATATGAAATTGGCACACAAACTGGCCAGAACAATACATGCAGTAAGGCATAAAATAGTAGCACCGTAGCCTTAGTTCGTTGGGTTGTAACCAAATAGCAATTCAATAAATTATGAATTTTTTTACAATCAACTGTATGTGTCGCTCACCAAGGAGAGATATGTCATTGTTGGTCTCCAGTGGTTGACATGTTCGTCAATAAGATATATTAAAAGTATTGAAAAAATAATAATTTAAATTCATTAATTAGCGCGACTGTTTGAATCGGTTCCAACGTGTTTGTCTTTCTTGAATTTCTTTAACAGGTAAATTTGATAAACATTTTTAACATGTAAATTTCAACCAATAAAGATTGCAAGTTATAATATGTTGGCACACGTTCGAAGTAGGCCTGAGATAAATGTATTATTCAGTAGTCTGAATAATACATTGGTCCACATTAAACCATATTTTGTATACACGGTTACAATGTACACGTACCTGAATATTACATTTGTCGGTCACAGTTCCGTTTTTCAAGCTATAATTGAATACCCGTCATTGCAACTTCCATGCTTTTCCTGTATCTGTGATAACGCCTGCAAACACGAAAATAGGACACTTTTATTAGTTATATTGACATAAAATATTGAAAATCTATCAAAATTAAACTGTGTCAATATTTAGTGTCAGTTTTAGTGTTAATTATACAAAAGAGAATCAGAAAGATTTGTTCACATAGTTTTAAACTGTACACCGACCGATATTTCACAGCTGATTAGTAATAAAGTATTTACTCATTTATCTATATGAGAAGATCACACTTCACGTTGAATTAAACTTTGATCCCTATAATTTAAGCTATGTATTATAGCATATCTATAAGCATATGGAGTTTCTGATATATAACATAAACATGTTCTCATTTATATCAGTGGTGTCCACCTAAAGATTTAGTCAATCACGTCTTAAGACAGCTATTATCATTATCATTAATATCATTATATCACCATAATTATCATTAATATAACAGAGTGCGTTTTAAGAACGCACTCTGTTAAAAATGTGTGGTGAAATTCAAAGCAAGACGCCACTCCCACTCTAATATGATTACCAAAATTACATCCGTTCTTAGAAATAATTTTGCTTCTTGACTCTACTTCATAGATTCACAACTTATGTACCCATAGAATACTATATGTGTTGTATGCAATCCTCTTTCCTCCCTCTATTGAAGGCTTATGAAAAAGACTGTGCGCATGCGTGAATTACGAGTTTGTGATAAAACAATTAAAAGTTATAAGTAAAAATAAATACGGCAATAAATAATTTTTAAGTAAAAAAGTTGCAAGTGGATGGATATTTATTGGAAAAGTAGATCTTGTGAAAAATTGGTGACTATCACTCAACTGTATTCTCAAAAAACACCAGAGCAGTGTTTACCTCTTGAAAGTTTATTCAAAGGTATATACAAGACTAAATACGGATACTTTATAGAGAAGAAGTTAATCATATAACTGACATAATAAATATGATTTTTTATTTTTTATATACAGTATATAGAGGAAGGTGCTTACCAACTTTTCTAGGAATCAAATCAAAATACAGAACTGGTGGTTTGTCATGGAATTCAGGCGCATGGAAAACTTCTCTCGCCACATCGCCATCATTAATCACCACTGAATAAAACTGCCGCAGACGAAGTCTAAAAAATAAATCATCAGAAGTATTCATACATTCATTCATGAATGTATCAATACTTCCAAAATGTCGTGATGGTTAGAAAAGTTAACAGAGTAGTACAGAGATAGTTTTCGAACTACATGATAATGTAGATGGAATACTTTCACACTTATTCCGACGATTGGGACGAATGCGACACAATACTATTGAAATACATTATTCTTCATTAACAGTGGCATAACTGACTTAACGAAATGCTATCTCAGATTTTATGTTTGGAGGTATACTGTTCGTAGAGGCTTTTCTGAGGTCAATTCATAAGCGAAAACATTGTGGAGAATCGCTTGCGTCTTAGCATTCACCCAACTGGATTATGGAAGTGTCGCAAGGTATTATGAACTAATTAGGCAGAATAATCTCAACCAGAGAACGTTGAGTCCACGTGATTCAAATCATGGGAATTAGGTGCTCCGTGATCAGGTCAACCAAAGAGCATCAGTGATATCCTTTTCGTATGAAAGACCCTGGATTCTAGGTTTCGAATGAAAGAATTTTAAAAATCCTTAAGACACAGCTTGCCATATGTCGCGATAGTCACAGATGCAACCCTCATGGATAAACGTGAAATACTTATAAGCACACAAAGTTATATTGATCAGTTGCTCCGCTCAAAGGTGACAGTTGCTACTTACTCAAAATCATGTCGTTAGTCTTGCTCTCGTGTGACATTCTCGCTACTATAAAGCGCTGAATGTACCTTAGATCAGAATCTCTACTCTCCAGTCTGACTTATGTAATTTCATATCTCCATACCATCTCACTATGAATATGATCGTGCTAATATTCAACTGGATGATGTTTGTAGAACTGTCACAACAGGGATTATTAAGGAAACGTTATGTTTAATGGAAGAGATCCAAATGCTTGCTTCACCGAGTAGGTAGCTTTTCGACTCTTCCTCTAACAGGCTGCGCGTAGCAATCCCACTACAGACAGAGATATTTGGATATTTGTGAATGCTTTAGCAAAGGAGATGAATTTCATCTTCCAGTATAAAACCACCTTCTCCCATTTTTTTCCGAGGCCTCTAGTTGCTTGAATAATGCTCCACGTTTGGTCTCTGGGGAGGAGTTTCTAGATTATGTAAAATAGTAAATAACAATCGGAAAAAATAGGAAATTATTTTTTAAAAAATGTGGAAAACTTAGCAGATACCCATGGTGCTAATGGACTACACTTTTGCAGAATTTCATGAGTGAAAATCACACAAAAAGAAACAACAACAACAATAGAATGATGCTAGCACGGATCATTCCAATCATCCAATAGCCAGGACGACTAACCGTCATAACTTTCTCCTTACAGCTCGTACAACAAACATGTTTATTGTTGTTGTTGTTGATGTTCCATCCAGTCGATTTCGACTCTTGGCGATCTTGTAACCATAGCTCTCCATTCCGTTGGGCCTCTCGTCCTTTACTTCAGTAATTGTAAGTTCAAATTGGTAAGTTCTTTTGTTATTCCTTCAACTCTTTTTTCAGTCTTCTTCTCTTCTTTTCATTCCCTAAATTTTCCCCAACATAACTGCAATGATTCATCTGCTCGCATAATATGTCCAAAGTACGTCTTTTGTTTAGATCATCGCCTCCAAGAAGCATTCTGTCTTTGTACTCTTTAAAACCTTCTTATTGGTCATTCTTGCAGTCCATGGGATTCTTAATAGTCTCCTCCATTCCAATAATTCAAACGAATCAATTCGCTTTCTATCTTTCTTTTTAATAATCCAGCTTTCACATCCATACATCACTACTGGAACCATTTGTAACAAGATTGATCATTCTGGATTTACGACCAGAGCAACTCCACAGTATATATTACAAACAACGATAATAATTATCTCGTAGCTTTAGTTCGGATGCCATTCAGAATGGGATAAAATAATCGGCCATCGTACCGCCATCCCTGCATAGAACCAGAGGTTGCAGAATAAGCCTCTGTTTGTGATGTCCTGTTACAAAGCCAAGGTTCGAATCCTGTCTAGGACAAGAAGTACGTTTATCAGGGAATTTCAACCGGTCTCATCCGACGGATTTTCCTCCCAGAATCTCTGGTTTTTAATCCTACAGAATAGGAAAACCGGCCACGAAATTTACAGGCCTCACAGTCATAGTTTCTTCTGTCGTAAATCCAGGATAACCAACCTTGTTACAAATCTTATATCGGTGTGGGTGAACAAGCAGTTGAGAGAAGTTATTGGTGTAGGCTGGGCCGGGAGTGATTATAGATTCATTACCTTTTTCTGCACTAACCTAACTATCTTTATCCTCAAGATTTTGAATTGAATTAAACAAATAAGCAACTAAGGATTGCGAAGACTTGCAATCTGAAGTAATACTAAACTGATTATTCAAAATCGCTTATAATCATTATCGTGAACGCTATCAGGTTGGTCGCCAGATAGTGCAGAGGACCGAACTCGATAATAACACATTTATTGGAGGTATGCCAATCAGGCTGGCGAATAGTGCCTGGAGGTAGACCGGGTCAATGGAACACAGGGCACTGTCCCAGGCCACACTTGGATGGGAGTCTGAATACACCTTCTGTGTGAATTATGTACACAAGTCCTTCAGCACAGCTGCATGACACTACTCTTTATGTTTCCTGAATCAACCATTCTACACATGAAAGTCAAACATAAAATCAAAACCTTATCACTTTTTTTTCTAACAGAACTTCAACTGGAATCATCCATGGCCACAAGCCCAACTCTGTACAAATATTTGTACAAAAGAAATCAGTATACAATGTTTTCTCTCCACAAATTACTGTTGAATCTCAGAAATTCAACAGTTAATTTGTGATCCCAATATGGATTTCTCCACTTTGGTTCTACAGTTGATCCCTTGCTAATCTTCCCCACGTTTGGACAAAGACCATGGAAAGATTTGGAGAAACCATGTTATCGTTCTCGATACCTCAAAAGCATTCAATTGTTTCTAGCACACAGGCCACCTAAACAAGCTACCATCTCAGGGCCTCTCTATTGTACTCCGCGATTGGATTACCAGCCTCCTCATTGCCTGTAATGGTTAATGGCTTTCTCTCATCAGATTTTTCCATTAATGCTGGCGTGCTCTACGGTTCTGTTCTATCTCCATTATATCAATGACCTCTTTCTGACATCAAATCCTGTCACAACTTCGCCTACGAAAGTACTCTCCATTCCTCTTCACGGATGAGGAAGAGGAATAATGTAATTGGAGAAAAAATGGAGAAACTAGCTTTTAGTACTTCAAGGATAGATGTCTCAAAATCTTCCATAACGAGTGACTTAAACAATGACCTCCTCAACTACCTCAAATGGGGTGAAGACAACTAAGTAAATTTCAATGCTAAAAAACTAAAGCCTGCCTTATTACCCTCAAGAAAAATCCTACCTCATACGCTCTCATTTTCATAATGTTCCAGTTTCCTTTCTTTTCTCTTCTTGGGATGACTGTCACGTACAGTTTATCATGGCATAAACATATTGCCTACATAGTCTCTTAACCCCTAAAGCATCTCCTAATACGAGTAATTTATGTCTCAGATCCATCCAACTTTGTAGTACTGTTCCCACATTTGGTGTAGAGCACCCAAGATCCCTCTAAGTATTCTTGATCATAATAAGATGAGGGTAATCCGCTTAATAGATGATCTTTCCCTCACAGACTCACTTCAGTTACTTTATCACAGGTGCTCTGTTTCGGCGCTTTGTTTTTTCTATAGCTACTTTCATGGGCATTGCGCCTCTGAATTGGCTGTTACCTTTCCTCCACTTTCTGCTAAACATAGAGGGAGTAAAGCAGCCACTGGTCAACACTAATACGCTGTCCAAATCTATACACCCCGAACTAAATTCTCACCATTTTCCTTAATTTCATCTCTATTATTTGGAACAATCTTCCCCCATACTGTTTTTCCCACTGAGTACAACCTCCAACTCTTTACGAATATATCAATAGGCTATTTTTCCTTAATCACTTTCCCACACATGGCACACTGCTGTGTTATATGTCTTGTGACCCCATTTGTGAGATCAACATAAAAGAAAAACATGAAAACATAACTGATCATTCTTTAGCTAGGAATAATATAAAATTATTTTACCTGAGTTCGTCATTTTTTTTTATTATTTTCGTTGATAATCTGATTTGCGAAAGGTGGTAAAATGTTTTAGACAAACCTGTAAATGGAAAAAGGATTTGACATCATGTAGGTAGTCTAGATTAAAAGCAGTTAAAAGAGGAATTAAAGAGGAAATCGTTAAAAGAGGAATTCATCAGGCTTTTCCCAATATTTTAAACGATGATGTATTTCCCAGATATTAATTATTATGAAGAAATGTTTTGGAATGTCAAACTCGCCAGCGGTAGTATCACTGAAAGTACTTGAAAAAAGTAAAGTATTTTAATATTAGTATTATGCGTCATTAATTCACTTTGTTTCATTGAAATGAATATAAAACTGACTTAGATAAAAAAAAGTGCTAACAAGATTATCATGTTTGTTTGTAAGATTATCATTTCTCTCCTAATTATAAAAGTACTAGCTTTTTTTCCTCAGGGTTGTGAGGTGTTATGTTCAATGATGGTCTTGGAAAGACCTAAAGAAAATACTTGAATGATTTTAAGGAATGGTCAGCTCAAAATATCCATAATAGTTTACACTACATCAATTCTTGAGCAGTTTTAATATTCTTATTAAACTTAGATGAAAGGGTTGTGAGGTGTTATGTTCAATGATGGTCTTGGAAAGACCTAAAGAAAATACTTGAATGATTTTAAGGAATGGTCAGCTCAAAATATCCATAATAGTTTACACTACATCAATTCTTGAGCAGTTTTAATATTCTTATTTCATTTTATGCAGCATATTTTTATGCGACTCCCAGCAACAAAAGTTCCTAAACCTAAAATATTCAAACTTTAATTATCTAAGATTATAATTGATTCTTTAGAGTGCTGTTCTATGATGTTATCATTTTCATCAACATCATCTTATCAAATTCATCACTACACTCATCAAGAAGTTGTTAAAGTCTTAAATTTTGCTGTTCATTAATCCACCACTCCTTTTCTACATTCCTTCTTTAGTTCTAAAAACCATCTGGTGTCCAGTTCCTTTATAGCTTTCATCTAAGTTTATTTTATTTTTTATTTTTTTTACATAATCTGGAAACTTTGTCCTCTGCCCTCCTGGTAAACCGAAACATTTTCAATCTGTTTTGGATCTCCAATAACAATGGCCTTGTCTCTCACAGGAAAATGGCATTCATTTTCCACCTAAAGACAATCCCAAGCATCTAAGTATAAAACTGTATTCGAACTCGCAGCTTGGAGAGCAGGTACACATTTCATCCAATAATATGTACCAGAATGTTTGATACATATTATTTATTTATTTATTATAAATTTACGAGATTCTCTAGGTAATCATATGAGGTATTTTTACATCCACCAAACTCACTAAAACTAATTAGTGAGTTTGATTGGCTCATTAATCACTATTGGGAAGCACACCCTCTGTACAAAAAGAAACCGAACTTTTCGAAAATAGAAGAAATTAGTGGCGCCACCTGTTGTATCGTTCTTGTTGTCGAAAGCTGCAACCGTCATTAGTGTTGTGTCAACTGTTAATGACATTTGTTTCATTAGAAGCCGAGTTATAGTGCCAAGACTGACAGTATGATTTGACGAACCGTCGAAAAATGAGTTTCAAACAGAGAGCTGCGATTGACTTTTGTGTTAAACTTGGTAAAAGTTTTACCGAAACGCATTAAATGCTTTAAAAAGCATACGGAGATGAATGCTTATCCCTTACTCAAGTTTACGTGCGTTTTAAGCGATTTTAAAGTGGTCGTGAGACGCTTGAGGACGACGAAAAGCAGGCAGTGCAAAAACTGGAATGAGCGAAGTTGACATCCAAAAAGTGCGTGATTTCATCAAAGAAAACCCGAAATCGTCGGTGAGATTCATTGAAGATGAATAGGGGATTACAAAATCAACATTTTGACCGAGAGTTTGGGCCTTCGTAAATTGAATTCGCGATTTGTTCCCCAGAAGTTGACCGACGACCAAAAAAATGTAAAAATTCAATTTAACACTGCAAGGACCTAATTAAAACCTCTCGTAAGGACTCGAACTTCCTTGAAACGATCGTTACAGGTGACGAAACGTGCGCCAGAATGCTGAGTGGAGACCACCAGAAGAGGGGCATCCGAAAAAAAGTCGCTTGGAGAAGGAAAAAGTAAAGACAACGCTGATTTGTTTCTACGATTCCAAGGGTGTTATCCACAAAAAATTCGTTCCCCCTGGCCAAATGGTCAATTGTGAGTTTTATCTCGAAAGTTTGAAGCGATTGATAGCGAGAATTCGTCGCGTACGGCATGAATATCGTGATGCAGGCAGCTGGTCGCTTTTGCACGATAATGCACCATTTCATTATTCGAACATTGTGGGACAGTTTATGAGCAAAAACCAAGTTTCACCTGATTTAGCACCCTGTGACTTCTTTCACTTCCCCCGACTTCATTTGCCGTTGAAAGGAAAGTGATACGACACCATTGAAAACGTTCAAGCGGCAGTAACCACGACCCCCAACAGTATCCCTAAAAACCAATATAAAAAAAATCATTTAACGAATTAATTGACCTGAAAAACGCTGTATCTAGGCTGAGGGGGAGTAGTATATTGATTGAAATAAATGATTTGAATAATTATAACTGGTGTGTTTTATTTTCTATCAAATGTTAGGTTTCTTTATGGACACAGGGTGTAGTTATCAGAAAAATAACAAACGGGGAATTTAACTTTTTGTTTCTGTTAAACTAGAAAAAGAACTATATTCTTTTAAAGAAATCCAGTATGATTTATTTCTGGTATGTTGCAAACAGTGTAAGTTGAAATCTGGGATTCTTAATTAATATGGTGTTCGTATAAATGTCCGGTATGGTTTCGTAATCAATATTTTGAAACTGAAATTTTCATCCAAGTGACAAAAAAAAAATTTTTTAATTAATAAATAAAAGAAAGCCTAATTATATATTTATTGTATTCTATCAAGGTAAAAGAGCTAACTTTTAGAAGTTTACAAATGATAGCAAAACTAAACTAATAGGCACACTGTTTGTTCAAAAAACCTCAAATTTCATCAAATATCAAGAGCCCAGGAAAGTAGACATTAGTATGAATATGAAGAATGAAATACAAATAAATAAATAAATACATTGCGCTAATACAGCGAACATAACAATTATATATGCAGTGTGTGTGATAGCCCATTAACATTTACATGACCTTCATTAAATACATGTCAATGACAAGCACACTGTTGTAATGCTTCCAGCAACTGCCTAAAATGTTGACATTGTAAGTTGTATTACTTCATCCGTTCTTGTTTAGATGACGTACTTCCTCGCATTCAAACACGTTATTTCAGTGAAATCTAGTGAATAACAGAGTGAGAAAGAAACCTGTGAAGTATATATTCATCATCCAAATCTGAACAGAAATAACTGTCGAAATTTTTCTCTATTTGGGGAAGTTATCCTGCTCAATGTCCCATCTCATGAGTGAGAGGTTGGATATTTTCTTGATTTCTAATGGATACCGATCACTCCTAAATTCAAAATCAGGTGTTATTATTAACACGCACTCCGACATTTTAAATCATTAATTTAAAATGAAGTAAACTCCGTATCTAATTCGATTCTTTTAACTATTGACATAGTTTTAAACTGGAAAGTTGTATTTGATCTTCCAGGCTACGACGTTCATTGCATACTGCATACGTTTATGAAGCAGTTGAATGTTCTACATATGCATCCGTTTATACTTATGAGTTACAATTATTCCAGATTTTCTCTTGTAATACATTTTGGCGAAGTGATTTTGATAACATCACTATAGGATATTTCAGTAAAACAGAGGAGTAATAGAAATATATTTATTCATATACCTTCAGCTAGTCATATCATAGCTTATGGATAATTCATTGTTGACTAGTTCACAAAGAAAATCTTCACAGCAGCAAACGTGAAGTAAACTTTAATTCATATTAGTAAACATACAGTATATACGGAATATGGAACAGGAGTAAGAATATTTCATTACCGATAGTCATAGTGGGTTTGAAAGCTACTCTAATGTCATGAGAGTTTTGTAAATTTGCGATTTTGAGGAGGGTGTACCATAAAAGACACATTTTCATAATATTTAATATCTATTCTAACAGATTTTTTTTGCATTTTCTTTTTTTTTTCTGGTATTTCTGGTGAAGCATATGTTTCTCTAATAAAATTGTATGCATATTATTCAACTTAAGCGCAAATAGGGCAAGGGAAAATTAATCATATACCTAGCATAACAGCAATGCATACACAAAAATGTGTTTGGGTTTATCAAGGTATTCAGTACTACGGTAACATTCTCTGGCCACATCGCCAGAAACATTTGAACGTGTTCATCAAAAGAACGAAACCATTGACTCTTACTTCCTTGTTCGTACATGTCGTGTATGATATAGGAATATAAATAAAACTTACAAGTACTTATAATTATTATTATAAATTAGAAGGAGACCTCTCTCTTAATGTATGCCCTTAGCTCACTCATGTAGGTTGTTACCTGCATTCCTCCTCCTACATGCACCACATATCACAAAAATTAGATGTTGTACATATGCTTAAAAAAGGATAAACTCTATTAGAAGAGACAAAGAAAAAATTGAAAAGAATTACGGTCTCTACTTCAACTACTGGTGAGCAACGGATATTCTAAGAAAATGATACAACGAAAAAGTATTCTCTACACTAGTTCCACAAAATTAAAAGCTAAGCTAAACTAAACTAAAAGCCTTTGAGATGTGGATCCTCAGAAGAATTCTTAGAATCCCGTGGACTGCTAAAACAAACTAAAAACTTAGACATATTAAATAGAAATCTGTTAAAACTATTAAGAAAAGGAAAACCACCTACCTTGGTCACATGCTAAGGCATGAATCCCTACAAAAAACACTTCTAGAAGGAATGATATAAGGGAAAAGAAGAAGAGGAAGACAGAGAAGAGATTGTAAGGGAAATATTAAAGACTGAACCTTTTTGTCCTGAAGAATGCAAACGAGAAACACAAAACCGTACATGGTGGAAACTCATTGTAGTCAACCTCCTGGAAGGAGATGACATCTGACAAGACAAGAGCTCCACAAAAAAATTCCTGCCATTCGTTAAAGAACCTCAGTTTCCATCCCTCATATTGGTACATCTTCCTCAAAATGGCTAATCTACAAAGACATTTGATTAGCTTTCAAAGCCATAGTGACTATAACAGCTGTTACATTCACCGGAGGGCCACAACTCTTTCTACAAACATCTTGAAGCTTATAATATTCCATGTTCTTGTGGCCTTTCTTATATAGCACACACACACATCTAATAACAAAATAAGACAAAAAGAAAGTAGTGGAGACTTGAATAATAACAGAGAAGACAGATCAGGCCTAGCTTTCCACTTCTCACCCCAATATTAACAGTGAGTGCTATGTCTGGAATAGAGCACAACTGCAATGCCCGCAACAGGAAAGAATCTACGACGGTTATCCAATCATAAGGCACACTCAACAGAAACCAAGGAGTGATTAGATGGGATATTTGGAAGTCGCTTATTACATCTATCCGTACCTCAGATTTTAACTTCACTATCAACTGTCGTGCACAGCACTTACTGAACGATGACTGTGCCTTGCAGCTTCCATGTTCAGTGTGTTTTTTTTTTGTTCTTGTTGTGTTTTCATTTTCCTAATTACCATGTAAAATACATTTCTATTTTAATGTTCACACGAATGTTGACAAATGCCTTTCTTTCGGTGTTTCATGGGTCATTTTCTTTCTCTTTTCCTGCAATAATTATACAGTCGCCAAAGAAGGAAAACGTTAAAATATGCACCTACCATAAATTATTCCTATAAGAGTTAGATTTCAGATAAATTGCAGAATATTTAAATGCAATCTTAATAGTTTATAATTCTCATATGTAGCTGCAAGTGATGCTTGAAATTTTTAAACGTAAACCAAAAAAAAATTACTATCTCTTCCTAACGAACTTCGTTATAATATGATATGCTCGAAATTGTATTCCCATTCATGTACCGTCTCCTATTTTAGAGGTTGACTGCCATGATGTGATTTTTGGTTAACCACCAACGTAACTACATGTGGTGAGGACCCTATCTCTTCCACATATTGTCGTAAGTATTCATGGCTGTAAATCCGTGTCTGTTCACGGGACCGGCAAACTCACCTTTAGTCGAAAGAGACCAGATAAAGGTTCCTCACGACATAGACAGGAATCGAACCCAGGTCTTTCCGACTAAAAGGCTTCGTCTATACTATACCTACTGAGACTGTATGAAATTGTATTACTGGTATACTATTAGTATTATTACTTACTATAAGTGCGTCATTGAAATTTTTTAAGCACCTGTTCATGATATTACGGAAGACTTACTTAAACCGTAACCTTTTCATCCTTCAAAAATGCCTTATTATTTCATCCTTCACAGAAAAAAAAAATCAAACCACATTAGTATTTGGCATCATTTAAAAAAGTATAGCATGTAAACCTCGTGGGAGTATTTTCATTGCTTAGAAATAGGCAATTTTATTAGCACACACACACACACACACACACACACACACACACACACACGCAAATCACAATAACATAATGTGCATCAGGATCAAATTCCCAGTGCCTTTAAGTAGAACATCAGGAAATAGCCAATACCCTACTGAACTAGAAGGCTTTTTTTTTTCTTGATATGCAGTTCAGACGAAATTTTTGTCTGATTTTGCAGTGATAATGTTTTAATTATAGCAAAAATTAAAGACAAAAATATTACTTCAAATTCTTTTGTACATACAACGGAGTAACATAAATAATAAAAGTACGAGAAATTTAAGGACAGGAACAGGTTTTTGTGTGTATTCTAAAACTCTATGTTTAGAGTGGCGCTATTAAAGTGCATATTTATACACGTGTAGCTCATTAGTGCCACTGTTAATTATCCAACTGATCCGGTTGGATACATTTTTGTGAGGCTGTCAACAATAAATTTAACTAAGGTATGTTAGCGGAAGTTTCGAAATAAATTTCTTGCGTGCAGAGACAGAGATGTTTCCAGTTGTCCAGTACAAGAAAATCGAAAGAAATGATCAGTGCTTATCATAGACTATATATTTTCATACCTTCAATCAGTAGTCAAGGACAAACGCGAGTTTATCTATTGTCTGCATTGATTATTAGGTTACTTCATCAATGCAGATTTCAGTGATGTTTTTCCTCATTGAAACGAGTTACATAACTGAAGTCGAGTTAATTTGTATGATTGTTACTTTTATAGTGTTGTGGGGATCGGCGTTGTCGATAGATTTAGCAACCTACTGCTTAATTAGTAACGCCAGAGAAATTGGTATCAGAATCTACTTTGATACTTTTATATTGACGACAATTCTTATTTATTTTAATTTCATTTTTGTTTTATTTTTATTAGTTAGTACTTCAGTATTCAGTATTCTGTATTCAGTCGATTTACAATACTTCATGGGTGGAGTAAAAAATTATGCATTTAGCTAGCTAATTTGTATATCAGAACCAAACGTTATATACTTAATGTTTGGTTCTGATATTATTTCGAAATTTATGTATACCCTCTGAATATTGCAATATACTGTTGTAAATCAGT
Organism: Typopeltis vanoorti; assembly: GCF_054136105.1. Classification (NCBI taxonomy): domain Eukaryota; kingdom Metazoa; phylum Arthropoda; class Arachnida; order Uropygi; family Thelyphonidae; genus Typopeltis; species Typopeltis vanoorti. Next base: position 48,087,733 of record NC_143559.1, read on the forward strand.
TTTGATGTAGATAGAAAGGAAATATGTACTTCATTATTCAATACTACTACTCATCCTCCGTGTCTCATGGCACATTAATCCGACATCAGTTTCTTCCATACCTTTTTCCCTCGCCACGAATTCAGCTGTTCTCCAGCCACCAATTCTTCTTTCCTTTTCTGTCATTCTCTGCCAAGTTAATTTAGACCTTCCACTTTTCTGTTATCTTTCTGCGATCTGTGAAAGCCACTTTGTGCTTGAAAACAGTCAGTGTGGCCAAAAAAAAAAAAAAATTCAGCTGTTATGCAGAACACATCGCGTTTAGTGCTTACACATCTGTGTTTGTTACGTTATGTAACTTACGTCATTGTTATACAAATATTACATCATTCTTGACAGCGTACATTGTTGAACGCTTGGAAGAGAAAGTCTTAGTCTTTGTAATGTGAAGAATGCTAGAATTAAAATAATTTGAAGCTTCTTTTTTCTAATATACTGTGTTGTTCCTCTATTAAACCAAGTGACAAAATGAAATGTCTTGTCGCGTTGTGGATTAATGATGACATGATGTGAAACAATACCACACTGTATTTCAACTATCACCTTTTCCAGATGCCTTTGTCTATTTCATGTTTCTGATGGCTTTTTATACCTGAAGTATTGAAAATGTAATCTTTATTGCAAATTTATTTGAATTTCGCTGTTTGGTCATTGCTCTTTTCATTTAGCAAATTTTAAAGTAATTAATCCAAAGATCCTGAATACTATTAACTTTGGACCAGACAACAATTTTATCTGTAGTATAATACAGGCTGTTTCTTTTTCTCCGTGTATTCAATCGCTATTAATTGTTGCTCATTTTATACTGATGCATACTCTTCTTCACTAGCTTTTACAAATCTGGATGATGCTTGCCATTATTTTAAGTTTTGCTCTCTTCTCCAACTTTTCTCCCACTGACACACCAGTCTTATTCGTTTTACCATGGACTCAGGCTATTTTAAACTAAGGGAAGAAACATACAAGGAACATACCGGGGGTCCCACTCTCCGCTGTCGCCAATTGTTTCAAGGAGAATTTTGAAAGCATAGCCTTAAACTCTATTCCTATCCAACTACAGAACGGCTATTACAAAATGTAGTAACCGTTCAAATTTCTACTACCAAATATAGTACAAATGTTCTGCATTTGACCACTTGGGTAGGACTCGTTGAAAATGATCCTCGAATGAACTCCATTCTTATATTACATTGTTTTTCAGTTTTCCATGAACAAAACCTACTTTTTATTTTTCTTTATGTCAGTTGCTTTATTTGGTTACTCAAAGAAGTCCCCACTTGCTGTCCAGCAAAGATATCAGTGCACTTCAAGGTTCACAATCTCTCACTTACAGATTTCCCATTTTGATTGCCCACTTCATTCTACTTGAAACTGTGGACGTTAAAAATCGTGTTCAGTGTTGAAAATTAGAGATTGAATATTACATCTCCCTGAAAATATAATCTTATTAATATTTCAAAATAGCTTGTCCTTTTTATATTCAAACTCTCTAGAGGAACACACAAAAGGCACGATCATCTTGATGCCTTTCCTGCCAATCAAGTATCTTCAAGGGCACATAGAAATACCGCTAAGTTTCAAAGCTCACCATCTGCTAAAACTGCATACTGCGGAAAATTAACGACAGTGCCTTCAGCGATGATAGAAACTCGCTGATGGTCTCGGAATAACGGTTTCTCATATTTTAGTTAGACTGCTGCAGCCGAATTTCAGCTTTGGTGAGTCATGTGACGCTTTGACAAATTCAAGAAATAATCTCTCCAATTTATATTCGTTCCTGTATAAAAGAGTGGTTCCCCATTGGTCATTTTTTCAAGTTAAAGTCTCCAATAACTTTCCAATTCTACGAAGACATATACGGAGACCTTTGAGAAAATTGGGGCTTCATTTTACGTCTTGAGAAGATTTTTGTATTGGACATTGTACCAGCTGCATTCTTTTACGTACGCAAATCGACTCAAGCACCATATTAACTCACACAAACCTCCCTCTTTAAGCATTACAATACGAAGTTACAACGTGCTGTATGCCGGGCTTTGGACAATTCTTTCGAACGTGTCCAATGCTTCAGCACAAAAAAGAACTTCAATTAGTCCAGGTTTGTCGTATACAAAACTTCAATAATCTACCCAAGAAACACAGAACACTTATTCGCCTCCATAACAAACTTGATTAATGCAATGTCGATTCCGGTCAAGAAAGGAGCTAACAGTGGCTCAATCTCGGCCATAATTTCGCCTTGTTTTCAAAGCTAGTGTCCATTCTTCAAAAAATGCAAAAGACAACAAGGAATAGACAACTTTACCTCCCATATATATATATATATATATATATATATATATATATATATATATATATATATATATATATATATATATATATATATATATATATATATATATATATATATATATATATATATATATATATTCAGTAATATTCGGTTACTATTAGATAAAAGGAATTTTGGGGGAATTTGTTCCATGAGTCACTAAAAAACCAACGTTAGACTAGAATATCATAGTCATTAATGGATAAAGGAAACACTACGGTTGTACTTGATCGTTCTGAGTAAGATGAAAATATATCAATGTTGCCGAGGGATCTATTTATTTACTACACCTTCATGGAACGCTTTGGAGACTCAGCCCTAAACTCTTGCACTCCCAAACCTGCAATATGGCTACGCTACGTGGGCCATTGATTGGGATACGCTGGAAATGTTTTAGCACATCTCGACACCAACATCTGAAGATAAGTTTCACCATTAAAAATGAAAACAATAGTCGGCAGTTTCTTATTCCTTAACCTTATTCTTTCCTGTCAACATAAAGCCCAGTTAGAAAGCACATACATCATATGGTCACATCAGGACTTATCTCAGCAATATGGTGTTATCGAAATGTCAACTAATCGACATATAGAACCTTTTACTGAGATAATGCTAGTCAACAGACAATTAACAGAACAACACCCTGAATATTCTGCCCGAATCCAAATAAAATATCAACTGTTCCTTACATACGGGTCAAGAAAATATCTCAAATTTTAAAACCGTCATCCGCTCACCGGAAGATTCCCTCCATTATCTAGACCATCCCGGGGTCTACCACATCCTGGAAAGTTCAGTATTTTGAATAAACAGGAAGAGGTTTCAATATATCTATTACCTGCACTACTGCCGTTATAGAGTAGCACACCGTACTGTGCATACCAGTGACTGGATCCATTGAAAAATAAATGGATCCGATCAGGGAGGGCTCATTGGACCAGTAAAGCCCTCCAATGAAGCCTCATATCAACCGTTCCTTATTATACGGCTATAAATCGTAGAGATTATTTCTAGTATCCGGCTTAGCTTTACAGCATTGACCAACTCTGGACAAATTCGGCTTTCTTACTTTATATAAAATGTAATAGATCGTTGTTTTGAGATTTTCACTGAGTTTCTCTCACCTCACTCATAGTGAGAGCTCGGTAGGACTGCTTGATCTTGCCTTACATATGCTGTCTGTTTTTGCCACCCTCCTAGTGAGTCTACGTGTGCATATTTAGTGGTATTTCTTTGTGCCCATGACGATGCCTTGGTGGCCAAGAAAAAAATACTGGCATAGTCATTTATTACCTAAATTAATTTAGTTAATAATTATTATATCTAGAATCGGGCACTTCAACATGAGTGAAAATTACCTTCTAAATATTAATTAGCAAAATTAATTAGCAATAATTAGCAAAACTGCTATTTTAGGACTGTGATAAACAAGGAAATGGTTCTCACCACCATTTAAGACATCCGTATTAATCGATGCCTACGGTAAGATTCAATACTACCTCCTGATTGTTAGCAAATAAGCTATCCACTGGGCCAAGTAGACTGGCAATTTGCGCAACGTCAATATTTATGTATTTATTATATTTTATGTAACTCTACTAAAGAAACGTAAACCTATAGCACATTTGTAGTGTGGATGATTAAAAGGATTTTTCCCATTAATTTTATCATTTGTTTTGTATTTCTTAAATTTAATTTTCACAAGATCACTAACCTCTGTTCTAGAGACCAAGCGTGAAAGTTTTGGAACCATTTCAATCTAATAAGCAGACAGGTAGTCTCATCTGTGATCCATTGATGGCATTTATTTACCATATAAATACTAGATGCATAAGACAACTTATCAATAAAGAGCTTCTTTATTAAGACATTAGTATTCATTGATGCCTACCGTAGGATTTATGATTATATTAGATACACTTGATTCATTTGATAAAGCTCATGTTGTGATCGGTTTTAGAACTGAATAAATTTTTAAAAAATAAATAAAGTGGAAAATATAATAAGTTAAATCTGTTTTCTCTCAACTCGTTCATTGTTTTGTTTGTTTGTGAATGCGTAATATGGTGTTTGCACTCCTCAGCGCTAAACCGCCCAAAAATAGAATTAAGTTCAAGTCTAGTCGGCGACTAGAGGGTGATTTTCTAAGCTTTTTGTTCGACCGTTTCCCGAGTTGATCGATCTCTGGCACTGTCAAGCATTTTTTTTTTCTCCCCTTTAACTCAAGAAAATCGAACGAACAGCTCACACTATTTCAGATATTAAAAAAAAAAAAATGTTGTGTTAGGATTAGGAACCACGAGATGGTGGCACTTGTTGAGCCGTCTCTGCACTACGGGTTGCTTAAATTAGTGATAGCCTTGAATCCGCTATCTCTGAATGGCTACCAGTGGAGATTGAACTGCTAATCAGCTGCCAAAAGTTAGATAGGACTAAATCGGCATCGCCTACTCTCTAGACCAGCGGTAGGCAACTTTTTTTGGAGTGAAGAGCCGTTTTAAAAAGTATATCTGTGAAAAAAAATTTAGGGAGCAGCACGCAGTAACGAGTAACCAATGGTCCGCGGACTGCATGCGGCCCTCTCAGGTTTTTTGTGTGGTCCACGGTGTTTGTTTTGTACGGCAGAATTAGTATATTTTAATTAAAAATCTATTTTATGAATGTTTATTTTTACATGCGGATTTATTTGTGCAGGTTAAAAAATTAAAATATAGCTAAATAATGGGAAATAAATTAATACTTTCTTATCAAAGAAAAAGAAAATATTCCTTATGCCGATCGAACCGAGTATTTGATTTACTATTCAATTGCTCATCACTGCTTTAAATTTAGAAACTGCATCGAAAAATATTATAATTAAATTATTTATTCAGTTTTTTTTCACAGTAACACGTTATCATACTTTTAAAACACAGGGGCGGCATGTCACACGAAATTATATGATAGTTATAAATATTAAATAATAAACAAAGATTTCGTCCTCCTTACAAAACCATATGTATAAAATCCAATAACATACCTATTTCTTTAATTTTTTTTTATTTAAAATATCTTCTTAGTGCGACTTTTGCTGTTGAACTTCTTGGGATAGTTTCTCAATATGCGGCGAATACGCCGTAATTTTTCATTTTCAAACATGACGAAAGACTCACGTTGTTTAGTTGGTTTCTCAACTTACTTTTAATAAAATTCATATTAGAAAATATTTGCTCACACAAATATGTCGATCCGAAAATCGATAGAAGTCCAAATGCGTATGTTTTTAACTGAAAGTAAGTGTCCGGTAAATAATTCCACGTGTCAAATACAATCTGATCTTGTTTTCTAAGATCTTCTATTTCAAACCATTTGTTTGTATGGCAAGGGGTAGATTTTTGTCTCTTCAACTCCTCCAGGTCGGCTTCAAGATTTCTAAATTTTGAATTCCACAAATCTTTGGTTTTCAGGTCCTCTAACTCAAGTTGAAATGCAGCCTCATCAATTCCAGCAAAAGGTGAAAAATTTAATTCGGCAGGATTAATTTCAAATGGTCGCAATAAAAATGACATAGTTGCCTTGTTCTTTCTAAACTCCTCAAATCTCCCATTAAATTCAGATCGCATATTTACCCCGATTTCTTTGAAAAAGGTTAAATTTATGGAATTATTATCAGCTTGTTCTTGTTGATATTTCTCCAACGTAGGAAAATGTAATAATGTGCCTTTCTCTAAGTCTGTCACAAACAAATATAATTTTTGTTCAAACGAAATCACTTCTTCTAAAAGCAAAACTGCTGTATTTCCCTTTCCCTGTAGTTTCTTATTTAGTGCGTTTAAATGGGAAGTCATATCCACCATAAAGTAGAATTTTGGTAACCAATGAGTATCTTCTAACTGTGCATATTAATGGTCTTTTTGTCTTAGAAACAACTTAACCTCTCCAAGGCAGGTGGCAAATCGCATCAACACCTCACCTCTCTCTGGAAAGCGATCTTATTCTATTATGCAGAAGAAGATCGGAATATTCGCAATTGATTTCTTTAAGAAGTTCACAAAATTGCCGATGTTGTAGTGCTCTTGCCATTATTTTGTTAACAATGTCTACAACCAAATCCATCACTACTGTTATCTCTTTTGGAAAAGTTTGTGCACAAAGTATCTCTTGATGGATTATGCAGTGAAAGGAAAACCAAGTCATGCAAAATTTGTTTTTTGAATAAAGAAACAAAACCTTTTTTGTACCTTTCATGCTCGACGCCCCATCGTTCGCAATAGATATTATTTTGTTAATATTAACACCCTTACTTTTCAAGCAAGTGGTAACAACAGAGTCAATGTCTTCTCCACGAGTTTGTCCTGTAAGTGGCAGTATATCGAGTAATTCTTCCTGAGGTCCTTGAGAGTTTACGTATCTACAAATAAGTACAATCTGTGCAATGTCATCCACATCGTATGATTCGTCACAGGCAATGGAATCCTGGTGTTGAATTTAGATCTATAACCTGCTGATTTGTTATATCTTCTGCCATTCGTATAGTTCTGTCCCTTACAATCTTAGAAGATAATGGCATGTCTTTTACTTTTGTAATTATTTCCGCTTTATTTTTAAAATCGCAGAAGAGAAATTCGGACATTTTAATAAAATATTCTTTCACATATTCGTGGTCGGTAAAAGGACACATGATTAACAACTTCTTGAGAAGCCACAAAACTAGCAATAGTTGTATTTCTTGATGCTTTTATCCATTTGGAAAATAAACATTTAGTTAGGTTTACTTTGCGTTGCAGCTCTTCTCTTTTTTCTTTCATCCCCCTGTCCAATGTATCGTGTTTATTTAAAAAATGTCTTTCTATATTTGTTTTTTATTGTTTGAAAGCTTTTCATGGCATATTAAACACATTTGAAATCCTGCTATATTATTTGCTACAAATGCGTAGGTTTCGGTCCATTCACTTTTAAACTCCCGACTTTCTCGTTCTATCTTTCTCTTCTTTGCTGACATTTTAAATACTACAAAAATATTTTTATTTTATTAATATTTAATTTAATGTTACAATATTCACGTTACCTAACACAATCACCAGTAAATGAAAGCACCGCAACTTCCACTACAAAACCTTTACTTATTTTAACAAATTGAGCAGATTTTCAGACACACCTTCACTGTATGCGAAGACAATGGGTGCATTCGGACAGGTAAGCGCTACCGTAGCGCTACTTGTGATTTTGGTTTAATAAATTAAAACAACATAAAACATAACTTACGTTTGATTATTTAATTAAAACTCATGATTTTGTATTGCAAGGGTTATGTTTCTCATCATATTGAGATGTAAAATCACATAAGATTTTATCTTCGAAAAAATATATTCTACGGGATTACGCATGTACGAATATGGTGAAAGTAATTTTAATTGGCATGAATAATTAAAACAAATATTTGACAAATCAGTGGGTTTATGAATTCTTGCATTATCCATGATAATCCAAGACGAATGTAAAGAAGGATTATCGCGTATGATTTCAAAGAGTTCAAACATGAAAGTATTAAATTTTTCAGCATCGCATGTACTATTTTCAATAGTGAAATATCCTTGACTTAATGTAAAATGTCCTTGATTTATTGAAAATGCTATATTTAGGGTTTTTTAGTTTCTAATTTAATAAATAACATTCGTTTTGCATTATTCAAAAATAGATTGTTTAATAACGAAAAGAGCCACACTTATTCATTCAAAGAGCCGTATGCGGCTCCGGAGCCGCAGGTTTGCCGTACCTGCACTAGACGGAATAAAAGGCGTTAGCCATATTTTTTAAACATTCATAGTAAGTTTTGTATCGATACAGCCCTTTCATCTGCAGAGTAGTTCTTTTAATGGACGAGAGAGGGCAGCATCAGTCACAGTTACAACACCTCATGTTTGAGGATACTCCTGGAAATGATAGAAGTTCGAAATCACGTGTTCTTATTGTAATCCCGGAAGGTAAAATATAATATAAATTATCACGAGAATTTACTTGAGAAGATAAGAAATCAATATTATTTATTTGCCTTTCACCCATTATTCAAGAGCCTTGTTTATGTGTAATTCAAGTATTTAAAAAGTATTGCAAGGACGCAACGAGTTGCCCTAGTGTTGGACTATGTGCTTCAGCGTACGCTACAATTCTACGAAACTTTTATAGTTTTCTATATTCGGTATGAAACTCTTTGATTCCTATCTTTGAGGTTCTTATTCGGCTTTGAAATAATGTGGGATTAAATATCCCCTTAATTTAAATAATGTTACATCGCCGAAGTGAAGCCTATTGGCTCTTTATTTTAAATAGTCTTGTTATTATTATTTAGCAACACGTGAACAAGAAAAACCAACGTTCTATTCTCACTATGAAATAGAAACAATTTCATATAAGAGTAGAAATATAAATATGAGTATGAAATAAGGTAAAGTGGGGAATAAAAAGGAGAGGAAAATAAAATAATAAAATTTTCATAAAATAAGAAATACGCTCACAAAGAGGACTAAAATTGGATTTTACTCGCATAGTGCTCTGCATGATTTAAATCACTTGCGACTGGAGACGGTGAGTGCACACATTGTGATGAATTCATGAGAAGATAGGCCAGTTGGTGTAAGCGAAAGGGTTTCCCCCACTCGATGAATCTAACTTCATGGAGGTCTATAATAATCATAATAATAATAAAGTCTCCGTAGATGAGTGGAAATGGCTTTTGCACTCCTCAGCGCTAGACCACCCGAAGAAAGATGTCGTTAATTTGAATCTAGTCGCCATTTTCTAAACTGTTTTTCGATTTGTTCCTCAGCTAGTCGATTTCTAGCACGGGCAAGCGGGTTTTTTTTCCGCAAAAACTCTAGGATTTTGTTTCGTGTTCTCAAGGAAATCAACCATGAACCCACAGTATTTCTTCAGACATTAAAAACATTGTGTTGAGGTTAAGTAGCACGAGATAGCGGCACTTGGTTAGCCGTCCATTCACTGCGTGCTGCGTAAATTAATGATAGCAGTGGGCCAAGCTGTCTCTGATTAGCTCACTCTCCGTAAATTACATAGGGCTAAAACGGTCTCTCCTACGCACTGTAAGGGCACTGTAAAAACTATAAGCAGTTTTTCGTTTATGATAAAGCGATGTAAATAGTAAAAAGTAAGAAGACCTGTAATTTCTTTCGAAAGAGTCATCAAGGGAAGCCGAATATAACATCGTATTCCATTTATTAAATTAATTCACACTACCTCTATTCAGACTTTGGTTTATTATTATTACAAAGAGAAACCTAGAGAAAATCTATGGTGGCTGTCCTTACGTACCATTGCCGCTCAACTGGAGCATCCGAAATCAACAGTTAGCGATGTGATCATTCAGTGAGACGTTCTGGCATCACTAGTGTAGAAAAATACCCAAGACTGCCGCTGAAAATGATTGACAGAGAAAGGAAGGTGTTAAAACGGATGGCACGCAAAAAACACGGCTATAATCGGCACAGACCATCGATGATGAGTTCCAAAGCGCCAGTGTCACCATGGTGAACACGAATACTGTACGAAAACAACTCCATTCACTGGGTTTCCACGGAAGAGCAATGACAACACAAGCTAAACATCACAATTGACCTGTGGAAAAGGGTACTCTGGGGCGATGAATCAAGGTTCACCTGTTTCCAGTCTGATAGCAGGGTGTGGTTTTGGAGGCAGCCTGGTGAACACTTGTTACCACATTGTGTTGATACCACAGTAAAGTTTGGTGGTGGAGGAGTAATAGTGTGGGGTGCATTCAGCTGATTTGGAGTTGGAGCAATGGTCGTTGTTCGTGGATTCATGAAGGCAACTCAATACCTTGATATTCTAGATAATCAGGTGGTACCCACTGTCGAGTTTTTATGGAATGGACCCCTGTTACTATCAAGAGGACAATGCCCATGCCACAAAGGTGGAGCTGTTATGAAATGGTATGAAGAGATGGGTGTCAAACAAGTGCTCTGACCTGTGCAGAGCCCCGAACTCAAACGCATTCTAAAAGTTCAGTGATATATTCGTATTCTGGCTATAAAATTTGTTAAACTGTCAGACTTAGGAGAATGTCTCCATTTTTCGATTACTCTCCTGAATTCATCTCACTTTCTCCTAAAAGTTAAAACAAGTGTCTTTATCACCTTTTCATCAAAAAAAAAAATCACTTTGAGCATTTAGATAACTGTCTCGTACTTATTATCATTAGTTAAGATAAATGTGATACCGTTATCTCCAAGGGCGTTTTTAAAAAGAAAAGTAATAAAGTACAAAAGATTGCAGATGTTAGCACTGCATGAATTAAAAAAAAAAAGATTTGATTCAGTAAGTATTTACAAACGAGTCAGTAAATAATATTTTCGCTGCTACAAATATTGTTTTATAATTGCAGTTTATATTTCTTGTGTATTTTTAGGATTAAAGTTTGTGTTAAAAGTTTAATAGCTTATTAATTCATAAAAGAGTAAGCGTATATTTTATCATGTACAATTAGTGGAAAGTAATGAGGCATTTTCAAATTTATTCATAATCATCACAAGGGTACTCAATGCGTAATTGAATAAGAATTCGATATTTCAGTCAAGAATTCTGATGTTCTGAGTAAGCCTGTTGGATTCCGTCAAATGTAGTAGGTTATATTATTGGTTACCAGAAGTCTGTGGCAATTTTTATAACCAAATACAAATTATCAAGAAAGCATAGATGATTCTGTGGATATATGAAAATTTTCAGAATAACCCTTCACTTTTGAAGTGAATTATTCAAATTGGTAAAATTAATAGTTAAATTTAAATGTAAATTTAATAACTTCGGTAATGTTTTTTTTTTTTTCATTTTGCATAAAATTAACCAGGCAGCCAGTAGTAGGTGAGCTAACACTTGTAGAGCATGTTCTCAATACTCACTTACTATCGGATAAAATTCACTTACTCTCAGTAAGTCATTAAACGTCATCATAAAACCTGAAAATGTTTTGCTTAACGTTTGCTTTTCTTGCTGTGTTGCATAACGATAATCCAGTTAGTACATTATTATTAATAACCGACTTTCGAGTAAATGAAATTGTGTGAAATTGTCCTTGGGAGAAACAACTGTGTGTGTGAATGTATGGGTGGGTGGGTGAGTGTATGAGACAAAGAAAGTGATAACATATGTAAATATTAAGCTCCCATCAAGAACTAAACGAATATAATGGAAAAGCAAACCCAAAATGAAATTGGATAAATATTTCTTTTTGTAAATTTCTTCAACACAAATTGAAACAAAACAAAAAGAATTAATTAACTAAGCAATAATGTACACAAGTTCTATAATTAGCATTTCTTCGCACCGGACTTAATTCCTTGGACAACATTTTCTAAATCCTGGGATGGAAACACACTTTGAAGGGTTTTGGTTTATAAGTGGCGTCCAATTCAGCATCAAAACTTGGTAACTTGTTCTCAGGCAATCTTAATTCGAACTTCTGTAGTAATGATGCGACGAAGAGAAATATTATTGTTTTGCCAAAAATTTCTCCTGGACATTTGCGTTTACCTTAAAAATAAAAATTCAAAAAACAGAAATTAGTTTGATTTTCTAACACCAAGATTTTGACAAACGTTTTATGTGCATCGCATTTTTTCTTAAATAAATAAATATATACGATTAACGAACAAGGATGCATTCAGGATATATATATCTACCCTATATATATATATATATATAATGATAAGCCTCTTTATGGCACGTTTTTATGTCGCGTTTGTATGTCACGTTTTTTGAAACGTTTTAAATCTCAGGGGGCAGCCCTGAGTTTCTGGTCTTCAAAATTCGAGTCATCAGAATTCAAGGAGAACCGGACTACCAGTCCGGAACACGGGGAGTTGGGCGCCGTAGGCACCCGGGGGGGGGGGGGCGTAGCCCCTTAATATATATATAAACAGGATCCTACAATCATATACGACCTCCGAATTTGTTAAGCATTATGCACTCTGGTAAGAAACGATCATCGGCCACACCCACAACTGTCGATCTGCTCGATAGAGGGTGAAACGTATCACGTTACAGCTTTCACGTACCACTGTACACGAAATTTGCACCACTAAATACGACGCTGCATGTTTGCTCTACTAATCTCGGGCTTGCATATTGCAGTCCTACCATGAAAATTCCAAGTTGAGAGCCTCACATATGTATGATGTTGCGAAGATTCGAATTCACGTCGATTCCCGGAACCTCGCATTCATCGTGTCGGCTGACGGAAGGCAGTTTTTACAACTTATTCTTCGAACTATCTTACATTCACGTAAGGTGAATGATGTGGTGGATAGTCGACTGCTGGCAGTACTTGCAGTTGACTCCCTGCGCTACCATCTCAGTTTGGTATCACTGAATGTTGATATGCGAAGGGCCAGTTTATGCGAAGGGCCAGTTTATATATATATATATATATATATATATATATCATATATAGAAATCGCTCCGGTAGGAATTCATCCGGTCTGTCCCAGTGTTTTGGACTGCGATGTATTTGCCAGACATTAATTATTACAAATGAATTTTTTCGAATGTCATATCCACCAGCAGTGGTATCACTAAAAGTGCTGGAATAAAGTTAACAATTGCAATATTAGTACCGTATGTTACAAATTTTCGTTTAAAATATAAAAAAAGTACATTGTGATACACATATTGCATATGATTTTTGTATTGTATCTGCATTGAATTAAATATACATATAAATTGTAAATTTCATGTCTTTTAGTGATAATTCTTTCCCTGCTAATTATTACTAATGCGAGTTTGATTTTTCAATAGTTATAGATAAGCAGTGATATCTGCAGTTGGGAACATTCGAGAAACTCGTCGTACTAGAATTTAAAGTTTGAAAAAACAAATTCATTTAAATACGATAGAATACTGAAAGTAGTCATTGTAGAACAGGGATATGGCATGTTGTTAATTTAACTTAAGACAATTTTCTCCAAAATTATTACATAATAGTTTCAGTTGATTTCTGTGTTTCTAGATATAAAGAAATATAAATAAGTAAATCCTCTAAGGTCATTTATTTCCTGAAGGGGGTAGAGGAGTCCGTTTTAGCCCTATCTAAGATTTGGCGAGCGATGGGTGGGGGAGAGGTCGTCATTCTCCAGTTTAGCCAATGATAGATAGCTGGCCCAAAGTATCATGCTATTAGACAGTATTGTTTCCAGACGTATACTGTTTTCCCTCAATTATTTATATAAATATAATGCAAATATTTAGCTAGAAGTGACACAATTTCTGTTATATTGAAAACTAAGCTTACTATTTGAAAGTGTTGAGTGGCCCTATAGTTATGAATCTTTGTGCTTCCATTATGAATGCTTGTATATAAGGAAGGTTTTTGCGATCTTCGAGAGTAACTGTCCTGTTCGTGCCTATGAAGTTTCGTATTTCTTCAGCTATTTGATTTTGAACAACAGGATAGGTACACAGCAGCAAAATGAGCCAGCAAATTGATGTAATTGTAGTATCAGTTCCACCCAACAAAAAAGTTCTTGCACTTGATCCGACAACGAATTCTGAAAGTAAATGTTTGATGTTTTATTAGTTTGTGAGATTATGTTGCATCCAAGTAAGTGCCTATCATACCCATATATTATTTCATTGATTTTAACATGATTCTGACGTTAGTTTCATCTACATTCTCCGCTAATTAGCTCGCTACTATCAATAATGCAATCAAACTAATTTACTAAATTAATTAAAGAAAATAAAAAAAAAATCTTTTCGCTGGTAGAATATTCTTCTAATCAGAGGAGTGAATTGACATCAAAGTGCCATATTTAACATGTAGGGTAGAATTCTGGATATGTTATCTCTCAATGTTATTTCGGCTCTTTTAAAAAAATGTGAATGAATTTGAATGATTCAGTAAAACAAATTTGAACGTGAGAAACAGACACATACTAGAGAAGAATAATTAAGATTGGAAACATTGATTTAATTTACTCTCGAAAAGAAATTCATTCAACTCAGATAGTGATGAAAGCAGTACATCAACTGGGGCAAGATCTTTCTCTCTCTCTGTCTTTCTATCTATACTTGTCTCTGAGAAATGTCATCAGAGACAATGGCGTCATCAGTTGGTATACTTCTTAACATAATATAATATTAATAAAAACTAATCAATAAAATAATAAATACCAAATAAATTGGAGGTTTACCTTCTTCATCAGTTGACAATGATACTTTTCCTACTTCATTCAGTAGTTCTTGAAGGAAATTTCCACTTGCTGGGCTTTGCATTTTCTTGAATAACTGTAACTTTTCGCTTACAGGAAAGAAAGTACGTAGGTATAGTTCTGTTTTTTCTTTTCAAAATACAAATTTATTTCTAATATTTTACTTAAACATATCTGAGGGAAAAGGATTATAAGAGTTTAGCAGAATTTTATACCTCCTTATATAAACATAAGCATTCCTTTTGTATATAATTAAACCTGAATTCATCAGGTTCAATTATATCCATGATAAGGGTATTGAGCAATTTTAGCTCCAACAGTTGATTCCTTATAACATTTTAATTCTACTGGTATTTTAATTTACAGGAAATTAAAATACAGGAAAGTCTGGTTAAATTAATTTCCTATCCTAAAGTTCCAGCTGAACTATCCACCTTCCCCTGTTCGATAGCATAACTCGTTTCTGAAAGAGGAAGCATTCTTCTTGTTATACTACTAAATATATCTTGCACGAAGCATAGATTTATTAGGACTAATTTTTTATCAATTTAATTTGTTAATACATTTATTAAATTCCACCTAGTGAAATAATTTTACCTTTCCCTGGAGCAGTGATAGCATTACTTCTTTCGTTCTCACTGTATAATGTGAGCTGCAGCATCAATGCTGAACATGCAGTTCGATAAAAACATATGAAACACACTTAATCGAAACATAATTTACCAAATGGCAATTCATTGAACGACAGTTCATCGAAAGTATAATTCAACGAATAAACAATTCACCGAATGACAATTTAACGAACGGTAATTCATCGAATGAAAAAATAATCAAATAACAATTCACCGCCTCACAATTCGAAGCGAATCAATGGAGAGAAAAAAATTTAGTTCGTCGATGAAAACCTTTCATAAATCATCGAAAGAATACTTTATTTGAGAAATATTTTAAAATTGTTCGTAACAATTTTAATAATAAATTTGTTAATTTATTAATTTTAATAATTTTAATAATGTTAAAGTTGCTAAACATGGAGACAACGTATGTAGTTGATCAACTAGACTTGTAATAATTATTTTGATCTATATTTCCATATTATTGTGTAAATGCTCTTTCATTGGTGATTTATCGTTATCGAAAAACATTCTGTTATTAAACGATGAACTACAGCCTAAACACTGTAAAAGCTGAATGTGGAAAAGTGTTATATATACTTTTGAAAATGGAAAGATCTTCTGTCTACCAGTGTTCGTAGTCCACACGTGGCAAAGTCTAATGTAAAAGTCATTGTTCGAATGATTTCACATTTGCCATTGCCAGTGAAGGCACCCAAATGCATTTATCTTTATTAATAATATACCTCTGAAATGAAATATGTTCTAGCTAAAATTTACTCCAGGTGTTTAGTGACACAAATAAACTTATCTACGGCTGAGAAGTTCAAAAATATAACATATTACTTCATTATAATAGTTATTTCTCGCTCAACAGTTGCTAACATTATAAAATTCCACCTTATTTTATAAAGGATTCGGTGACAGTTGGGGGACCTCTGTACTGAGAGACAACTCGGTCAGGACAAAGTTTAAAAGGCGTTTTTACATATAAAAATAAAACATCCTGTTATTTTTTGAAGTTATGGAACATGCCAAGTTTGTTAATTACATAAAATCCGGTGTACAGATAGAATGAAGCATATTTCATTCGTAGTAGTTGAATACGGGTGGAATGGCAACACGACGAGAAGATGACTTCGAGAGAGGTTTCATAGTGGGCTTTCACATTTTTGGAATGTCCATGCGTGCCATTGCCGCTCAATTGGAGCATCCAAAATCAACGTGTTGGCGATGTGATCACCAAATGGAGACGTTCTGGCATCACATCACTAGTGCAGGACAAAATGCATGGCGACCGCCAAAAATGACTAACAAGGTCAGGAGTGTGTTGAAAAAAGGATGGCACGAAAAAACCGGCTATAATCGCCACAGATCATTCGTGATGAGATTAAGATCGCCAGTAACGCCGTAATGTGCGCTAATACTGTACGAAAAGAACGACATTTACGGACGAACAGCGTCACACAAGCCGAACATCACAACAACGTACAAAACAACTCGTCTGGCCTGGTGCAATGAGCATGTGGACTGGACAACTGACCAGAGAAAAACGGTACTCTGGAGCGCTGAATCAAATTTCACCTGTTTCCAGTCTGATGAAAGGGTGTGGAGGCAGCCTGTTGAATGCTTGTTACCACAATGTGTTGTACCCACAGTAAACTTTGTTGGTTGATGAGTAATGGTATGGAGTGCATTCATCTAGTTTGGAGTGGAACCACTGGTCGTTGTCCGTAGTTCCATGAAGGCATTCTTTGATATTCTTGATATTAAGGTGCTGCCTAACCTATGGAGATTTTTATGGAATGGACTTGTGTTACTATTAAGACGACAATGCCCATGCCACAAAGTTGCAGCTTATGGAATGGTATAAATAGATGGATGTTAAACGACTGCCCTAGCCTGCGCAGCGTCCTGTAGCAGCGATTGTGGTCCAGGGCAGCACGTAGTCGATCTGTCGCTGAACTCAGTGCAACTTTGATGAAGGAATGGAGACAAATCCTACGTGAGCTCTACCGCACATTAGTGGAAATCCTTCCTCAAAGGAGGTACTCAAAGCCAAAGGTGGACATACCCGATGTTAGGATTCACTGCAGGTATTAATTGTTAATTGCTAAAGTGTCTGGACAATTATGGGTAAGTAGTATATGATAAATAAGATAAAATAACCATAAACTATGCATGTAAGTTAAAAGACAATATAAATGAATCCGATTATGAAATATTCAAGTTTGAGAAGACTCTCGCATACAAAATAACATAAATGATAAAAAGAAGATTAACGAATCACAAATTGTTCCCGTTTCGTGCAAAGTTAAAAAATATTATTAATACATAAAATGAAATAAACCTTGTTATGCTGTGTGATAAAATTAAATTGCCAACTCTTCACATAGAGAAGAGTCTGACAACTTCTTTGAATGCTTACAGTAATCTTTATTCGTTCATTTCTTTCTACTATCTTCTTGTCAATCTTCTTCCTTTTATTTCTTTGGCCAACGTTAACTTGAATTATAGTAGTCTTTGTCATTCTTCTCATTTCGCATTTCGCCCACTAACATTCACATTCGCAGTCTCCTTCTGATCATTAATTTGTTAATTTTGGGGCGACAGTCTTCTTCAGCTTTATTAGTCTTGGCTTCATCTGCTGTTGTTCTTTCTTATATTCACACCTACTTTTGTTTTAATCCATCAGTTCAGTTTTTTTGGTCGTAAAAGTTTAAAAACAAGTCAGCAGAGCATTTGATGTGCGACCGGAAGTTGTTGTCACTATTCTGTCCAGTCACCCATTCGTCCTGTTGCCCATTTGCTCTGTTGACCAAATGACTTACTGTCAGCTAGCTGGCTGTAGCCCAGTTATTCCTCAACGTTATAAAAGTATATCAAAATAAAAATATCTACTGGTAAAAGTTAACATTTGAATATTCTGTGCAAAAGACTCTTATCATAGATTCCTATAAAACCGGTCATACTAATTATGCTCAAATGAAATATTTCCTATTCCAGCTTTTTTGTTTCCAGAATAACTAAATATAAAATTGTTCATAAAATCGACTAAGAGTTTACCTCATGACAGTTGGCCAGTTCTCTGTGTCTAATCTATATAAAATTAATTCATATTAATGAATTTTAAATATTATTATTAATTAAGGATTAGTGTTACTGCATATCTTGTAACTGCATATCACATCCATTATTCTGACTGATATATGTAAAGTTATAAAAAATGCAGTTTACACCAATTCATTTTGCCTACTTGATGTGCAATAGAAAAGCAAATGCCATTTAATTGTACTTACTTAATTTTCTTATTCAACTTTACTACAAATGGGCTCAACTTAGGAATCACACCAATATTTAAAATCTGGGACACTTTTCCATAAAATGGTAGAAACAAACCGATGCCTGCCTGGAAAGCCATTTTATCCATTGCGTGAATAGCATCATCTAATACTGCCCTTTTAGGATCAGTATAACTAAATCGTTCCCCACAAAGAGCTTGCCAATTAATATTATAAATTGTCTTAGTGAGATGTTCTTTAAAATCAAAGGCTTTCCCATTATTTTCGCCAACTGTTTTCAGAAATATGGATATTTCCTCCTGCAAAATAAACAACATATATTTCAAGAAGGGAAAGATTTATATCGAACATGAAATATATAATATAAGTTAAATCTCCAATATTATATAATATAATATAATTTGGAGATTAACATATTAATTCAAAAATTATTATTACTATTATTATTACATGACACTTCCATGGACTCCAAAGTCCAAAGACTCATCGAAGGAGGGCACCTGCTTTACAACCCTCCGTATCCACCACTTCACTACCCGCAACTACTTTCATCACAGCGTTTTGAATGGAGAGTGGATAAGCTAACCAGGCCGGCAATTATCTGGTTGAATTGTCGTACTACACTGTGGTACATTCAGGTAAATTTTATTGTTTTAGAAAAGTATACAATGTATTATAAATTTTTACATGACTAATACAAACTCTTTTATCATTGGGACACTTTGTGCGGTTTTTGCAATGTTTGTTTTCCTTCTTGAACTCATAATAAATATTTAAACTGTAGAAGAAGTTTATGTGGACAGGTTTGATCATATTTTTATTGCAAATTAGACTGCTAATGATATTTTAAAAGTTGCGAAGGAGATTAGTGGGTTTCGGATAAATCTCTGCGAGTTGTCGTCAGTAGTCTTCTAGAATATCATTTTTCAGGCGGTTATGCAGTGCTTAATTTAAAGAATATGATAGGATCACAAGATTTTCGTACTTTTAATTAATATTTTCTAAAATATCATGCAAAAATGCAATATAGATTGAAATGCCGTGATGATGACAACACTTTTTCGGGTAACATTCTGAATATGATAAAGTTCAGAAATATTCAAAGAAAGTTGCTCATTCACAGACTGGTGTCAGTCTAATTTGATTCTTTTTGTTCTAACTATTCAATGTTGCTATGAATTTGGATTATTGAGCAGATCTTTGATTCACTGTCTGCAGACCACATTAAAAATTACCTGCGTAACATTTGCCAATGTATATACTAGTACAGAATGTGTTTCAATTTTCTTTATTTCCACCTT
Organism: Typopeltis vanoorti; assembly: GCF_054136105.1. Taxonomy (NCBI): domain Eukaryota; kingdom Metazoa; phylum Arthropoda; class Arachnida; order Uropygi; family Thelyphonidae; genus Typopeltis; species Typopeltis vanoorti. Next base: position 48,107,539 of record NC_143559.1, read on the forward strand.
AAAGCACCATAGTGTGGAACATAACAAGTACAGTGCGATATTATATAATAATTTCTTGGTCGAGAATGTGAATATATTGCATAAAACCATGATTTATATACATAATTTCTTCCATTTATATATACCTGAATACTGCATTCGTCCATCACATTTCCATTCTTCAAGCTATAACTAAACATTCGCCGATGCAATTTCCAGGTCTCTCCTGATGCTGTAACAATACCTGTACACATGAAAACAATGCATTTGTTAGTTCAGGAGGAAATCACTGATTACACTTAATTAGTAAAATAGTAATATACTATAATATATGATACTTTACTATAATAAAACTAATTACTAAAATGTTACGTAATGATAGCCATTACGTAGCAATTACAGCGATATTGATCCTGAAAGGAATTTACTTACCTAATTTACCAGGAATCATATCAAAGATCTGGAATGGTGGTTTGTCAAGGAATTCAGGAGCGCAGAAAACTTCTTTAGCCACATCGCCATCACTAATCACCACTGTATACTTCTGTCCAAGATAAAGTCTGTAAAAAAATCACTTGATCACTTCAAATATTCATCCACTTATGCAGCTGACTTTAAATGACTCCATTGTCGTAAGAGTAAAGCATCTTCGAAATTAGGAATATTAACTAACATAGATTATTGCATCTTTTTCGCATTGCTAAATATTCTATTAGATGGATTGCGTTTGTATTTTCTTGCTTTCACAAATAAGTCGATTCTCAGTACAATCTAGACTTGATCCATTATCATGATGTGGCATAACGGACATTCCCGATTTTTTAAGGCTCTATTTGTTAGATGTTGAGAGGTTGGAGATAGTCATGTGTAGAATTTTGGAGGGAACCTATTCAGTGTGTTTATTTATAGGTTATACCATATATGTGTTTATATGTTATACCATACTTACTTAAACAGGCTTAACTAATCCATTTTGAGTTCAGAGCTGACTGCATGAAAGGTGCCTCTACCAATAACATCTGTTATGACCAAAGATACATTTTACATAAACGTTTCTACAATATACAGGTTATCAGGTGTGGTTGTTGTGTTTCCAGCAATGATTATTTTTTCCGCTTTCGTCCCAATAATTAAGTAGTGATAAAAACACAAAAAAAATTGTTACTTTCTTCAGGTGTTTACATGTCGATTTCACCATCTGGTATTCCTAAAAGAACCAGAATCCAGAAAAATAAAAGGATATTTACTGTAATCTGAATAGTCGTTTTAATTCTTATGAGTAGCTTCGGATAAATTAATACCGCACTATGTCCCAAACTGTCCATTTGAAATAAATTACGGAAATTGCATTTTTGATGTTAAATTTTCTAGTGGTTTAGTGGTAATGATTTGTTTAAAGTAAATTTTAAAAAATATCTTCCCAATATATTTTTACATTATAATACTCTCGAAATTTTATCATCATTATCATCAACAAATTCCTGCCATGTACCCTCAAGGGGTGTACAGAATATGATAGTACTACATGAAAAAAATTACATCATTACTAACTTCCTATCTACAATTTTTACTCCAAATCAGTCTGTTACTTGTCAAGGCTACAACATTATCAGATCTTATATTTTTATCGTCTAAGACACTTTGTACCGTATCAATCCACCTATATCTTGGTCTTCATCTGGGTCGTTTTGCTGCCAACCTGGCAGAGAACACTTGTTTTGCTTATCTTTCTTCGCCCATTCTGTTTAAGTGACCATACCACCTGATATTTGCTCTGCCAAAGCATTCCTGGATGCTGACAATGTCAAGTTCTTTCCTAATATCCTCGTTTTTAATATTTTATTGCCATTGATGCCATCTGTTCACAGCTATAATCTTTCACAGTACTCTTATATCTGCGGTCTCTAGTCTTTTGTCAAGTGTTTTACTTCTGACCCAGCTCTCAAATCCATAAGTTAAAACTGGTTTGAACACTGTCTTTTATACAGCTAATTTATGTTCCGACTAATTTCTCTCTTATTCCATATGAATTTATTCAATTGACTTTCTACCATACCAGCTTTGCTGATTCTGTTGTCTATTTCTATATTTAATTTACCATCTTCAGTAAAAATCGTGCCTAAGTAGCTGAAATGTTTCACTTGTTCCACAGGTTCTCCATTCACAACACAGTTGACATTTTCAATGATTCTGCCTATTTTCATTGTCTTTGTCTTTTTATTGCTGACCTTCATACCATATCTATTACAACAGCAATTGAATTTAGTCAGAGAATCTTGCAGACTTATAGCGGATTTATTTAGAAGTATAACATCATCCGCATAAAGCAAAGAGCTGACATTAACATCTCCAATTTTGATATCATGTTTAATACCACTTTCCTTCATGATGTGATCCATATAGATAATGAATAACAGAGGGGATAATATACATCCTTGTCTCACACCGGAATGGAGATTAAACCATCTTCCTGTACTTCCTTCAATTCTAACTGCTGAATTACAACTCGAATAAAGACTAAGTATTGCTTGATATAATGCCCCATTGACACCATATAACTGCAGCGTATTGAATAGCTTCTCTCTTCGCACCTTTCATATGCCTTTTCCAAATCGACAAAACTTAAATACAGATCTCTGTTATATTCCCATGCTTTCTCGACTATTTGTCGTAAAGTGAAGATCTGATTCTGACAGCCTCTATTTGGCCTGAATCCAGCTTGTTCTTCACCAAGCTTTTCTTCCACAATTCTTCTCAACCGTTTCTCAAGTATACTTGCATAGATCTTGCCAGGACCACTCAGTAGGGAAATACCTCTGTAATTCTCACATTCAGTTTTATTTCCCTTTTTATATATGGGTACTATGAGGGCTCTACTCCAATCATCAGGAATTCGTCCCTCTGTCCAGGCTTTCTGAACTATGCAGTGCAGCCACTGTAAGACTTTTATACCACCATACTTCAGCATTTCTGGTCGAATATCATCTACTCCTGCTGCCTTTCCACATTTCAAGCCTTTGATGGCTTTTTCTACTTCAAGTATGGATATGTATTCCTGACTGCATGCCTGGTCAGTGTTTTTTTATCACAGTGCTGTCATCACTGCTTGTTTCATTTAGCAGTTTTTCAAAGTAATTACTCCATACTCCATAAATTACTCGAAATTTTATTACTGATATAATTATTTTAATATACAGATTTATTTTTCTACTCTTTTCATATATATCCTTGAATATGTCAGGAAAATAGTTAAGTACCGTATTTGCTGGCGTATAAGACGCACTTTTTTTCTTTGAAAATAGGTCTCAAAAACAGGGTGCGTCTTATACGCCGATAATCAGTTTTTATTACTTTCATTTCTGGAATTTATCTCTGTTCCGAGTTACGCCATTTCTTTCTTGCTTCCTTGCGGTGTGTGAGAGCATTCCAGGTACGTTAGTTATGTATTCCAGTTACTGGAATACATTCTAGTATTCAAGTTATGGATAGATAACATTTGGTCTAGGCGCTCTGGCGGACTGTTGAAGAAGCCTGCCCTGCTAGTATGGGATCAGTTTCGTTCCCACAGAACAGGTGTTAAAAATAAACTCAAAGAATTGAAAACTCAGTTAGCAGTAATTCCAGGAGGTCTAACTATTCAGTTTCAACCTTTAGATTTCTGTATTAATAAACGATTTAAGGGATTTATGAAGTAGAAGTGGAACATGCATCCAGAAGACTGCTGGGTGCAGTCTTCAGATTTTGAGGATACGCCATCAGGAAGAAGGGAGAGGCCTAGCATCTAGCAAGTTTGTGAGTGGGTCAAAGCTTCATGGGATGCTCTGAAAACTGAGACATTGGTTAAATCATTTAAGAAGTGTGGCATGGTACAGATGGTACAGAGGACAATTTGTTGTATGAGGACTCAGATTCTGATTTAGAAGAGGTTTCAAGTGTCTCTTCATTTAGCTCTGGAGATGAATTTCTGGGTTTTGACGAAGATTAAAAGGTCGATATTCTTTCCTAGTTAGATTAGCTATTTGTTGAAAGTAGATCTATTTATTATTTTATATTTGAAATACCGTAAATTCATTATAATATTCAGTGATAAAGTTTTTTTTCCTAAAAAATGTGCACAAAAAAGGGGGTGCGTCCTATAGGCCTGTGCGTCTTATACGCCGGCAAATACGGGTAATCAGAATTTCTAATTCTGATTACTTAAAAAGTTAACTTCATTCCAAAGTTAGTCGTTTTGAGAAGTTATCTCGTTATTACTGGTTTTAATGTTTCTCAAAGTTTTTCGAAGATTACAATGTGTAATAAATTTTGTTCAGTTATAAAAAGTATAAATATAAATAATTGTGTCAGGTATTGCCTGATACAATTATTTCATTAGTATTATGATCTCATTAGTATTGCCAGTAATTAATAAAGTATCAAAAAGGAAAAAATAGTTTTACTGGAACAAATAACTATTATATAAATACCAATGAAACAACGTGCAATCAAAAATCTATTAACTCAGTGTGCCTTTTAAGGAGAACAGCAGAAGAATAACATTTCTGTCTGTGGTTCGCTGAACCCTAGGATACCACAAAATCTTTTAGGGATACCTTCGAATATATACACCTTTATAATGTCTACTAGACGTAATTGTTGAAAACTGCTTCAGTGAATGAAGAATGTATTAATTTTGATTATATGAACTTATATAGAACAGTTATGCTATTTCTTTAAAATTTCCTAGGTATCCCTAGTAAATGATCATATTATTTGCAATGTTGGGTACGGACATACGAACAGAGAAATCTACTCGTATAGATGCAGTAAAATAAACTGTGACAGATATCTCAGGTGTCCTGGTTATGTAAGCTGAAAACATAATCAGTTCTTATCACTGACTATAATATTTTCATAACCTTCAGTAACTAGTCAAGGACAGAAACGTGCATACGTACTGTTCGACCACAGATGAGGAAACCCTCGACTTCTGAGCATGGCAGAACAAGACGAATCCATTCCGAAAACAGAGTAAGAAATCCGTCTTGTTGGATGAGTTTGCTTATTATTAAACGTCGGAAAATTCTCTTTTATGTTATGAATATTCTAGTTTTTTTTAAAGTGATAACTATTTTGTTTTATGAACAGTTGGAAATTTTTACACACAGTATTAACAAAATTTAAAAATAGCTTTAAAATAAAAAACATTTAACAAAATTTATTTTTAAGAAAGTTTTGTATTAAAAAAAATAATTATTATACAGAAAAACAAAAATCTTTTCAAATACACTTATTCATTCTAAAATTTTAAAATGTAATTTTAAAATTTTAAAATGCCAAAGTGTATTTGTAATTTGTAATTTTAGAATGCCTAAGTGTGTTTGAAAAGATTGTTGAGAGAACTCAGACACTTTAATGTCTTAAACCGATTAATTATTTATGACTAGGTTCTTTAACAAAACCAAGGTTTGAACTATAAAATTTAGAGAAACAAAATGCCTTTATCAAATCCTATTAATCGTCATGATCATCTAAGTCGGTGACATAGCCACCACCACTTACAATAATCACCATAATTCTTTGAAAATTCCGTCTCTGTCCCATTACATATTTTCCAATGAGGTGACATGAGAGCAATATTTTCCCAAGGTTTGAACTACTATACTTTTAATCCCTGTTCTGAAATCTTAACACGTTTCTACATATTAATATCCCCAGATACGTGGCAACGACGAATGAAATTCTTCACTTCTTCCCAAACATAGCCAATAGCATTAATATCAAAATGCTAAAGTGGTTGTCAAACTAGGAATCCATGCTCTTTGAGCATCGTATCTAATTTAAATAGTTTAGTTTTGGGGAGAGTTTCTTATTGACCAAGTTGAGCAATTCAATTTTTCGCATATGTGGGGAATGAGAAATGTTATTTGCGGAGAGCCAATCCATAATGACCTGCTTCCTATGAGAACAATTTGGAACTTTGTTTAATTGGATGGAATGATATGGAACATTATCAATTATAACAACATGTTTGGAATCAGAGTTTCTTTTGCCCTCTTTTTGAAGATGGTAGAATTAATTTGATCGTGGTAATCTCTAGTTCTTGAATTGGCTTTGTAAATTTGAATTCGGTCAAAACCCATTTCTCCAACAACACAAAAAAAATTAACTTTTTGTGTGTGACTAACTTTTGATTTTTTGCAAAATGTCAGCATATTATGCAATATTCTTTTGCAAGCGCTAGTTGGTGGTACTGGGTCTACCATGCAAATAAGTACGAAAAAATTAATGCAAAAAAGCATGAAAAACATTCAAGCTAATACAGCGACAGACAAAAAAATTTGTTTTGGTGAGGAATTCATGCAACCCTTTATCCTTAAAAAATCAGCTAATGCCTTTTTATTCCCACATAGGGAGTAGGCGAGACCGTTTTAGCCGTACGTAACTTTTGGAGAGTGAGTGGGAAGTTCAATCTCCACTGGTAGCCAGTCAGATATAGCTGGCCCAAGGCTATCACTAATTAAGCAGCACGCAGAAGAGAATGGCTCAACATGTGTGGCCGCCTCGTGGTCCCTCACCCAAACAAAATATATTTAATGTCTGAAATAGTGTTAGTTCTACGGTCGATATTTCTGAGTTTACCGGACAAAAAAACCGAGTTTCCAGGAGAAAAAACGCGCTTTCCAGTGCCAGAAATGAACTAACTTGGGAACCGGTCGAAAAAAAGGCTTAGAAAAATTTCATCTAGTGGGCCGACTAGACTCGAAACCAAGTCTTCCTTCGTGCGGTTAAGCGTGGTGTGCAAACGCCACATCCACTGAATTACACAGGCTCCCCCTTAATTCCTTCTACCCTTCAAAGAATTGGCTCTTCTTGTCACTCTGTCAAACACAGAGTGATCGTCTTTCCTTTTTAAAACGATTTCGTTTTAAAAAGGAAAGACACAATTATGTAAAAGATACTTTTACATGATTGTGCTTATCGTGTTTATTGCGAGGAATTTTAAGTTATGAATAATTTATGTAATTAAAGGATTTTAGCAACTGATATTTCATATGCTGAAATTTAAATTACGCGTAATGAGTGATTTTGAAGGATTTTAGCAGCTGCTATTTAATATGATGAATATTAAGTTATGAATAATAGTGCAACTGGAGAATTTTAGCAACTGCTATTTCATAGGCTCCATTTTAAGTTATGAATAGTGGGATTTTTTGAAATATTTTAGCATCATCTATTTCACATGTTGAATTTTAAGGTATCAATAATGGATGCTATTGAAAGATTTTAGCAACTGTTATTTCATATGCTGAATTTCTAGTTATGAATAATGGGTGTTATTGAAGGATTTTAGCAACTGATATTTCATATACTGAAATGTACGTTATGCGTAATGAGTGATTTTGAAGGATATTAACAACTGCTATTTATATATTTAGATATATATAATATATTAATAGTATATTAATATAAATTATATTAATTTATATAATAATAATTATATAAATATTAATAATATTTATATAATTAATACATAATATATATTATGTATTACTTATAATATTAATACTTTATATATTTTATATATATATATTTTTTTTAATTTTTTTTTATTGATTGCTAAAATATTTGCACATACAATAAACATCTTGTGTGACATTGCACCTTATAATTTTACAGGGTTCAACACTAAGTACTGCAATTCCTACATTGGATTTCAATTAAAATTTTTAATAATACTTTTTTGCCTTTATATTATGTATTTACAACACATGTTCTTCTAATATTAATAACGAAGATTATACAGAATTTTTTGGATAATTTTTTATTTATTTTTATTTTTTTTTAAAGTTTGAGAAAGAGTGATTGTACATACAAATTTCTGCATTTGCTTATAAGGATTACTTGTAGATGAGTGAGGCAAGTTAATCATGTTAATCAAGTTAATTATATATTAATATATATATATATATATATATAATATTATATATATTATAGTGCAACTGAACGATTTTAGCAAATGCTATTTCATATGCTGAATTTTAAGTTATGAATACTGGGATTTATTGAAAGATTTCAGCATCTGCTCGTTCACGTGCTGAATTTTAAGTTTTGAGTAATGGGTGTTATTGAAGGATTTTAGCAACCGCTATTTCATAGGCTGAATTTAAAGTTATGCATTTTTAATTTAACTTAAATATTGATTTTTAGTCTGCAACTAATGAATAGTTTTCAGAGAAACTATGACCAGGATCCAGGATGTAAAATAATAGTTTTAGTCAATCTAAAAGTAGTAATACTTTAGATTCGCTACAAATTTTTATTTCTTTTAATCTCATTTCCATTTTAATTATATGTGGATAATTTAGATTACTAAACAGGTTTAAAACTGATATTCCATATTTGAAAATCAACTTTGTTCTTGAAATCTGAAACAGCAGTATTGTATACGGGACATATAATATTGTAAGAAAACAATTACTTGTTAGACATAAAAGTATTATGACAAACGCGAGAAAAATAAAACTAAAAATATCATCAGACTTACGAAAATACATCGCCATATTTCTTCGAAAGCTTTTGAAAATCAAGATGTAGAAATCTACTAAGGAACGGCAAATAACCCAATACAGGCAAACCAGTTGGACCAGGTGGAAGGTTTTTGTACCTTTTTAATTGCAAAAAATGTAGCAAAACATACACAAGAACAAATACACACACAGATACTTCTAACATTCCGTATGTATTGGGATCCATTTTTAGCTGAACACAAGTAACCTTTTATCTACATTCACACTTACTCCTAACAGGATACTTTAAATCGATCTTTGGTTATCTGTGACAGTAGATTTCAAACCTCACATGACGTCACTTTGCGCATTAATATAATTGGTCCGTATTTATTTTGGAATTAAATTTGCGATAAGCTGAGCGTTGCATTGTCTTTCTCCTTCGCTCCTTGAAAGTTTTATAGATATGGTGAGCACAGTGATATTTGAAACACTAAATTTTTAAATTTATAATAAGAGTTTTAAAATTAATTTTAATATGCTTAGTGATTGGATTGATATTGTACCTAGAGTCGATCACACGGATGAACGACATTCTCTTCCTGAAAAAACTGAAGTTCAGCCTGCCCTTTCATCGTACCACACGTGCAGATTACATTCTGTTTATTCTCTATAGATCTGTATTCGTTACATCATTATTATACTACACGTTAAATAGACTGTAGTAATATTGTTAAGGAAAGTCTCAGTCGTTTCAAGCATTGATGTTAGCTTCTCTACAATTCCATGCAATATTGATTTTTATCTTCGAATAGTTAGGACAATTTTCTCTAAAGGGCTTCTTATGTACTACAGGAGGTACTGATATTTGGATATTAACCGGAAATAATCCGACTCCAATGTTGGAATAAAACATATCGAATTGTTAGAAGTTCATATGAATCTTGGCAACTTTCTCATTTAGAGAAACAACAAGAAACTAAACCGGTTTTTGCAATGTAATGTTATGGATTGATAGAGTAAAAATAAAAACTTGTTTTTCTAGTAAGCTATTTTGCACTTTATAAAATCAACTGACCAGAGGAAATGCCCGTGTCGAATTGTGCATTAACAATTAAGGTATGTTAGAAAACATTGCACTTTGTATTCCGAGTCCAACGATATCATTTTCTTGAAAAATGGCTTGTTTATTGATGGAACTTAAAGGCGATGGCTTTAACGAATTATTGTGGACAAAAAAGTCTGACTATCAATCTAAATGAGCCGGGATGTAATGGAGTCACATTTTATTGCATATCACTGACCATCATATCAAACTACTTGCTGGTATGTGACAATTTATCTCACATAGCCTCTAACTGACTGAGTTGTAATTTGGTTACGGTTGAAATAATTAAAGCTATAAAATCAGTGTTTTACCTCTGATATCTAAATGTGCTTCTCTGGTCGATTTGTTTGTTTTTACAGAAACCTGTTACTTCTGTAAGAGTGGCTAAAGAGAGATGAAGATAGTCACTCCCCCCCCCCATATTTCAATATAAACATGCTGACATAGATTCAGTTTTCTTTCATTTTTAACGTTATGGAAGGTAATGTGTTAAATATGAAATATAGATTGAAATATAATCATTTGTGACGTATGCAACTTATATAGCTGTTGCTCCAAGAAAAGATTACCCACCATTTAATTGAGACATACTTTTAAAAAACTACTTTTAATTTTTAAAAATTTAACAACTAAAATTAGGAATTTTAATAAACAAAAAATTTAGAGGAAAAAAGTGGAAACCCAGTTTCAAACAAAGGCGCCCATAAAAGAAAAAATGGAAACTTGGCTGTAGTCAGAACTAAGCGAATCTCATCAAGCGGTCTGAAGATGCGAAAAGTACGATCGTTAGTCATTCTGAATATTTAGTTTTCACCATCTGATGAAGACGATGCGTAAGAACCCCTCCTTAAGGCAAGAAATCAACATCAGCTCTCATTAATTTACATCGAATCAACTGCTAGTTTGTAAAGATGATGCACTCCATTATTTTTATAAGTTGTACAGTTATGTGTGATAGCGATGGGATGAGAGTAATACACGAAAGACATTTGAATACCTCTTTACGATACACTGGTTATAGATTATCGTTCATGATCCGAAATAGAAGAAACGATGAATTATTTTAAAAATAGATTTTGTTTTATCATCACCAGTTTTCTGATATGTACGCTGCATGAGTGTGCATGATAGTGTGATAATATAAACGATTAATCTACATTATTACATTACTATTCTCTCTGTGAACAACCAATTTCTATAAATTAATGTATTCCTGGTGAGCAATATTCTAAGATCTTGTATTTCTGCCTTCTAGCACTTTTGCCTCTCGTATTACATATAAATTTATTCAACTCGATCTCCACCACATTAATTTTGCATTTCTATTTTCTATTTCCATAGTTAATTTCCAATTTTGACAAAAAAAAAATGTTTATTCAGAACGCATTTATTTCCTTGTATTTTGAATAAAAAATATTTGTTTCAAGATATTTTGTATACTGCATTAATATGAGAAAAAAAATCAATAAATAAAATAGTCAAAAGGAGTAAAAAAAAACGTATTCATCGTTTGACGCTGAAATTCGCTTTATACGGAAGAGTTATCGAACCCATTGTGGGCCCCTTGTTTAAATTGAGATTCCGTGTTTGCCTTTTGTCCTTTATCAAATCAAATAGATAAAAATAAATCACTGTGTTCAGTTGTGGATCAATGATTAAGGTATATCAGACAGTATTGTTCTTTATATTCCGTTTCAGAGTTCAAGGATATCAACTCCTTCAAAAATGGCTAATTTTATTGGTTGATAAATAAAACTTAATGGCGAAAATAATTGCTGTAGAGAACCTCTGACTATCAATCTAAATGAGCAGGGATGAACTGTATCACAGCCAGTTATTGTTTTGTGCTAACGTACGCTGCTTGGAAAGAAGTTAGCGGATATTATGATATCCGTTCCTCACACTATATTTGTTCCCCTCACTATGGTGTGAGGAACAAACAGTCATGGCGCCCACCTTAACAAGATGTAGGTCCTCTTTTTCTAAGATTACTGCAGTAATCATGCGGGTCATACTTTCCAAAAATATATGATCTCGATCAATGTATGAGGCGAATTTTTTTGAAAATATTTTTGTAAGTTTCATAAAAGATATTTCTCTATAACTTCCGTTACGAATTTAAAAACTTAATCGTGTCTTTCAAATATTCTCTTACAAAATGATTTCGTAGTGTTATTTCTGAAAATATGAGACATCTATAAAATGACCTTTATAAGTAATGCTTACCAGAGATCTTCACTTCACGAGTCTGTAACCATGACTGGATCAACAGCTATTACAAATTTTGCACATTGACTTGAACAATGTTAAAGAATATTAAACTAATCGTTTAAAACATTAAATAATAATATTGAAAACTGCAATTAAACGATTGTTAAATAATATAAACTCATTAATTGGTGTGACTGTTTGAGTCGGTATTCTCTTTGTGGAACTCATTAATGATAATTGGTCAGTAGAAAGGTTTTAATCCCATTTCTGAATTTGTTGGTTAAGATGTTTATTATGACAATTAGGAATGCTTGTGATTACTGACTATTGACTAAATATGCGAGACGAAGTTATACAGCTTCTAGAATATCGTTTCTGATTGGTTAACAATGTGCAATATGGGTTAAATATGCAAAACCCGAAACAAAAATAGATCCGTTGTGGTGCTGATGACAGAAATTTCACAGCCTCAGTAAGATTGCTACCGGAAATATTCTAATATTAGCTTAGTCATTCATTGAACATGGTGGTCTCAGTTTAATATGATTTGCTGTATTCCAAACGTGTGTAATTTGCTTGTTTGTCTACCCATTTCTGTATATCAGCTTACCAACTTCTCTAAAATCTTCACTACCACACCAGAGATACTGATGGTCGGTAGTGCAGTTTTTGCACCACCCTTGTACAATGGAACTATTATGCATTCCTACCATTCCTGAACTGAGACTCAAGTTATACAAACATGTGAAAGACTTAGTCAATTAGACTGAACATTCTGCAAACGAGCTGATATTCCGTCTGTCCCTATAGACAAATTCTTATCCAGGTTATGCAACAGCTCTTCATCCTCACTTTCCGGAACCTCTGACTCTTCATCCATTGTAGCAGTAGCACTGTGCACCAGCTTACATACACCTGGTTGATATATCTTAGCAAAGTGAGCACTCATTAACTGAACAATCTCCTTAGCTTCCGACACTCGAGTACCATCTGCCTTCAATGAAGTTATTCTTTCACATTCATTCTTTCCTTTGCTTGCGGCATAACGATAAAATTCTTTTGAATTGCCTTTAGCTTGCATGGCCAATTTCTTTTCTGGCCTGAGCTTTATATATTTCATAACTTCCCTCACTCTTATTCTCATCATATTCTTTCCACATCATCTTCTTGTGGATCATATTCATATACCGCCTCATTTAAGCACTTTTTCGAAGATTCCCGTGCACCGCTGACATTTCCCCATTCAGTAACTGATACCATGGGAACAAAGATAGTATTCTCCTAAGATGATCATAATTTTCAGCTTGTAATTCAACATGTTACCTGTTCTTATCCGAGCAATTAGATACATCCCAAGAAAGCACAGCATGATCACTGCACCAACTAGTTGTAAAAAACAACCATATGCTTAATAGAGACCCATTTTGACACTATAAGCAAATCCAACTCTTTGTCCTCGAGTACCTTCTTTTACATGCTGGTTGCAATATATGCTTATTAGAAGTAGCCAAAAAACCTTATTTGCTTCTGTCCAAATTGCAAATAAAAACTTACCAGGCATTCCTGTTAAGCTCCAAGGTTGTTTTATATACAGTTTCACAAAACTGACCTATTTGGTACTTGTACAGTTTCGAGGTAACTTGCATGAACCAGACTCAGCTAAAGAAACCCTTATTAGCCTGAACTCTAATCTTTTTTCCAGGCATTTTTCAACCTTTTCTCGAGTTAGTTTATCTTTGGGCGTAGGTACATAGTATTCAGTTTTGGAAACAGTTCAAATCGCTTCGAAATGTTTGATGCCACTAACCTCCCTTCCTCTACCACTTCTTCTAAAGAAGTTCACATTCTCCTTTCTATATTCTTCTCTATCTGTCCAAGCCATAGCATCATTAGAGACTGCCAATATCCAGTCACCAGAAGATAATTGCTAAAGCAGACCAAATGAAGAATGAGAAAAACATTTTGAAAACAAGTGAAAAATTCAGTTTTCAAATACTTTACAAAGATTTTTATATTTTCAAGCTAGCTCTCATGTAGGATGTGTGTAAAGCTGAAAAACCGACGCCTAATAATTGAAGATCTCACAAACTTTGTTATGGTTTATCGTCCATGGCTACATCAGGCATAAATCACTCCGAACATCTTACAAGCTAACTGAAATCCTCAGGGACTATTGCTACAGTGACAAGTGACGCCCTCTTTCGTATTAGGAAGGCACTACTAGACAGATGAAACAACAATATCGCTAAAATGCTTACTACGAATATTTCGCTTATTTTTCTAACGAAATGCCACAAAACATAATTTTATTGGGCGAAGTAAAAGGCTTTAATTCATTATTTTTTACATCTGAAGCATATCATGAACTTTTGCTGAGACGAATCGTGCTTTACTAATATAAATGTAAAGAAGATGTTTATTTTCTTACTTTCATATTTGTAAAATATAATATAAATAGAAAATTAATCGTCTTACTTTGTAACAGGATTAATTTTTGGTGGGAAATAAATTTATTCATTGGTGTGAGATCACAGCTCGCTTAAAAATAAAAAAAATTAAAAAAAATAAAACAATACAAATTTAATGACGGAAATCCTTAACTCAACTAACCCATGTAGTAATGCACTATAAATGTACAATATTTCTGGGTTTGTTTGTTTTTTTTTCGACTGGTTAGCTTATTTGCTAACCATCAGGCTGTGTTAGTTTGAATTCCGCATCGGGCATGAATTTGAATAAAGTCTCACGAAAAAAAAAAAAAAGTTTAATTATTTAGTCTTGAAGAAAGATTTCCTGATTATCTAAAACTTAGCTAATCCACAGTACTGTCAGTAATGTACAATATGTTGGCAGCCTTCCATGAAAAGTATGAAATAAAATTTTATTATATCTTTTCCAACAAATTTTTCTTAAGACGTTCTTTGAGTTGGGATGGTTTCGTGTATACGATCACTTTCAATCAATTTGTTGTCAATGACTTCTTTTGGAAATAAAGTAGTCGCAAAAGGTACAAATCTAATTAACTTGAAAAGAGATCCTAACATAGCTGGTAAGGAATTTGTACAACCGACCTAGACTTTTCACCCTGCCCATTCTTCACCTTTTAATGTTGCTCCTCATTATTAGGTATCCAGATAAATAGTGAACGGACAAGGATGCTAAAAAAAATTGGATCGCAACGGATCAAAAAGCATACCGTGATAGCTTAAACAGGAAAACAAAAAATACGATAGAATACGAACAAATATTACTCCCGCTGGGTTGTCGCCCGTTTGTATAATCTCTGTCAGCTCCGTTTATTTTTGAACGAGATATATAAAATGAATATCACACTGAACATAAAAAAATCTATGAAAGTTTTAAAAAAAGAATCAAAGTTTGAACAATAGTCAGGTGTTAACTGTAGATTCCAATGCACATATAATTGGAGGGAGAAATGTAATTATTTGAAACAAGAACCAAAACATTTGAGACCTAATGAGAAAGTCTGAAGAAAACCGATTCAGAGGGAGCGATGTGCTGATGTCTGCCAGAATCTAAAAGTCAAAAGAGCATCTTCATGGAAAATATGGATCTCAAAACGTTAAATGAAAGGTCCTGAAAAAGAAGGAATCATACTGAAATATCCTGGAAATTGTTAGTCCGTATCCATGGGGAATACACATAAATGTACAAATGTTAAGTTACGTGTAAAATAAGAGTCACTAAGAAAATATACTAGATAAATTTATGAGGCTATTGAGAACGTTTAGAAATGGAGCTAAGAAGAAACAGAAACAATGATGATAAAAGTTAGTTACAAGAACCGGAAATAAAAATATACGATTATTGCTGCAAAAATTTGTTCAGGTAGAAAAACCCATCCGAAAATGTAAGGCTTCTGAGGGAATTTTTTGGAAGAACATGCCAGGCCAAATTTACGTTCTGAAAGTCAATTTTAGTTTAAAACAATTCATGCACATATAACAAGGATTTTATGTTTGATGGATAATGTAATAATATATTCCAGGTGTCTTTAGAAATGCTCTTCAAACTCTATATGTGTAACGTGTAAATGAAATTTACGCAACAATAAGGAAGTAGTTTGAAATGAACGATATACAGGACAGGATGACCCTTTGATAGAAATTGATAGAAATCAGTTGTAAGACTAATATGCAAGACTATTGATCATCTATACGGATTACATTACGAAGTAATTTTTAAACCTGAAAGCATATCGGATATATGAATATCGCCCTTTACTTTATGAAAATCAGCAATTATGAAAATCAGTTATGAAAATCAACAATTAAAATATTATGATCTATGAAAAACTGTCACTAAGGGGATTCATGAAACTTATCCAACAAGTAAATTATTTCAGATATTTATGCAAAATTTTAGATAAAATGAAAAAGTAAATATGAAAATAGAGATACTTAATCCTTCCTTCCACTCCACGTGGAAATAGGAGGAACTAGAGATGTGGACAATGCATATTAGTACTGTGCTACCAGAAGAGCCACTGTAGGCATGGAATGAAGGCCGTTTCAGAATGTTCGGTTAAGGTAGGTGGTATCTAGAGACTAGGTGGAAAGCCTGTCTTAGAATGTAAAACTGTCTTTCTTAGGAAAGCATTGACGACTGCAATCTAACTGAGCATGCAGGAGTGATGGATCGGACAAGGAAATCGCAAACTTAAGAATGATATGACTTAAAAATTAAAACTTGGAACGTAAGGTTATTAAATAAAAAAGGAATTAATTAAAGAAATTAATAAAAGAAATATTAAAATATATATAATATAAGTATGTATCAGAAAGAGTCATTCATATTCGATCAATGAGAAAAGGCACATAATAAATTTTATACGTGTTTATGTTTTTTTTATTTTTTAATTGTTTATAAAATATATACAGAATCCGACAAAAAATGTATACACACTTTGGCAGATGTCGTCTATGGACTTTTTTCGAAGTTGGATCCAATTACGGTAGCAATGTGTAGTATAATGTTCTCTCAAAAGATATCGTTACTCACATAAATAGTAGCATCAACACGTGACCGGTAGGATAGTCAAACTAATGGCAGAGGCACGATTGTCGTTCGAGGAACGCAAGACCATTTCAAAGTGGTACTTCAAATTTGAGAATGTTGTTGAAGTTCAATATATATATATATATATACTCACAACCTCCAACACGCCTGACAATGAGACCAATAGTAACGTGTGTGATGTGCAGAAGGGAAGATCCGGGAGGCCTCTCACAGCAACATGTCCTGCTTCCTCGGCTATGGGGTTGAAACAGTTTACACGCAGGCCACAGAAGTCTACCACGATGTGCACGTGAGACAGGAGTAAACAGTGCAGGCATACGGCGTATTCTTAAAGCAGCTGAATGGCTTTCCATTCAGCTGCTTTAAGGGATACAGCCATTCAGCTGCATCCCAAGATTATTACATGCAATGAATGAAGACGATCCTGATCGAAGAATACAGTATTGTGAGTGGTTTCAACACATCGTGGATGAGAATGAGGAGTTTGTGTGGAAGATGGTTTGGTCTGATGAAGCACAATTTTAGCTTAATGGAACAGTGAATCGCTATAATTGTGTTTACTGGGTTCCATAAAATCTGGGATACCATGTGGATGAGGCAATCTATTTACTGGGGCTCAATGGCTGGTGTGGATTGTCACCTAGGGGTGTTTAATAGGACCATTCTTCTTTGAAGGTACTGTTAATGGTTAAGTGTACCTAGACATGCTACGCACACCATTTTACCTTCCATTCATGCACTTTATGAGAATGATAAATTTCTCTTCCAACAAGATGGCGCACCACTACCACTTAGACCTGAGAGCTTACTTCGATGAGAGTTTGCAGGGACAATAGATAGGACGAAGAGGTGCAGTTGAGTCCCCCCGCCACGTTCTCCTGATTTAACACCCTTGGACTCTACCTATGGGGAACTCTAAATGATGGAGTGTATCGTAAAAAAACAGCTACACGGAAAGAAATTGAAACGGCATGCACAGCAATCCCACTGGAAACTTTGGCCAACGTTGCCCAAGCAGTAGTTAGCCGTAATAATAAGTGTTTGGAAGCTAATGGTAACTATTTTGAGCACCTCGTGTAATTGCAGAAGTCAAAGGTAACTTGTACTCATCCCTTGATGTCTGTATAAATTTAGTATTACAATTTTTATAGAGATTGTTTTCTTTTGCTGAAGTGTGTACATATTTTTTACGGACTCTGTATATATATATATACATATAGAAGAAGAACCAGTAACAGTATTCAGAAATTAGTCGAAATACTGAAGTAGCTGTATGCATGACAGTGTTCAAAACAATTTTATTTAATAGATCAAAGTGTTGGGTTATAAAAAAAAGCAGTTGATCAGTAGAGATCACAGATTTTAGAGTTCGGAGAAAAAATTGAACAGATGGCATGAATGACAGAATCATATCAAAAAGTAACGTATTAGGAAACGTGTATTGACATGAACAGAGTTAATATTATGTGATATCTCTTGAAACAATGGGAGACGAAAGACTAATAAAAGTGAGTGTATGATGACATCGAAAAAAACCAATGGAAGACAAAGATCTAGGTGGAAAAGATAGAAAACTCACTGAAGGCATGAACTGGATCGAAAAAGTTAAATGTTCGATCTCTGGAATAGGGTTTCCAGACTACGTAAAAATATAAAAAAATGTAAAACTAAAATAATAAAATAATAAATATATAAATGTACTATGAGTACATTAGTACAAATTACATTAAAATAAGTCGAAAGTACCTTAGAAGACAAAAATATAAGATCTAAAAGTATTGGAACACTGACTGTTGACAGGACATAAATAATAATGTAAATATAAACCATTTAGTTCTGTTATAGTATTCTCTCCACCTCCTTGAAGAACCTGATGAAGATTAACAGCCCTTCATATTATTATCAAAGAGTATAGTGAACTCAAATCTGATAGTTATTGTCTGATAGTTTACACCAAAATATGCTTTCTCGATTCCTCATGATCGATGTGCAAGTAATTAATGTATTTTATTTTATTTTACCAAAAGTGAAGTTTTTCATTAACATGCTTTGTTAATTCTTACCGCTCAATGAATGACAAACGTAGCTTCCATTTTTATGTAATTCGCATCCATAGAAGGTTGTGAACTGTGGTACCTTCTGTACAATGGATTTATTGAGTTAGATTATGTAGTATCTTTAGAGTCCAAACATTGATCTTTTTCAAGTCACTTCAGGACGGCAATAAGCTGGGTTTCAGTTTTCTTAGACTCTGGTATAGTTATTGAATATTCGAACTTGCAACTCTTTTGATTTAGAATTAACTGATATGTGTTCGTTAGCACAAAGCAATAGCTGACTGTGACAGAGAAATCCTCTATTTATTACTTATCTGTATTTATCTTCTATTTATATCGTTCAGCATTAAAATACTAAATTTCATTTCTTAAATACGAACAAAAAGCAGTTGTGTAGAATGAAAAATAATCAAGGCAGAATTGCGTAAATCTAGACAAATACATGTTGTTAGAATAATGTATGTTACAGTTCATGCTTGCTCATTTAGATTGATAGTCAGAGATTCTATCTCTTCAGCAATTATTTTCAGCCATCACGTTTTATTTATCAACCAATAAAACTACCGTTGAACTCTGAAAATAAAACTATCGGAATATATACATGTATATAGTGCGATATTGTCTGACAGAACCTTAATCACTGATCCACAAGTGGACACAGTCATTTGTTTTAGTTATTTAATTGACAAAAAGCAAACACGAAATTTCAGTTTTAAACGGTGCCCGATATCTGTTTCAAATATTCAACATTGAAGAACATCCGCAAAGAGTGACTAAATGCGGATTTTCCGGTCATTCTTAGAATGTTTGTTTAGTCCTTGTTTGTAGTTTTCAGCTAATACAGTTCCGTCAATATAAAATTACGTTGCTTTATTTGTAATTAATTTTCTTGATAAACTGTAATTTAAACGGGGTACATTTTTGAAGTAGGTCGATTGTGAAAAACATAGCCATTATTTACAAAATAGGTGTACAAATTCCAGTGATTGCATGACCTTTCACTTTATCCAATGCGTAGAAGGCATTAGATGATGACATACTTCCACAAATAGCATACCGAACGATGTTATAAATTTTTCAGGAATGGTTACTACAATTGGTAAATGTTTTTCCATTAAAATTTATATGATTTTCCATTGCAACTGGAAAGTGAAAATCAATATTATTGGAACTGTAGAGGACCTAGCATCTACGATTTAAACTACTGAGATTTTCACAACCATTCAACAGTTTTTAACAATGTAAACTATAAACTGCGATTTAGTAATATTGCAAGATTCTATGGAATGTATAATGTAACAGCGATGGAAAAGAAAGAGGAAGGTCACCAGTTTCAGGCAGAGAACGTTGTCCATCCGTGTGACTGACTCTACGTAGAAATCAAGCCGATAATTAGATATTTTAAAATTAATTTTAAAACTCTTATCCTAACTTCATAAATCTAGATTTTGAAACATCACTATGCTCACCATATCTATGAATCTTGTAAGGAACGAATGAGAAAAACAACACTCAGCTTATCAAAAAAGTTTAATTCCAAAATAAATTCTGACCAATTAAATTAATGCGCAAAGTGACATCACGTGCGCATTGCCATCTACAGTCACAGATAACTTCACATATAACTAAAGTTCAATTTAATTTTGTGCAGCTGTTAGGAGGAAGTGTTCATTTAAATTAAAAGTAACTTGTGTTTCGCTAAGAATGGATCCCAATACATACGGAATGTTAGAAGTAACTGTGTGTTTATTTGTCCTTGTGTATGTTTTGCTACATTTTTTGCACTTAAAAAGGTACAAAAACCTTCCACCTGGTCCAACTGGTTTGCCTGTATTGGGTTATTTGCCGTTCCTTAGTAGATTTCTACATCTTGATTTTCAGAAGCTTTCGAAGAAATATGGAGACGTATTTTCGTAAGTCCGATTATGTTTTTTTTTTAATTTTATTACTCTCTCGTTTTTCATAATACCTTTAGAATGTTACATGGCTCGTATGTAATACTGCTAATTCATATTTCAAAAACAAAGTTGATTTTCAAAGGCCGAGTATCAGCTTTAAACCTGTCTTAATAATCTAAATTATTCATTTATAATTGTATTGATCTCAATGCGTATAAAATGAACTTTCAACATAAGTAAAATTAAAAACGAATCATTTTTTAATAGTCCAACAAAACTATACTATTTGCCTCAGAGCTTCAAAACTTATTTAAAATCTTTGGATATTTAGAAATTTATACTTACCTAAATTTATTTATGTTTGTAAATACAGAGGACAATAAAATGCATTAGATAATTAATGTAGATTCGATACTGGTCATAGTTTCTCTGACTACTAGTGATTAGTTGAAAACACACAATCGCTATTGAAGTAAATGAAAAATGTATAAGATGTAAATTCCGCACGTGCAATAACAGGTATTTAAATTCCTTCAATAACACCCATTATTCGTAACTTAAAATTCAGCATATACAATTCGTTGCAATAAACATGATAAGTGTAATTATGCAAAAATAACAGGAACTCGTTTCAACAAGGAAATACGCTGTATTTATCAAGTAGCATTTGATAAATGCAGGCTATACATATGCACACTTTTATCCTTGACTGTTCACTGAAGGTTATGAAAACATTATAGACAGTGATAAGCACTGATTAGATTTTCATTTTACATATACTGGACACCTGAAATCTCTTTCACAGTTTATTTTACTGCTTCTATAGGACACCATAGAGACCTCACTTGAATTCATTAATGAAAACATTTGCAAAAACATGTCGAACAAGTGACACAAATGTCGAACTCGTGCATGTTAACAGTGCCCCACTGGATATGCAAGTACACAAGTGTCAGAATATAAACAAAAATAATTACCAATGTAATAAAAAAATAAATAACAGTGAATTTATAGATCGTAATAACTATTTAATAAACCTACTAGTTTCGCCACTTAACTAGTGGCTCCGTCTGGATAAGGATGAGTGCACAAATAAATATACAACAAGGGTTAAATAGGAAACAACATAATTAAAAACGCCGAATGTGTATGAACCGTTACACAAAAAAAAAAAAAAAAAAGGTAGCGACCATTGCGGGTATCACAATCACGATACCTGGTAGCCTATGTATTTGTAACAAGATGTATGTAAAATTTATTTTTGGTCATAAGAGCCTCAAAAATTTCGTGAATGCCAGTTATGCCACATGCTACGAAAATCAGCATACAATAACCATGGTATTGGATCAAGTCTAGTTTGTACTCGGAATCCACTTATTTGTGAAAGAAAGCAAATATGCAAATGTCAATCCAGCTAATGCAATGTCTAATAGTGCGAAAAATATATTCAATAATCTATGTTAATTAGCATTCCTAATCTCTGTGATGCTTTACTGTTACGACAATGGAGTCGTTTGAAGTCAGTTGCATAAGTGGATGAATACCTTAAGTGATCCAGTGATGATTTTTTTTCAGACTTTATCTAGGACAGAAATATGCAGTGGTGATTTGTGATGGCGATGTGGCGAAAGAAGTTTTTCGCACTGCTGAACTGCTTGACAAACCCCCAGTTCAGAGTTTTGATATGATTCCAGGTAAAATAGGTAAGTACATTTCACTCAAAATGAATATCACTGTAATCGACACGTAATGACTTTTATTATATTATATTATATTATATTGTGTTTATAATTACTTTTCACTTTCATGAAGTGCACTTTAGTTTCATAGCGCGATGTGAAACCACAGCCCTGCTTGCTGGAGGCCTGAATTCGCTTTAAAACGGTCATGTTTGGTCTGTAGAACAGGATTTTCGGGCTATTTAAAAAAATAAAGAAATACAATACTAACTTTATGAACTACAGGTTTAAAAAAATCATTTTGTGCCACATAAAAAAAGGATAAAAGGGAGCCACATAAAAAAAGGATAATTGTAACACATATATACAAATGAAGAATTTATATAATTAAAAGTGGAAACATATCCATATGGAGAAGGTTGAACTGCTTCATAAATGTATACTGTATAAAATGATCTTTGTATAGTTGAAATTCAGTTTTTCAGAATATAAGTACGTGAGTAGTGACATAAAACGTATTAGATACGGAAACACATAATTTATTTCAGTGTACACAGTTAAAGAGATAATAACATCGAAAAAATAAAGAAGTAACCTCTTCTAATACTTGATATTGACTAGAACTCAATGGAAAAACACTAATACTAATAAATATTTCAGAATTTGTTTCTAACATAAATGATTTCCTCTTCATGAACTTCCTTTTATTAAGTAACGCTGAAGTCTATATAGTATTCGTGTTATATTCCTCATTAATATATTCTTTGCAAATTTGACAAAAATATTGACGGCTTTTGAAAGTTATAATTATAGGATACGTAACATAAATATAGTTTCTAACTAAACTTTTATTATTATTATTATTATTATTATTATTATTATTATTATTATTATTATTATTATTATTATTATTATTATTATTATCCACAGCCATCCATGGATTCAAGGGACTCATCTTGGGTGGTCCCAGTCTCACATGCACAGTTCATCATACCTCGACTCTAATGCATTCACTGTCCCTGCACTCACCACACTCTCAGGCAATGCATTCCAATCACTCACCACTCTCCATGCAAAAAATCTACTCCTTGCTCACACCCACTTTATACAGCTTCCAGGATTGCCACTCGTTCTACACCTGTCTCCAGATATTCTATGAAAAATCTCATCCAAGCTAATCTTCTAATTACCCTTTACCAACTTATACATCTCGATGTTTACCCTCTTCCTTCTATACAAAAGACTCAGTAATATGCATCCTCTCAACCTGTCCTCATATTCGACATTCGAAAGACCAGCTAACAACTTACTTAGTTTAATCGTCTTAGAACCCTCACCAACATCTCATCATCTTTCGAAAATATGGCCACCAAATCTGTGCCCAGTAATCCATATTCGGCCTGATCTACAATGGAATCTTACTTCTGCATGTCAGTGTCGTGCTCATAATTTTAGCAAATGCCCACGAAATATTTATTCTCTATTTACCACAAACACCAAATCCTTCGTCTTCTCCACCTCTTCCGAAATATTCTCAACAATTCTATACTCTATATCCATCTTGCTTCCCAAATTTTAAATCGTCCCACATACTCGTCCATTCAAGCAGTCTATTTAGGTCCTCTTGCAAAACTACAACGTCTTGTCTACTTCTCTTGATTTTCCCGAACTTTGCGTTATTTGCAAACAACTACATATCAGTATTTAAGCCTTTTCCATATATATCTTATATCTTTTCTTTATATATCTTATATATAAATTAAACAACAATGGCCACGAAACATGCCACTAGCAACTTACCTCTTCTGGGATATCACTTCCCCCATACACAACCTGGTGATACTTTTAAAGACAGCCAATCTTCAATCCAATGCATTTAATCTACTATTCAACACCTCATCTGGTCCAATTTAACTAATAGTTATCGTGTGGTAATCTATCAAAAACCTTTGCAAAATCTAAATATACTGCTGTATATGCAGCCACTTTGTCCAATGTATTAGTCACCTTGTTATAATAAGTAAGCAAATTGCTAACACGCGATCTTCCTTTAGCAAACCCGTGTTCTCCATTAAATAAAATTTTACTGCTGTCTACTCAGTTCTGAATCCTTTTTCTCACTGGCTTCTCCAACACCTTGACCACAACTCCAAATAAGAAAATTGGCCTATAATTAGAAGCTTTATTCTTACACGTCCTTTATGATGAAGAATAATTGGCATCTTTCCATTCCTTTCGGATGTGGGGTACTCTAAGACTCCTGTTGAAAACGTACGTTAAAGGTGATGTTAACTATCGGGAACATTCACTCAAGACGCACGGTGATATACAACCAGATCCCATGGCCCTGTTGACATCAGGTTTATTGAATTCCTCCTATACCTCCTGCACACTCACTATCATTGATTCTTCCTTATTCCTACGGCTCTCAAGTTCTGCATTATGTTATAATCACAAGGATGGCATACCTTAACCATGCTACCGGCCAAGACGTCTATAGATCAAGGTTTATCATAGATGCGAAGTGCATATTAACATTTTAATAACGTTGATATTATATTTAAATATATGAGGGATATGAAGCGTAAGAGAATGCGTGTTTGAGCCATAATAGCCGGTAAGGTGGTTCATGAACTGCTCATTTAACACGTTTACAATATCCTCCTCAGTATTTATCATTCTCCCATCATCACTGACCAACGCAATCCTCTCATAATCATTTTTCCTATCGAAAAAACCTCCCTACAATTTCCTTTAGCGTCCACCCTTTTGCTACCCTAAGTCAGTCACCTTCGTTCCTTGCTTTTTGTACTCCTCTTGTAACTGATTATCCCCACTCATCTTCTGCCTCCTCCACGATGCCTTCTTCTTCCAGATTGGGCTTCACCTCTTCAGTCATCTATTTTACACCTATTTTATTTATCACCTGACCTTTGGAATATTGGAACTCGTTTATACAACTTTAAATAACATAAACAAGCGAAATATTTTCTTCTGATTCGTATTACTCGTCGCTAATATTAGAGATTTCGACATATGAAGAAACATGTCAGAATTTGTTTTTATGTTTACAGGTGTTATTACAGCATCAGGAAACACGTGGAAATTGCACCGGCGATTTTTTAGTTACAGCTTAAAGAATGGAAACGTGACAGACGAAAGCAATATTCAGGTATGCATGCATATACAAGATATTTTGTATATAAATCGTGGTTTTATTCAATATGTTCACATTATCGACCCTCCAACTATTACATAATATTCCAGAATACTGTGCTGGTATGTCATGACAAGCAGGTAATTTTTAAAGTGGTCTGAAAACAGTGAATCATAGTTCTGCTCAATAATGCAAACTCAAACATGGAATATCTAGAATAGAACGAATTAAATCATACAGGCAGGATAACTGGAATATTTTTGATTGCTGTCATATTTCGAAGATTACCAGAATAATTGATATCATCAGTACGGCATTATCTCTCTAGATTGCATTCTGTTTTTTTTTTTTTTGCATAATATATTCAAAAATATTCCTTAAAAACGTTCGCAAAGTTTATTATCCTATTAGATTCTTTATATTAAACATTTACATAACCTTCTAACAAATGACATTCTAAACGTTAATAACTTCATTTCGCATATTTATTCAAAATCAACTAATCGCCTTTGCCACTTTTAAAATGTCATTAGCAGTCTAATTTGCAATAAAAATATGATCAAACCTGTCCACATAACCCTCTTCTATAGTTTAAATAATTATGATGAGTTCAAGAAGGAAAAAATAAAAAACAACCGTTGCAAAAACCAGCTGAAAAAGTACTATTTAGTTATCTAAAACGTATAGTACACGTTATGTTTTTGTCTTAATTAATAAAATTTATAGTTTTTTTAACTGAAATATTCTAATTGCGCCTTAAATTTCATTCCTAATAAAATGAAGATCGCACTCCCTAGATAATTTTGCACAAATCTGTTAAATCTCCAAATGCAATTGTACGAAATTCGTATGTAATTGGACAATATTTAAAGAATTTGATCAAATGAATAATTAGATATATACCTCTCAGATAAATAGACATATATTTTATACTTCATATGAATCTTTCATTCCTTCATGATATAAATATGTGTTGTTTATTTTGCAGGAGGAAATATCAATCTTTCTGAAAACAGTCGGTGAAAATAATGGGAAAGCCTTTGATTTTATAGAACATCTCGCTAAGACAATTTATAATATCAATTGGTATGCTCTTTGTGGGGAAAGATTTAGTTACACTGATCCTAAAAGGGCAGAATTAGATGATGGTCTCCACGCAATGGACAAAATGGCTTACCAGGGAGGCATCGGTATTTTTCTACCAATTTACGAAAAAGTGTCCCAGATTTTAAATGTTGGTGTGATTCCAAAGTTGAGCCCATTTGTAGTAAAGTTGAATAAGAAAATTAAGTAAGTACAATTAAATTTTGTTATTTTATTGTACATTACCTAGGCCAAATGAATTGGTGTAATTTGCCTTGATTTTTTTAACTATACATATGTCAGTCAGCATACTGGGCGTGTTCACACGTACTGAACAAATATTTAATATTATATATTTCATCGTAGCAGTTGAATACAGCTGATGTGGCAACACGACATGAACTCAATGACTTCGAGAGAGGTGTCATCGTGGACTGTCACATTGGTGGCCTGTCCTTACGTGCCATTGCCGCTCAACTGAATCATCAAAAATCAACTGTTGGGGTTGTGATCAACAAATGGAGACTTTCTTGCATCACCAGTGCAGGAAAACCCAACGTGGACGCAGACGAAAATGATTGACAGGGAAAAGAAGGTGTCAAAACGGTGGCACGTATACCCGGATGCAATCCGCACATGCCATCCGTGATGGGATCCATACGCTGGTAACACCGAGGTGAGCACCAATACTGTATGAAAAGAACTCCATTTAGTGGGTTCCGACGGAAGAGCAGCGGCTCACAAGCCGAACATCACAACAACGAACAAGGCAGCTCGTCTGGCCTGGTGCAAAGATTGTGAACTGTCCGGGTGTTAACTGAACCATTGACCAGTGCAAAACTGTACTCTGGAGCGATGAATCAAGGTTCACCAGTCTGATGGCTCGGTGTAGGTGTGGAGGCAGCCTGGTTAATGCATGTTACCACAGTGTGTTGTAACCACAGTAAATTTTGGTGGTGGTGCAGGAGTAATGGTTTGGTTTACATTCAGCTGGTTTGGAGTGGAACCACCAGTCGTTGCGAGGGGGATCCATGAAGGCAGCTCAGTACCTTGATATTCTAGATAATTAAGTATTGCCTACACATTAGAGTTTTTATGGAACGGACCCGTGTTATTTTCAAGACGACAATATCCCATGCCACAGAGCTGCAGCTGTTATGGAATGGTATGAAGAGATGGGTGTTAAACGACACGGATATATATATATATATATATATATATATATATATATATATATATATATATATATATATATATATATATATATATATATATATATATATATATATATATATATATTCCTGTCGTTTCAGTCGCACTTCAAATGCTCTGCTGACTTTATTTTAAGGTTTGACGACCAACAAACTGAACTGCTGGATCAAAAAGAAAGTAGGTATGAATATAAGAAAGAACAACAGCAAATGAAGCCAGAACTAATAAAGGCGTAGAAGCTTGCCATACCAAAATTAACAAATTGATGAACAGAAGGAGAGTATCAATATTTTCATTACTGAACGAAATGCAAAAGTAACAGAATGACACTGAAGCTACTATATTTTAAGTTAGATTTGAACAAATAAAAAAAGAAAGATTCCACGAAACAAGATCGTAATAGAAAGAAATTAACGAAAAAGTGGCTATAGTAAGGTAACAAGAATTCAAAGAAGTTATCAGATTCTGCTCTACGTAATGAGTTGGCGGTTATATTTTATGACATCTTCATAACAAGGTTTATTTCGTTTTATGTTATTAGTCCTTTTTAAGTTTGCATGAAACGGCGTGAACATTTTGTAATTAATTAATATTCGTTATTTCATATGTGTTATTTTGTGTGCGAGAGTCTTTCGTAAACTTGAATATTTCATAATCAGAAATATTTTAATCAGAAAAATGTTGTATTGTACCTTTTAAATAGACCTTACATGAACAGTTTATGGTTATTATATTTTATTTATCATATTTTATTTTAGATGTGATTGAGTCTTTTGAACTTTGACGTGACCCAGTTGTCTCTCAGTAAAGATGATGCCCAACTCTCACCGAATCCTTTATAAAATAGGATGGAATTGTATAATGTGAACAACTGTTGAGGACAGAAATAACTATTAAAATAAGATGCTCTATTATTCTAATTATACTCTCAGAGAATTCACGGATTGCAAACAAAATAAATCTATGGGTTGAATTTCAGTTCGAGTAGAAAAAACAAATTAATCTAAGAAAGTAATGGAACTAATGGAAAGAGAGAGAGAGAGAGAGAGAGAGAGAGAAAGAGAAAGAGAGATCATTTCTGCATTTCGAGGAAGTCATGAGTTTGGAAAACATTCCGAAATGGATCTAATGAGCATAATTTTCGTAATGCAATAGGATTTTTCAAATTCCATCATGTTCACTGACAATATCTAATTGTAAGGTTATTCCATCAATGACTTTTATATTATACATTGCCATATGTGGTCTGCAGACACTGGTAGAGACAATTAAGGAGAGTAATCTGATAGAGGTATATAAACTTTCGAGAGGGAATTATGGGATATCGGTTGATATTTTTTTTATTAATAAGAGGAGAATGAACATCCATGAATCAGTTTGTATTCAGTTTTTTGTACTCTCAATTTGTACTCTCTTGAAGGAGTCAAGTTATATTCGTATCAGCACTTAAGTGTGTACTGTCTGTTTTACATAATATAGAAAAAATAGGAAAAATATTTACTCAATACGAAACGCTGAAATTTTTCCAGACACTTACTACACCTCTGTATATATTTCATAAATTATATGTAATGAAATAAGTAACATTTTTATCCATTTTGAAATTTTATATATTACACTTTTCCCCTTTCAGCATTCTTTCAGCGGCTAGACAATAGTCCATCCTACATTAACGAAATACTTTTGTCTAAAGATAAATCACCATCTACACAATGAAGTAGCATGTGCACACTTGCAGAATAATATTGGAATATACGTAACAAGTAAGCATTACGTATATTATGACATGAAGAAACTTTATCTGGTCGTTTTCGACTAAAACGTGAGTTAGTCAGTCTCATACGGAGGTAGAGGGATTTTTAACCTGAAACTCCGGTTTTTAGTCTCTCAGAACAGACAAAACGGCCATGTAAACACACACGGAACTACAGTCAAAAAATATATAACGATTTCTACATCTCATTCTTTTTCCCCATCCCTTAAAACAGGTGGAGTCCCCATTCGAATCAATAATAAATTATATATCAGAAAAGAAGTATTATAAGTATATGTGACCTAGATACATAAGTTATCTGTATCTTGGGAAATGCTAGGTATTGTTACGAACACTTTTAAATAATACGTATTCTTTATGTCTCGTATGTCTGAAGGAAATTATTCTTTCGATGACTCATGAAAGAATTTCATTGAAAAAACGTTTTTTGGTGATTTGCTTTTGCTTCGAAATGTCGAACGGCGAGTTGTTCGCTTAATTGTCCATTCGATGAACTGTCTTTTCGATGAATTGTCCATTCGATGAACTGCCTTTTCGATGAATTGTCCATTCGATGAACTGCGTTTTCGATGAATTGTCCATTCGATGAACTGCCCTTTCGGTGAATTGTTGTTGAATGGATTATTTATTATATACGAATATTATATTTATTATATATTAATAACGAATTATATTTTCGATGAATTTTCGTTCAATGAACTGCCATTTGGTAAATTGTATTTCGATTAAATGTGTTCGATATATTTTCATTGCACTGTATATTCAGCATAGATAACATTGCTCGTATCATATAAAATAGAGAAAACCAAAGAAGGAAAGCAATCACTGCTCCTGGGAAAGGAGTTAATCACGGATGTAAGTGAAATCGATGCGTTCAAAACGAATGCTTACGGTTATATTAGGCGGCGTTAACACCTACTAAACTGTTGTGATCCATTTCCCTCTGATATTTTAAAGTATTTGAAATAATTTAAACGATATACAGGTTGGTTCAAAATTCCACGTATATACTTTGAGGGGAGGTAGAGAACATCAAAATCAACCATATTCACATAGGAAAGCATGACTGGAAACGCCACCCGAACGTGATAGGTGGCGCTGTTCGCCAGCACTCCAGATGAACAATTGGGGCTTCCTCATTCAGGCTTTCGAAGTCGTACGAAGAACATGCATCGTTTTACGAACGCTGAGATGGCAGACATCACCTCGTTTACGCATGTTCTTCATACGACGTCGAAAGCCTGAATGAGGAAGCCCCAGTTGTTCATCTGGAGCGCTGGCGACCAGCGCCACCTATCACTTTCTGGTGGCGTTTTTGGTCATGTTGTCCTATGTGAAGATGGTTGATTTGGATGTTGTCTACCTCCCCTAAAAGTTCGTACGTGGAATTTTGAACCACCTGTATATATACCCATTTTTAAAATAAAAACATAAACATTTTTCTTTCTTTCCTCTAAGAGAAAAGATCCAGATATTCAAGAAAATGCGAGGTCAAAGAAGCGGAAAATTTCTGGAGGTTCTTCTGAGTGAAGTTGAAAAACTTTCACCGTCAACAGATGAAGAGGGTAAACCTCCAATTTATTTAATATTTAACATTTTATTAAGTATTTCATTAATATCATATTATATTAAGAAGTATTCTCTCTCTCCCTCTCTCTCTCTCTGGTAACATTCTTCATAAGCAAAACTATAGACAGATTATAGAGAAAGCCAGCTCTAAATCTCTTACAAATCTTGATGTACTGCTTTCATCATTATCTTAGCTGAATGAATTTCTTTACGAGAGTACATTAAGTGCAATGTTTCCAATTGTCTTAATTATTCTTTAGTAGTAAGTGTCTGTTTCTCACGTTGAAACTTGCTTTACTGAACCATTCAAATTCTTTCACTTCTTTTGAAAAAGCTGAAAATAAGCCAAAGTATTGTTATCACTGGTTATTAGAATCAAGCCATCTTTATTTTTTCTTTTTAGTAAAACTGAAATGTGGACTATATCATGTATACACTGAATAATATGATAAATGTATTTATACAGATAATTTAGGGTTGTGTACGTATCATTCTTCATAACTATTGCAGAATTTGAATGCACCGCAAGGAACGTAACAGGTATGTGGAAAAGTATAATGAAATAGAAGGAGCTTCACGAATTCATTGAAACTGTAGTCTGAGAGAAATTCTACAAATTCTGTGGTAATTGTAGGATTTCTTTTATTTTAGGTAAATTATTATGGATTATCTTTTATTAATACTGAATAATTATTAATAAGTGAATGCCCAGGAAAGTAGATAAACGTATTACGTACTGAAATGCAAGTATTACTGTAGACATTGAGAGATAAAATATCTGGAACTCTACCTACATATTAAATATGGAACTTTTATATCAATTCAATCCTCAAGTACGAAGGGTAGTTGTCGCTAGCTATCTGACGAAAATATTCCAACACCGAAAAGTTTTATATTTTTATTTAATTGATTCACTAAATTATTTTGATTGTAAGAGGCAGATTATATTTACAGAGGAATTCGTGAAATAAAGCTTAGGTAATTCATTATTTATATTTTCTCTCATCCTTATATAGGAAGCATAAAGCTTCTTGTTAAGTGTGGGGTGAAGAGAGACGATATTAATATTTTTGAGAGAATTAACGGAGAAATCAGATGATATTAACTTCAGAATCATGTTAAGATCGATGAAATAATATATGAGCATGATAGGCACATACTTGGATGCAACATAAACTCACAAACTATTAAAACATAAAAATTTTC